>NC_138876.1:38018331-38618331 GCF_965194805.1 Balaenoptera borealis
TTCGATCCCTAGTCAGGGAACTAAGATCCCACAAGCCGTGCCGCATGGCCAAAAAAAATTTTTTTTTAAATAATGACGTGGGTGTTTCGACTGCTCAAAGGCTATTAGCTATGCTAGGACTCTTACTGCAAAGTTTAAATGGAAAAAAGCAATGAGGTCACATGTTGGCCACACACTCCTAACCTGTGGGTCCCCCAGGAGTGATGCTGAAAGCTCAGCTTCTCTGTACACCGGTGCCGAATCAAATCTTGGAGACAGAGTTTTGGGTGAAGTAGAAAAGGATACCTTTATTACTTTGCCAGGCAAAGGGGGACACAGCAGGCTCCTGCCTCAAAAAACTGTGTGTCCTCACTTGGAGAAGATAGAAGTTTTATAGTAATTGTTCAAATACGGCGTGATCAGCTCATGGACATTCTTCTGATGGGTTGGTGGTGAGGTAAGTAGGAGTCGGCATCATCAACCTTCAGGTCCAGCTGGTCTGCGGTCTACATGCTTGTGGGCAGCATATCATCGTTAATCGTTAACTTCTTTCACCTGGAGGGGGTTTCAGTATCTGCGAAATAGCTCAAAGATATTGTTGTGTGCATCCATTGATGGGGAAACAGAGCCTTGCCCCAAGGCTACTCTTGACTGTTTCTCCCTGGTCTCGCATCCCCTCCCTTCCCTAATTACAACTGCTTGAATCTGCCCGCTGGAACTCAGGGAAGGTCATGGAGGCTGAATGAAGGCTGTTTCCTGTAATCAAAGAAATGGGGGACACAGAAAGTCTTTGTGCCCAGGAGCCCCACAGGGCCCTGCTTGGTATCAGGAGATGGTACAGAGCACATCTGGCCAAGAGTTTTGGAGTCTGGATTGGGAATTTCCTAGATTTGCAACCACCACCCTCTGTCAGTAAACGCCAACGTTCACTCCCTAATGGGGATACCAGCTGGCGAATCGTTTGTTCACCATTTCCTTCCCAGCTAGATACAGAGAATTCTGCAATCATCTTAATCACAAAACTGGGTTACAAAGTGGTTGTATGGCCACTGGAATTAGAAAATCCAGTGGAAAATCCAGCCCTGATGGTAGTTTTTCTATTAATTCATTATAAATAGCTCAAGCCTTATCCAACTTGTGCATTTTGAATCTGAAAGCAAAATTGATAAACTCCCCTCAGAGTCTGGGGACTTAGAATGCACTTTGCTATGCTAAGTCTATATACCAGTTTTGGGCAAAAGAAAAAAATTCTAGCAGAGGAAAGGATGGATTCGTGGTTTTACATGCACTTTTTCACAATGTAAGGACAAAATAGTGATTCGTGGTTTTTTTTTAAATTAACTTATTTATTTATGGCTGCGTTGGGTCTTGTTTCTGAGTGGGAGTTTTCTCTAGTTGCGGCCAGCAGGGGTTACTCGTCGTTGTGGTGTGCAGGCTTCTCATTGTGGTGGCTTCTCTTGTTGTGGAGCATGGGCTCTAGGCGCGCGGGCTTCAGCAGTTGTGGCATGCGGGCTTCAGTAGTTGTGGTGCATGGGCTTAGCTGCTCCGCGGCATGTGGGATCTTCCTAGACCAGGGTTCAAACCCATGTCCCCTGCATTGGCAGGCAGATTCTTAACAACTACACCACGAGGGAAGCCCGTCATTTGTGTTTTAAAATGTGGATGTGTAAGCATACACTTCTGTTTTAGCATATCCATATAGCCTGGCTTATACATTACCCTTTTCAAAAATTTATTTATTTATTTGGCTGTGCCGGGTCTTAGTTGCAGCATGCGGGCTCTTTTAGCTGAGGCATACGGGCTCTTAGTTGTGGCAGGTGGACTCTTAGTTGTGGCATGCATGTGGGATCTACTTCCCTGACCAGGGATCAAACCCAGGCCCCCTGCATTGGGAGCACGGAGTCTTAACCACTGGACCACCAGGGAAGTCCCTACATTACCTTCTTATGGAAGTAAACACAAGAAGCTTTATCATCTTTTCATAGAAGAACTAAAGGATATGGGAGGAACAACTTTACTTCCCATTTTATACCTTTCTTTATTATTTGAGTTTTACTACAGGCACTTATTACTTTAATTTTGTTTAAAAAAATAAATTAGCAGATTATTTAGATGAAACGTTTTAATTTTGGAATATTCAAATATTATGGAACATTTCAATTTTCTTTATAGGTTTTGAATTACAAAGTTATTAATATTATCTAAAAGAATAATTTCTAAAAATGTCTTAGTAACCACATTAAAGGCCAAAGACAAAAGTATAGAAAGTATCAGAAATTTATACAAATTTCCAAATTTTTCTGAGAATAAATGATTTTAGTTATTATGGAAAATAATGGTATTAATAAGTAATTTGAAAACTTTTACATTACAACTATATAATAATGCTTTTGAGAAAGACTTCTTTCAAGAATGAGCTCTGAATAGAGATCTCTTTAACATATGTTACAGATTTTTTTAAAAATCCACACAATGGAGAATGGACCTTTATGCCTAGTAAATGAATCCTACTATTTCAGTATTTGATACAAAGTACAATCACTTTTTAAGGTGATCATATTTTACACTAAGCTCTGACATTTTCTATTTACTAGATATCTATACAAAAATACCTTTGGGTCAGGAAAAACACCTTTGGATTACAAAATGTAGCTTGAAAGATGTTATATCAGTTCTGAGTTATGTAACTTTCTGACCTCAAATTATTACTATTTTTGGAACTGCACCAAATATATAGTCTTACTAACCTTGAGCAGCTTTGGAATGAAAACGTTAGTGTCACACAAATTCATATTTCAAATGCAATATATAAAGAATTCTATATTCTTTTTTAATGAATTAAGTGTAAATGGGAACACTTGGTATTTATTATTCATTTATTGATTTGACAAATACTTATCAAGCACCTATCATGTCCCATTAAAAGAGCTAAATGTATGAATTCAAAGACACATAAAACAATCCTTGTTCTCAATAAAATCACAATCCAGCTTCTTTACTTTGCAGGAAGGATGAAGTCATCCACTCAAGTAACTCCTCTTGTTAGCTACCTCAACTCTTTAAAGTCAGAAACATTAACATTAAAATCAGAGTAAGGATGATAATTCTTCCCTCTATCCTATATTCTTAAAATTAATTACATCATCTTAATAGTCAGTTTAATACAGAAGCTAAAGTAAAAGAGTCTAGTTAATTCATCTGAGCGGTTATCTTTAAACTACATATTTACAAATAAGATAAAACTACAAAATGTTTCCAGAATATAATTCTATCCTGATATTCATAAACACAAGGCACTCATTGGTGGGCAAGATTGCTATCATTATTATTATTCACATATCATCATTTACCAAAATCCCTTGGCAACTTTGGAGGAATACTTGAAAAGTGACTTTCTATGGTGTATCATTTTAACACAAATGAAATATTATAAATGGTTTTTAAATCTTGATTTTTCAGCTGTTTTCCACATCTAAAGCCTAATATTAAATCAGAGTAATCTTAAAAACAAAAAAAATAGGGCCCAAGGAATAGACTCCACATAGGCAACAAATCTAGGTTTTAATTCTTGCTGTTTGTTGCCTCTGAAATACATTTAAAAGTCAGTTAATTTAAAATACCTTTAATGTCAGTCAAAAGGGTAACACCAATTGAAACACCTCACATAAGTATAAAATCACTAGACGATTCAAAATGGCACATAAAACATGTGTAACCTTTCATTGTGAAAATACCTAATCTTATAACAGCACCAGAGTCTGCATTCCTTTAAGAAGAATTTTGTTACCATATTTAATACACCATGATCAATAAGGATGTATGGTAGTAGATAGACTTAAGGTGAGAAGGTAATTACATGACATACTTTCCCAGGTTCCCACCAGCTCTAAATTCTGTGATAGGAAAGAAATACTAGGTATAGTTTGCCTGGTTATTGTTGATCATTCTTACTCCATCCTAATTCCAACTGTATGACTTTATTATCATGAGCTCCCTAAACTCTGCTAACTCCTTTCTCCAGCCACCTATACTTAAAGGTTTATACTTTCTTTTAGGGTCTCATTTTCTACACTGAATGGACCCATTGCCACAGTGAAGAAAACACCCTCACACTCTTAAACGAACATATACCCTAGTTGGTATTGGCTCTGGGTATTGTAGTTTTCTTTTTCTTTTCTTTCTTTTTTTTTTTTTTTTGTAGTTTTGAATTGTAAGTAGCTAGAAAAACTGTTCACAGCTTAGCAGTTTTATGGAACAATGTAATCAAGAACATGATAACCACACTCCTTGTATAAAAGATGTAGATGTTGAAAGATAAGATCTGTAACCACAAACTTCACTGCCGCTTTCTGTCTTCTCTGTTATAATACGCTGTGTCGGTTCACCCTTCCATCACCATACCTATCTACGTGGCTGCTGAAAGACCCACAGCTTCTCCTGTTTCTTCTTCTTTTGTTTCAGCCCCTTCACTTACTTTCTCATTCTCCATCTTTGTTTCAACCTCTTCTCCTGTTTCACCTGGAAAAGTAACCAAAAGTGATATTAAGAGATACTTGTTTAGCATTAGCAACAAAGTGCCCCGCAGCTGGTTTCCAAGGGGGGCAGCTCTTGCTTTTTAGGTCTAGACGGTAAGTTTCTCTGGTGGTGTCAAGAAAGGCAATTGCCCTGGGTCTCTCAGATCCTCAGAGTGGCCCATGTCACTTACCATTTCCGAGTCCTGGCGTTTTCTTATATAAAATCAGGATGCAGAATTACCCAAGAAAGACAGTAGAACGTATTACAAATAGAAAGTTCCATTTATATCTAAATCAAAATGTGTTCTATGGGTGCCCAGAAAGCGTCTTGTTTGGTCATTCTGGTGTTTAAAGAAAACAATCATTGAACTTTTAAAGAGTTTAAACATTTAAAAGGCTGGCCATTGCACATACAATTTTTTCCCTAAGAAGTCACTTTGGGCAACACTGGTCCCCATGCTTTGAGTGGAGCCCAGAAGCAGCTGCCTCTTTTGATAGGATTGTGCGCCTGTTCACCAAGGTGCCCGGGGCTTCCCACAGCATTACATGTGCCCCTCACTTCACCCACTGTCATGATCCTAGGCTTTAAAGACTTGAGTTTGCCAACCCTGATGTAACAAATATACACCTTTACTTGCTTCTCCCTTGTTATTCCCAGAGCACTTTTATATACCTTCACTAAAGCACTTACCTCAGTAGACTGTAGTATTTTGTTTAAATTCTGCCTTCTCCCCGCTAGACTGTGAGCCCCTTGAGAACAGGGACTACCCCTTATTCCTGCAGCTAGCAGATGATTAGACACTCAAAAACTGCTGCATTAACTAATGAGAGAATTAAAAAACGGATGAATGTTTCACTTGATTATACTGTAGGGTGAAGCCCAAATTTACCGAAATGTAAATCCTGCCCTAGAAGATTTTTTTTTATTATAATGCCAATAAAGAACAGTATAGATACCATTTGCTTTATACTGGTAAAGTACATTAAAAAAAACACTATTTGCTAAGACATAGTACATTTCTCTAGTCTTCTAATAAAGATAAAAAGACTATAGGAGGACAGGAGCAGGCTGACAGTAATTTTCCAAGGATAAGAGTGCAAAGATGAAAATGACACTCTAAGAGTCATTTGTGTGTTCTTTCATTAAAAAGTCAGTTCCTCCACTGACCATCTTCAATTTGTACCCTCGTGCCATACATGGGGCCTGATGAAGAGTGAACTTGGAAAAATTCAGAAATTTAACATTCCTTCAATATTCCATTTTATTCAACAATGAAGCTCTAGGTTACAAATCTGAACACAGACTATGTTTTAGAAAATTTGTGCCAGAAAGTCAAATGCCTGTTTTTCAAGTATGGAAGCCTTTTTGGTTTGGGTCAAATGAACTTCAACCACGGAAACAGAAACTAGAGGGACTGTGTCAGCCACCCCTGTCCCCCAGAGATGATCTTTTATGGAGCACACCTAAACAACCTGAATCTGTGACAGCATGACTTTTACCTTCATCGTGTTGGTCCTCTTCGTTAGCATGAATTTTCCTGACCGTTTCCACATTTGCCCCTGTCTCTAGAATTCCTGCTGGATGTTTCATGTTTCCAACTATTCTTTCAGGTTGGATCTGCTCCATGTCTCCTGGACCTTCAGGAGTTTTATGGAGCAAATCATCCTTGACAGCTGTTTCCATAAGCTGACTTCTGTCTGATACTTCTGGTGTTCCATTCTCTCTGGGAATCATCTCTAGAAGTTGGGACTGCTCATCTTCTCCCAATGTTTCTTGAAGTTGCTGCTTTTCAGCTGTTTCCACAAGCTGACTTCCTTCCAATATTTCTGGAGATTCCATCTCCTTGGGAACTGTTTCTGGGAGTTGGGACTGTTCATCCGTCCCCAGAGCTTCTTGAGATTGTGGCTCTCTAGCTGCTTCCAGAGGTGGAATTTTCTCAGCTGTTCCTCGAGGTGTCATCTCTCCGGCAGCTTGTGGATTCTCAGTACCTTCCACTGCTCCAGGAGAGTCCCTCTCTCCCGCTGTCCTCAAAGGTTGACTCTCGGCTTCTGCTCCTAAAGCTTCGGTCTCAGCGTTTCCTTTAAAAGGCTGAGCCTCTGTCACAGCTTCCACGTCCTTCTTTTCTCCTGCTCCTGGAGTATCATCTTTGCCACCTGGCTGAGGTGGCCCAGACTCCTTCAGTCCCTTAAGAGGCTGAGTTTCCTCTGTGGATCCTGGTGGGTCTGCAGCATCCTTTGCCAGGGGCTGTTCATGGAGGGATTTAACACCATTAGCTGTAGACACGGCTGAAATCTTGGGCTTTTCTAGTCGAGGAAGGCTTTCCTTTTGTACCTTGCCATATAACGTAGATTCTCTTCCCAGTGTACGTGGTTTTGGTTGGACAAAGCAGGACTCACTTTCTTCTGTGGTTGAAAAATACATATTTGAAGTTACTTTTTATCATTCATTTGAAAAGAAAAAATACAAATTGTTGTTTAGTTTCTATCCTGAGAAAGCGTATTGCTATCAAGAAGTAGATTTAACAGTTCAAGACAGTCCTGGGTACAGTACAGTTGAGTACAGAGAGGCCATACCATGACCCTAACATTCCCTAAGTCCAATCTCTTTAGTGTTTTCAGCTCAAATACCTAGTCTTAAGCATGAAGGTCCCCCAAAATCACAGGGTTTTTTTCCTGTTTGGTCGTTGGGCACCTTCTCATGACTCCTGTCCCATATTCTAATTCAGTACCCTTTGTCCCCTCATGCTTTTTCCTCTGTCCCACCCTTTCTCCTCCTTAGGCTTAGTAGAAGATTTTATAGCCCAAGAAGTGGTCCTTGGGCTGCTAGAGAGGTCTTACCTTCCCCCTAAAGCAGAATGGCCCTCAGTGAAAGGAAAGGGTCCCATGACAGAGAAGCCCCACTAGGTCAAAACTAAGATGTCTGGGAGAGAAAGTGGCAGGCACAGTCCAGCCTGAGTTTCACTTCATTTGGGGGTCCCGGTTACAAGAGAAATCAAGAGAGAGTTGGGAAACATGCATTTTAATTCTGGCTCTTCCCCCAACTGTGTGACCTTGGGAACTTAGCTCCCAATAATCATGTATATAAAATGGCAGTGAATCTGTCTCTCCTACCTACGTCAGAGTTGCAAGAGGCATCGTATCACATTAAACAATGAATGCATAAGTGCCCCCTGGAGAGTTTAAGAAAGCAATGTGGCAACATGTTTATACTCTTTGACCCAGTGATCCTACTTCTGGAAATTTACCCTAAAAGCATAAACTTCAGGGAAATGCTCTGGGGGAAAGTATATCATCCCAGTATTCTTTATAACAGCAAAATCTGGAAAACAGCTTAAAAGTCTAATAATTTGGGGGAAAGATCAATAATCCATTGGGTGGAATATTACTGTACCATGCAAAAGATGATTCTGAAGACCATATGCTAAAATAATAAAATAATTATTATATAATCAGTTAAAAAATCAGCACTCCCAGTTGGGTTAATCAAATAAAATAATGGATATAAAGTGTATATTAGCACAAGGTCTGCTGTGCAATTATGTGCTCAATAAGTTAGCTATCAATTTTATATACAGTATGATTATAGCAATGTTGATCATTGGAAAGGAGAAAGACAGGAAAAGCAAACAGAGGGGGAGATACTGGAAGAAGATAAACCAGCATGTTAAAATGGGCCTCTAGGTGATGTATTTCCTCTTCTACCTTTTTTCCCCCAAAGATAATTTTTCATCTTTTCTTGTTCTTTTTTTCCCTAAGTTACCCCTGACCCCAGTTATATATGCATATAGTTTAAAGAGTTACCTGCTTATTTAATGTAAGTTAAGATATACAACTAAGGACTTCCCTGGTGGCGCAGTGGTTGAGAATCTGCCTGCCAATGCAGGGGACACGGGTTCGAGCCCTGGTCTGGGAAGATTCCACATGCCGCGGAGCAACTAGGCCCGTGAGCCACAACTACTGAGCCTGCGCACCTGGAGCCTGTGCTCCGCAACAAGAGAGGCCACGATAATGAGAGGCCCGCGCACCGCTATGAAGAGTGGCCCCCGCTCGCCGCAACCAGAGATAGCCGTCGCACAGAAACTAAGACCCAACACAGCCAAGCATAAATAATGAATAAATTAAAAAAAAAAAAAAAAGACATCCCGTTTACAAAAACAAAACAAAACAAAAAAAAACAGATATACAACTAAGACTCAGGTCTCCTCTCTCTTTTCCCCTCCTCTAGGGTCAAATTTAGCTGTCTGGGAGGGATACTTTTTTTTCCTATATCTCTAAGTGAATCGCTACTTCATTATTTTTTAGTTTGGGCACTTCAACTAACTCCCACTATGGAAAATAAAGACTTAGCTCTTTTTTTCCCGCACCTCCATCATCCTTCACCCTCTCCCATTACACATTCACATTTCCTTTCAATTCAGTAATTGCATATTAGTAATGATTTAAAATAGTAATCATGAGACTCCCCAGGTGGTCCAGTGGTTAAAAATCCGCCTTCCAATGCAGGGGACGCGGGTTCGATCCCTGGTCGGGGAACTAAGATCCCACATGCCGTGGGGCAACTTAGCCTGTGCACTCTGGAGCCTGTGCGCTGCAATGGAATATCCCGCATGCCGCAACAAAGATCCCACGTGCCGCAACTAAGACCCGATGCAGCCAAATACATGAATAAGTAAATATTTTTTAAAAAATAAAAAAAAAATACAATAGTAATCATGCTGTAATTTGGGTTATATCGATATTCAGTTATATGTACACATAATGAATATGTCTGCTATGAAGAACTGAGCCATGTAGTGAACTATTACTTGTGTAAACATTTTTTGTTTGTTTGTTTTTCCCCTGAGTTAGTAACTGTCATGGATCTTCACGTCCTTAGTTTATGTATTCTCATTACTTCATTTCACTGCCAATTGTTTCTCTTTTTAATACATTTACTCACATCAAATAGTCTCCCACCCTACCTCTGCGACTGTGTTTGAATCCCCCCCCCCCGTGGAAAGGAATTAGAGCCCGAAGCTGGAGAAGCAGAGTTCAGAGAGGATTTTGTGAGACACAGGACACAGGCTGTGGGCCTGGGGTCCAGAGCTGGGAGGAAGGCTAGCCTTCACCTCCCCCTCCAGCCTCATTATGCACGAAGCCTTCAAATTAATAGCACAGAAGGCAACTTAACAGAAGCAATTTCTCAGGCCTATAAAGAAATTCATTATGACAAGATAATTCATTTAGATATCACACAAAGGATGTTTAGGTGATGGCTGCCTTAGGGAATTGACAAGGAAATGTATTATTATGCTAATCACAGATGTCTGCCAAATTATATTTTCTGGTAAAATAGTTATTACAGTGATCAGTACCGTCAGTTAAATGAGACGAATGATTTTCATCCAGCTGTGCCAGCTGTGGGTGCATTCTATTGTCATCATTCTTCTAGAGCAGAAAGCTTGAAGGAAAAAAATGTGTTGACACACCCAAATCATAGCCACTCAATTTTATATTTTGAAAAACATATTATGCTATTAGGCTAAGTCAAGTTTTTTTCCCCTAAAACCAAAAGCTTTGTGAAAATTTATTTATACACACATGGTGTCTTAAGTTTCCAAAGGATCTATCAATTTTTGCCATAACTAGAACATTGATGCCCATGATCAAAGTATCGATTTTCATTCTTATATACTTTTTCTAATCTTACTGGCATACGTGAAGAAGGGAAATGTCCTCAACATATAATATTCTTATACTGCAACCTGAAAATAGTCAACCAAGCTGGGAAATATTACAAAAGAAGTCACTGTCTCTAACATTTTTCTGAGGTAGCCCCAGAAGCTAAAACATCTTTAAAATGATCACCAACAATTAGAGAAAGTGCGAAAAAAGTGTAGTGACACACTCATTTTGTAATTCATGTTGATTAACTGCACTCTGAATTTTGAAATAAATGTATTTCGGAGTTAATAACGCCTCACTAATCACTCAGTAGTTCTTTTTCCTATGTGATAGAAGAGAGTAATCTGCTCTAAAAGGGAGGACAGAGATCTTATGATCTTGAAAATGACACCTCCAATGTACTAGGTTTGAAACCTCATTCTTCCACTTACTAGCCTTGTTAAGCCTCTTTGTGCCTCAGTTTCATCACCTGTAGAGTGGGAAGAGAAGCAGTCGAGCTTTTGTGAGGATTACACGAGTTAATACCTGGAAAACACCAGCACAGCGACTGGCACCCCCTGAACGCCAAGCCAGCCAGCCATGGAAAGCGTTACACTTCACCTGCCAGCCCTAGCAAGGAAGAGACCGTGGTGGACACACAGAAAGGGAAGGTAATTCCATTCATCTTAATACTGGTACCTTTCTCTGAGCCTATTCAGAAAAAAAGAAAGATCAGAGTGAATAAATGAAAAGGGTTGGAAAACAAATGGTTGTTTCAAACCGTCTCTCAGAGAACACAATACTAAAGACTACAGTGACCACAAAACTTCCTTTCTTATGCTACGGAATGTTTTTATCCCCAGCTGCTGAGGGAAGTACAATTTTGGGATCCATCTGGGCTCCTTCCTCTTCAGGTGGAGCAGGGCATTCCAGACTGTTCTGATGTTCAGTGTGACTCCTTATCCCATCATTTACTTAACTGTGCAATCCAGACAAGTTACGAAACTCTCTGGACCTCAGTTTCCTTATCTATCAAATGGGGATATTATCTTTGCCTTTTAGGCTTGTTAGGATCATTGATAATTCTGAGATATGTGTGTAATTACTCAGCATGGTATGTGACATGAGAAGGTACTCAGTAAACAGGGACGCAGCAAACGGCTCTGCAGGTTTCTCATTGCATGGGGTGTGTCCCGCTGAAGGGGCGAGGGAGAGATGAAGTCCAGCCTGTGTGCACCAGCAAGGTTGCATGCATCAGGGGTGGGAAGGGCAGCTTTTTCTAATTTCATAAAGGTCCTCTGTGGGTTAGCAGTAGCCCTGTCAATAAATTATAGCTAATTCAGCAACAGAAAGAATGAACCGTAACATTAAAGAGCTTGGATAAACAGTCCCCTAAACACTGTAACGTTGTCACTGTTGACCTATAAAATTCTGTTGTTACTAATGGTAAGTTTTAAATCGTGATTGTTGATAGAGAGTGAAGTAGTATTCATGTCAGCCATGATTTGACCGGACTTGACTGGCATTAATACAGGCCACTGTTAGCTTTTATATACACAAATATGCTTCATTCTGTTTGTTGGCTTTGATTTCATTTATTCATCAAGTATTGATCAAGTGCCTACTATATGCCCGCTCTGGGCTAAGCACAAGGGTTACAGCAGTTAACAAGGAAGATCTGGTCCTCGCCATCCTAGACTTTACTGTCTGCAAGGAAATTCAAATAATAGCTACTTCCTTATTAAGCACAGCTTGGTACCTATGCACGACCTCTTACCCAAGGGTCTCCACACTCTGTCCACATGGTTTTGTGAATCCCCAGGATAACTCCTTGAGGTAGAAGAAGGTTCTACATCATTTCTTCTAGCACTCTAACTTGAAAAGCAGTGAGATCTTTTGTTCACAAACAGGAGACATTCTATGCCTAATCTGTATTATTATGTAATAAATATTGTGGACAGATGCATTGTTTCCACACCCGAAGTTGTTTAAGGGTGTGACTGTTTTCTGAACCCTACATTTTATCAAATCATACACTGCTCTGGGCCTAATCCTTTGGTGCTCATTATCTCTCTTGATTCTGTTGTAAGTTGATCCCTGCACAAATTTGTTGTGACAGCTGAACTAACAGAACCCTTGTTGCAAGCACCGTTGTGATAGGCACACAAAGAAATTAAATACTAGGCAACATTACAGAAGGGATTAGAACCAGAACTAACATACCTGAAATTCACATTATGGTGGAAGCTTTTCTACTCAGTTCATCACCCTAATCACAAATGAAAAGTTTCTACCCAGCAAGGAGAAATACTTGAGGTCAATATTTCCTAATCCATGGCTAGGGCATATCAGCCATCCCAAAGACCTCACTGGATTGTCTGCTGTTTTCTAGAGAATCAATGAGA
Source organism: Balaenoptera borealis (assembly GCF_965194805.1). Taxonomy (NCBI): domain Eukaryota; kingdom Metazoa; phylum Chordata; class Mammalia; order Artiodactyla; family Balaenopteridae; genus Balaenoptera; species Balaenoptera borealis. The sequence goes on from NC_138876.1 coordinate 38,030,873, forward strand.
AAGGGCATCCTGGTATTTTCCCTTGCTGCCACCATTTCTAGGTTCTGGTAGCTTTTGAGCTTTGGGAACCAGGGATGTGGCATGAGTCTGCTCTAAGGGAAGAGTCCACTCATCTTCTGATTTTCTTTCTCTGCTTTCTCCTCAATTCCATTCCATCATTTATCCATCCATACAACAAATATTTCTGGAGCTAACAGTGGTGCTATTCTAGCTGTTTTTGCCCTTCTCCCTCATCAAAGTATGTAAAGATACTGTCCTTATGTGCCTTGGCACAAATGTTAATCCCCAAGGGTGTGTTCTATCAGTCAATAGATGTTAAAAAGGCACTCATTTTGAAGAGAGGTGAATTTATGCAATATCCCATGTAACTGGAGTATGAAACCATTAGCCAAAAAAATTCTACAGAGGACAAATAAAAATCAGACAAACCACCTTTCATTTTTTAGTAGAACTACCTGAATTTACATATCTAAAATTAGATTTTTTTAAATGAATTTATCTACTTATTTTATTTTTATTTTTGGCTGCTTTGGGACTTCATTGCTGTGCATGGGCTTTCTCTAGTTGCAGCAAGCGGGGGTTACTCTTTGTTGCGGTGCACAGGCTTCTCATTGTGGTGGCTTCTTTTGTTGTGGAGCACGGGCTCTAGGCGCACGGAGGATTCAGTAACTGTGGCACGCAAGCTCAGTAGTTGTGACTCGCAGGCTCTAGAGCTCAGGCTCAGTAGTTGTGCCACACGGGCTTAGCTGCTCTGCGGCATGTGGGATCTTCCCAGACCAAGGATCGAACCCGTGTCCCCTGCATTGGCAGGCGGATTCCCAACCACTGCGCCACCAGGGAAGTCCCTAAAATTAGTTTTGATATCACAAGGTAAATGCAATAAAGTTTGAAGGTAAATCTAATTTTGAAATTTAACTACAGAGTAACAAGAACGTGTAGTTGGAAAGATACTTCTGGAATAATTGATAAGTACACATGGAGATGGGGGGCTTCTGTCTAGGGGAGAGGCTGACATTGAAGGGCTACAGAGCCAGTCATCAAACATGACAAATAGTCACCACCTTCAGATATGATTTTCTAGTTTCATTTTCTTTGGTTTCTTCTAGACTCCCATAAGATAAACTCTTATTTCAAAAAAGGTATTTTACAGTGATTGCATAAAACATCACTTTAAAAATTATCAACACTATTTGTACTAAAAAAGGCAAGTTTCATTGACTGATGGTCATTATTGGTACATGGGGATCCAACATTTGAGCAGAAATCCAGTCTACAAAATCAAAGACTCGTCAGTGAACAAGGAAAAAGAGAGAGAAAGTGAAGATTATGTCTCTGATATGTATAAATTGTGACACTTCACCAACCTAAACAGGCCTGGTCCATGATGCTTCACTAGGAACAAGAGTGGCTAACATTTATTGAGGCACTGTGCCTAGAGCTTTATAGGGATTATCTCATTCAATCTTCCCAACAACTCCACAAGGTAAGTCCATTATTATCTCCATTACATAGTTGAGGAAATACGGCACAGAAAGATTAAGAACATTTATCCAGGAAGGGTGCATAGTTCGGAGTAGCAGAGCTCAGATGTGAGCCAAAGGAAGTGTGATCCTACTTTGAAGATTTAGGTGCTTTAAAGCAAATTGTGGTTCCAGAACCTGCACCATCAGTATTACCTGGGAGGTTTTTGGGTTTTGTTTTAGTGCTGACTCACAGGCCCTAGCCCAGATCCACTGAACCAAAATCAGTATTTTTAATAAGATCCCCAGATAGTTAGCTTATCTATGGCAGCACTCTGGGTTTATCAGGGAAGGGCATGATGGGATTAGTTAGGAGAGACTAAAGTGGATGACGAACACACAGAACTGACGGGTGTGGGTGTCCTGTGAGAAAGCCCACGCACAGCAAGGAAGACCCAACACAGCCCAAAAATAAACAAATTAATAAATTAAGTAATTTAAAAATAAAGTATGGACTTTGGTTTATAATAATGTATCAAGCTTGGTTCATTTCTTGTGACAAATGTACCTACTAATGTAAGATGTTAATAATAGGGGAAAGTGGATGTGGACTATATGGGAACTTTCTGTACTATCTTCATAATTTTTCTGTAAATCTAAAACTATTCTAAAATCAAGTCTATTTTTTAAAAATTATAGTAGCAAAAGTACAAGAGCAAGTAACCTAGCAAAATAAGCTCTAGAAGCCTTAGAAAAATGTTCATAAAACTTGGCCATTCACATAACCACTTTTGTGATTTTTGAATATTTTTGTACCACTTTTGCTATTACTGACAGTATTTTTGTCACTTTCCTTTAACACATTTACTAAAAAGAAAAAAAGATCAGAAAATCAACAAATTCAGATCTAGACCTTGATCTTGAGGGAAAAAACAAAACTTGATCTTGGAAAAGCAATAAAAATTGAGATTTACTAAAATTGATATTAATTGATCATTTTTATTGAGGACTTACTAGACAATATTCCAAGCCAGGGGTCAGCAAATTTTTTTCTGTAAAGGGACTGACAGTAAATATTTTCAGCTTTGCCAGGCATAGGGTCATTATTGCAACTACTCAACTCTGTCATCTGTCATCGTAGTGAGAAAGCAGCCTTAGACGATGTGTAAGTGAATGGGCATGTCTGTGTTACAATAAAACTTTATTTATAAAAACAGGTGGTGGGCTGGTTTGGCCAGCAGGCCAGTTTGCCAATCCCTGGTGTAGGCAATATTTAGGTTCCATTCCAGGTACACTATAGTATTAACTCATTTATTCCTCAGGACAACTCTATGAAATAGGAACTACTATTAATCCTATTTTACAGATGACATCACTGAGGCATAAAGAGGTTGAGTGGCTCAAAGTCACACAACTAATAAATGATCCTGAACCAGGATTTAAACCCAGACAGTCAACTCCAGACCCACATTTTAAATTGGAACTCTATACTGTCTCTTAGTATGTTGAAATTCTTGCTCTCACGTGTGCCCTCCACCTCTCTTTCTCTCTCTCTCTCTCTCTCTCTCACACACACACACACACACACACTAATTCAAGGTGTACAGGTGATTATAGCCTCTCATAACCATCTAGTCTGTAGAGGACTTCCCTGGTGGCACAGTGGTTAAGAATCCAACTGCCAATGCAGGGGACACGGGTTCGAGCCCTGGTCCGGGAAGATCCCACATGTCGCAGAGCAACTAAGCCCGTGTGCCACAACTACTGAGCTGGCGCTCTAGAGCCCACGAGCCACAACTACTGAGCCCACGTGCCACAACTACTGAAGCCGGCGTGCCTAGAGCCTGTGCTCCGCAACAAGAGAAGCCACCGCAATGAGAAACCTGCGCACCACAACGAAGAGTAGCCCCCGCTCGCTGCAACTAGAGAAAGCCGAACACAGCAACAAAGACCCAATGCAACCAAAAATAAAAATAAATTAACAAAAAACAAAAAGCCATCTAGTCTGTAGAGGCTACTCCAGGGCAAACAAAGGAAAAGGAAATTAGCCAAAGGAAACTATGTGGTTCCTATCAGTCTTAGGAAAGTGGAAAAGGATAAGAATAAGGAGGGGAAAAAAGTTCCTTATCATTACCAATGACAGTGAGAAAGAAGCAAGGAGGGCGGTTTGGGGAGGGCATCTCAACAGAGGTCCTCACTGGGATGGCTGAAGGCAAATGTTCTCTCTCAGTAAGAGAAACTACTAGTGAAAGCGATAGAGCAGTTGGAAGGCCTAGCCCAGGGCTTCCCATCTCTTTAATGTCACAGCACACATAGAATATGGTATTTGTGCAGCACACGGGGCACATGGAGAAAGCTGTACCCGGAGGGCTCGGACCATCCCAACCCTGCCTCCCTAGAGGCTGGGAGGAAGGCTGGCACACTGGATCCCATGCTCACAGGCTGGGAAGCTGTGATACATATAATACAGGGACAAGTGTATTTCTGTCACCAAAAATAGACTAGAGCAGCATTAGCTGGGCAAGGCTGAGAAGATAGATGAAGCAGGGATTCCCTGGTGGCGCAGTGGTTGAGAATCTGCCTGCCAATGCAGGGGACACGGGTTCGAGCCCTGGTCTGGGAAGATCCCACATGCCGCGGAGCAACTGGGCCCGTGAGCCACAACTACTGAGCCTGCGCGTCTGGAGCCTGTGCTCCGCAACGAGAGAGGCCGCGATAATGAGAGGCCCGCGCACCGCGATGAAGAGTGGCCCCCACTTGCCGCAACTAGAAAAAGCCCTCGCACAGAAACAAAGACCCAACACAGCCATAAAAAAAAAAAAAAAAAAAAAGTCATCCCTCTACTAAAAAAAAAAAAAAAAAAGATAGATGAAGCAGGGCAGTCTGCAAAGGGTGGGATGTTCTCATCCTGCAGGGACCCTTTAGGACTAGGTTTTAAAGAAAAGCTGCTTGTTGGAGAGAGCAGAAAGGGCCTTTTCACTGAGTATAAAGACAAACACATTACAGGCTTGAAAAAGTATTGTCCCCAAATGAGTGTCCTGGTGGAAGGAGCAGACAATTAATTGATAAGAAAAAAAGAATACTTGATTTGATGGTACATCCTTATGACTGTAGGGGAAAGAAGCAGATCGCAAGGGCCTTTCTTTTAGTGAAGAGGAGGCAGGTCTATCACTGACCCCCAGGAGCCTGGCATGGGGGGACCTGGGGGAGAGGAATCTGGAACAGCCACAAAGGAGCATGCCGAGGCTGGGGGCTCAGGTCGTAGAGGAGGCTTGTTGAGCAGCCTCTTGACCAAGAGTCATTTCAATCTTTAGCCTACGAAGTCAAGTTCATTTTATACTTATCTGTCTTACACGATGTTAATTGGTGCTATTTTGATGTCCACTTTGAATTATACTGTCATGGCCATAGAGTAAATTGTATATAAATGAAATGTGACTTTCGGTGACCTGGAAAATATATAGATAGAGCAGAGATGTCATGATGCTTCTTGCATCTTTTTACATCTTGCCTCTCCTACTTAATGTTCATTTGGACCTGTCACTTATCTAAACGGGCCTAATATGAATTTGCTCATCTCAAAGCAAGTGAAGCCATACAGATTAGAAAGTTGAGAAGTGTTTGGTATGAATAAAGAGCATGTTATCAGGCCTCGGGGGCTTTTGTCTTATTAGAAAAGTCAGGCTGGAGGAGAGGCCCAAGGACTGTTGATTGTGTCGTCTGAGAAAAGAGGGTCATCTCTCTTGGATGTGGGGCTACGGCCACACAGTCACCATGTCACCAGAGCCCAGTGCAGTAGTCCTGGGGACCCTACAGCCCCTTGGGCCCTTCCACGGAGAAGAAAATGGGGTCAGCTGAACTTGACCCCATGACACAGGTTGCCCTTTCTTTTCTCCATCTCCAATGACCACCCTTGTTTCTCAGCATGCTAGCACCACCTGGCTTATTTCACCCACCTTCATAAAGCGTAATGCCTATGGCGTTTTAGCTGTTAAAAACAATGTGAGGTGTTTTGGTTTGGGTTTTTGGGGTCCCCGGGTCCCCCCCCCCCGGCAATCTTCATCCTTAAAGGGATGAAGCTCTGACACCCCTGAATACACACAAAAGAATGAACTCCAACACCTGATGGCAATTCCCAAGGAAGGGTTTAAGGAATGTGAACAACAGCAATAGCTCCGGGACAGTAAGGAAGCTTCTGAGGCCATCATGATACTTCCCTGACATTAACACTCACTTGGAGAGCTATATTCTGATATTTCACTTTAAAAAAACAAAATAATTACCTGTACTACCTACACTTATGTACACCGGGATTCGAAGCCTGGCCAAGTTTGATGTTTTTTTAAAATCAGTTTTGGTGAGCCTTTCAGGAACCCTCACAAGTATTGGTTTTTTATTTTAAACTTGATGTTGTAAAACATTAACACAAAAGGGAAAGAGTGAAAGTGTACATGTGAGCTGGGACGTGCGGCAATCTTACAGAAGAATGATTTCATAGAACACAATAAAGCTTTGTTTTGCTGGGTTGATCTTTTCCTGCATGACTAGGAGAGTCTCTTCACAACCCAATCCTGTCTTCTCAAGTCCATCTTGGCCAATGTTACCTTCCAGTCTTTGTTATTCCATGGGTCCTGATGCCTACTCTCCCTCTGCTTTTCTCAGTCGTACTCTCATCCCCCTGAATTCCCATCTCCATCAGTCCATCCATTGACCCAACCACCCCCTCAAGAGATATGGATTGCATTTCTCCTTCGTGGACAGCCACATGATGAGTTCTAGCAGAACCAGGACAGGACCCAGATGGAACTGGAGTTTGTGAAAAGAACAAGAGCTTCGGAGGCACACACATTGGGCTTAAGCCCCAGGTCCATCACTTACTAGCTCTGAGACCTTGGGCAAGTTACTTATCCTCCCTAAGCTGCAGTTTTCTAGCTGTACTTGGTGAAACTAAGGCTCTTATGGGGATTACATGAGACATCTGAAACCAACTGGGTGATCCTACCTTGTCTCCTGATTTCTGCTCCATGCTCATGTTTTGATGAGGTTGAACTAATGTCAAAAGCCTTCAATTTTAGAAAAAGATGTATTATGTTGTTGATGAGAGTGTAATTTGGTACAACCCTTATGGAAAGCATTTAGGCAGTTAGCTCTCAAAATTATAAATGTGCATACCCTTTGACCTAGTAATGCCACTTCTGGGAAATGGTCTTACAGTTATGCTTGCATACTTTCAAAATGATGTATGTGTAAAGGAATTCACTGCAGTCTTGTTTGCAATGGAAAAGACTGGAAACAAATCAAATGTCCCTCACTGGCGGTCTGGGTAAATAAATTACACAACGGATTCTTAAACAAGGGTAAAAAAGGAGAAAGAAGTACTCTATGTTATAGACAGATTATAGAAAGAGCTCCATATTTTTAGCTGAAAAAACAAGGTAAAGAATAATAGGTATAATACACTATATTTTATGAATAAAGATGGGAGAGGGAAATAATATTGGCAGTGTATAAAGAAACTTTGGAACAATATACAAAAAAAAAAAAAAAACCTAATAAAAGTTTTACCCATGGCTGTGATTGGAACTAAGCAGATGGTGGGGCTAGCGTGGGGGGTATACTTTTCACTGTACGCATTTTTCAAATGTTTTCAATTTTTTGAACCATGTACGTAGTTCTTATATTCCATTATAATTAGCTGTATGTAATAATCAGGCCCACCACAAAGACTTACTGAGCATTCTCTGTGCCAAGCTCTACAGGCGACATAGACATACAAGACTCAGTCCAGAGACTTCTAGCACTTGAATGAAAGTAATCCCATTTATATAATATGTGTATGCCAGAAAAGCCTATAAAACTCATTTTAATGTTAATGATGTTTGTTCTTCAATTACAAAGGAGAAGTGTTTGTCTACTTAGGACTGAAATGTCACTGTGTGAAAATATTGGTTGATGACTGAAGGTATTTCTACAGTACAAAGATCAATTCACATATCTGTGAAATTCAACCCTCATCCTATTACCTAAGCAGTGTGAACTCCAAGCAGCTAGTGAGAGTTCAGATAAGAACAAACACATGATAACAGCTGTCAGTGGAAATGTACACATTAACCTAGCAATGAATTTGTCAATAATTACCATCTGTTTACTCTGTCCACATTGGTGCTTAAGCTATAAAATCTCAGGAAGAAGTCTGCCAGAAACGGATGGCATTTATATCAGAAAAGAGTGGAACAGTAATCACACCTAGAAGCAGGGGGCTGGTAGCACAGGGAGGAAGGTTTGGATGCCAAACACCTGGAAACCTTTGGGTCCATTAATGTCTATGAAGTCAACAGAATCTCTGTGTTCAGATTCATCAGCTCCTCAAGGCACTGAAAGGACCAAAAATTGTCCTAATATGTAGAACATGCTTCCATGAACACAAGAAATTCCAAATTCAATCTGTCTAGTTGTCTTTTGGAAAAGAAAAGCCTCTTTCCTCACACATTTCAGGGCATTCAGTAAAAATCTATGTGTGACTACCACGTACCAGGCTCTGTTCTGTACTTTGAGTAGCACTGGTTAATTATTTACACCGGAGGCCAGTCTCTACCTCTGTCCTCGTCCCCTCCCCCCACATCTCTTTCCCTAGTGAGTCATCTTTTGGAGGTGATGGAAAGCAGCTCAGTGGGATTCGGTGTCTGATGGGTCAGAGCAAATGTCTGCACGCGATCAATAGTATGGACTATTCCTATTCAGCCTAACAGCTACCTAATCAGTAGTAACTATCTGATTCGTTGGAGCCCAGAAAATAAGTATTATACCTCCATATTTTAGTGTTACAGGATTTTAGAGCTGTAAGAGATCTTAGAGGTAATCTAGTCCAAGCCATTATTTTATGATGCTTTTGCTTCTAGGCTAATACTGCACTATGTATAACAGTTCTTAAGCCAGTTACAGAAAATTGTTAGGCGGAACTGTACAAACAGAAATCCAGTCTACAGGCTAGTTGATGTATTTTAGCTTTAACTCATGGAGTTCTAAGGTTGATATTGTGAATTTTAAAAGAATCTCTTATGATATGAAGATTATCTGTAGCTCTATGGGAGGGCACAGGAAACTTCTCTGCATCTATGTAGCTGCTGAAAATATCTCTAAAGCTAAATGTCCTCCAAATATTCCTAGTTTAAACTTGGAAGCAAATATAAACTTCATATTTTACTGACTCTTACTTAGGGATAAATATTTTACTTGTGATAATATTTATTATATTTATATCATATTAATATATTATGTGCATGTATTATAATATTTCTATAATAAACTCTATTATAATATTAAATTAAATTTATTAAATTATAATAAATACTCTATTATACTTTACTATATTTCTTTTGTTGTTTGCATAATGGATGACCACACACGTAATGGGGAACCAGAGGGATTTGAGACAAAAACAGGTTTAAATCTAGTTATCACAAACTGGTTTAAGGAGGAAAAGAACAGATAAAAGGTCAAGTTCTAGAATCACAGCCCTGAGTCCCAAGCCCAGCTCTGACTCTCAAGGAGCCCCGCAACCTTGGACAAATTATTTACTCTTCTCTGTAAAATGGGGATGATCATAATACTTAGTCAAAGCGTTGTTATAAGGATTAAATGAAGTAGTTCATTCAAGAATCATGTGCCAAGCATTGTTAAGCACTGGGGGTACAGTGAGTAAATGCATGTACGGGACATTTAATAACCTTGGACTATTTTTATCTAAAAGCACATAAACACAGGCTTAGGGTTGTACACAGAATTTAAAGAAGTTGTGAGCTACAGAAACAGGGATGAATTATTTATGGGGCCTCCAAGACCATGGAGTTGAAATGCTAATGAACATACAATAGTATCCAATTACAAGAGAGTACTGTCTAACTGAGGGTCAGAAGCAAAATACACCTGTTGATTGATTCGAGATGTGCATTGAGCAATTTATGCAGTGTATTAATTAATTTTCTATGCAACTGGTTGTCACTCGTTTTAACATTTCTTTCAGAACAGCATCCGCGAAAACTTAGACCAGCAATGAAAGCATGAATAAAAAATGAAACGGTGTGACTCATGTGGATGGTTATTTATACTGGCGATAAAATGTTTTTTAAAACAAGGTTACTCATTCTTTTCTGAGAGGATTAAAAAACCTCTTCCATCCGTTGGACACTTTTGTCCCTCCCCAAGAGTAACATTCCCTCCAATCACTTGTTTAACTTTTTTGTTGTCTGTCTCTTCCAACCTCAACCCCCAAGAGTAAGGTCAGTTACGTTGAATACCTTCAGCATCTAGCCAAGCACCTGGCTGTCAGACAGTAGACACTTAGAATACGTGTTGAATTTCTATATAGGATTCAGTGAAGACCTCTTTTTTATCACATGCATATTCGTCAAGAAATACTTAAGCCAAGGATAGAGGAAAATGTATCTGACCTCTTTAAAAGTGCAGGAACCTATTTGCTGGAGTGAATGCCCATCTGTAGAGTAATCTGAAATCTCGTACGTTTTAAGGGATTAACAGCAGTTATCGTAAATTGAGGCAATTCCGCCTCTGTTTAAGAGAACTCTGTGGCTGACCGCGTTAGGGATTTAAGGCGAGCTCCCCGCGCTCACATCCCCCCAGCAGGGCCTCCCCACGCCTGGGCTCTCGCGCGGGGCAACGTGCGCGGCGGAGCTCACGGGAACCGCCGCATCCTGGGGCACAGCAGCGCCGCTCCGGGTTCCACTCGCATCCTCAGGGAGGAGCTGCCCCCTGCCGGGCCGCGTGGGCACGAGACGCACCTGACGGACACCCGGGGAGCAAACGACCCGAAGCCCGACGCCCGGGCGTGGGTGGGGCCCGGTCCCCTGCTCACCGCTGCGGGGCCTGCTGCCGTCGCCGGCCTTGTTGAGGGCGCTGCTGGAGCAGCCCATCGCGGGCAGGAGGGCGCCCGGCGGGCGAGCGCGCCCCCTGTCCCAGCTCCGCGCGGGCTTGGGTCCTTGAGTCCGGATCCCGCGCGAACCGCTGCCTCAGCACCAGTTCCTCCGACTCCGCGCGGCCGGCTCCCGCGGCTGCAGAGCGCAAGCCTGGAAAGGAAAGCGAGCCGCTCGCTGGGGGAAGGAGCCAGGGTGGGGACAGCAAGGACGCAGAAGAGGACAGAGACAAGGAAGGAGCCAGGTAGGGAGGAGGAGGTGGAGAGAGGGTGGGAAAGGCAGAGAGGAAAAGGGCTTCAGCAGGGATAGGGTGATGTCAGGGAGAGAGAGGGCGAAGGCCTGGGAGGGCTCATCTGAATCATCGCGAAATCGCTGGGGAGGGGAGGAGGCGATTGTAGCCAGTGGCTATTGATTGGTGACTAGATATGTCATGACAGTCTTCTTACATAACTTCAGTACTGTTACCACAAGGAAGTTTAACGTTGATAACATACTATTTAGTCCACTCTCTCTTCAGGTGTGGTCAGTTGTCCAACTCAGGACCACACATTGCATTTAGGTGTCGTGCCTCTCTTTAGTTTGCTTTAACGAACTAAAGTAGTTCCATCAGTCTTTCTTCGTCTTTCGTTTTTTGTTTTGTTTTGTTTTTTCTTTGTTTTGAGAACAGGCCATTTATTTTGTAAAAAGTTTCTCAGTTTGAGTTTGATGTTTCCTCATGATTGTTTTCAGGTGATGCAGTTTTGTCTGGAATGGGCAGACGTTATGTTGTCTGTGGATTCATATAAAGGGCACATGATGTCAATTTGCCCTATTATTGGTGATGTTAACCTTTTGCTGCGTGCGGGCTTTCTCTAGTTGCGGCAAGCAGGGGCTACTCTTTGTTGGGGTCTGCGGGCTTCTCATTGCCGTGGCTTCTCTTGTTGCGGAGCATGGGCTCTAGGGAGTGCAGGCTTCAGCAGTTGTGGCACGTGGGCTTCGGTAGTTGTGGCTCGTAGGCTCTAGAGCGCAGGGTCAATAGTTGTGGTGCACGGGCTTAGTTGCTTCCCGGCAGGTGGGATCTTCCCGGACCAGGGATTGAACCCCCCTGCCCTGCATTGGCAGGCTGACTCTTAACCACTGAGCCACCAGGGAAGTCTGGTGATGTTAACTTTGATCAGTTAGTTAAGGTAGGTTTCTTAACTACCTAGCAGTTAGTCTGCTAGGTTTCTCCACTGAAAAGTTACGATTTTACTCTTTGTAATTTATGGGAAGAGAGTTTAAGACTAAGTATCCTGTATCTCATCAAACTTTTAAAAAAATTTTTATTTTATATTGGAGCATAGTTGATTAACAATGTTGTGTTAGTTTCAGGTGTACAGCAAAGTGACTCAGTTATACATATACATGTATCTATTCTTTTTCAAATTCTTTTTCCATTTAGGTTATTACAGAATTTTTTTTAAATTAATTAATTAAGTAATTAATTTTTGGCTGTGTTGGGTCTTCGTTTCTGTGCGAGGGCTTTCTCTAGTTGCGGCAAGCGGGGGCCACTCTTCATCGCGGTGCACGGGCCTCTCACTGTCGCGGTCTCTCGTTGCGGAGCAGAAGCTCCAGACGCGCAGGCTCAGTAGTTGTGGCTCATGTGCCTAGTTGCTCCGCGGCATGTGGGATCTTCCCAGACCAGGGCTTGAACCCGTGTCCCCTGCATTGGCAGGCAGATTCTCAACCACTGCGCCACCAGGGAAGCCCTATTACAGAATACTGAGCAGAGTTCCCTGTGCTATACAGTAGGTCCTTGTTGGTTATCTATTTAAAGTGTAGTAGTGTGTACATGTCTCATCAAACTTTTATCTGCTAATTTAGCATACATTAATATTCTTGCTTGGAACACTTACTACTATGATGGTTATCAAACGGTGGTTTTTCTAATTTCCGAATTTCTACATTATTCCATCTACATTTATTATTGACATTCTACTGTTAGGGAGCACTTTCCCTTTCCCTCCATTTATTATTCATTTATTTAGAGCAATAAATACTCATTAATTCTTATATTAGTCAATGAGTTATGTTATCATCTGTGTTAGTTTGCTAGGGCTGCCATAACAAAGTACCAGACTGGGTGACTTAGACAACAGAAATCTATTTTCTCACAGTTCTGAGGCTGGAAGTCTGAGATCAAGGTATCAGCAGGGTTGGTTTCTGAAGGCCTGTCTCCTTGGCTGGTAGACAGCAGTGTTCTCCATGTATCTTCACATGGTCTTCCTGACATGTGTTTCTGTGTCATAATCTCCTTTTCTTATAAGGACACCAGTCATATTGGATTGACATCATTTTACCTTAATTACCTCTATAAAGGCCCTAGCTTCAAACACAGCCACATTATAAGGTATAGGGAGTTAGAGCGCCAACATATGAATTTGATGGGGACACTATCAGCTCATAACATCATCATTATTTATTTTGATGCTCAAAATGCCTAAAATTTGTCATATTTCCCTCTATGGGTCATGGGGTACACAGCTATGGACATTACCATATGTTTAGAGGTCTCTCCCTCCCTCCCTCCCTTCATTCCCATCTTCCCTTCTCCTCCGCCTACTGATCCCTTCTCTTTTCTCTCTCTCCATCTTCCTCTCCCTCTCCCTTCTGCAGCACAAGCCAGATGAAGCCTTGGCCATCCAGCAGTCGGTTCACAAATCCCTTGGTAGGAAGAGGAGACTGGGTATCTTTGAGGTAGTATGCTTCATAACATTACAAATATGTACTGTGATTCCTCTCCTTACCTTCTGTCTGGGGTTACTGTGCCCCAAGGAAAGAGAAGTACTTTGAAAGTGGCTAATGATTTGGCTGGATTCCAAGTCAAGAACTGAGAAGGAGCAAGAATACAGGATTAGTGCCAGGAAGTTTAAAGGAGGAATGTGGATGGACCTTTCAGAATAAGCCTAGATTTGGGAAATATTTATTTCTTATATAAATGTTATCAAAAGGCCCTGTAGAAGTCAGTGTGGGCTGCCATAACAAAATACCATAAACTTGGTGGCTTAAACAATAGATGCTTATTTCTCATACTTCTGGGGCCTAGGAAGTCCAAGATCAAGATGCTGGCCAATGTGGTTTCTGGTGAGAGCTTACTTTCTAGCTTATGGATGGCAACCTTCTCACTGTGTCTTCACATGGGGGGTTGCGGAGGGGGGCAGATCTTCCTCTTCTTGTAAAGCCAGAATCCTATCAGATTAGGATTCCACCCTTATGACATCATTTAACCTGAGTTACCTCCTAAAGACCCTGTCTCCAGATTGAGCCACAGTGGGGGTTAGGCCTTCAACATAGGACTTTGGGGTGGGCCACAAGTCAGCTCATAGCAGGCTCCCACTTCAGATGATTCTCTTTCTTTTTTTAAGTGAAAGCCACATTCTATTTAGCTAGTGAAAATGTTCAAAACTCCATTGTTACAGAAAGGGATGCAATCACTCACAGATTAAATATAAATACATGACTTGGAATTCTCTGAATCTTAATGCTTTTGTGCTAAACCAGGGCTTACTGAGCCCAGGTAAGTTCCCCCTTTTCCCCATCATTTATTGTTTAGGAGTTGACTTGGGTATCTCACTTTGCCTCAGAGATAATTTGTTATTCAAGTCATGGTCTCTTCCATTTCTTTCAGAGGAAGCATTTTATAATCAGGTGAACAGTAATAATCAGGTGCCCCATGGATGTTAGGAGATCTTTCTCACGAGCCACCCCAATGCTTGCTCAATGGGCTCAAGTATAAAATGACAAGGATAGAAGGTATGTATGGGCTCAAACCACTTAACATGGTTTTCCTGGCTGAGTGCCTAATTTGCCAGCAGCAGCAAGAGTAACCAACTGTAAGCCTCTGAAATGGTATCCTTACTTTGAAGATCTTCCTTGCAGAAGACTTATTGGACCTCTTTGGGGACAGTAGAGAATCTTTACTGTAATAGACACTGGATTAAATTTGCTTTTCCTGCCCATCATGCCTCTGCCAACACCATCAATTAGGGGATGGTATTATCAAGCCATTACACATCCATCAAGACATTACATTCAGTATCATATCTTATCAAAGAACTCACTTTACTATGAGACAAGCAAGGTAATAGGTTAATTTCTATGTGATTTACCAGTCTTTCCATATACCTCATCATCCAGAAGAAGCCAAACCTATAGAATGATAGGGTGGCACTCAATTATGGCACAGCCAAGGTAAAGCACCTTTGAAAGTTGGGATGCTATCCTGAGGTTTGCAGAGTGTGCTCTGAACCAGTGACTAATAAATGGTGGTGCCTCCCCCATGACCAGTATACACAGATCCAGTTTTTGCTCTCCAGGCTTCCTGTTCATTTGGTGAACTACAAAATAAATTCCTTTTCTGCTTAACTGGCTAACTTGTTTCTATTGCTTACAAAATAAGTATCTAAACTAAGATATAATGCTTACTTTCCCTCCCCTCTCCCAGACCACACTCATTCTTAGCAATTACCAGTCCTGTCTTATTCCTTTAGTCCTGTCTTGATAATATGGAATCATAACCGATACTGTGATTTTACAGGCTGATGTGTTACATCTTGAAGGCATAGTTCATAAATCTTTTTTGCCTTCAAGGACTCCTTTTATCACTTTTCTTTGACATACCCATGTTATGATGTTGTCACAAAATTGCATTTATCATCTATTTCTCCATTAAGTAATCAGGGACATTTTCTGATCAGCATGACATGCAGTGTTATGGAATTAAATTTTAGTTAAAAGAAAAAAAAGAAGCCTGTGCATTATAGCTTTATTAAGAATAAAAGTATATGTTAGACTTTTCAAATTATTAAAAATAAAATGTAAAACATCATACTTTTGTGGACGCTTAGAAACACAGGAATCTCATTTAACACTAAAATTTCAAAAACTGACTCTAAGAAATGTAAAACTACTCTACTTTCCAAAAGTGTCACTCTGCCACAGTAAAACAGTGAATAAAGTGCTCTGGGTTCTTTGTATCCAAGAGTATAAAAATATACCCATTTTGAGGAATGGAAAAATGATTTTTTTTTTTTTTTTTATTCCAAGTGTGATGAGAAGCTTTTGAAAGGTTTTTTGTTTTGTTTTGTTTTTAATTTATTTATTTATTTATTTATTTTTGGCAGTGTTGGGTCTTCGTTTCTGTGCGAGGGCTTTCTCTAGTTGTGGCAAGCGGGGGCCACTCTTCATCGCGGTGCGCGGGCCTCTCACTATCGCGGCCTCTCTTGTTGCGGAGCACAGGCTCCAGACGCGCAGGCTCAGTAGTTGTGGCTCACGGGCCTAGTTGCTCCGCGGCATGTGGGATCTTCCCAGACCAGGGCTCGAACCCGTGTCCCCTGCACTGGCAGGCAGATTCTCAACCACTGCGCCACCAGGGAAGCCCCTGGAAAAATGATTTTTAAGAAAATAGGAGAAGGTGTTTCTCTGCCCTATTTTTTTTTTTTTTTTTGAATTTTGGTAGGAACTTTATAAATTTATTTATTTATTTATTTTTGCTGTGTTGGGTCTTCGATTCTGCGCGAGGGCCCTCTCCAGTTGCGGAGAGCAGGGGCCACTCCTCATCGCGGTGTGCGGGCCCCTCACCACCGCAAGCCCGTTGTCGCGGAGCACAGGCTCCAGACACGCAGGCCCAGCAGCTGTGGCTCACGGGCCCAGCTGCTCCGCGGCACGTGGGATCCTCCCAGACCGGGGCTCGAACCCGTGTCCCCTGCATTGGCAGGCAGACTGCCAACCACTGCACCACCAGGGAAGCCCTCTCTGCCCTATTTTTAATGCAGTGCAGTCTGGAGCATTCCCAGTCTGAACAGAAAGGGGTATAGGAGAAATATTTTGGATTCTTCACTATTGTGGAGGCAGAAAGGGTGGAGAGGAATAGGTGGCATTCATTCCCTCTTGTCCTCTATGGGTTCAGAATTCGTGTCTCAGTGTACGTGTGTTTAGCTAGCTGAAAGGCCACCAACATTCACTGAGTTTACACAGGGTCTTTTCACTTGGATTCACAATCCCTCCCTCTCCCTGCTTTATTTCTGAGCATGTTTAACGTCCAGGGTGCCTTAAGAATATGAAGGCTGAGTTAGACAAATAGAATTCCAAATCATTAATGGGTTGTTTCCTAATTTGGACATTGAATAAGTAATAGTTGATGACAATGAATATGATAGATTTAATTGCTTAACAATAAGGGGATGGGCCAGTGTACTGAACCAATGAATAGCAGATGATCTTGTTGGTATTTGCTCTAACAGGGAATGCAGCCTGTCACTTTTCATTCTCACAGCAAGTAAAAACCAGAAGCACAATAAATGCAGGTGCCTGCAGAATTCTCAGAAATTTAGAGCAGTGATTTTGGGGTAGGAAAACCAGAGAGCCTTGTGTGAATTCTGTCCTGTCACATTTACCTGTTGGTATTCTTTCTAAATCACTCTAAAATGCTACAGACTAGCATCCAGAAAAAATAAAATAATGTCTGAATGGCAAAGTCCTTTCTTGAAACATATAAATTCCTTGACTTTTTGGTATGAAGATTTTCAAACTCACAAAAAGTTGAATAGTACAATGAATACCTGTATACCCCCCACTTTGTTTTTCATTTTTATTTTTTAAAATATTCTTGGGGTTTTTTTCTGTACTTTTACTTATTTATTTATTGGCCACGCTGCACAGCATGCAGGATCTTAGTTCCCTGACCAGGAATCAAACCCAGGCCCCTGCCGTGGAAGCACAGAGTCTTAACCACTGGACCACCAGGGAAGTCGCACCTCACCCCCTCCCCCTGCACTGTTAAGTCAACAGTTGTTAACATGTTGCTGCATTTGCTCTACCTACTTGTTTATCTACGTTTATTTTAGGATTTTATTTACATTTATTTTAGCAATTTGGAAGTAAGTTGCAGATATCATGATACTTCATCTGTAAATACTTCAATACACATCTATTTAGAATAATGATGTAGGGGCTTCCCTGGTGGCGCAGTGGTTGAGAGTCTGCCTGCCAATGCAGGGGACATGGGTTCGAGCCCTGGTCTGGGAAGATCCCACATGCCGCGGAGCAACTGGGCCCGTGAGCCACAACTACTGAGCCTGCGTGTCTGGAGCCTGTGCTCCGCAACAAGAGAGGCCGCGACAGTGAGAGGCCCGCGCACCACGATGAAGAGTGGCCCCCGCTCGCCGCAACTGGAGAAAGCCCTCGCACAGAAACGAAGACCCAACACAGCCAAAAATAAATTAATACATTTATTTAAAAAAAGAAAAAAAAATGACATGACTTAAAGTAGCTATTTTTAATGAAAGTAATAGTAATCTTCTAACACAGTGGTCAACAAACTATGGCCTGCAGGCCAAATCCTGACTTTGTAAATAAGGTTTGATTGGAACACAGCCATGCTCATTCATTCAATGAATGCAATTCATTCATTTACATATTGTGGCTGCTCTTGTGCTACACCAGCAGAGTTAAGCAGTTGCCAAAGTGACCATATGGCCCCAAAAGCCTAAAATCTTTACTATTTGGCTCTCTACAGAAAAAGCTTGCCAACTCCTGCTCTAATAAATACAAGTGTGGAAATATTTACAAAATCTTCATGAGCCAAAGGATTTGACTGTCGTTCTTGCATGGCAAGTGTATCTTCTCCTAGCGTTTGGGTTTTGCAATGTTGTGAACCACAACTTAAGGTGTGGATGGATGGCTACAGTGGGGAGTTAGGGAGATAGGAGTGGGACTGAGGAAGAGAACTAACATCCACTGCACACTTATTATGTACACGGCCCTGTGCTAGGTGCTTCATACACCATTATGTTTACTGTGATCCTCATAACAATACCATGAGGTAGACATTATTATTCTAGTTTTTTGATGAGGAAGCTGAAGCTTAGAGAGGTTAGACAATTTGACCAAAGTCCTGCAGGTATTAAATAGAAAAACCAAGAACCTAAATATATCTCCAAAAAGATATGGCAAAAATCAGTTAAGATTCCCTAGGAAGAATTCTCAAACATTTTGTGGTCATGATTCATATATATGAATGTACGGATGAATGAGTACTTTGGGCTTCCCTGGCTTCCAGTACAAAACCATGGTAACATCCCTGTGAGAAAGCACCTAAGGCCTTTCTTTAAAATATAGTGAGGACATTAAGAAAAAAAAAAAAAAAAAAAAAATATATATATATATATATATAGTGAGGACATATATTAAGGACCAGAAATTTGGTATTATAAAATGAAAAGCACCCAGGAAAGTCACCTCAAGTGCTTTAATCATATACTTTCTAAAATGCGGGTAATATTTGGCCTGATTACTTTGAGGGAAAGTAGATATTGAAAAGCATTCAAAGTATAGAGCTCATTATAAAAGTGTAAGGCATCATTAGTTTGTGTCTCTGTCTAAGCATGCATGCCTCAGAACCAACTAGGCTATTCCATTCCTCTCTACTTCTCAAATTTAAGTATGTATGAGAATCGTGGAGGCTGCTCATTAACCTCAGATTCCCAGGCCCCACATCCAAAGATTTCTTCCACAGACCTGGGTGGGGCCCAGGACTCAGAATTCCAGGTGATTCTGAATCAGGTGATCTGGGAGCCATACTTTGAAAAATACTGCTTTAAGATATAATTGATGTTTCACAAGCTCTATTGAAAACAACCACTTTTTTATTAAAAAGGAGCTCTTTACGTAACAATGCATGCTGTAAAATAATCCAGTGTAAAATAATTCAAGCAGTACTGAAACATACGAAGTAAATGTTCTCTCCTCACCACCTACTCTTATCTCTCTCATCCAAGATACGTTCCGATGATTAGCTTTCCAGACTTGAATTGTCTATGCATATACCAACATATATACTGGTTAAGAAGGATGAACATTTGATGTTGTTTCTATTTTTGTTCTGCTATTAAAAATTAATGCTGAAATAAATATCCTTATTCTCATGTCTTTGGGCAAGTGTGACTGTTCCTGTAGGATAGATTCCTAAAAGTTGACACACGATGACAGCTTACCTATTGGTCAGATTTACCTTTTTTTGCGTGTGTGTGTGTGTGTGTGTGTGTGTGTGTGTGTGTGTGGTGGTGAGAGGCTTTCTGTGCCTAATATTTTGATTGATTCGTTACTGGATATCTGTATCAAGGTCCAACGTTCACAACAAAAAGATTTTTAATTAGACCTGTTATCACTCCCAGTGAAAATTCGGCTTACAAGTTCCCACTAACACGGCCACAAAAGAGGTGAGTTTAGGGGAGCCAGAGGGGGGCGCCACCGTTCTCCGGCAACTTGGGTGAGGGCAGGGGAGTGCACGGAGCTGCTTCAGCCCCGGCGGAACCGACGGCAGAGGGTAGACCCGGGAGCTGCGGCACACGCCGGTCCTCCCCGAGTCTCCTCAAGAGCCCCGACTTGGGGCAGAGATGCGCTCAGCGGCGCTAAGACCGAGGTCCAGCCGCCGCCACCGCCGCCTCTTCTCACCGTCCCTCCCGCCTCACTCTCAGTCGGCTTCTCCAACTCGTGTCCACTTTCCTCACTTCCTCAGTCCTCAGCTATGAGCAGCGGAACACACACGGCGAGGTTTACGGCCCGCAGCCGGCAGGTGGGCAGTCAGCGGCCAAACCAATTCAAAGTCCGTAGAGATACCCACATCACCCCTTCTCTTCTTGCCCCGCCCCTTCCGCTTGTGATTTGCTTCCGCTTCCGGTCGCGGGGTCCCAGCCCCGACGTGAAGAGCTTGGCATTGTGGGATATCTTTCTTTTCTCGCTCTCCGGCCATCTTGGCGGCTGCAGTGAGTGAGTAGGCTCCTCCGTACCGAGGTTTAAGCCACGCGGGGAGTCCAGGGGGTTGCCGTTTGGAGCTTCGGATCCTAAACTTCCTGTCTTGTCCTCTGTGTTCTAGACTGGGGGCGTCCCGCGCCTAAGGCAGGAAGATGGTGGCCGCAAAGAAGACGGTAAGTGTAGCAGGCCAGGGCCGGAAGCCTGTTCACGTGGAGAGATGAGTCTCGGCCGGGGCGGGCAGGTCCGAGCACAGTGGGCGCACAGCGTGCCCGCTGGCCTTGTAGGGGTCCAGAATGAACCCGAAGGACTCTCTCAGGGATTTGGGACCCTCTACGGAGGTTTTATTAAGGGGTTCAGCTTCCAGGAAGCTGGATCCAGTTTTGAGTGGTTAACAAACAAGGCCTTCAAGTCCGTGTTACATGTTTGCTTTGTAGAAAAAGTCACTGGAGTCGATCAACTCTAGGCTCCAGCTGGTTATGAAAAGTGGAAAGTACGTGCTGGGGTACAAGCAGACTCTGAAAATGATCCGACACGGCAAAGCGAAACTGGTCATCCTCGCCAACAACTGCCCAGCCTTGAGGTAATTGAAAGAACCTGAGTATGTTTGTCTCCCACTGCCAATTGGTCGTGAGCGAATATCCGGGAATGTGAACTTGCAATCTGGGTAGCATAAACTGGGTATCGTGTAAAATTTTGTATTACAAAGGGACACCTGGAGAATAATTTAACGGTTGTTGATTTTTGGCTCTTGATTTTTCTCTTCCTCGTCATATTCTCTCCTCGTATGAGGTTCTCTTTGGGAGAAATGCGTGGCAGAAGGGGTAAAAACCAGAGAACGTCGAAGTTTGAGGGCAGCGCAGAAACATAACTTGTTTGTCCATGTGTCCTGCCTTTTGGGTCATTTTTTTTTAACTTTGAGATGCTTCAAAAGAGCTTCATTTTATGAACTTGTTGTAGTGTAGAAAAGCTAAGGTCAGAAAAGTTCAGGCTGGCCTGTGGAGCTGCAGGTTCCCAGTTCCCCCAGTTTTTGCTTGCCTCACTGTTTTGAAACTGAATTTAATGGGTATTGTAAATAAGTTAAAGAAACTTGGGCCATGCAGAATACAAGCCGTGTTTTCAGTCCCTTTCCCTTGTTGATTTTTCTATGGTAATACATAACCTCACAGCGTTTCATATAGTGTCTGTAGGTAATTGGCAAAGCCTGGAGAGATCTCTTCTTCCATCCCATCCCCTCCCAAACCTTTGGTCTTATTCCAAACCTTTCATGCTTACCTTCTATAGCAGTGCTTTTCAAACATGAATATGCACACAGTCACGAATGATCTGGTTTAAATGCAATTTCTGATTGAATGGATCTGGATTGGGGCCTGAGATTATGCATTTTTAACAAGCACTTTTTGGCACTGCTTGTCTGCGGATCCACACTTTTGAGTGAGTAGTGGCAACGGTGTATTAGGACTCCCTTCAAATTCGTAAAACCATTCATGTCTACCTACTTAGTGGACACAAAACTGCTAACTCTGGGTAAGCACAAGCATATGGCATTCCTGGTTTTATTGCACTTCACTTTATTGCGCATCGTAGATACTGCGGGGTGGTTTTTTGTTTGTTTTTTGTTTTTTTTTTACGAATTGAATGTTTGTGGCAACCCTGCATTGAATAAGTCTGTAGGCTCCAGTTTTTCAACAGCATTTGCTCACTTCATGTCTATGTCACATTTTTGTAATTCTCGAGATATTTCAGACTTTTTCTCTGTTATTTGTTATGGTGATCTGTGATCTTTGATGTTACTACTGAGACTCCCAGAAGGTTCAGATGATGGGTAGTTTTTAAATTTATTTATTTATTTTTACAATAAAGTATTTTTTAATGTATGTACGTTGGTTTTTTTAGACACAATGTTGTTACACACTTAATAGGCTACAGTATAGGGTAAACACAACTTCTGTATGCACTGGGAAACCAAAAAATTCCTGTGACTAGCTTTATTGCAGTATTTGATTTATTGCAGTGGTCTGGAATGAATATGCAGTATCTGAGGTATACCTGTAGTATCACTCTCCATCTAGGTTTCAGAGCACCAGAGGGTGATAGAAATGGCTTAGAAGTTGTCATGGGAATTATATAATGTAAAGTGTCTGGCGATAGTAAATGCTAAGTAAATGATAATTTTATTTTGTACTCTACTCTTTTCCACGAGCACAGGTATTTACTGGTTGTCCCATCCCTTGTAAGGGATCCAAGGAAAGATGGTTTGTATTGAATAATGGATATGGTAATGTTTTTAAGAGTAATAACTGGCTTACTGTTTGAAGGCCTTACCAACATTAGAACTAATGAGAGAAGTAACATTTAATCTGTGTCACTTGGTATGGTATTTATTTACCTTCTTTTGGTTCCCAAAGGAAATCTGAAATAGAGTATTATGCCATGTTGGCCAAAACTGGTGTCCATCACTACAGTGGCAATAATATTGAATTGGGCACAGCGTGTGGAAAATACTACAGAGTATGCACACTTGCTATCATTGATCCAGGTATGCTTTTTAAATCATAAAGTAATGCTTTTCCTTTATAATGTAATACAAGTATTTCTTGCTATACAAATGTCTTTGGTTTCTAAGTTCAGATGTTGAGGATTTGGATATAGCAAGGGATATGCTGTAATTTTATTTTACAGAGCATTGATAATGAATGTCAGTACAGAATTACCTTTTTATAAATGAAATTCTTTTTACTTTGAGATCATGAGTTTCATTTCATGCAGCACCTAAGAAATGATGACTTTAGGGCTTTGGTAAAAGGTGAAATTTATAAAGGGACAGAATAATCAGGTGAAACAGTAGAAAAAAGGAATGTTTACTGGCTGCCTGAGAACAGATGGATAAAATTAAGTTGAGAAAAAGAAGGGCCTACAAAAACATGTCATGTTTTGAACTTACGAATTTTTAATTAATTCATAAAATACTGCGAATATTCTCGCTGTTCTGATTTTGTAATAATCAGGGCAGGCTAAACATTCGCTATATTAAGACCATGCATGTGTCCCCAGACCTAGTTCTTTTCCTAGGTCTGGTTTTATAAATGCTGGTGATAAACCAAGTCTGATTTACATGATGAATCTTATGTGGGAAATGTCTGTGACTCTAGGTATCCAATCAACCTTGAGAAATGGTAGCACAGCTAGTGTAATAACTTTTGAAGATAACCATTGCTAATTTGATGATTACCTGTTGACATTAAATGAATTGTAAAATTATTGTGTTTTATTTTCTAGGTGATTCTGATATCATTAGAAGCATGCCAGAACAGACTGGTGAAAAGTAAATCATGCACAATTTTTCTTTAATAAAACTGGCCAGAGCTTCTTTTAAAAATACTGTATTCATTTCAGTCATTTTTTTAAATTTCTTTTTGTTTCAGTATACTTTCCTGAAGCTAGGATTAGAGAGGATGGGGCAGCTAGATATATTGGCAAGACTTCCCAGACATCCCAGTTTCTTCCCCTGTTTTTGTAAAGGGAGCGCACTGAGTTCCTTTCCTGTACTAGATTTTTAAGAGACTTAATTTTCATCATTTTCAGTCTCAGGATATTGTTATTTTATATTTGAGTATGTCAGAGGCAGCAAGGTTCAATACCCAGAATCTAACCAGAATTGCAGTGTACAGTCCAGCTTAAATCCACCAAATCTGAGTAGCAAAGAGGATTAAGTGAAATATGCTCCTTCCACCCCAAAATTTTCACAGGCTGAGAAAAGTTCTGTTGAACTTTAATGAAGCAAGGTCTTACCGAAGGATGTGCAGTGGTTAGGGTAGAAGAAATGTACTTGGACAACTTAAGACTATTCCTAGATCTTAAATAGTGTTAATTCCACAGTTTTGCAAAGTGTGTTTTATATCATTTTAGTCCTAAAAGATATACTGTGAGGTAGGTTTGGTGTTTAGATTTTGGGGAAACTGCATACTACATCTCCCAAGTATGTCCTATGTAAACCTTTTCCCACATTTAATAATATCCTTTGGAACATTCAAAGAAGTTAACTTGGGGGAAGAATGTTGACTTAGATTTACAGAGCTGAATATTGCTGGTAGGGTACCCTGCACAATTTGTGTTGGGTTCTAAGGTTGCAGAAGTGTCAGAAATGTCTTTTGGTCTTCAGAATCAGTCAACTTGGGTAGGCAGTTTTTGGTGGTAGAGGAATGAGCCATAGGAGATATGGTTGCCTTCAATACACTATCCAGGAAGTATTTACTGAACTTGGAGTCAGAAGGCTACCTCTTAATAGTTATGTAACAGCCATGGGTGGGTCAAATTCCTATTTTCACAGGTGAGGGAATTGGTTTCTTTCAAGCTGGATGTTGCATGATTTTAGTTAATATCTGAAGTTAATCAGGTTGTGGGTATAATTTGGAGAGTGGCCATTATTAACTAGAGTTTTCTTACCAGTTCATTTACTCAAGTTTTCTCGATTAGGGAGTACTACTGACATTTTTCGATGGGACAGTTCTTTGTTGTGGAGGATTGTGGATACTGCTTGATATGTCTCATTCCTGGTTTTCCTTCCATGTTATTGTAACAACACCCCCAAGTGTCACCACATTTTCACAGCATCTCTTGGTTAAGAACCACAGTTATAAAATCTTTATCTCTGATAAGAATTCCTTGGTCAGACTACTGCTGATTTCTAATGCTGTTAGTCTGTTTCCATGGTCATTCAAATGTTTGTCTTTTGGTTAAGGAAGTTTGTGTGATTATTACTTACTTGGTCAATTTCTTCTTTCAGATTGACCTTTCATGCTATTTGGTGTTTTTTTTTTTTGTTTTTTTTTTTTTGGCTGCGTTGGGTCTTCATTGCTGCGCACGGGCTTTCTCTAGTGCGGTGAGCGGGGGCTACTCTTCGTTGTGGTGTGCGGGCTTCTCATTGCAGAACATGAGCTCTAGGCGTGGGCTTCAGTAGTTGTGACACACAGGCTCAGTAGTTGTGGCTCACAGGCTCTAGAACGCAGGCTCAGTACTTGTGGTGCATGGGCTTAGTTACTCCGTGGCATGTGGGATCTTCCCTGACCAGGGCTCAAACCTGTGACCCCTGTGTTGGCAGGCGGATTCTTAACCACTGCACCACCAGGGAAGTCCCTTCGGGTTATTTTTGGATTATTTTCCCCCTCAAGGTTGACTAGTTCCAATTAATTTCTTAAGGTTTGGGTGGTACCCGAAGAATACAATATTGTGACTACCAGTGTACCATTTCTTTGTAAAGGTTCTGTTGCATGACTGGCTGTAGGCATTTTGGAATTATGGTTTTTAGAAAAATAATTTATGATTTCTAGGGCCTTCTAGGTAGTGTTAATATGCTGTAAGATCATTTGGCTTTTACCTTTTCTTTATATGGCTTTTGTGCACTCATCGTTTCAGCAGAAAGTTTAAAGTTCAGAGGAAAGGAGTTTAGAACTAGTAGATGGGAAACATACCTCATTCATTCTGGCCTAGGGCAACTGTGATGAAGTGCCATTAAAGTGCTGCCAGAATTGGAGAAAATAAGGTCTAAGGTAGCATTTTAAAATATATTTTTCTGATTATAATGAAAGTACAGTAAGTCCCATGCATACGAACGAGTTTCGTTCCGAGAGCGTGTTCCTAAGTCCAGTTTATTTGTAAGTCCAACAAAGTTAGCCTAGGTACCCAACTAACACAGTCGGCTATATAGTACTGTACTGTAATAGGTTTATAATACTTTTCACACAAATAATAAAAAATCAAACATTTTTAATCTTACAGTACAGTACCTTGAAAAGTACAGTAGTACAGTACAACAGCTGGCATACAGGGCACGTTCGCATCTTTGAAAGTTCGCAACTTGAAGGTTTGTATGTAGGGGACTTACAGTAATGTATTTGGCCGGGAAGCTCTAATATGCAAGGATTGCAGGAAATTCCAGTCAATTGGACTTAATCCATACTTAATGCTGAACTACCTGTTTTTAGGCCTAGAGATAGGAAGGTCCCAAAGAAGAGTTTGGATATTGTGGAGTATGTTAATTGCAATCGATACGATATGGAAGCAGGAGCAAAAGGTATATGGAGAAGAAAGAAAACTTCAGGCTGGTAGCAAATGCAGTTAGTTGGGCCTTCTAGACGATGATCACCTAGTTCATAGAAAACAGTTCTCTTTGATTTCTTGCAGCTCTTACTTCCAGCTACCCCTTAGACTTGCACTCCCTCTGCTTTCAGTGGCATCTTGTTTCTTTCCCTCTTTCCTCTTCTTGTTGATAGTAGGTCTTGAACATCTTGTATATTTACCATTTATTACCTTTACTACCTCCTACCTATTTGCTTCAAAAGATAATGCAGGAGTGGGAGTCTGCCAAAGTACTTTTCTCAGGTAAGATAAGCAAAGAATCCATTCATTCATTTAACATACAGTTAAAGTATCATCCTTGTGTGCAGTACTCTTGGCTACTGAAGAGTAAAAACATGATATCTAACATAACATGTAAGTACTGTACATGTTAATCCTTGTGACAATCCAATGAGGTAGTACTGTTTTATTTTTTTATTGAACTATAGTTGATTTACAATATTGTGTTAATTTCTACTGTATAGCAAAGTGATTGAGTTAAACATATACATCTTTTTTATATTCTTTTCCATTACAGTTTATCACAGGATATTGAATATAGTTCCCTGTGCTATACAGTAGGTCCTTGTTGTTTATCCACCCTATATATAATAGTTTGCATCTGCTAACCGCAACCTCTCACTCCATCCCTCCCCCACCCCACCCTCCCTTGGCAACCACAAACAAGTCTGTTCTCTGTGAGTCTGTTTCTGTTTCATAGATAAGTTCATTTGTGTCATAGTTAAGATTCCACATTTAAGTGATAACATATGGTATTTGTCTTTTCTCTTCCTGACTTCACTTAGTATGATAATCTAGGTCCATCCGTGTTGCTGCAAATAGCATTTCATTCTTTTTTACGGCTGAGTAGTATTCCATTGTATATATGTACCACATCTTTATCCATTCATCTGTTGATGGACACTTAGGTTGTTTCCATGTCTTGGCTATTGTAAATAGTGCTGCTATGAACATAAGAGTACATGTATCTCTTTGAATTGTTATTATTATTATTATTTTGGCTGCAATGGGTCATTGCTGCACGCAGGCTTTCTCTAGTTGCGGCAAGTGGGGCCTACTCTGCATTGTGGTGCGCGGGCTTCTCATTGCAGTGGCTTCTCTTGTGGAGCACAGGCTCTAGGTGCACAGGCTCAGTAGTTGTGGCGCACAGGCATAGTTGTTCTGTGGCATGTGGGATCTTCCCAGGCCAGGGCTCAAACCCGTGTCCCCTGCATTGGCAGGCAGACTCTTAACCACTGTGCCACCAGGGAAGCCCTGAATTATAGTTTTGTTTGAATATATGCCCAGGAGTGGGATTGCTGGATCATATGGCAACTCTTTTTTAGTTTTTTCGGGAACATCCATACTGTTCTCCGTAGTAGCTACACCAATTTACATTCCCACCAACAGCGTAGGAGGGTTCCCTTTTCTCCACACCCTCTCCAGCATTTGTTATTTGTAGACTTTTTAATTGTGGCCATTCTGACCGTTGTGAGGTGGTAGGTACTTCATTGTAGTTTTCATTTGCATGTCTAAAACAGCAGTGTGGAGCATCTCTTCATGTGCCTGTTGGCCATCTGTATGTCTTTGGAGAAATGTCTGTTTTGGTCTTCTGCCCATTTTTTGATTGGGTTTTTTTGATATTGAGTTGTATGAGCTGTTTGTATATTTTGGAAATTAAGCCCTTGTCAGTCATATCATTTGCAAATATTTTCCCCCAGTTCATGGATTGTCTCTTTGTTTTGTTTATGGTTTCCTTTGTTGTGCAAAAGCTTATAAGTTTGATTAGGTCTTATTTGTTTATTTTTGCTTTTATTTCTATTGCCTTGGGAGACTGACCATTGGTACAGTTTATGTCAGAGAATATTTTGCCTAAGTTCTTTTCTAGAAGTTTTATGGTGTCATGTCTTATATTTAAGTCTTTAAGCCATTTTGAGTTTATTGTAGTGTATGATGTGAGGGTGTGTTCTAACTTCATTGATATACATGTGGCTGTCCAACATTCCCAGCACCACTTGCTGAAGAAACTCTTTTCCGCATTGTATATCCTTGCCTCCTTTGTCGAAGATTAATTGACCATAGGTTTGTGGGTTTATTTCTGGGCTCTCTATGCTGTTCCATTGATCCATATGTCTGTTTTTGTGCCAATACCATGCTGTTTTGATTACCGTAGCTTTGTAGTACTGTCTGAAGTCTGGGAGGGTTATGCCTCCTGCTTTGTTCTTTTTCCTTAGGATTGCTTTGGCAATTCGGGTCTTCTGTGGTTCCGTATAAATTTTAGGATTACTTGTTCTAGTTCTGTGAAAAATGTCATGGCTAATTTGATAGGGATCACATTAAATCTGTAGATTGTGTTGGGTAGTATGGCCATTTTAACAATATTAATTCTTCCAGTCCAAGAACATGGGATATTTTTCCATTTCTTTGAATCATCTTCAGTTTCTTTTATTAATGTTTTATAGTTCTCAGCATGTAAGTCTTTTCACCTCCTTGGTTAGGTTTATTCCTGAGTATTTTATTTTTTTGGATGTGATTTTAGAAGGAACTGTTTTTTTTACTTTCCTTTTCTGATTTTTCATTGTTAGTGTAAAGTAATGCAACCGATTTCTGTATGTTTGCTGTATCCTGCTACTTTGCTGAATTCATTTATCAGTTCTGGTAGTTTTGTGTGGAGTTTTTAGGGTTTTCTATATATGGTATCATGTCATCTGCATATAGTGGCAATTTTACCTGTTCCCTTCCAATTTGAATACCTTTATTTCATTTGTTTGATTGCTGTGGCTAGGACTTCCTATACTGTGTTGGATAGAAGTGGTGAGAGTGGGCATCCTTGTCATGTTCCACATTTTAGCAGGAAGGCTTTAGCTTGTCACCATTGAGTATTATATTGGCTATGAGTTTGTCGTAAATAGCTTATTATGTTGAGACATATTCCCTCTATATCTCTTGGTAAGAGTTTTTATCATGAATGGATGTTGAATTTTGTCAAATGGTTTTTCTGTATCCGTTGAGATGATCATGTATTTTTTGTCTTTTCTTTCGTTGATGTGGTGTATCACATTCATTGATTTGTTTATGTTGAACCATCCTTGTGACCCTGAGATGAATCCAACTTGGTCCTTGTTTATGTGGTGTCAGATTCAGTTTGCTAATGTTTTGTTGAGAATTTTTACATCTATATTCATCAAAGTTACTAGCCTGTAATTTTCTTTTTTGGTAGTGTCTTTGTCTGATTTTGGTGTCAGGGTTATGGTGGGTTCATAGAATGTCTTTGGGAGTGTTCCCTCCTGTTCAGTCTTTTGGAAGAAGAGTTCAAGAAGGATTGGTATAAGTTCTTTGTATGTTTGGTGGAATTCACCTGTGAAGCTATCTGGTCCTGGACTTTTGTCTGTAGGGAATTTTTTTTTTTTTTAAACAGGTTCTGTTTCATTACTAGTGATCAGTCTGTTCAATCTCTTCCTTTTTTTTAAATTAATTAATTTTTGGTTGCATTGGGTCTTCATTGCGGTGTGCAGGCTTTCTGTAGTTGCAGTGACCGATGGCTATTCTTCGTTGCGGTGCATGGGCTTCTCATTGCAGTGTCTTCTCTTGTTGCAGAGCACAGGCTCTAGGTGCGTGGGCTTCAGTAGCTGTGGCTCATGGGCTCTAGAGCGCAGGCTCATTAGTTGTGGCGCACGGGCTTAGTTACTCTGCGGCATGTGGGATCTTCCTGGACCAGGGCTTTGAACCCATGTCCCCTGCATTAGCAGGCGAATTCTTAACCACTGCGCTACCAGGGAAGTCCCAATTTATTTCTTCTTGATTCAGTTATGGTGGGCTGTATGTTTCCAGAAACTTGTCTTGTTTCTTCCAGGTTGTCATATTTGTTGGCATATAATTCTTCATAGTATTCCCTTAGAGTTTTTTGTATTTCGGTGGTATCGGTTGCTATTTCTCTTGTTTCGTTGCTTATTTTGTTTATTTGGGTCTTTTTTCTTCTTGGTGAGCTTGGCCAGAGGTTTGCCATTTTTTGTTTACCCTTTCAAAAAACTAGCTCTTGTTTTTATTGATTTTTTTTTTCTATTTTTAAAACATCCTTTATTTATCACCTCTCTGATCTTTATTATTTCCTTCCTTCTGCCATCTTTAGGTTTTGTTTGGTCTTTTTCTAATTCTTTTAGGTGGTAGGTTAGGTTGTTTGAGATTTTTCTTGTTTTTTAAGGAAGGCCTGTATCACTATGAACTTCCCTCTAAGAACTGCTTTTGCTGCATTCCATAAATTTTGTATGGTTGTGCTTTCATTGTCATTTGTCTCAAGGTATTTTTAAATTTCCTCTTTGATTTCATTGTTGACCCATTGGTTTTTTAGTAGCATGTTTAGTCTCCATGTAATCATTTTTTTCTTATTTCTGTTTCTGTGGGTGATTTCCAGTTTCATGCCCTTGTGGTCAAAAAAGATACTCAAATAATTTCTATACTCTTAAATTTGTTGAGGCTCATTTTGTGCCCTAGTATGTGGTCAATCCTAGAGAATGTTCCAAGTGTCTTGAAAAGAATGTGTATTCTGGTTTTCTTGGATATAATGTCCTGAAAATATCGATTAAGTCTAAATGTTCTATTGTATCATTTAGGATCTCTGTTAACTTATTGATTTTCTGTCTAGAAGATCTGTCCATTGATGTGATTGGGTGTTAAAAGTCTCCTACTATTATTGTATTCCTTTCAGTTTCTCCCTTTATGTCTGTTAGTATTTGTTTTATGTATTTGGGTGCTCCTGTGTTGGGTGCATATATGTTGACAAGTGTAATATCCTCTTCTTGTGTTGATCCTTTTATCATTATATGGTGTCTTTCTTTATGGTCTGTGTTTTAAAGTCTATTTTGTCTGATACGAGCATTGTGAGCCCCACTTTCTAGTCATTTCCATTTCAGTGAAATATATTTTTCCATCCCCTCATTTTCAGTCTGTGTCCTAAAGTGGGTCTTTTGTAGGCAGCATATTGTAGGCTCTTGTTTTTTTTATCCAGTCTGCCACTCTGTGTCTTTTGATTGGAGCATTTAGTCCATTGACATTTAAGGTAATTATTATTTTTTTTTTAATTTTATTCATTTATTTTTGGCTGCCTTGGGTCTTCGTTGCTGTGCGCAGGCTTTCTCTAGTTGTGGCAAGCGGGGGCTACTCTTCATTGCGGTGCGCAGGCTTCTCATTGCGGTGGCTTCTCTTGTCGTGGAGCACGGGCTCTAGGTACATGGGCTTCAGTAGTTGTAGCACGTGGGCTCAGTAGTTGTGGCTCATGGGCTCTAGAGCGCAGGCTCAGAAGTTGTGGCGCACGGGCTTAGCTGCTCCGTGGCATGTGGGATCTTCCCGGACCAGGGCTCGAACCTGTGTCCCCTGCATTGGCAGGCGGATTCTTAACCACTGTGCCACCAGGAAAGCCCTAAGGTAATTATTGATAGGTATGTATGGCCATTTTAAACCATGTTTCCCAGTTGATTCTCTATTTCTTCTTTGTTTCTTTTTGTTTTTCCTTTTGTGGTTTGATGAGTTCCTTTTATATTGTGCTTTTGTTCTCTTTTTTTTTTTTTTAATTTATTTTCAGCTGCGTTGGGTCTTCATTGCTGCACACTAGCTTTCTCTAGTTTCAGCGAGAGGGGGCTACTCTCTGTTGCGGGGCACGGGCTTCTCATTGTGGCTTCTGTTGCGGAGCATGGGCTCTAGGAGTGTGGGCTTCAGTAGTTGTGGCACGTGGGCTCAATAGTTGTGGCTTGTGGGCTCGAGAGCACAGGCTCAGTAGTTACGGTGCACGGGCTTAGTTGCTCTGTGGCATGTGGGATCTTACCAGACCAGGGCTCAAACCTGTGTCCTCTGCGTTGGCAGGCGGATTCTTAACCACTGCGCCACCAGGGAAGCCTTGTTCTCTTCTTTATGGTTTTTGTGAATCTCTTATATGTTTTTGGTTTGTGGTTACCCTGTTTTTCAAGTATGTTAACCCCTTCCTTTACGTGCTTTAGACTATTCATATACGCTCAAACACATTCTAAGAAAACACTACATTTTCTTACTCTCCTCCACATTTTATGATTTTGAGGTCGTCTTTTACATTTTCATGTTTATCCTTTTGCTGTTCATTGTGGTTATCACTGCTTTGACAAAAAAATTTTTTTCTTTTACTCTCTATACTGGCTTATTTTCTCTTTCCTATAGCTTCTTGCTTTTCTATTTAGAGAAGACCTTTCAGTATTTCTTTTAGGATAGTGTTTTTTTAAAGCATTTTAAAAAATTATTTATTTATTCATTCATTCATTCACTCATTCATTCATTTATTCATTCATTCATTCGGCTGCACCTGGTCTTGGTTGCAGCATGCGAACTCTTCATTGCGGCATGTGGGATCTAGTTCCCTGACCAAAGGATCGAACCCGGCCCCCTGCATTGGGAGCGTGCAGTCTTAGCCACTGGACCACCAGGGAAGTCCCTAGGATAGGTTTAGTATTGCTGTATTCTTTTAGTTTTTGCTTGTTGGAGAAATTCTTTCTCTCTCCTATTCTAGATGATAATCTTGCTGAGTAGAGTATCCTAGGTTGCATATTTTTCCCTTTCAGGACTTAATGTATCTTGCCACTCCCTTCAGGTCTGTAACGTTTCTCTAGAGAAATCAGCAAGAGGGTTCCCTTGTAATTAACTCTGTTTTTCTCTTGCTGCCTTTAGAATCCTCTTTTTATCTTTAACTTTTGCCAGTTGAATTATATGTCTTAGTGTAGGTCTGTTTGGGTTCATCTTATTTGGGACCCTCTGTACCTGGATATCCATTTCCTTTCTAGGTTTGGGAGGTTTTCAGCCATAATTTCTTCAAATACATTTTCGATCCCCTTTTCTCTTTCTTCTCCTTCTGGAATTCCTATTATGCATAGATTGGCACGCTTTATATTATCCCATAGGTCTCTTATATTGCTTTCTTTTTTTTTTTTTCATTTGGCTTTCTGACTGCTGTTCTGATTGGGTGATTTCTATTATTCTATCTTCCAGGTCACTTATTCGTTCTTCTGCACTATTCAGTCTGCTGTTCACTGCCTTTAGCTTTCATATCTGCAAATGAGTTTTCTAATTTTTCTTGGCTCCTCTTTAGAGTTTCTAATTCCTTTTTATAGTAATCTGTATTTCTGTTGATAGCCTTTCTTAATTCCTTCAGTATTTTCATTATCTATTTTTTGAACTTGGTGTCTATCAGACTGAAGAGATCTGTTTCATTGTTTGCTCTTTCAAGGGGCGTTCTCTTGATATTTTAACTGGGGGTCATTCTTCTGCTTCATTTTACTTGTATTTCTCTTACTCTGAGTTTAGGAGAAACAGTTATCTACTGTGATCTTGGAGGGCTGTGTAGGAGCGTCCCTGTGTAGCCTGCATGGGTTTAATATTTCTGGTGCGAGGGCTGTGTTTAGTATGGATGCCTGCCACCTCTTTCCTCAGTGTGTCCTGGCCCTTATCCCCTTGATAAGGGGGTGTCACTGGTGGTGTGGTGACCAGCGCCTGCACTGGATGTTAAGTGGGGCCTTCTTTTTGCTCTGTGGTTGTCATAACCCTGTCAGGGACCGTGTCTGCTCCCTAGTTGTTGGAGTAGAAGCCCCCAGATCTGTTTCTGAGTTGCACTTCTGAGCTGTGGTGCGAGGTAGGTGGGATTGAAGTGCTCCCACTGGGAGAAGAGCCACTGAGTATTCCTCCGCCAGAGCTGTCTGCCTGGGAGTGCGCTCTGTTGTGTCACCTGTCATCCTTTTGTGCGGGCTCACAGAGTACACTGTTGGCACTGCCATCTGTTCTGCCTCAACCACAGGAGTGCTGGCAACTGGCCCTGGTGTCCCTGAGGTGGTGTTTTCACAAGGGCACCAGCGCAGATCCACTGAAGTCAGGTCCCAGGACTGCAGTAGTCTCGCACCTGGACCCTCTGTGGAAGCTATGGAGGCAGCCCAGACTTGTCCCAGCCACGGGGACACCCGTTTTCCACTCCACGTCCCGTAGTGCTGAGTTTACAAAGCTGGCGGTGGAGATGTAAACCCGCGTCTCACGCAGCCCTGAGGAGAGGTTTAGCCCTGCTTCCTAAGTTGCACAGCCTCCGGCACCTGATCCCAGAGGCCGCTGGGGCAGTGGCTGGTGCACAGAGGAAAGAGGCTGCCACACTGGGCCCTGCCCCTTCGTGCACCGCTTAACAGTGGCGCTTTGCTTCTGTGGTGGGCCTGGGCTTCTGTGTACACCTCTGCTTGTGGCCGTACCGCGCTCCAGCCCCTTCGGGCTGTCTCCACACAGCCAACCTCAATCCTCTCCCCAGGTCTGTCCTCTAAACCCGAGTTTCAGCCCCCAGCCCCCACCTGTACCCACGGGTGCGTGCGTCTCAGGCTGGGGAGCACAGGGACGAGGCACGTGGTTGTGCTCCCCTCTGAGCCTCGGAAGCTCCTGTTCTGTCCAGCTGATTCCTCTTTCACAGCTCCTTCCCAGGGGCGCAGGTCCCATCCCGCTTCCCCCACCCCCACCCCCGCCGCGTCCTACACAGGTTCACGGGGAGATCTTTCTTGTCCTTTCAGGTGTTTAAGGTCTTCTGCTAGTGTTCAGTAGGTATTCTGTGAGAATACATATGTAGATGTATTTTTGATGTATTTGTGGAGGTGAGTTCCACGTCCTTATGCTCTGCCGTCTTGATTAGAGCCCTGAGGTGGTACTGTTTGACAGATGAGGAAATCAAGGCTTGGAAAGGTCACACAAATAATGAAACTGGAAAGCAAAACTTTTACCCTGAGATGTACAGAGAGCAAAACAAGGAAAATGGAGAACTATTTTAAATTTTAGACAATATTCAAGTTAAATATCTTAGATTAATACGTAAATTTGATGGATTGGTTGGAGGTTTTGTCTCCCATGAAGGCATTTTCCTTCCCAAGTTGGAGAAAGTTGAAACATGTATTTAATAGCTAAAGTGTGTGGGAGTGGTGGCTGTGTTTGTGTGTGCGCACAGTCTAGAGCCACTAGAGGGAGCCAGGACTCAACAGAAGACAGATTTGTGCCAGCTGGAAGCAATGCCTAAACTATGATTGCATCTCAAAAGGTAACGCCAACCCAAATCAGCACTTCGAATGAAAACCTGTTTTCAGGATCACTCGGAGGACTCAAATATGAATATAAACTGAAGGTTTAATACTTCGAATCACAACTCTTATACCTGGATAGAATTAGATGATTTCCAGATAGGATTGTAGCCCAGGAGATGTTCTTCCTAGTTTACCACACTGCCCTTTGGGAGGAAATTTTGATGGGAACACTTGTCTTGAAGTATTTAAACATAAGCTTACTCAAGGTGTTTTGTTTGTAAAAGCATCATTTGGCCTCAAAAATACAGTAGCTTCCATAGGATGGATGTCATTGGGGGTGGGGGGGTCTTCATTTCTTAAAGAAGCTGCCACTTGTCGTATTTTCTTGATCCTATAAGTGCCTTGAACTCATAGATTTGAAGTCTCCTTTGACTCTGTCCCAATTCTCACTTCCTTGTTTTCCCAGGGACAACACCACTGTTGTGTATATTCTTCTGGAACATTTTTTGTACTTTAATGTACATATTTATGTATCTTTGAACAACTAGTAGTGTAGTTTGTTTTTTTTTCATTTACAGAAATGGTATGCTAAACACAGTTTGCCATTGACTTTTTAAATTCATCTCTGTTTTTGAGTTTTACCATGTATACATGTAGACAATACATTTCTTTTAATTTTTTATTATTTTTTCATTTATTTTTGGCTGCGTTGGGTCTTTGTTGCTGCGTGCAGGCTTTCTTTAGTTGCGGTGAGCGGGGGCCACTTTTTGTTGCAGTGCGCAGGCTTCTCATCTTGGGTTCTCGTTGCAGAGCACGGGCTCTAGGCATGCGGGCTTCAGGAGTTGTGGCGCAGGGGCTTAGTTGCTCCACAGCATGTGGGATCTTCCTGGACCAGGGCTCGAACCCATGTCCCCTGCATTGGCAGGCGGATTCTTAACCACTGTGCCACCAGGGAAGCCCAATACATTTCTTTTAAATGTTGCATAGTATTTCTGAGGTATGCCACAATTTATCACTTCCCCCTCTGAGGATTAGGTTATTTGTAATTTTTTAACTTTTATCAACTCGAGTAACATTCTTTTTTTTTTCTTTTTGGACAAGAAAGTAGGATTTATTGGTGGGCATGAGTAAGAAGGGGACAGCGCCAAGGCTCTCATGAGTGCAGGGCCCGCCATTTGTCCAGAGAGCCACAATTAGGGATGTATTTGACCCCACAGGCACCCGGGATAAGCCACTTTTCTGCCACCATGTTTTCGAATTCATCCGCATTAAACTTAGTAAATCCCCACTTCTTGGAGATACGGATCTTCTGGCGGCCAGGTAACTTGAACTTGGCCCTGCGGAGGGCCTCAATCACATGCTCCTTGTTCTGCAGCTTGGTGCGGATGGACATTATGATTTGGCCAATGTGGACCCTGGCCACTGCCCTGGCGCTTTCCAAAGGTACCGCGCATACCTGTCTGGAGCCTAGATTGGGGACAGCATGCCAGTCATTAGTGTACACTGGAAATGGCTGTCTCCAAGGTCCCTTAGGGCAACCCGTATAGGCAACAGGCTGCATACACTACTGAGGAAGCTAAAATCATCTAGTTAACTACCTGTAACTGCAGTAGCTAGAGTACAGGGTAGGGCTGCATTTTCAGTTTTACTAGGTGTTGATAGATTATACTCCAGAGGCTGCCCATTTGTGTTCTCGCTAGCAGTGTACAAGAGCCCCATATTTTCACATCTTTACCAATGCTATAGTCAGACATGCTAACTTTGCCAAGCTGATTGTTTTAACCTGCATTTTCCTGATTATCGGTGAGATTCAACATTTTTTTCATATGTATTTTAGCCATTTCTCATGTATACATACCTTTCATTTAAAGTTAAACTTAGAATTTTACACAGAATACCATTCTCTGAAGTGAATTTTAATATTGTATTAAAAAATCAAACTTGTTACACAGTACATATGTTCTATGACTTTATGCATACATCCATATACATATATCAAGGTAAAGTCCAATACAAAAAAAAAATAGCTTTCCCATGGCCAGTGTTCTATGGAAGTAAGACTGTGCAAACTTTATTTTGTAGTCAAATGAGATTGCAACACTAAGGCAGAACAAGGCAAAAGCAGATGTGTCCACAGTATATTACAGAATATCTTGCATAGCTTATTTGTTCTCACTTGATAAACTCATTTTAGGATTCTGAAAGATTTTTTTTTTCTCAATGAATTTATACAAGTTAGTGTGTACTTTTTGCCTTTGTTCTATAGCAAACCAGCTTTCTCAGTACTAGTTATGTTTTAGTTTACAACCTTACAGAATTAATGATAGCTTGAGCTTTTGGGGCTCTGAACTGTTTCACTGTAATCCTTGATACAATGACGTGCAAATACATGTATCATTTTGAATCTTCATCTGTATCTCAGGCGATTTTCTAGGGCTTCCATTCTCTGTGTCATTTCTTCTAGTAAATCTCAAATTAAGGAAGAGGAATCTGAATGGCCTGTATTTATTTACATTCAAATCAACTTGATTTATCTACATAAGAATTTGTGTCCTGAAAAATCCAAGGCTTTTGGGGTTTTTTTTTTTCCCATTTCTGTTAAGTATTTTAAAATTCTGACTTATAAGTTTATAGTAACTTATTAGCACATGCTATCAAGACTATAAATCTGTATGGGGTTAAATACTCTTTTTTTTTTTAAAGCCAGATAGTTCAGTTCAAATTTTTCTTTTTAAAAATTTTAATTCTACTCACACTCCTGTTGCTTATAAATTAATTTGCCATAGCACACCTCTCAAAGCCAAACTGATAATGTTGGGAATGAGGTGAAGAGAAGAAAACAAAAGGATTAGGCCTTGGAAAGTAAGATGACATCAGAAGAGATGAAGAAAGATGAGGAGTTTTCACCAATGATGATAGGACCAAAGTGTAGCAGCCTTGAAGACTTCTGACCTATGCTCTTCTAATTTTTTTTTAATTTTTTTTTTAAGATTTTTTTTTTTTTTCTTTTTTTGGATGTGGACCGTTTTTAAAGTCTTTATTGAATTTGTTACAATATTGCTTCTGTTTTATGTTTTGGTTTTTTGGCCGCGAGGCATGTGGGATCCTAGCTCCCTGATAAGGGATTGAACCTGCACCCCTGCATTGGAAGGCGAAGTCTTAACCACTGGACTGCCAGGGAAGTCCCAACCTATTCTCTTTTATATATAACTTCCTTATTCTCTTGTGAAGTAAACCCTCCGAGGTGGGCTGGGAAAAGGCAGAGCAGAGGAGCATTAGAATAAACATTTGTCTTCCTTCCTGAAGCTTCTTAATACCCTCCACCTGCTCCCTCAATGGCAGAATGAGAGCCTGGATTCATCACCTATATTAAACACTGTCAGATTATTTTACTTTACTTTATGGAGCATATTTCTGGTTTTCAGAGAGGGAATGGCTATATGCTGTTCTTTATTTTATAAACCCATTTGCACAGAAATAATTCAGAATTAAACCGTTTCCCTTTAGACTAGTTGATGCATATTGAGCTAGATATCAGGCAGCTTTAATAAGCTTACTATAATTTTAAATTCAGAGCATTTGGCAGGGTGTTCAGTGTATAAAAGCACTGAATCCTCATTTCTCCATTATCCCAAAGCATCCCTTTTATTTGTAATAATTGTATTAATGAATCATTGGATCCTGCTGTTCCCTTGGTAGAATGTTTCATCTTAGAGTGCTGATATAAAAGATCCCTGCTGCCAAACAAAACCCCACCCCAGTCCTCTAGAACCTACACACTGACCAGATGTGGCCGCAGTGTGGCTTGGGACCAAAGGAAGGGTTTGGAGTTTAGGTAAAAGACTTTGAAACCTCTTCATTCTACATTAATTCTTTGCCTATACGCACTGTATCTTAAATGCACTTCAGATCTGGTATATAGCTTTCATTTCCTCCCAGCAGAGAAGGAGTTAAATAAGTCTGTCTTGTCTTTACTTTGCATACTGACTGGCTGACTGGCCTTAACTGCTAAACCTCCTAGAACCAACCGCAGATAGCAGCTAAGTGCCTGACCTGTGCCGGAAGCTTGGCTTGCCCTTGGCTCTCAAGCACCTATCAGTCTGCTTAAGAAAAAGCCTTTCTTGGAGTTCACTGTTCTTGACTTTATGGAAATGACTTCATTTGATACATACCCATATATAGAATTTTTTGAAGTTGTGATAATATTCTTTGCATTCCATACAGAAGCATAACATTAGAAAAGGATATAGCGCTGTGTTAATTTTCTTACTTCTTCATTTGCAAGGTTCTGGAACATTATAAGGTTTTCACATTTGCATTGATTGTGTTTTTCTTCCAAAGGACTTCCTAAGAAAGCAGATGGAAAGTGTTCACCTCTATAACCCACCAAACTTCCCAGACTCGTAATAGTAGGACTGAATCAGCATATGAAGGAAACCATAATGAAAGAAATGTTCAACTTTTTCCATGCAGCCAGATCCAGTAAATACCAGGAAAGGGCTGTATGTGCTTCCAATGCTGGAAGTGCCCTTTTTTGTGGACTGCGGGAAGACTACTCCACTTTCTTTTAGTTTATTTTTTTAGTTCTCATTTTTCTTAAGTTCTTCTCTTTCCCCCTCTCCTACTTCCTACTTCCTCCTTTCCTGTCCTCCCTTAAGCTGAGTTTGTTGGCAAATTGAGAGGCTGATAGCAAATTACCCTATAGTAATATTTTACTTGGAATTACCTGAGGATTTTGTCGAATGGAAAAGTTTTTGTGTAGACCGTGCAAGATTGTTTTCTTCAAACAGATATCTGTGTTGCACTGCAAAATTAGAACAGGAAAGTATGTCTCGGATATTTATGGTGACTGGCTCAGATTCTGTAAAGAAAAAGAAAACTGAAGTCAAACCTGTTTAACATGGTTGTGGTTATAATACAGCCATCAACTGTCAGAGTAAGGTACTTGGTACTTATAGAATGGGGTACATAGAATGGGGTACATAGCTTTATTTTGGGACATACTATGGCAGAAAGACTGTCAGCAGAGAGGCTATTACCAACTATGGCTAAAAAAGTGTAGAGTAAATGTTTCCTGTGTGATGGAACAACTTTTGTCTGTGGGGAAACCATGGTGCAAAGCATCAACCAAAGATTCTAAAAATACTGCTTTTAAAAAATGTACCTGTTGGCTTGTGGGCCCTCTTTGGCAGTTCCCCTGCTGGGGAATCCCGTCTTCCATCAGAGTCTTCCAGAGCTGAGAGGTAAAAGATGACCAAAAGAGTGACACTTGTCCACATGGGCGCATGTGTTCTTTAGAAAACTGGTCCCAGACCAACTCCTTACCTACCTGCCACCACCCAGGATGTTCTGGTTTGATTTGGTAACACCACCGATTCACAAAAGCACTTGGTTCCCCCGATAATCTAAGACCTTTCTAGGGCAGTTCTCTTTAGTAAGAGAAGCTTGGATCCCTTAAATGCATCTTAAGAATATCCCCCAAAATGTTACGTCTAGAAGGTAGGGTGGGAAAAAAAATTAAGTGTGTCCAAGGATTAAGTTGCAGTGGCAGCAGCTCCATTTGAGGCGTTTCAGCTTAAATGAAAGAGCTTAAAGGCAGAACATTACCAAGTTGCATTAGAAATCTGAAAGGCCTTCCCTTCCTGGCCTCTTTCATCCCATTGCTCTTTCCTATGGAAGAATAAGACACATCACTTTGGGATTTTACTGGCGACTGAAGCTGGGACAGGAATAAAAGAAAAAATGGTGAGAACTGCTATATGCAAGGACACCCGGCACAACAGTGAACTGGAGAAAAGCACAAGGGGCTCCTATGCGTAAGAAAATCTAAATTCTAAACGGCAGTTTAATGTTCTGTAAACAAGTAGTCCGTGCAAGAGGGCATTCTTTAAATTTTCATCAGTGAGCTTGGAAGGACTACCATCCCTTTCCACTCTAGTTACAGGTGTATCCCAAAATTGTGCATCAGCTTTCCTGATTCATATAATGGTTTTTTCTAGTTTCGTGATCATCTCCATAGGGTTTTTGTGAGGATTAAGAATTTTGCCATGTGTCAGAACACTTACCACACTGCTCAGTACAGAGCAAGTGCTCAAGCAACGTTAGCTATTATTTTGTCTTCCCTCTCCCCTATTCCACTTTTTGTGCTTAGTGTTTCTGGGCTTCACTGGCCCTGCCTACAAGGGAGGCACTTTTTTGAGCACTTTGAAGGAATGGATTGAGAATTTCTCATTCACGTGCTGCTGTGTTTGCTAAGGTCTCTTCTAGACATAAGCTATAGTACCTTCACATATGCCTTTCCGTAGTTTATCACTTATCTCGCCCATCGTGCTGAAGTCTTCGGCATAGAAGAGATGCTCTTCTGTGGGCTCAGAGGCAATCTCTTGTAGTTCTTCCTCAATGGCTTTCCCTACCCCAACAGCATACATGGTTACACCTAAGGAACAGAGCAAATTAAGAGCAGGGTAGTTACACAGACATGGAAAACAAACTTATGGTTACCAAAGAGGAAAGGGGGGGAAGGGATAAAATAGGAGCTTGGGATTAACAGATACACACTACTATATATAAAATAGACAACAGGGTCCTACTGTATAGCACAGGGAACTATATTCAATACCTTATGATAACCTATAATGGAAAAGAATAATCTGTGATTATATATAATATATATGTGATATATATATAATGTGAATCACTTTGCTGTACACCTGAAACTAACACCACATTGTAAACCAACTTTACTTAAATTAAAAAAAACCACAGTAGTTAGAGTTGTATTCCCAGGATCTGGAAGTTGTGTGTACTGCACCCAAAGCCAGCTAGATATTAACAAGTGGTGTGATTTGAGGGGTCCATGTCAACCTCCCTTTACTTTTGCATCATTTTAATTTTGGCTTTGTGAGCAAAAGACAGGGATCCAAGAGAGGAAGGTGAGGCATGAAGGAGAGGTTGGGGAGCTAGACCACCAACCTGTTGCTCAGCTCTGGACAAGGTCATTAACAAATCTTCAACTTTCCCCTGAATTAGCCTTGTGGGTAAAGTAGAAAAGGGCACTACCTTATGGCTTGCTTGCTAAATGAGAATCTCTTCTGGGAGAATTCTAAGAAACAGGTCAGTTTATGACCTTGTAACCTAGTTTCTACTTCTCAGAGGTACAGATAGGAACTTTAAGTGACCTGCGGCCAAGTGAAGCTGGATTCTGCCCACCCATCTTGGGAGGACAAAGCCTTGTGAGGAGGTGCTAAGCTGAAAAGGAGAATCTGCAGACCAGTGGAAATCCCCAAAGTAAGTCAGAAAAAAGAACAAACCCAAGTATCAACCTTAGATTCCAAGAGGCATATGAGATTGTTCCAAAAGCTTTTCTAAACAAAATTAATCATTAGACTCCCTTCCGCAATATCCCCTTCATTTGAAAGTAAAACATAATAAGAACTTAAGTTCTGCTTGATTTTCAGCAGGTATCTTATTCTGGCTAATTCATTAGACTAGATTTTTTTTTTTAAATGGACATAAAAATGGCTCTTTAAGCCAAAGGGCAAGAGTTGGCCTCGTTCTAAAGTCTATGTCAGGTCAACAGCCAAGTTCAGCATATTTGTCTGAGAGCCCAGTGACTTTATGCACAACTTCCTAAAAAGGATAACTACTATTTTAAGATTGTGTTAGCTATACATAGCAGTAATTAAATTCATTAGAGGATGTCACTTCAGATAAATCTTGTTGATTCAAGAACCAAGTAAACATCTGTTTCTTCCACCACCTGTCTTTGGAGGATTCGTGGAAATTTGAGTGGGTAAGAGTAAGGTAGATTGGCTTCAGTGAGACAAATAAAAGGGTTGACAACTGTCTTTGGAGACAGGGTGCTTTCCCCTATACATTTTAAGAATGCAGGTTAGAGGGGTCTGTGGGTTTGACATAGGCTCAGGTAAGCTAGTCTAGAAGCAGGGGAACTGGGTGTGAGCAGCCAGTTCTACAATCCACCCAGATGATTCAGGCAGGACACTTTTTGTGGCTCCTACTCTATTGGGTTCAGAAGAAAAGAGTGACGTAAGCAATATCAATAAAACGGCCTCCTCTGTGAAGAGAGTGACTGAATGCTGACGTGAACCAGCCTTTCTGTGAGCAGGAACGGAGTTCACCAATGCTACTGCCAGCACTTTCATCCTTTGTTCATTCACTCAGCAAGGGCTGGTCACACATGTACTGTATTCCATGCCTGATGGAGGCACTGAGTCCATAACGTCTTGGATGAAGCCCTGGTTGGTACATATCCTTTCCCTCTTATAGGACCTGCTGAAGCAATGTGCCCTCGACAAGTTCTTAAAGAAAGCAGCTTTCAAGCAAACTGCTTCACAGCCTCAAGCTTTCTCATCTCCCCAAGGGAGATCCAGACACTTTCCCTCAAGCTCTCTCCACCAACCATCATAGCTTTTGGGTTTCCTTTCGTCAAGAGCTATATTCCCCCGCCACACTTGACATCTATACACAAATGAAGTCACCTCAAATGCCCCCTGCGTTATACATGGAGTCAGACAAACCTCAGAGAAGAGGCTGAGCTCTACTGAGCAGCAAGAGTTTAGAGTCATGATCTTGTGTGACATTTTGATTTTCTCAAAAGTTAAATTTTGCCTCCTGCAAACACACACGAGTATTCGCTGTCCTAAGGCTACTGCACTCCCAGAGTGTTCACTGGAAGCACTGCTTAAAAAAGAAAAGTATTGGTAAGCGTTCTTCCTATCAGGAGTCTATTTTTATCAAGCTCTTCAGGTGATTCTGAAGCAACCAGACCAGTGTCGGAACTGTTGTGTATTTCTCTGGTTAAATAGCACGTGCAGGATTGATTCTCTGCTCTGGCGGTCACACCCTGGCTAGTAAATCACAGTAGATGATTACTCAGGTATAGTCTGTGTGTAGACCAACCTGCCAGTCTGCAAGATTTTCGTATCCTTCCCGAGTCCTTTAACTCCTGTGGGGTGCCTTTAAGGCCACTAGGTGGCAGTTTAGTAAAGGTGTGTAACAGTGGTGACAGGAAGCCTTTCTGTCTGCTCAAAGAATCTCACTCCTGTGGCCCCATGTGAACACCAAGTGAGTTTAAGAAACCCGAACCTTGAGTGGTGTAAACCACACCTCCATCCCATATTACCATTGGCCTGGGCTTTACTGGCCCACTCGGAGACATCATCCTGAGCCCGTCCATCTGTTAACACGATGGCCACTCTGGGCACCCGTGCGGAGAGAGGCCTGGCCCCTTCTACTTGGGTAAAACTTCTCTCAAACATGTGTTTCAGAGCCAGTCCAGTCATAGAGCCCTTGCCCATGTATTTCATGTGGGCCACAGCTTTTTTCATGTCTTTGGCCAAGCTGAAGTTTCTCAGGGTAAACTCTGTGCGGACCTGCGTGGAATACTGGAGCAGCCCCACTCG
Organism: Balaenoptera borealis; assembly: GCF_965194805.1. Taxonomy (NCBI): domain Eukaryota; kingdom Metazoa; phylum Chordata; class Mammalia; order Artiodactyla; family Balaenopteridae; genus Balaenoptera; species Balaenoptera borealis. The sequence continues at coordinate 38,075,623 of NC_138876.1, forward strand.
AGCGGCTTTTGGGGAAATTGCCAAGGAATTTATAATTCCAGTGACAAACTGCTTCACAATCTCAAAGTTCTCTTCTCCGAGGCTCTTGGATCCATCGATCACAAAGACCAGGTCAACTGGGCCTTCAGTGCATCCTACAGGAATGAAAGGAAAGTTGAGCTAGTTAAATGATAAAAATCACTTATGCACAAGAGGAGAAGAAGACTGTGCTTCCACTGGAGGCATAACCACTTGGGAGAGCCACCTTTATTCTTTACATAATACACAGGACAGACAGTGTAGGGAGAGTAACGAGCAACAGTAATGCTCAGAATTGCCTTTATATGCGGCTTGTCAAATTGTTAAAAAGTAGTATTTTCCACAAGCAAAAACACACAGCAGATGTACAAATTGGAAACCAGGTCCACGCTGTACCCTGGGTCACCGGCAGCCAGGTCTGGGAGGGACTGTGTGTATAGTACTCTGAAGGGTCTGACAGCACCCAAAAGATTCCAATAACTTTACTCCAGGCGGGTGATACCACCCCGGTGCTGGCATCTGACAGACAACAGACTTGGAAAGTCTTCCAGTTCAGCTCGGCCATCACCTCTTCCAGGGAGATTTCCTAGTAACTCAGCTTGTCTTAGTTACTCTCTGTGTAGCCCTAACACGACTAATTTAGTCGACAAAACATTGTTTATTGAGCACCTGCTTTGTGTAAGGCAGTCAGTGCAGCAGGATTGCAACAGTGACCAAAGCAAACTCCCTGACACCACGTTGCTTACAGTCCAATGTACTCTGTGCAGTGTTCCACACAGTACAACGGCTAGTTAATTATGTGTCAGTGTCCTCCTCCCGTCTGCCAGTTCCTCCTCAGCAGGAGCCATTTCTCATTAATTTCTGTACCTCCAATACCTGGCACACAATAGTTGTTAAATAAATACTTGTTGACAGAATAAACGAAGGAGGTGGTGTCCATTGGGTAGCACACCCGTTAGTATCCTATTGACTTTTTTTTTTTTTGGCTGAGCCATACAGCCTGTGGGAACTTAGCTCCCCAACCAGAGACCGAATCTGGGCCCTCGGCAGTGAAAGCACGGAGTCCCAACCACTGGACTGCCAGGGAATTCCCCCCTATTGACCTTTTAAAGTTTTAAAATGAATTATCACTGTGAATTCTTTATCTATATGGAAGTTTTCCAAGCAACTCAGATGGGTGACAGTAAAAGCTTTATGCAAATACGTAAGCAAACTGGGTGTGGAGAGGTTTTTTTGTTATTTAGGGCTGCATAAGAAAAATTTACAGATTCCAAATGAATGATCTCATTTCAAACAGTCTATGCAATATACATTCCCTTTTACATATCAAGCAGCTGTCTAATATTTGAAAATGAAGCACAGCAATATTAGGAAGTAAAGACACACATGCAAAAATATTTCTATTCCTGGGCTTAACTAATACGCTAATGTAATTTTGTGTGTGTGTGTGTGTGTGTGTGTGTGTGTGTGTGTGTGTTGGAAGAGTTGGGTTCCTCTCTTTCTTCATTCAATGCTTGTCCTCTTTACCCAACCTACTGATCTGTTATTAATGAGAGGAAAAGGCCAATTCAGAGCTTCATTTACATTCATAGCCTGAATCTCAAGGAGTGTGCACGTGACTCTCCAGCAGATTTCAGAAATAGTGAAATAATTTTCCAGCAGTGAATCTGTTTTCTCTTCTTCCCCATATACTCTTTTCTTACAGAATGAAACCAACACCTGCAGCCTCCATGCATAGAGGGGTGTAGAAGGCTTCGCCAGGAAACAAGAATCCTAGGTCGAGTGGAAGAGCATCAGGGTGAGAGGTGCCAGACTCTCACTTTCAGATCCAGGGAGAATGACAGTCCCTCTTGCTGGCTACTTGTTTGCAGGAAGGTCACTCAGCTTTCCTTGGATGTTTTCTTTTGGTAGTTAAGTCAATGAGACTGGAACGGAGCAGTGTTTTGCTTTCTGAACTTAATTTTCACAGAGTTCCAGAATTTCAGGGTTGGACAAGACCTTTAAAAGCCACTGGTCCAGCCACCCCTGTTGCTCACATCTTTACTGCATCCCTACCCAGTAGCCATTCATTCAGCCTGGACCTGAACACCTCTCCTGATGAGGAACTCATCACTTCACCACTGAAGCCCCATCTGTAGACAGCTCTGCTGTTGATGATTACATTTGTAGCCATCATTTGTCGAGCAATTGGAATGTGCCAGCACTGGGCTAAACACTTTTAAATCATGATATCATGTATTCCTCATGACGATTCTGTGAGGTATTATCTTCATATTATATGAAGAAACTGAGACTCAAGTTAAATAATTTCTCCAAGGTCACACAAATGTATGAATAGGGGGTTCAAATCCAGGTCTGTCGAAGCTCATGATCTTAACTAATTAATCACACAGCTTCTCTGAGACAAAGTGTCTTTGTCCTCATACTCAGCTGTAGCTTCTCCCCGATGTCCTTTCTTTCCCTGGGGTCTGGGGGGAGTGTCATATAAATAATGGGTGAGGAGATTGTCAGTTTGGTATTTGAAAGGTACCTCAAGTCTTTTTTTCTACATAGATCTTCCTTTATTTTTCACTTGACATCGTATTGAACTTCCCCACCATGATGCTTTCTAAATCTTGTCTCTATCCTTTTTCTTTATTTTTTTTCTAAAAAAAATATTACATGCACATGGAACAAAGTTCAAACACTACAAAGGGTATCTATATCTATATATCTCCATCTACCTATATAGCTATATCTATATTGAGAGAGAGAATATAGGTTAGAGAGAGCCTTTTGCAAAATACATCAATGGTAACATACTATAAAAACCATTCAGCACCATGCTTTTTTCACCTAAAATATCTTGGGGATACATCTAGAGCTGCTTCATTCCTTTTAACAGCTGTATAGTATTCTATTGTATAGATGTACCATCATTTATTTAATCAGTATCTTATGGATAGACATTTACCTTATTTCCCATTTTTGCTACTGCAAATAACGCTGCACAAAACATCCCTTTAAATATGGCTATGTGTTCTTATGTGATAAGAACACATGCACTTATCTGTGGGATAAACTCCTAGAACTGGAACTGCCTTTAAAATATTGCCAAATTGCCCTCCTAAAAGTTGTACCAATTCAGATGCCTAGTGATAAATTTACAATTGCCTATTACAACATACCATTGCTGGAGACTTCCCTGGTGGTCCAGTGGCTAAAGTCTCCATGCTCCCAATGCAGGGGCCTGGGTTTGATACCTAGTCAGAGAACTAGATCCCACATGCCGCAACTAAGAGTTCACGTGCTGCAACTAAGTGTTCGTGTGCCACAACTAAAAGATCCCGCACATGGCAATGAAGATCCTGCGTGCTGCAACTAAGACCCAGTGCAGCCAAAAAATAAATAAATAAATAAAATTTTTTTTTTAAAAAATATATATACACACACACACACACCATTGCCAATATAAGGAATCATCAAAATTTTTGAACTCTGATAACAGGTAAAAAAAATGTATGGTAGCTTTAATCTCTCACTATACATTTTCCCTTTTTTTTCTTTTATGGCTTTTATGTTTCATGTCATGTTTAGAAAGTTCTTCTCTACTCTGAGATTATAAAATAACTCAAGATTTTTTCTGCTACTTTAGAGGTATTATTTTTTAAGTTTAAAAGCACAAGTCTTACCTCCCTCATTCCAGATATTCTTATTCAGCTAGGATCATTCTAGCCTCTTAGCTGATAGTGAACTTACTGTCAACTAAAACCAGAAGTTTTTTCATAGGTTCAGTTAGGCTCTCTCTTCCCCATTCTGTATCTATGCATACACATTTATGTCTATGGTAGAAGCAGAGGTGAGGGATTTATTTCCTGCAAATACTCCAAAAAGCAATTGCTCCCAAACCAAATTAAGGTAGAAAACCAAGTTGAGATCACTTACTTTTGCACCGTCTTCCATCCTCAGCTAGAATAAATCCCTCTGAGCATTTGCAGATGTAAGAACTGCCACGATTAACACAAATGTGTTCACAGCCATGGTGGGTTGATTTGCAGACATCCTTCCCTGAGGGTAATGTAGGAAGTTAAGCAACCTCATCAATGTAGAAATGAGCTGGGTTGAACAGTCATGTCAGGACAGATCATAGAAATAATCCATTAAAAAAAATCTCGGTCAAACTTCCTCTATAACATCTCCCTTTTCAGTCTAATACTCAGGATACGGCATGGTAAAGGAAACCTCCTCCTCTCAGAAAGCTCTAGTTCCCATGAAACTGAATGGTGAGATGGGTAATCAGGTGTCCTGGATTTATTGTTAATTTTTAGAATTGTTCGATGTGCTTTGAGTTTTGATTTTCCCAAGCTACTGATTTTTCCCCATAGACATCCCAAACGCTTCAGTTTTAATTGTCTGATTAACATTTTTCATGTGTGAGATACTTTTAACTCTCCAAAGTAGTTACAGCCTTTTAATCTTCACAACGTCCTGTGGAAAGAGGAGGGCAGGGATAATTATACCCAATGTATAAATGAAGAAACGAAGTTTCACAGAGTTGCCCAAGGTCATACAACCAGTTGATGACACAGCTGAAGCAGGATGTGTCCTGAGTAGTCCTCCTCCGCGGCATGAAAGCCTTTGGTTCTCTGGTTCTTTTCTGTCATTAGCTCCCTACAAGGAGAAGCTTCCTACAAAATTGGAATCAGTGACTACAGATCCCTCTGGAAGTGGGAATGGTGGGATTTGATTTAGCAATCAAATTTCAGAGGAAGAAGTTGTGCCTTGTGTACAATTGTGTACAATAGCTCAACTTATTGAGCAAAAAATATGTTGAACGAAGAAATGATGCACATGTATGCCCATGCTTACAGAAAGAGAAGCAAGAACAAATGGCTCAGGCAGACATAATGGGCAGAACTGTAGCCATGGGCTCCGTAGAAGGACACCACCTTGTGAAGGCAAAACATAGGCTAGTGTAGGGAGCCCTGCAGAGTCAGGCCACGGACCCACGGGCATCCCAGGAATCGGTTTTTCAGACAGAACTTCTCACTAACAGTAGAAGCCCCTCTTTCTGGCAGAAGAATGCGGAATGAGTTCTCCCCAACCCCACTAAGGTTGACCTGTGGAGGCCCCCAGTTATTTCGGGAATCCATGAGGATATTCCCCCAAATCAACCTCAACAGCAAGTGAATTTTTTTTTTTAAACTAAAAAAGGAACATCCTGCCCACCAGAGCAGAGTATCACAAAAGCAAGTGGACAGTGTCAAGATCCCCCAAAGCAGGGATTAACAGCTCAGAATCTCACAGTGGAGGAAAAATCTCCACCTTGTTCTTGTCTACTGCCCACCTCACTGAGCTTGGCCAACCCTGTCTCTTCTGTTGGGGGCTGTGATGGTTAACTTGATGTGTCACCTTGTCTAGGCTATGGTGCCCAGTTGTTGCATCAAACACCAGTCTAGATGTTGCTGTGAAGGTATTTTTTTTTAGATGAGATTAACATTTAAATCAGGAGACTTTGAGTAAAGCAGATTATCCTCCATATTGTGGGTGGGCCTTATCTTGAAGACCTTTAGAGAAAAAAAAGACTGAATTCCCCAAAAGGAAGAGGGAATTCTGCTTCCAGACTGCCTTTGGATTACAGCTGCAACATCGGTTCTTCCCTGGGTCTCCAGCCTGCCAGCCTGCCCTACAGATTCCCTATCTATCGATCTATACACACACACACACACACACACACACACACACACACGTACACATACATTTTATTGGTTCTCTGGAGAACCCTGACCAATATATCTTCTAAGTAAACTCAGCATCTGTTTTGAGTGACCTACAGAAGCAAATGACAGAACGGATAAACAAGACTCACAGAAAATCCTTTCGGCCCTTCTCGCACCTTCTGCCCTTACTTATAAGGTTTGCCAAGAAAAAATAGCAGTATAACTATTCTTTGATCCTTATAGAGATTGCTGGCAGAGATTCTAATCCCACCCAATGACTAGCCAGGCACCGTGCTAGGCTCTGGACATCCACACAACTCTTGTGGAAAGGGCCTACAGCTGGGAGAAAGTGAAAAGCAGCGAAGAGCCTGACAACTCAGGACCTTGACTGAGAAATTCTTGAAGAACTAAGGGTCTGTTGTACTGATCACTAGCACAACAGTTTCAGAGCACCCAAGGCAGGAACTTACAATAGTGACATTGATTATAAAGGAAGACTTTCAATGCTTAATGAAGTTCTCCAACTGTCCAAGACCCACAGATGGAAAAGTCCGCCTCTACCTTGAAGCCACTTACTTCTGCAGTGTTTCCTGTCCTCAGCGAGTCGGAATCCCTCCAAGCACTTGCAGATGTACGACTCACCACTGTTCACGCAAATGTGTTCACAGCCGTGGTCTACTGCTTGGCAGACATCTTTCCCTGAGGACAGCAGAGCAAGTTAAATGTTACCAGCATCAATTTTCCCTGGGCTTCACCTGCAAATTTCCATCCATCTCAGCCACTGGACTCCAGGGCCACCTGAGCTCAGTGATCCGTGGGGAGGAAGGTAAAACTGAGGATGAAGTTCAGCGGCTCTAATTCGGGCTCACTCTCCCAACTTCCTCACTATCACCGCCGCCGTCATTCACCAGCACCTACTTCAGTGTCTCATAAATATGCAAGCCATCATCAGCTTTCTGCAGATGCAGTTTGTGATATCAGAAAGGAAACACTGTTGGTATGATTACTTAGGAGATTAAACCTCAGTTTAGATTAGTGGCACTGAAATCTAATTTTGGCTTTTCCCCTGACATATGACTTTGGAGAATGACTTAACCTTACCTTTCCTTTCTGAAAAATGAGAAAAATACTTCCAGTTACCCATCTTTTCTTCAAATGTGAAATATGAGGTGTTCTCTGTAAAGTACTTTTGAGAAGCTTGAGAAAAAGACGACTGATGGGGTGGGAATCATTTGCTCAGGGTTACACACCCCCCTTTGACTATATAGAGACGTGTCTTGGCCCCATCTAAGAGGCCTTGCTTTCTGAGACACAGAATGGCCTCATCATAAGGTGGTCTCTAAGAGGGATTTGCACCACCAGAAACAACAACAATACTAATTAAGAATAAAGAAACAGAGGCTCAGAGAAGTTAAGCAACTTGCCCAGCTAATAAATGGCAGAGCTAGAAGCTGATAGAATACTGGATTTCAGACTGTACATCTTTCCAGTAGAGCACACTGCCAACCTGTCGTTTCTTTCCACAGGGCACAAATGAACACCTTTGGTTGTAGCTCTGGCACTGACTTTTTTCATTTGTCCATTTGTTTGTTTTCTTTTTAATAGACTTTATTATTTAGGACAGTTTTAGATCTACAGAAAAACTGAAGATAGTACAGAGAGGTTCTATAAACCCCATACCCAGTTTCCACTATTATTAACATCTTTTACTAGTGTGACATGTTTGTTAACAATTAATGGACCATTACTGATACAGTAATATCAACTAAAGTCCATAGCTTATTTATATTTCCTTAGTTTTTAAGCCAAAGTCCTTTTTTTCTGATCCAGGATCCCACATTACATTTAGTGGTCTTGTGGCATCAGTTTTTGAGAGTAACTGATACACAGAGATCAGTACGGTGGATTTCATGCAGAGGTCAGATACAGTAATGTGAGCCCACTCCAATAAAAACTTACTTCTGCAGGTTTTCCCATCTTCACGGAGTATATACCCTTCAAAGCACTGGCACACAAAAGAGCCTCCAGTGTTTACACACGAATGTTCACAACCATGGTTCCCCAAAGCACAAGAGTCCAATTCTGACAATCCAATTGGAATTAGAGAAAGAGAAAAAGGAAATGATTCATACATTACTTATTCAATCTTATAAGACATTTCAGACACCTTAAATGAAAGCAGTACTTTATCCCACAGGGCACATTTCAAAATAGAAAGCATGTCTATAAGCAAAAATTCTTAATATATAAAGAGCACATAAAATAAAACAATATGATCATAGGAAAAATGAACAAAAGACATGGAAGGAAAAGTTACAAAAGGAGAGATAAAAATGGCCTATAAATATTAGTAAGTTCCACATTATTGATTATCATATAACTATAATGTCAGCTTATCTACATATCTGCTTATGTATGCATGTATGTGTCCTACTTTGGTCATCCATCCATCCAGTCACTCATTCGTTTGTTCACCGAGTTGTGGAATATTTCATGAGTCCCTTCTCTCTGAGTCAGGTACTCTTCTAGGGTCTGGGGATGTAACAATGAATAAAACCAAGTTTCTGCTTTTGTGAAGTTTACATTTGGTGGCAAGGGTGGGAGGAAAGAGGGGGCAAGACAAACGACAGACAAACAAATATATATGTTATATGGGGAAGGTGCTATGGGGAAAAGCAGGACAAGGGGGATATAGAGTGCCCGCTGGTTTGCGGCATAGGGAGGGCTTGTTATTTTACATGCTGCAGTCAGAGAAGGTGACGCTGAGCAGAGCCCTGAAGAAAGAGATGAGTGAATACGTAGTGTTTGGAAAGAACAGCATCCAAGGAGAACAGCATCTGCAAATGGCAGTGGTAGGAGTGGGTGTGGCACGTTTCAGGAAAGGTAAGGAGACCAGGGGGCCAGGCAAGTGATAAGCCGGGATAGACCATGTGGGAGTCACAGGCAGTGGTTGCATCTAAGTAAGAAGGGGTCACTGGATGGTTTTGAGCAGTGGAGAGACATGAACTGACTTTATTTTTAAAGGACTACCGTGCACAGAATGGGGCACAGGTAAGGCTGGAGCACGGAGAGCTGGAAGAAACCCAGTGCACTGATCCTGGTGGCCCAGACAGGCTGGTGAGAGGGGTCAGACTGTGCCTGTGCTTTGAAGGTAGAGCCTACAAGCTTTGCTGATGGGTTAATATAAAGAGTTTATCTTCATATGGATATGACAGAAGAGTCACAGGTGACTCTGAGGTTACAGGACTGAGCAACTGCAGAATGGCATTGCCGTCCACATGGCTGGGGCAGCTTCTGCGGGAGCTGGTTTGTGAACCTGTGAAAACCAGGCTGATATTTAAAAAACCCATTACTGAGGACAGGTGGGAAGTGATTTTTTATAAGAACCAAACATAATTCTGAGAGTCAACGCTATCATTTCAGATCGAGGAGAATTTCTACAATGCATATGACATGAGGTTATTAAATAAATGTTCCAAAGTGCATAATCACTTTTATAGTCAGGCACAGACCATACGCTTTTTTCTAAGACATTTTTGCAGTATTTTTTTTGGAAGGGAGTCCTGAGAACCACCCTATGCGTTAATTAAAGCAGCTGTTGTTATTCTCATTTACTAGCTAGGGAAACTACGGTTTGGGAAGATTAATGGCTTGCCAACATCAAATGCTAATAAGTGATAGCACCAGATTAAACATGTAATTTTCTGATAATAAATCCCTAGCTAAATAAATGTTTTCCCTAGCTACACTGCATTGCTATATTCTAAAGTAAGCTTCCAAACATGAAGGGAATTGTGCTTGTCTTCGTTTGGGCAGAAGCACCGCCAAAATCGTACAATGGGAAGGCATTATATCAACTAACATTACAACTGCAGAGGAGAGTCAAAACAGAGCTGCCCCTTCCTCTTTGCTCTGAACATGACTTACTTCTCTGGGCACAGTCTAGACTCATTATTAATGCAGAACATCACCCGATGGCTTGGGGTAATCCCTCACATAGTGTTGAGTGGAAATGCAGTTGAGTGATCCATAATACAGACAGCTGGCTGGCTGTGGAGGCGAGCACTTTTTTCCTCACCATGAATTTATATTAAGAATACTCCATTTTCCAATGCAATAAAATAGCTATACATAACTCTTTCAGTCCAGTCTTGCCAAGCCATAATCCAGACAGAACCCCCTGAGCACACCCCTTCTATTTTTTTTTTTATAAGTTTATTTATTATTTTTATTCTTGGCTGCGTTGGGTCTTTGTTGCTGCGCGCGGGCTTCTCTTGCTGTGGAGCACAGGCTCTAGGTGCACGGGCTTCAGTAGTTGTGGTTCGTGGGCTCTAGAGCGCAGGCTCAGTAGTTGTGGTGTACGGGCTTAGTTGCTCTGCGGCATGTGGGATCTTCCCGGACCAGGGCTCGAACCCGTGTCCCCTGCATTGGCAGGCGGATTCTTAACCGCTGCGCCACCAGGGAAGCCCACCCGCCATCTTTCTGGAGCTTCCCCCATGCCCTGTCCTGTCTCCGTAGCTCCACCTCAGGCTGCAATTTTGAAGAGTGATTGTCTCGGTGCAGGGGCCCTGAAAGCTCATCGGCCCCCAGGTTCTCCCACGCCGAGCCGTGATGGTCTGAGCCTGTACTAGGCAGAGTGGCACTGCTATCCTTTATCAGGAGCCTGCTGAGCCTGAAGCCCCTGTTCTCAGGGGGCGTATTCACTCTTGGCTGCAGACTATCCCAGGAGCTCCCAGCCCAGCTTCTGAGCTCTCCTGGGCTTTTGTACTAATAGCTGTTTGGAAATTTTGTGGTGTGCATGCTTTAAAAGCATGTAGACAGTTTGGGTTTTTAACCTATCCCCTCCTCACCCCCTTAGAGCATCTGATCAAGAGAGAGGAGAGCTGCGGTTCTCACCCTCTGGTGAGCATCAGTCACTTGCAGAGATTATTTTAAAGGCAAAACAGGCCCATCGTTCAAAATTCAAACATATTAAGGGCAGACTTCCCCTATGGAGGGGTATCTGGCAATATCTACCAAAAGTACAAAATGTACCTTTGACCCGGCAACTTCACTTCTGGAATTCCCTCCTGCAGATACCCTGGCACATATGAAGTGTATCAATAATTTGATATACTTTTAAAAAATATTTATTTATTTTATTTATTTATTTTTGGCTGCATTGGGTCTTCGTTGCTGCATGCGGGCTAGTTGCGGCGAGCGGGGGCTACTCTTCGTTGAGGTGCGCAGGCTTCTCATTGCGGTGGCTTCTCTTGCTGTGGAGCACGGGCTCTAGGCGCGTGGGCTTCAGTAGTTGTGGCTCGCAGGCTTCAGTAGTTGTGGCTCCCGGGCTCTAGAGCGCGGGCTCAGTAGTTGTGGCACACGGGCTTAGTTGCTCCGCGGCATGTGGGATCTTCCCGGACCAGGGCTTGAACCTGTGTCCGCTGCATTGGCAGGCAGATTCTTAACCACTGCGCCACCAGGGAAGCCCCTGGTATACTTTCAAGTTATTCACGGCAGCATTGTTTGTAATAATGAAAAGTGGGAAACAACCCAAGTGTCCACGACTACTCAGGAGACAAGCTGAATAAATATTCTATACAATGAGACACGAAGCAGCTGTAAAAAGAATGAGGCAGTTCTCTATGTAATGATTTGAAGAAATCTCCAATAAGTATCCTTGAATGAAGAAAAAAAAGGCATAGAATAGGGTATACAGTGCACCACTTTGTGTGTGTGTGTGTAAGGAAAGGGGAAAAAATATAAACAGATATTTGTATTGGCCTTTATTCACACAAAGAAACATGGAGGATAAATAATACACAAATAAAAATGGAATATTAGCTATCTGTTGCTACGAAACAAGTTATGCCAAAACTTAGCAGCTTAAAGCAACATGTATTATCTCACACAGTTTCTGAGGTTGTGGAATCCCCGAGTGGCTCAGCTGGGAGGTTCTGGCTCAGAGTCTCTCAAGAAGCTGCAGTCGAGCTGTCCCCTGGGGCTGCATTGATCTCAAGGCTCGACTGGAGCTGGAGGATCTGCTTCTGAGCTCACTCATGTATTCACTGGCCTCAGTTCCTCCCTGGTGGTTGCCTGAAGGCTTCAGTTCCTCACCATGTGGGCCTCTCCACAGGGTTGCTCCCGACATGGTTTCCCCCAGAGTGAGTGATTCAAGAAGTGAGAGAGAGCTCCCAAGAGAGCAGCCACAGTGTCTCTGATAACGTAACTGGAGAAGTGACATACCATTGTTATTGCCATATGTTGTTGGTCACACAGACCAACAGTGAAGGAGAGACTACACGTGTGTGAATTCAGGAGATGGGGATTGCTGGGGGCCGCCCTGGAGGCGGCCCACTACCCGTTCCTGATGGGAAGTGGAGGTAGGGGATGGGTGGAAGGGCAAGAATAGGAGCCAGACTTCTTAATGTACGTCTTTTCGTATTGTTCTGATTTTTAAACCATGTAAAAACCTTTTACTTATTCTAAAAATAGAATAAACTTTAAACAAAAAAATCTTACAAAAGTACTCCTCTTGCTCACCTTTGACACATTACAGCATTATTTTTAAAGGCTGCACCATGATTCATTTAACCAGTTTCTTATTGGAAGGGCATTTAGGTGGTTCCTAGGCTTTGCTATTACAAACGTTATTGCAATGGATATTCGTGTGCCTGTAGTTTTGCGTACAATGTGAAAGCATGTCTGAAAGATAAACATCTAGAAGTGGAATTGCCTAGTTAAAGGGAATGAACATTTACAACTGGATACATATTTTCAAATTGTCCTCCAAGGACGTTGCATCAATCACCGTAAGATAATCTCTATTTCTGGGGGTCCAGGGTGCCGACTGGGCTTCTAGATGTTTTAAAAGCCCCACAGATGATTCCAGTAAACCACCAGGGGTGAGATGCTGGCACTGGACCCAGAGCTTATGTTCAGAGACCTTCCCAAGTGTCCAGATGATTCTGCACCTCCACCATCATGAACCACATGCTATCGTCTTTCTCTTGGGCTATTACTATATCGTCTGCTAACGGGGTCTCCACAAACCTACTTCCGCCCCCTCCAGCCTATCCTCCCCGACTCAGCCCAAGTCCTCTTTCCAAAATGTGAATCTGCTCACATCACTCCCTCCCTCTGCCTGAGATCCTTTAATGCTTCCAAGAGTCTGGATAAGACACAGAATCGTTGGTGAGGTTCGCGGGACCTGCCCTGCTGCGTCATCTCATCCACGCTCCCCCAACTCTGAGTACTTTCTTTCAGAACCTCAGTGCCAAGCCAGAAGCTCTCCCCACACAGGGCTCTGCACAGCCGTTCCTCTGCCTCTCCTTCCTCCGCCACCTCCTCCAGATGTCTTCCTAGACCCCCCCGGCATAGGGCCCAAAGCACCAGGCATCTGCCCCCTCTGGTAACATCACAGCTGTCACTGAACAGTTAGTTATGTGGTTGCTTTGGATCTGTGCCCACCTCCTCACTGGACTACGCTCCCACGGGCTCTGACCTCCAGGGGACCGCGGGCTGCATCTGCCCTCCTCTCTGTGGACCTAACTTAATGCTTGGCCCACAACAGGTCCTCAGCAAACGCCTGCTGAGTACAAGGAAACATTTCCTCAGTTTTCTACTCTGAAAACTGAGGGTAACTAGATCCACCGCCCAGGGGTTTTGTGCAGGTGTTTTAAATCAGAACCCATGTGGTGGGGATGCTGGCGGTCGGCTGGGCGCCCCTTTCTCTCCCACGTGCCAGCCTCGCAGAACGCAATTCATATTTGTTCAGCAAAATGTCCAGTTTCTGCACATCAGGGACATTCCGGTCACTCATAATTAAAGAACTACACGTGGTAACTCCCCGACCACAGGCTCTAGCTGCCCTCCAGTCACCAAGTCTGGAAACCAGCTTGGAGTCAGCTTCTCCCCAGAGCCAAAGGTACTCCCACTAGGAAAGCACTTCAGTGGTTCCCCAACAGGCAAAGAGAGCCACCATCCCTGACTCACGATCATGGGGTGCCTTCAGCCTGGGGAGAATGGTGGGCACCCCGCCGAGAATTCATTCATTCAGCAAGTGTTAACGAAGCACTTACTCTGCCAGGCTCTACCCTCATTCTCGGGCTGGAAGGGACCCTGGGGATGAAGTGGTCCAACTCCTTCCTTTAGAGTCCAGGAAACTGATGGTCACAGAGAGGAAGTGACTTTCACAAGGCCCCTTACCCTGCAGAGATGATTAGTGTCAGCTGTGCTGGGGGCAGAGGCGTGATTAGATCACAAGTCTATCACCTCCATGTTCCCTGGTCCAGCTGCACATCCAGTGGTCATCCTAGCCCAGCAGGGTCAGCAGAGTCTGCTCAGATAGACTGGTAGATTCTCAGAAGACAAACTAAAATGGTTTTCTCCAGGGAGGCTGGGTCTCTAAATAGTTTAATGTAACTAAATGTTGCAGGTGATTTGTCCCAGCGGCTTCTCCAGGCTCACCTCTCTCCAGTCTCCCTCTCACACTCAGCACTCAGTACTTAGTACTCAGTACTCAATGTTTAGTACTCAGTACTAAGTACACTCAGCTTCCTTCAGTTCACTCTCTGGACCCTGGGCTTGCATGTGCTATTTCCTATGCCTGGGAAGACTGCTCCCCTCCGTTTTAGTCCTTTCGGGCTGCTATGACAAAATACCACAGACCGAGTGGCTTCTAAACAATAGAAATGTATTGCTCACAGTTCTGGAAGCTGGAAGTCTGAGATCAGGGTACCTGCATGGCTGGGTGAGAGCCCTCCTCCGGGTCACAGACTTCCTGTATTCTCACATGGTGGAAGGGGCTGGAGAGCCCTGTGGGCACGAATCCCATTCATAAGGGCTCCACCCTCATGACCTAATCACCTCCCAAAGGCCCCACCTCCTAACACCATCACCTTGGGGGTTAGACTCTCAACATATGAATTTGGGGAGGACACAAACATTCAGTCCATAACACCCTCCATCTCTGGCTAGCTCCCTCCATCAATCTCCAGGTGTTGGATCAAACATCTCTTTCTCAGGAGACTTTCTCTAGACTAGGTGAGGGTCCCCCTGCCACACGCCCCTGTGACACCTCTTCTTCCCATATCATGACTCTCATCACACAGAATGGATGATCCATCTTTAATATCCTTCCTCCCTGAGAAACTTTAAACACTGCCAGGGCAGAAACGGAACCTGCATCAACCCCAGGGATGCCCAGTGCCCAGCACAATATGACCAGCACAAAAATGCAGGTACATGGTAAATACTTGTGGAGACTGAGAATCAATGAACCAAGAGCTTAAGGAAGTACCTAGACTCAAATCCAGAGATGAGAGTGAGGACAGACTTGATCGGGAACCATCATTTAAGTGAAATGGATGAGAGGAATTAGGAGAAATCCCAGGGTGCAGGAAGAAAACATTTTCCCTGTAAAAGAAGGATCCTCTTTTTTTTACATGTAAGGAGGCAGGTCTACACATTAATTAAACCCTCATCGTGAATAGGGTCTGCGATTTGTGATCAAGGTGAGCAGAAGTTTCAGGACATAGCACAGGTTTGTAGGGCCCGTGTCTAACAGCCCCACACACTGATACAGCCTGCGCTCCTCACATCTGGATTCCACATGCACGTGACTCATGGTGACTCATGCACGTCTGTGGTGCAGTAGTCATGGGGTGATGTGTTCCAAGGACTCGCACCTCTGTGGCGATGACAGACAGCAATCCTGCGTCTGGCGCTCCACGTAGGAGGTTATTAAAACCAACCCCAACCCGAGGGAGAAAGCCACAGTGGCCCCCTGCCAAGAGGGTAACCAAGGCCGAGAGATAGAATTACACCATTTGCTGGCTTTTTAAAGTAGTAAAACTAGGAGCAGCCATTCGTTTGCTAACTCTGTGTAGGCTTTTTCTCAGAGAGACCAGAAGCAGCTGAACTGAGATGTACTTTTAAAGGGCATCTCACACTGGGTAAGAGATCCTGAAGTCAGAAGACCCCAGTTCTAGTCCTGACTCTGTCACTGACCCCCAGGGCCAGCTTGAGGGCACCAGTTTTCTCCCTGTGCCTGTTTCCCACAAAAGAAAGGAAAGATCTTTAAGTTTCCTTCTGTTGCGTTAAACCTCTAATGTGAATATGCGAGGGTAAAGGTGGTCTTTTCCCTTCACTCTCTGTGATGGACTGAATTGTGTTTCCCCTCGAATTAATATGTTGAAGCCCTAACTCCCAATGTGCTGGTATTTGGAGGTGGGGCCTTTGGGAGGTGATTAGGGTTAGTTGAGGTCATGAGGGTGGGGCCCCCATGATGGGATTAGTGCCCTTCTAAGAAGAGACACAAGACAGCTTATTCTCTCTCTATCATGGGAGGACACAGAAAGAAGGCATCCATCCGCAAGCCAAGAGGAGGGTTCTCACCAGAACCTAACCATACTGGCACCTTGATCTTGGACTTCCAGTCTCCAGAACTGTGAGACAATACATTTCTGCTGTTTAAGCCACCCAGCCTACAGTATTTCATGATGGCAGCCTGAGCAGACTTATACACTCCTCTTGCCCTGCTCAGGGTTGCTTCTGTCCTTCAAAGTCAAGCTGGGAGGCATCAGGTGGGAAAAGGCCTTTGCACACCCACCTCTGGTGGCCACAGTAGGAGTATCCCCAACCGAAATTCCCAGTGCCCTATGCTTGTGGCTCAGATCCCCATCAGCACCCTCCACTTGCTAGAAGAAGGTAGTCCCTGGGTTCCTGAGTCTGACTCCTCCCAGGGTGGTCCATCTCTGGAGCCCCACAAGGGGGCAGGCCTGGCCCTGGGAGTGGGTCTCCAGGCATCAAGGCAAGGATGCTACCTCAGCCCTCTCCTCAGTGTGGGGCAGTCCAGCAGTGGGAAGCAAGACCATAACAAGAGTACCTTAGGGTTTATGGCAACTGACAAGTTTCCCAATGAATGTCTCTCCCTGTGCCACACAGAGACCCTGAGAGAGAGGCAGAAATGATCATTCTCAGTTTACAGATGAACAATCAGATCCAGAGAGGTCAATTCCCTTGCCCAGCATGGGAGCTACAAGATTTAAACCCAGTCTTTGGGCTCTCAGTTCAGTGTTCTTTCTACTCTGCCACGCTGGTTCTAGATCTGGGCACAGACAGCCACAGGGCGAGGTGGGGCCATGAGAGGTCCTAGTGGAGCCTACCTGCAGTGGGTGGAACAGAGCTGCTCCCAGCAGGGGGGAGGGGCAGGAAGCTCCCCACGGAGGTGATGCTGGCCCTGGGCTGGGTTTCCGCCAGCAGGGTGGGATAGGGACGTTGTCCTCAGTGGAGACAGGATGGGCTGGAGGTACAGGGCTTACTCAGAGGATAGGGGAGCTGCCCCCCTAAAGAACTGGAGGGAGCAGGCAAGACCTGGGTGGGGTTCAGGAGGGGAGGAAGGGGTTCTCGACCACTGCCAAATCAAGGCACTCGACTGGAAACTGGGGGAGACAGTGGAGAGCCACTGAAGGTTACTGGGCAGGGGTGGACCCTGTGCCAGGTGCCACAGGATGAAAAGACTGGTGGTCTCTGTCCATTCACTCTCTCATTCATTGAACTTTATAGAGCATCTCCTGTGGGCCAGGCCTGGAACTCAGGGTCCGAATAAGAGCCGGTCTCTAACCTCCAGGAGCTCGCAGGGCAGTGGGCTGTGTGTTCCATGCACATCTAGCCTACAGAGTCTTTCCTGGTGCTGGGATGCCCTTGTACGAGGTCTGTCTCAGGGAAATTTCCAGGAGGTAGAGATGGGAGGAGTCCTCTCAGCTGCAGCTTGTAGAAGAGACTCCCCCGTTCCTCTCCCCACCTTACCCCCCAGGCTGTGGAACAACCCTCCAAGGCAAGGAAGACTTCTACAGGCAAACACAGCTTGGGGGCCAGGGGACCTAGAGGAAGGGAGGATGGGCGTCACTCTAGAGGCCAGAGAGCCCAAGGTGCCTGCAGGGGTGTGGGCATAACTGTGTCTACTTCCTTCCTGGGCCCTGGGAAACTGGGCTTGCTCTCCATGCTTCAGAGAACCTTCCAAAAAGCGAGTGAAGTGTTCTTCAGGACACCTGCTATCAAGGCTCTAAGTGGAGGCTGCCTTTATGAAGGGCCAAGGACACCCTTAGCTCCTGAGCCAGGCCTGGCTGAACCCCAGCTGCCTCCCCATCCACAGCCCAGCACGATTTACAAAAAAGATGCAGTCATGGCATCAGGCTCTTTGTGATCTGGCATAGAGCTGGGAAACATACATCCCAACCCCAGTTAACTACGGCCACACCGAAAACACAGCCCATTATTTCAGGACAGGTCAGCTAGACTGAATCATCCTTGGGCAGACAGAGAGTCTTCAATTAGGGGACGAGCTCAACAGATATGTATGGGTAAAGTGCATCTCTTACATACCACCATTGCCTGAGGACAGGATAATTCTAACCCATCTGATCATCTCACATCTCATATGGACACACCATATATAAATAAATACTTATCAAAATTCACTTCTAACGGCATTGTTGAACATTTACTCATGTGGATGATATCACTGTATCATTAGTTACAAACACCATAAATGAGAAAATGGGCAACATTTAAAAGTGTCAGTGGCCATAACAGATGTGGACGTAGGGAGGGAGGGGGACGGGCACGCGATTGTAAGGAGAAGGAGTAGCATTTGTCTGGAAGGGCCCTGAGAATTTCGTAGAAGTCCTGCAACTATCTTATGGTCAGCTCTTGGTCATCACAGTAATGGGGAGGACCAAAGAAAGGCATGAATAATCTAAGATGATGAGAATTAAAACAAACCAGTTAAAAAGTGTGCTTCTGGCTTTGGCCTGCAGTCAAAGGTAGATACAATTCGACACACCCACCCTCTTTCTGCACCCCGATACCCAGCCCGTCCTGGTGCTGGTGTTGCTGGCCGTGCTGGCCAGAGCAGCGGGCTGGGAGGCAGCTGGGCAGGCAGCCACAAGCAAGCCATAAGACTCAAGACTCTATCCCAAATGGGGGAAACATTTTCTCACAGGCTGCCTAGTTAGAGAGGCACACCCAGCTGTGCAATCAGCTCACCTGCCCAAGTGAACAGACGATATAAAAAGGTGGACAGGGCTTCCCTGGTGGCGCAGTGGTTACGAATCTGCCTGCCAATGCAAGGGACACAGGTTCGAGCCCTGGCCTGGGAAGATCCCACATGCCGCAGAGCGACTAAGCCCGTGCGCCACAACTACTGAGCCTGAGCTCTAGAGCCCACGAGCCACAACTACTGAAGCCTGCGCGCCTAGAGCCCGTGCTCCGCAACAAGAGAAGCCACAACAATGAGAAGCCCGCGCACCACGACGAAGAGTAGCCCCCACTCACCGCAACTAGAGAAAGCCCGTGCGCAGCAACAAAGACCCAACGCAGCCAAAAATAAATAAATTAATTAATTAATTAAAAAAAAAAAAAAAAAAAAAAGGTGGACAAGTTGTGGCCACAATTGTATCAGGGGTCAGGGAAGTCGGCCCTATAACCAGAAAGACCAGCAGGACAGACGAGGTACATTACAATCCTTTCCCTCCACTTTTGATCCCTTCTCTCAAAATGACTATTTTTTAATCTTTATCTAGGCCAACTTGGAAACAGGATTGCAGGGCAGAAGACACAGCATTCTTGAGTGAAGAAGAGAAGAATATCTGGGAGTCGTTTTTTTTTTTTTTTAAAGTCATGGAGACAGGAATTGGGACCAGCTGCAGGGAAGTATGTACCCAGGAAACATCACCATCTGCTGCCAGATTATCCGGATTGGGGGTGAGGGTCTCAGCAGCTTCCCCTTCTCCCAGAACTGACTTTGGAGTCACATAGCCCAGAGTTTGAACCCATCACTTAATAGCTGGTAACCTTAGGCTCTTTACTTAATCTGAGCTGCAGTTACCTCATCGGAAGATGGGGATTCCACGGGGCTGAGGCCGGACAAAGCATGTGCTCAGCACAGAGCCCCGCCTGAAGTCCCCAGTCAGTAATGCATCCGCATTATTATAACTCGTGCCAGCTCCAAAATGACCACGAGGCAGACAGGAATAGCAAACAGCCGTCTCAGGCAGTGGGGAAAGGAGCTCGGGGCAGGGGGAGAAAGCAGCCACCAGCGCTGAAATCTCTGGGAGAGGCTTTCACACACTTTCGCCCACGAAAACTGGGGTGTGGACACACCGGTGGCCCCTGTCCTCAGTGCCCCCCACTCACGATCGCTTGTACCAAGTCCCGCTCGTCCGACCTCAGAACACTCACTGGCACAGGTCTTGCCATCACTGCGGAGCACGTGTTCCTCGGGACACTGGCAGGCGAAAGATCTGTCGGTGTTGACGCAGGAGTATTCGCAACCGTGGTCGCTCAGCAAACAATAATCCACTCCTGCAAAACCCAACAGCCCGGTGAGATGTCCTCGAGGCTCCTGGGCTACTGAGGATGGGAATCAAGTGACCGTTCGTGCTTACCCCACCCCCCCACCTCCGCCCCAGGTTCTGCACCGGGAAGGCACGCAGTCCCCAGGAGACACCCCTACGCTCTCCGGGGGGCCAAAAGCAGGGGACAGAGGGGGCCTGCTGTCCTCTGCAGTCGTCACATTTTTCACGCCTGTTGCAGAAACCTTTCCCTGTAAGAGAAGCACGAAGGGACTCACGGGAGCAGGTCTTGAGGTCCTCGTTGATGAGGAAGCCTTCCGAGCACTGGCACACGAAGGAGTCCTCGGTGTTGAGGCACAGCTGCTCACAGCCGTGGTCCTGCTCGGCGCAGTGATCCACCCCTGAGGCAATCACACACGGAAGAGACCGTAACCAAGGGCGCTGCGCCCACCAGCGAGGGGGCATCAAAAAACAAAACCACCTCCCGGGAATCCCCTGCTGGGCTACTTCACTTCAAAAAGAGTGACGTGGAAGGTTTCATTCTACCCTGTGCCACGGCCTTGTTTGTTTTCCTTCGCATTTCTTTGAGGAGTAACGTGCATACGACTCCTGTCATGGGTGGTAATGACAGCAGCCCTCTGTGCCAGGCCTGGGCACGCATCACCTGCAATCCCGGGGCAACGCTGAGAGCGGGTGCCATCCCCATTGTCACAGAGAGGAGAGCCAGCCTCAGGAAAGTCGAGCTGCTGAGCCCACAGCCCGCAGCTGACAGAACAGTGCATCAGAATGAGGGCTCCGCACCCAACTACTTGGGCTCCAATCCCACGTTCACCGCTTCCCAGCCGCGGGATGCTGGGCCATCATTTGGCCTCTCTGCCGTCATCTCATGACTTGAGAAATGGGGTTGACGATTACTTTCTTAGAGGAACGTGGTGAGAGGAGTTGATTCATCTATAGCCCTCAGAACAGTAGCTGGTGTACAGTAATTACTTCCTGAACGCTTATTATTACTAGTACATTGCTGGGGAAGAATTGTGTAGTTTCTTGACATCTGAAAATGAAAAAGTGTTGTTACCCTCCATAACCAGGACACCCAGATTCAGAAAACAAACCAAAGCCAAGGCCTGCATGCGTGGCCGATCCTGGCACCGGGGCCCTGAGCAGCTGGCCCCGCTAGGATAACAGACACACAGCTGCGGTGAACGGCTCCCACAAGACAGCCCTGCAGGCTGCCTCCCAGATTTCCTTGATGGAGGAAACGCACTCCCAGAGACTGGAGAGACACTGGAGGCCTTGTGCAGGGCCATCGGGTGGGCCTCTTTGACTCCCACAGGGCCTGGGACTGGTGCCTTCTGGAACATTCCACCAGTGGATCTGCCTACTGCAAACACTTGCAGGATCTCAGGAGCCAGAGGCCTGTATTCACATCTCAGTTATACCATTTACCAGTCACGTGACCCCCGGGAAGCTTAATCTTTTTGTGCCACAGTTTCCCCATCTTTAAATAGGGATAAGAATGTCGATGCCTCATAAGGCTCCGGTGCAGGTAAAGTGAGCGAGTGCCTGGAAAGTGCTCACGGCCGTGCCTGCACAGAGCAGGTGCCTTGTAAGGGCTTCCTGTCATGACGGCCTGGGGGCTCCCTGAGCCCCCATGGGGAAGAGGATACCATGCCTTTCTCTGGGGACCCCTGGGAAGAAATGGCTTGGTTTATACCTTCCTGAAGCTGACTGGACGGTCCTTCTTACTAGATCCCAGAGAGAAAGGATGGTTCAACCTCTTTTGGCCGCACCTCTGAGTGCTTCTAGGCTCCCGCAAGGCATACTGGGAGGGATAGGCAGGTCATGGCCCCTGGGGCTCTAGGTGGGCTCATCCAGGTCATGCCAAGCCTGCCCTGGGACACCTGCCAGAGCTGTCGGCTGGCAGACCCCGCACTCCTGGAAGAAGGCAGACTGTACACAGATCCATCTTCCCCAGGGCATCTTCTTGACGAGTGGAAGGACTCTTGCTCACCACTGGCTTCTCATAAGGACTCAGAGACTTCCAGAGGCAAATGCAGAGCAGTGCCAACTTTCTGGTTCAAAACTTCTTTGACTTCCGAGATCGATCCTTAGAAAGCCTAATTGAGGCACTTTGTGCACCAGCTTTCCTGAGGACTGCTCTCTATCTAATACTTCATCTGTGAAACTTCCCCTCTGGGCAGTTTAAGGTCCAAATGCTGAACAGCTGCAGTATTCTCATTCACAATCTATCTCTGTCCCCAAAGCTGGAGCAGATGTGCGGCTTGCTGGGTGGAAAGCGACACAAAGGGCCCCTTCTGTGCTGGTCACATCACTGCACCCCTCTCCAGCACACCAGGGTCACAGACATCCACCGCAGTGTCATGCGCCCCCCACCCCCGCTGGCCTGGACCAGTGGAGACTGTGCCTCATAAAAAACGACGGAGCCATCCAGCTGGCAAAGCCTGCACGTTTCCGTGCATTTACATCACCAAATGGAGCTTTGTTGTGCCTCTTACAAAAGAAAATTAAGAAAAGTCTTCATAAAAAGTCCCATGTTTCTCAGCTCTGCCCTCAGATCAGCTCTGTGGTAGCCCAAGTGCTCTCTGAGGTCTGTCTCCTCCGTCCCATTGTCTCACCCTGGGGCCAGCACTGGTTACTCTGCCAGGCTCCATGACAATAATGAACTATTATCTTTAACTGTATGTTTTCCTTGTGCCAGGCACAGTGCTAAGAGACTGAAATGGTCCTGATTATTCCCCTTAACAACTCTAGGAGACCAATACTATTATTATCTTCACTTTTTTAAACAGATGGGGAAGTCAAAGCTTGGAGAACTTAAATAACTTGCCTGGGGTCACACGTCTAGTATGTGGTACTAAACAATCCAATCTCTGAGGTAGGTGGCATGAATAGTCCCATTTTACAGGTGATGAAACTGAGGCCAGGAACGTAAAGCCTGTCGGACCGTCAAGCCTGTCGGACCGTCAGGCTCACTGGAAACCCAGGGGCCTCAAAAGTGACTGGCTGCTAGCGAGCCTGGGGACCTGTGTGTGAACCTGGCCTTCCCATCAGAGCCCCTGCCCCGGGCACACTCACGGCTGCAGGTCTTGCCGTTGGGGTCCAGGGTGTAGCCCCGGTGGCAGCGGCAGTAGTAGCCCTCCTCCGTGTTGATGCATTCATGCTCGCAGCCCGGCTTGTTCAGCGCACAGTAGTTGATCCCTGAGGGGAGAAAGGGCAGACCCTACTTCAGGTTCGGGGCTTCTCCAAGGGCTGATGTCAGCCCATCACAGTAAATATACAGTAAGTAAGATGCTCTATAGCAGGGGTCCCTAACCCCCGGGCCACAGACCAGTACCGGTCCGTGGCCTGTTAGGAACCAGGCCGCACAGCAGGAGGTGAGCGCCGGGCGAGCGAGCGAAGCTTCATCTATATTTACAGCTGCTCCCCATCACTCGCATTACCGCCTGAGCTCCGCCTCCTGTCCGCATTATGGTGAGTTGTATAATTATTTTATTATATACTACAATGTGATAATAATAGAAATAAAGTGCACAATAAATGTAATGCGCTTGAATCATCCCGAAACCATCCCCCTCCACCCCACCACCCCCAAGCCCGTGGAAAAATTGTCTTCCACAAAACCGGTCCCTGGTGCCAAAAAGCTTAGGGACCACTCCTCTATAGGATGGAAACAACAGCTCCTGCTCTCCATGTGCTTGTTTGAAAGAGAACCTGGCACCTGCAGCGAACCTTCGCATTCTCCAGCATAGGTCTCTTCCCCATTTGATGGCCAAAAGGCTGGTGAAATGGGTTGAGCGCCATAGTTCCCAGCCCATCTCCCCCCAAGAAAGATGGAAAAGCTGGGAAAATTCAGTCTCTTCTTACAGTTAACCTGATAACTAGGGCTCAAAACATGTAGGGAGCTGCTGTTGGCAGTGACATCTGACAGTGACATGGGACAGCACAAGACAGAATACACAACAGCTGATCTTACAAGATACCCAGCTATTTAGGAGAGGCAGGAAAAGGCAGTTGCATTAAGAAGGATCCAATGCTCAACCTGGCTCTGGGTGAGAGCATAACAGCAAAGGTATCAAGAAACTGGAGAAGACGCATCTCTGATGCCGGCCCAGGTAGTTGCGGCTCTGTCCTATGGTAACATTCACCCCCATCCGAGCTGTGCTTCTGCCAGCAGAGGGAAGCAGCATCACAACCAGCAGCCAATTAGCAGTTTCATTTTCTGGTAGAAAATGCTAAAACCACAAGATAGGCCACTCACCCCCCACCCTCGTTCCCCCCCCCACCCCCCCCGCAACTCACACACACCAGAGAAGGTAATGGGAGAGATGGAGAAGTATAACGGGAAATAAAATAAGCTTGTGGAGGGCCTCTATGAGACTGGTGTTGTGAGAAATGGTCACCAGCAACCTCAGGGGCTGAGCTGGATCCATTTAACTGCATTGTTCTTTTTCCTGGGGATGTGGCAGACATTGTTGGTTGCCTTGCCAGCAACTATTACCCTGTCTTCTTGAAACCAGAATCCTGACCCCCAAGGCATGAGTCATGAGTTGTCTAAGCCAGCCTGGCAACCATGTTTTCCTGTGTCAGTGATTGGTCTAGAGCTGGGAATATGCCTAGTTCTCGCCAATGAGACACAGGAGGAATTTATTGGGGCCCCTAGGAAAGATTTCCCTTCCTGAAAAGACAAAGATGTATGAAAAGAAATGAAATGAAACCCACACCCGAGGGACCTCAGACTATCCCTTAAAGGGTCCATGATGTGCCCTCCCATGTGACTGGTGGGTGGAACTTTCCACGTGCACAGAGCACGGGCAGAAGTAGGTGCAGACCGAGCACAGGGAGAGAACTCCCACGACACGCAGGGGCTGGCCTAAGAGGAGAGATCCCACCACGAGGGTCACGGACCCCTTGGCACTCTCTCTGTACCTCATCCCTTCTGCAGGACAGAGGCAGAATATTGTTAGCTGTGTGCGATTTCTCAGTTCATCAACAGCCTTACCTGGGCAGAACAGACTGAATGCCAGGAAACAAGTAAAGAGCTTCAGTGAAGAAAAACAGGCCCGGCAATAAAACTCCGGCCACAGACAGACAGACAAACAAAAAGCCAAGCAAACACAGAACACAAAGGGTCCCACAGTTTGGGGCCACATAGTGTAGGGCCTGCAAATCCTACACTTCATTACACCATCAGAGAAAAGTGAAATTATCTTCAGTAAACACTGTTTTTAAAAGCCAGCATTCAGCCACTATGGAAAACAGTATAGAGGTTCCTCAAAAAAATTAAACATAGAATTACATGTGATCCAGCAATTCCACTTCTGGGTTTATACCCAAAAGAACTGAAAGCAAGGACTTGAACAGATACTTGTATATCCATGTTCATAGCAGCATTATTCACAAAGGCCAAAAGATGGAAGCAACCCAGGTGCCTATTGACGGATGAATGGATAAACAAAATGTGGTATATACATAATGTGGAATTTTTTTTTTTTTGCAGAATTTTATTTCGAAAAAATTTTTTAATAGATCTTTATTGGAGTATAATTGCTTCACAATACTGTGTTAGTTTCTGTTGCACAACAAAGCGAATCAGCCATATGCATACACATGTCCCCATATCCCCTCCCTCTTGAGTCTCCCTCCCATCCTCCCTATCCCACCCCTCTAGGTCATCCCAAAGCACCAAACTGATCTCCCTGTGCTACGCTGCTGCTTCCCACCAGCTATCTATTTTACATTCAGTAGTGTATATGTGTCGATGCTACTCTCACTTCGCCCTAGCTTCGCCCTCCCACCCCATGTCCTCAAGTCCATTCTCTATGTCTACCTCTTTATTCCTGTCCTGCAACTAGGTTCATCAGTACCAATTTTCCTTTTTTTTTTAGATTCCATATATATGCGTTAGCATATGGTATTTGTCTTTCTCTTTCTGACTTACTTCACTCTGTATGACAGTCTCTAGGTCCATCCATCTCACTACAAATAACTCAATTTCGTTTCTTTTTATGGCTGAGTAATATTCCATTGTATATATGTGCCACATCTTCTTTATCCATTCATCTGTCGATGGACACTTAGGTTGCTTCCATGTCCTGGCTATTGTAAATAGTGCTGCAATGAACATTGTGGTGCATGTCTCTTTTTGAATTATGGTTTTCTCAGGGTATATGCCCAGTAGTGGGTCATATGGTAGTTCTATTTTTAGTTTTTTAACCTCCATACTGTTTTCCACAGTGGTTGTATCAATTTACATTCCCACCAACAGTGCAGGAGGGTTCCCTTTTCACCACACCCTTTCCAGCATTTATTGTTTCTAGCTTTTTTGATAATGGCCATTCCCACTGGCGTGAGGTGATACCTCATTGTAGTTTTGATTTGCATTTCTCTAATAATTAGTGATGTTGAGCATCTTTTCATGTGCCTCTTGGCCATCTGTATGTCTTCCTTGGTGAAACGTCTATTTAGGTCTTCCGCCCATTTTTTAACTGGATTGTTTTTTTGATATTGAGCTCCATGAGCTATTTGTATATTTTGGAGATTAATCCTTTGTCTGTTGTTTCACTTGCAAATATTTTCTCCCATGCTGAGGGTTGTCTTTTTGTCTTGTTTATGGTTTCCTTTGCTGTGCAAAAGCTTTTAAGTTTAATTAAGTCCCATTTGTTTATTTTTGTTTTTATTTCTGTTATATAATGTGGAATATTATTTAGCCTTAAAAAGGAAGGAAATTCTGACATATGCCACACATGGATCAACCTTGAAGACATTACGGTAAGTGAAACAAGCCAGTCACAGAAGGACAAATATTGTAAGATTCAACTTATATGAGGTTCCTAGAGTAGGCTAAGTCATAGAGATGGAAAATAGGATGGGGGGTTGTCAGGGGCTGGGGGGAGAGAGAATCGGTACAGAGTTTCAGTTCAGAGAGATGATAAAGTTCTGGAGCTGGATGGTGGTGATGGTTGTACAACAACATGAATGTACTTAATGCCACTGAACTGTACCTGTAAAAATGGTTACAATGGTAAATTTTGTTATGTATATTTTAACACAATTTTTTAAAGGGCCAACATTGTCTTTAAGAAAGATTTACACACAATAATTAAATTAAAAAACATGAAGGTTCTTGAAGAGGTTATCACTCAGCTATCTGGCAAACAGCAATTTAAAAATGCCTCTTCTCCAAATGGTAGTTTACAGCAGAGGTTTAACTGTAGATCTTTGCCTTCTTTACGTGCTTCAGTCACAATTCTTCACATGTTATTTAGTCATTCACACATTTATTCATTCAATCTGTATTTATTGACTACCCACTATGCCCCCCACATCTGGTCCAGTCTCCTCCCTAACTGTGATGAGCTATACATGGGCCAGGCTTGGGTGTAGGTTTATCTGGCAAAGCCAGAGTGTCCAATAACCCTGCGAGGTCACATGGCAGGACTGTCAGATGACCAATTAAACAGCGCTTATGAGTGCCAACTCGCAAAGGAGCTGGAGACCTCACTGAGAAGATGAGAAATAAAAACATGAAAGATTAGTGACCCAGACAGTAAATTGTAATGCCAACTGAGTGGCACAGAGAGTAAGTTTTAGAAAAATTGGACAGGCTACAAAATGTAGCAGAAAGTCGTGTTCCTTCAGTTTGGGAAATCGGGGTCCAGAGAAGCAAATCAGCCTGTCCAAGGCTGTCCAAGGTCACATGGCCAGCATGAGTGACACTGCCAAGACCAGCCTTCGCGTCCCCCGGCTCAACCTGTGGCCCCCGCCCCAGCTGTTTAGAATGTGATTTCTCCAGGACTTCCCTAGCGGTCCAGTGGCTAAGACTCCACACTCCCAATGCAGGGGGCACGGGTTCAATCCCTGGTTGGGGAACTAAGGTCCCGCATGCCGCATGATGCGGCCAAAAAAAAAAAAAAAAAGAATATGATGTTTCAGCCATGGTGCCAGTGTGAGCAATCCTGGAGTCCAGCAAGCGGGTCCCACCCACCTCTGATTCCACCCTGGGGCCCCCGCCTAGACCGCCAGTTCCGGTCTCTGTGTCGCTGCCTTAATAATTTATGCTTTAAGTCGATGACAGCAATTTCCAGAAAAAGAAATTATGCCTGGATGAGGAGGAAGAACAAATCCTGGCCAAGACTGTTTTCTTCAGTAGGATTCTGCCTTGAACTTTTTTTTTTCCAGTTAAACTGGATGACATCAAATTCCTTTGAAAAATAGATTTCTTATTAGAATTGAAAATAGCCCACATCCATCAACTGCCGATTAAATGTGAATGGCTGTACCCTGCGCTTGAGATCTTTAATGCTCTCAGTATCCTCAGACTCCTAATAACAACCTCCAGATTTTAAGCCCCATTTCTCTGCTTCCCGATTCCATGTAATGCTCCAGAGAGAGAGAGTGAGTGCTCACTTTCCGTTCTGCCCTAACCGCCGGCGTGTGCGCATTAGGGCGAGGTGGCTCTCAAGAGGGACCTCGGGAGTCGAGGGCTGGGTTTGTAGCAAAGACAATGGAAAAAGTAATGATGAGGCAGGATGCTGGGAGAAGGGCTGATGAGGACATTGGGTTTTAAAAACAAATTCCATTTTTCTTGGATGAAAAGTAGGGCACCTGGCTAAAGAGGAAATGGAGCTATCACTGAATACATATGAATGAGCGTTAGGGACTCGGGCTGGGTCGCAGCCTGAGACTGGCTATCTGTGGGCAATGGTCACACTACTCCCAAATGGTCACTTGCTCTGCACTCGTCCTTCTGTTCTTGGCCTGTCTCCTCCCTTGATAACTGTGCAGTCCATGCCTTGGACTCTTCTCTTACTCCAAGTGCCTCTCCAGGCAGGATGTGGAGGGAGGGGCAGAGGGCGAGGGACTCCTAGACGACTGTAAGAGATGCAGAGCTTCAAACCAGTTCCCCTCCACTGATGGCCACACGCCCAGCTCGCTTCCTTCTCCCTCCAAAAGCGACACACAGTGAAGCCTGCAACTCCAATGAGTGTCTGAGTTGAACCAGATCTAATTATCCCCCATGTAAGAGATTTGGGTTCACAAAGGAGTCCAATGGTGAGTGCTTTTCCCTGGGTGAAGTCAGCCACTGACACTCTCACCCCTAGAAAAAGGTGTAAATAGCACAGAGAGGAGTGGCCAGGCTGGCCTTTCCCACGTACTGCATGCATGTGTGGTCTAATGGAAAACAATTAGATGTGTCCATCTAATTGTTTGCACATTCCGAATGCTCTCAGTTAAAATTCCCGTCCGATGCTTGAATGTTTCCAGGGTTTGCATCAGGCAAGGTGGTGGGAATCATTTTTTATAAGAGAGGCTCCGTTTCAAAGGGCCCCACCCTCTGCCACCGTACAAGGTTTAACACGTATTAGGGTGAGCGTGTGAGTTAACATGTGCTGTAAGCAGACTGTAGCTTGTGGACTCAATTCTATAAACCACAAAGCTTTTCAAAAAAGATATATGGTAAAACTTTTGAAAACCCGGTCCTGTGATGCAGAACGCTGCTGTACTTATCACCAGGAAGAAGTGGATGAAGGGACACATAAGAGAGTATGTCCCTTAATGGGAGTTCCAGAGAGTTCTGTGAATGACACTGTTGGGAGAACGTGTACAATTTAGTGTGCGTATGTGTGGACTAACTTCGGGAATGCTTTTTGAGAAAACACTTGCATGCCTTCAAAGGGCCATCTTTCTAACAAGATAGAGTAATTCAGACGATAGTTGCCATTTCTCCAGGATGGTAAATCTCAGAGATCCATTTGCTCATTCATTCATTCACTAAATATTGTGTCACACCAGCATGCGCCAAACACTGAGGTGATGAGGATTCACGAGCGAGAAGAAGAGAAGAACCTCTGTCCTTGTAGACCTTGCATTCTAGCAGCCTCTCAGGGACAGATCTCTTAAAGAGATCCCACTGGGGGTCCGTGCTCTAGATCCCCGGTCAAGCCCTCTGAGGTGCTAGACGACAGTATTTGAGTCACTCAGCACATCCTTAATATCATCCTGCTGACACCATGTGCCTCTTGAATGCTGCAGGGATGCCCCAGAGTCTTCTATTTTTCCTTCCTTCATAACAAAGAGGAAAGAGCTGCAACTTCCCCTTTCTTAGCAACCATCAAGTGTCTCATCTTGTAGGACTGGAAGAAACCAGCTCCTTTTCCCTCCAACTCTGGACCCAGCCTTTTCTTTCTCAAAGTCCCAAATACTTGTTGCAGGTTGGGGGGCGGGGGGGGGCGGTAAAAGAAGGGAGGATGTGCCCTCATTTCAAATAGGTGGGAGCTTCAGCTTGGGCCTCGATTTCACTAAATGAATCTGATGGGCAGACCCAGTCTATGCGGTCTCGAAAAATTATCCCCATCACAGGATCAGGTGAGACAAAAGGTAAAATAAAAGGCAGAATACTGTTAGCAAACACAAATGCTGAGTACAAGTGCACCTGGTTGAGACTTGCAAGGGAAAGGAAAACCAACAGGGCCATCTGAGGAACAAGCCCTTCTTCAAGGCCCAGTGCAACTTACTTCTGCAGGTTTTCTGATCTGGATTCAGGGTAAAGCCTTTTAAGCAGCGGCAGGAATAGGAATCATCTGTGTTAACACACTCGTGCTGGCATCCATGGTTAGGTGAGGCACAGTAGTCTATCTCTGAAAAGAAAGAAAACTCAGAATGATGAACAAAACTAGAAATCTAGCATAGAAAAGTCAAAGGATTTTGCAGTCTTAACTTTTCCTAAACGAATACATTCCCGTGACCGCAAACACTCATGCCACAGAGGGATCTCTCAGTGAAGGTATTTCCATGTTTAGGGATACAGCCTCCCAGGAAGAGAACTTTCTTGACATGTTACAAAATGTTTATGCTTTGTGAAGATGCTTACTTTGTCTTGGTTCATGTCAGAGCCACTAAAATGAAAGTGTGTGACTGGGTGTCGGTTGTTGTGCCACAGGCTGGGAAGAGAGAGCTTAGCTGAATATTTTACTGAACTTACGCAATTAAAATAATGAAATCTTCCCAAAGTCAAACTTTAAACCACTTAACTGAGTGAAACACTGAGCCAAATAGGATAAAAATGATATCCTGGGAAAAAGAAGGCCTGGGAGTGAAAGGCATATTTTGAGGGCAAAACACCTCCCCTGTTAACGTCACTGGCCTCATCTACACTTAAATCATCTCAAGGCTTCACAGTCAGGGAATGTGATCTCTAGGTCCACATTAATTTAAACCAAAATATTCAGAAACAAAGGTCACATGGAATTTTTAATAGTGAAATTTTACTTGTATAAGTATTTTTTAGATATGGATTAGGACTGTTCTACTGACAGGTCTGCACCAAGTACTTTGCTGTAGTGGAACTTGGGTACATTGTCTAAAATGGCTTGAAATAAGTGGCCACTGATGGGGTCTTAGAAGGTGTCTTTTTGTTTTAATGAGGATTTTTATTCTTTTAAGGAATATATGACCTACATCTATCATTTTCCTAATGAAGCATTTGGTATAAATGAGTTTTCCCAGCCTGTACCAAAGGAAACGAAACGAGTAAGAGAAAGGCGTACAATATTCTCAAAAGAAAAAACATTGAGAAAATGCCAATTCTTCCGAATTTAAAGTCATGGAAAATTTTAAACATATATAAACAAATGAACTGAGTAGTATAATAAATCCACGTGCATATCACTCGGCTTCAAGAGAATCAATCTACAGCTGACCTTGTTTCCTGTATACTCCCATCCCCCATGCTAAGATGCCATATTACTTGAAAGCAAACCCCAGATGTTATATCATTTTGTCCATAAATATTTCATAATGTATCCTTAAAGGACTGGAACTCTTTAAAAAATATAACTGCAATACCACAATCACATATAAAGGTATTTAAAAAGACTTTTTATTTGGAAATGATTTTAAACTTACAAAAGTTGCAAACATAAAAATACAAGTAGATAGGTACAAGAAACACCTATATACGCTCTACCCAGATTTATCTATTGTTAACATTTTATCCCATTTGGTTTATCATTTGCTTATCTCTCTGAATTATTTGAGGGTAAGTTACATATATCACCATCCTTTTTCCTTAAACACAGTGTGTGCTTCCTAAGAGGAGGGATATTCTCTTATATAACCACAGTGTAGCCATAACTTCATAAATTTACATTTATACAAGACTTTTATTTAATCTACCATCCATATTCTAGTCTTCTAAATTGATCTAATAATGTTCTTTGTAGCATTTTTCATCCTCCAGTACAGAACCCAATAGAGGGTCAGAGATTATACTTAATATTCATGTATGCTTAGCTTCCTTTAATCTGGAACCATGCTGTCTAACGTGGCCATTTAAATTAAAATGGAATGGAAACAACCTAAATGTCCATCAACAGATGAATGGATAAAGAAGGTGTGATGTGTGTGTGTGTGTATATATATGTACACACACAGTATGAAATGTTATTCAGCCATAAAAAAGAATGAAATAATGGAATTTGCAGCAACATGCATGAACCTAGAGATTATCATACTAAGTGAAGTAAGTCAGAAAGAGAAAGACAAATACCATATGATGTCACTTATATGTGGAATCTAAAATATGACACAAATGAACATATCTATGAAACAGAAACAGACTCACAGACATAGAGAACAGACTTGTGGTTGCCAAGGGGGAGAGGAGGTGGGGAGGGAAGGATTGGGAGTTTGGGATTAGCAGATGCAAGCTAGTATATATAGGATGGAAAGCAACAATGTCCTACTTCATAGCACAGGGAACTATATTCAATATCCTGTGATAAACCACAATGGAAAAGAATATGAAAAAGAACGTGTTGATATATATGTATAACTGAATCACTTTGCTGTACAGCAGAAATTAAGTACAACATTGTAAATCGACTATACTTCAATAAAATTTTTTTAAAAATTAAAATAGATTAAAAGTAAATAAAATTAAAAATGTAGTTCCTCAGTTGCACTGGCCACACCTTAAGTGCTCAGTAGCCACAGTAGCTCCTGACTCCTATGTTGTATGTGGCAGATATAGAGCATTTTCACTATCACAGAGTGTTCTATCCAGTAGCAACAGTCTAGAAACACTTCCACAGCCTCTCTTTGTGTTTTATGACATAAACATTTTAAAATAAAACAGTCTCCCCTGCTCATTTTTAGTTTTATTGATGTACAATTGACAAAAACCAAACTGCACATATTTAAGATGGACATTTGATGTTTTGACATACATACATGCCCATGAAACTATCACCACA
This sequence comes from Balaenoptera borealis, assembly GCF_965194805.1. NCBI lineage: Eukaryota > Metazoa > Chordata > Mammalia > Artiodactyla > Balaenopteridae > Balaenoptera > Balaenoptera borealis. Next base: position 38,108,950 of record NC_138876.1, read on the forward strand.
ACCGAGATAACTTACGCATTTCCCTCAGATGTTTCCTCAAGACACTTTCTAATTCATTCTTTCCTACTCCCTCTGACCCCAAATAATCGTTAATCTCCTGTCAAGATAAATTAGTTTGCATTTTCTAGAATTTCACATAAATGGAATCATACAGTTGTGTTCTTTTTGGTCTGGCTTCTTTCATTCCTCATAATTATTTTTAGATTCATCCATGTTCATGTGTATGTCAACAGTTTGTTCTTTTTTACTGTAGAGTAGTATTTCATTATATGGACATACCACAATTTATTTGTCTATTCACCTGCTGGCAGGATTTGAGTTGTTTCCGGTTTGGGGCTATCACAAATAAAGCAGCTATGAACATTCATGAACAAGTCTTGGTGTAGACATATGCTTTCTTTCTTTTTTTTTTTTTAATATTTATTTATTTATTTATTTGGCTGCATCTGGTCTTAGTTGCGGCATGCAGGATCTTCATTGGGGCATGTAGGATCTTTAGTTGCAGCATGAGGGATCTTTTAGTAGAGGCATGAAGGATCTTTAGTTGTGGCATGCGAACTCTTACTTGCAGCATGTGGGATCTAGTTCCCTGACCAGGGATCGAACCCGGGACCCCTGCACTGGGAGCATGGAGTCTTATCCACTGGACCACAAGGGAAGTCCCATAGACATATGCTTTCATTTTGAGTAAACATTTAGGAGTAGAATGGCTGGGTTGTATGGTAGATGTATTAATTTCTTAAACATTCCCACCAGCAGTTTATGAGAGTTCCAGTTGCTCCACATCCTTACCAACACTTGGTAATTTTAGCCCTTCTGGTAAGTACATAGTGGTTATTTCATTGTGGTTTTATTTTGCATTTCCCTCATGACTAATGCTGTTGGGTATATTTTCATATGCTTATTTTCCATCTCTATATTTTCTTTAATGGAGTGTCTGGTCAAATCTTTTGCCCATTTTTATTAGGCTGTTTGTCTCCTCACTAAGTTTGAAGAGTTCTTTAAATGTTCTAAATACAAATCCTTTGTTGGATATCCATTTTGCAAATATTTTTTCCCAGTCTGTGGCTTGCCTTTTCATTTTAGTAATAGTGCCTTTTGAAGAACAAAAGTTTTAATTTTGATGACATTCAATTTATTCATTTTTTATTTTTATAGTTTGTGCTTTTTGTGTGCTCTTTAAGGCATCTTTGCCAAACGCAGGGTCACTAAGATCTTTTCCTATGTTTCCTTCTATAATTTTTATAGTTTTCAATCTTACATTTAAGTTTAAAACCCATTTCAAGTTAATTTTTGTATGTAGTGTGAGGTAAGGGTCAAGTTCCTTTTTTTTTTTTTGCACATGGCAATCCAATTGTTCAGCACCATTTGTTGAAGACATTATCCTTTCCCCCATGAATTGCCTTAGTACCTTTGTTGAAAATACTTTCACCATATATGTGTGGGTCTATTTCTGGACTCTGTTCTGTTCCATTGATCTATACTTCATCTTTACACCAGTACCACACTGTCTTGATTACTGTTGCTTTATAATTGGTATTAAAAATCAGGTGGTTTAAGTCCTTCAACTTTGTGTATCTTTTTCAAAAAGGGCTATTTTAGTTCTTTTCATTTCTACGTATGTTTTAGAATCAGCTTGCCAATTTCTACAAAAAAAGCATGCTAAGATTATGATAGATAATACTGTGATTTATATAGATTAATTTGGAAAGGACAGACATCTTAACAGTATTAAGTCTTCTGATCCATGAATATATCTATTTAGTTAAGTCTTCTTTAATTTCCCTTAGCAATGTTTTGTAGCTTTCATTGTAAAGGTTTTCACATCTTTTGCCAAATTTATCCCTAGGTGGTACATATTTTTGATGCTATTACAAATAGCATTTTAAAATTTAAATTTGTGATTTTCCATTGAAAGTATATAAAAACGGACTTCCTTCATGGTGCAGTGGTTAAGAATCTGCCTGGCAGTGTTATACAGCAGAAACTAACACAACAATGTAAAGCAATTATACTCCAATAAAGATGTTAAAAAAAAAAAGAATCCACCTGCTAATGCAGGGGACACGGGTTCAATCCCTGGTCCGGGAAGATCCCACATGCCGCGGAGCAACTAAGCCTGTGCGCCACAACTACTGAGCCTGCATGCCACAACTACTGAAGTCCGCGTGCCTAGAGCCCACGCATTGCAACTACTGAGCCTGCGTGCTGCAACTACTGAAGGTTGCGCACCTAGAACCCATGCTCCCCAACAGGAGAAGCCACTGCAATGAGAAGTCCACGCACTGCAACGGAGTAGCCCCCGCTCGCCGCAACTAGAGAAAGCCTCTGCACAGCAAAGAAGACCCAAAGCAGCCAAAACAAAACAAAAAACAAAAAAACAAATGAATGGCAAAGAAAAAAAGAGGGAAGGAGGACATACAGAGTAAAAGAGACTCAGTTTAAAAGAAAAAAGAAAGTATATAAAAAATAATTGATTTTTGTATATTGACCTTGTACCCTGCATCCTTGGTAAACTCACTTAATAGTTCTAGAACTTTTCTGTAAATTCTGTTGGAGATGTTGCCTGTTAATAAAGACGGGTTTTGTTTGTTTGTTTGTTTGTTTTACTTAATCATATTTTTTGTATAGAGTTTTCCATTTTTAATATTTGGTTAAACAAAAAAACATCTTTTATAAACAAACCCAGCACAAGGCCAACAAAAAGTCTAGGGTTGCCCCTTACTGGGTATCAGGGTCAGGCCTGCTCCCTTTCTTAAAGGAAGTGGGGCTTTTTGCCCTTGGGCATCAGCATAGGTCCCTGTTCCTAAGCACCAGAATTGGTTATGAACAGAGAAACCAGCCCTGAAATGTTTTACTTAATCATTTTGATTTTACATTTGTATTTGTTTTCTCTTATGCTGAAAGTATAGGTACAAAGTGACATTAACATTATATATATTTATTGTATCATATATTTATATGTGTATATGTATAATTTCAAAATAAGAAAACAATTCTATTATTAATGCTAATACTACTGGAAACAGTTAAAGCTCTTTTGTTTTTCGGCTATCCGCCACTTGGAATGTAAAGTCAACATATTCCCTGCCTGTCACTTAAAATAATTCTCTGGGTGATTATGCTAACAACCTCATATACAGTTAGGCTCATTTGCTTCAATTTGTTCTGCAGACAATTCTCCAACACCAATTTGGAGCCCTGTAATTTAATTCAATTCTGACACTAACTACCCAGAGTTAACATCCAGTCTCACAAGGTAAAGTGTAAGGTCCCCAGTAAGACTGCCCTTACTTCAGATACCAGCCTGCAGTGGGGTCCCCAGGCCACCTTCACTTCTGCATAGCCACCTACAATTTTGGGGTCTCCCACAACTCACTCCTTTCAGTAATTTATTAGAAGCACTCACAGAACACAGGAGAGTGCTATACTTAACAATGACCATAATAAAGATGCTTTTAACTCTTCCTTTCCAATCTAGGTTTCATTTCTTACTTTCTTTTTTTCTTCATTATTACAATGGCCAGAACCTGACAGTCCATGCTAAATAGAAGTGGTGAGAGTGGGTATCCTGTTTTGTTCCTCATCTTATAAGGAAAGCATTCAGTCTTTCATCATTAAGTGTGATGTTAGCTGATAGTTTTTTCACTGATGCACTTTATCAGATTGAGGCAGTTCTCTTCATTCCTAGTCTGCTGAGAGACTTTTTTTTTTTTAATAGTAAATGAATGTCAGGTCTTGTCCAGTGCTCTTTCTGTATCTATTGACTTGGATCATATAGTTTCTGCTTTTTAGTATGTTAATGTTTTAAATTTCATTTGAATGTTAAATCATCCTTGAATTCCTGGGATAAATCCCACTTGTTCATGAGGTATTATCCTTTTTATATATTGTGGAATTTTATTGCTAAAAATAATTAAAGATCTTTTGCATGTATTTCATGAGGGATATTTGTGTGGTTTTCTCTTTTTTTTTGGCTGCACCATGCTGCATGCTGGATCTTAGTTCCCTGACCAGGGATCAAACCGGTGCCCCCTGCAATGGAAGCACGGAGTCTTAAACACTGGATCACCAGGGAAGTCCCTGGTTTTCTTTTCTTGTAATGTCTTTTTCTGGATTTGGTATTAGGATAATGCTGGCCTTATAGAATAAGTTGAAAAGTGCTCCTTCCTCTACTGTTTTCTGGAAGAATTTGTGTAAAATTGGTATTTGTTCTTCCTCAAATGGTAGAATTTGGTAGAATTTACCAGTTAAGCCAACTAGCCCTGGAATTTTCTTTGTGGGAAGGTTTACAAGTACAAATTCAATTTCTTTTAATAGATAGAGGCCTATTCAGATTACCTATTTCTCCTTGAGTTAATTTTAGGAGTTTGTGAATCCAACAACACATAAAAAAGATCATACACCATGACCAAGTTGGCTTCATCTCAGGATCACAAGGATGTTTCAACATACGCAAATCAATCAGTGTGACACACCACATCAACAAAAGAAAAGACAAAAACCACATGATATCTCAACAGATGCAGAAAAAGCATTTGATAAAATTCAACATCCATTCATGATAAAAGCTCTTACCAAAGTGGGTATACAGGGAACATATCTCAACATAATAAAAGCTATTTATGACTAACCCACAGTCAACATAATACTCAACGGTGAAAAGCTGAAAGCCTTCCAGCTAAAATCTGAAACATGATAAGGATGCCCATTCTCATCACTTCTATTTAACATAGTACTGGAAGTCCTAGCCACAGCAATCATATAAGAAAAAGAAATAAAAGGTATCCAAATTGGAAGGGAAAAGGTAAAATTCTCATTATATGCAGATGACATGATACTATATACAGAAAACCCTAAAAACTCCACACAAAAGCTACTAAAACTGATAAACAAATTCAGCAAGGTAGTAGGGTACAAGATTAACATACAGAAATCGGTTGCATTTCTTTACACTAACAATGACATATCAGAAAGGGAAAGTAAAGAAACAATCCCTTGGGGACTTCCCTGGTGGTGCAGTGGATAAGACTCCATGCTCCCAATGCAGGGGGCCCGGGTTCGATCTCTGGTCAGGGAACTAGATCCAACATGCATGCCACAACTAAGGAGCTGGCGAGCTGCAACTGAAGAGCCCATATGCTGCAACTAAGGAGCCGGCAAGCCGCAACTAAGGAGCCCGTGAGCCGCAACTAAGGAGCCTGCCTGCTGCAACTAAGACCTGGTGCAACCAAATAAATAAATAAATATTAAAAAAAAGAAAGAAACAATCCTTTTTTTTTTGAAACAATCCCTTTTAAAATTACATCAAAAAAGAAAAAATACTTAGAATAAACCTGACCAAGGAGGTGAAAGATTTATATGCTGAGAACTATAAAACATTGATAAAGGAAACTGAAGATGATTTTAAAAAATGGGGGGGGGCTTCCCTGGTGGCGCAGTGGTTGAGAATCTGCCTGCCAATGCAGGGGACACGGGTTCGAGCCCTGGTCTGGGAAGATCCCACATGCCGTGGAGCGACTGGGCCCATGAGCCACAATTGCTGAGCCTGCACGTCTGGAGCCTGTGCTCCGCAACAAGAGAGGCCGCGATAGTGAGAGACCCGCGCACCGCGATGAAGAGTGGCCCCCACTTGCCACAACTGGAGAAAGCCCTCGCACAGAAACGAAGACCTAACGCAGCCAAAAATAAATAAATAAATAAATTTATTTATTTAAAAAAATCAGGTAATTTTATGGTATAGTATAAAAAAATGGTACAAGGTTTTTGGAAAATAATTTTGTAATATACATCAAAAGCCTTAAAAATGTCAATAGCCTTTGACTCAATAAATTTCCTTTCATGTTTTGTTCCTAAGAAAATGATCAGAAATGCAAAGATTTATATGCAAGAACATTTATCACAATACAATTTGAACAGCCAAAAAAAGTGCTGAACAAACTGTGATACATATATATGATAGGATATTACGCAGACATTAAAATGTTTTTGATAAAGTTTAAATGACAGGTGAAAATGCTCATGATTTAATGTTATACTCCATGATCTCAACTCTATAAAAATATACACATATGCATTAAAAAGAAAGACCAGGGCTTCCCTGGTGGCGCAGTGCTTGAGAATCTTTCTGCCAATGCAGGGAACACGGGTTCGAGCCCTGGTCTGGGAAGAACCCACACGCCGCGGAGCAGCTGGGCCCGTGAGCCACAGTACTGAGCCTGCGCGTCTGGAGCCTGTGCTCCGCAACAAGAGAGGCCGCGATAATGAGAGGCCCGCGCACCGCGATGAAGAGTGGCCCCCGCTTGCCACAACTAGAGAAAGCCCTCGCACAGAAACAAAGACCCAACACAGCCATAAATAAATAAATAAAATTCAAAAAAAAAAAAGAAAAAAGAAAGACCAAGAGAAATGTAGCAAATCAATATTAACAATGGTTATTGCTGGGTGATAAGATTACAGATCATTTCATTTTATACAATTTTATTTCTATACTATCCAGTTTTCTACAATAAGTCTACATTACTTTTGTAATTAGAAAAGGTGTTAAAAATAAATATACACATACATAATTGTGAGACTAGTTGCCATGGAAAATGGCAGAAATAAAATAGAAAAAAGAACGGTGTGGGAGGTGCCCAGTAATTTGGAGAAGAAAATAATCAGGGAACATTGCTAGGAACAATATGTATAGCTTCTGATGTCTATACCTGACACACAAGATATAGGCAAACAAACAAAGCCTGTTTGGGAGCTCAGCATAGGGGAGTGACCATGAGCTCCCAGGGATCACTGGAATTTGGGGAGATGATAGGAAGCGAATGTATGACTGTGGAGAGGGCAAGCTGTATGAACTGTGGACCACAACAACACCTGCCTCACCATCTCTCACTCTAATCTAGTCATATGGACTTTCTTGCTGTCCCTCAACACTGCCAGGCATCACAGTTTCTGCCTCAGGGCCTTTGCACCAGTGCTGTTTCCTCTACTTCAAAAGTTTCCTCCTTCCCTCATCTGCTTCAAGTTTTTGACCAAATGTCACTTTCTTGTTGAGACTTGTAATCCTTTGTTACCCTGCTCCAATAGAATGTACGCTCCGTAAGTACAAGAGGTTCTTGGTCTGTTTTATTTACCACTGCATTCCCAGTATCTACAAAAGTATCTGGCACATAGTAGGCGATCAACAGGTATTTGTTGAATAAATAAATGGTTACTAGTATTACTCTTAATGGAGTGTTTTGTGAAAGTTTAGATGTGTAAACACTGCCCACTAAGAACCAACAAGGAGTCACTAAGAAAAGAAGACAGCTCGTGAACCCTCCTTGATGCTTCTGGCCAGGCTGTTTAAACACTTCCCTCCAGGAGGATCTCAGCTCAAACATTCGGCCAGTTATGAACTCAACCAATGATTCTTTCATCCAGCACACATTTCTCCATCCGGTCTATGGGGCATGGGGATCTCTTTAGCAAATTGATGGAATGTCTGTTAGAATCTAGAGAGTTGCTCCCACATTTTCCATGCCTGGCTAGTCTACTGAATGAAATAAAATTATTCTGATATGACTCATTCTTAGTGAACAAGAAAATGTGAGAAGCTTAATGTGTCCTGTTGGTCTCAAAGTGCAAGGAAGTAGTGATCAGCTCAGTGTAAGGAATCACTTTCTAAGAGTCAGAGCTGTACAAAGTGAAACGCACTGCAGGGGGTGTAGTGAGTGTCCTGTCAGTAGGGGTGTTCAAGTGGAGGCTGGATGACGACACAGTGAGGATATTGTAGGATGGGTGGTTGGGCTAGAAGTAGGTTGAACTTGGAGGTCTCTTTCAACTGAGAGTCTTTTTTTAAAGAAAACACATTTATTTTCTTTTCCATTATCGTTTATCACAGGATATTGAATATAGTTCCCTGTGCTATACAGCAGGTCCTTGTTGTTTATCCATTCTATATATAATAGTTTGCATCTGCTAATCCCAAACTCTCAATCCACCCTTCCCCAACCCTCCCTCCCCCTTGGCAACCACAAGTCTGTTCTCTATGTCTGTGAGTCTGTTTCCATTTCGCAGATAAGTTCATTTGTGTCATATTTTAGATTCCACATATAAGTGATACCGTATGGTATTTGTCTTTCTCTTTCTGACTTACTTCACTTAGTATGATAATCTCTAGGTCCTTCCGTGCAACTGCAAATGACATTATTTCATTCTTTTTTATGGCTAAGTAATACTCCATTGTATAAATGTACCACATCTTCTTTATCCATTCATCTGTCAATGGACATTTAGGTTGTTTCCGTGTCTTGCCTATTGTGAATAGTGCTGCTATGAACATAGGGGTAACTTTTTAAATTATAGTTTTGTTTGGATATATGCCCAGGAGTGGGATTGCTGGATCATATGGCAACTCTATTTTTACCAACTGAGAGTCTTTGATTCATGCACACAGGTCTTACGAAAGCAAGTGGCATATTGCAGGCTGTAAGAAGATACTGGGGCTCAGCAGGTTAACAACAAGCTGGCCAGGAAACCCAAAGACTGACACATTCTAGTTCGTCTATCGCTGATGCAGTAAAAAATTATTTCCTATGTCTGTGTTTCATTTTTAATGCAAGTATAAATATTCATTTGGTACTTTGTGAAAGCACTCCTATTTGAAAAATAAGGATAGAAATGTCAACCAAGTTATCAATGGAGGCTGAAAAATAATGAGTATAACGATCTCAAAGCCAGTAAGTAATAAACAGCAAGATGTAAAATACGATGTTGACAACTGCCTTTACTCAACATTACAGGTGTTAGATGATTAAGCATTAGACATGGAACCCACAGTCTTCTTGATACCAAAGACACAAATCCCTATCTATCTCCTGAAAAGACCTTGAGCATCTGAGAATGTTCTCGTGCCAGCTCAGGAGTAATGGTGTCTATGGACCTCTAAAAATCTTGTCCCCATAAGATTCAGCAATTCCACTTCTAAGTATATGCCCAAGAGCTGAAAGCAGGGACTTGAACAGATACATGTACACCCATGCTCATAGCAGCATTGTTCATAATAACCAAGAGGTGGAAGCAACACAAGAGGATGAATAAATAAAATGCGGTGTATACATACATGGAATATTATTCAGCCTTAAAGAGGAAGGAAATTGTGACACATGCTACATCATGCATGAACCTTGAGGACATTATGCTAAGTGAAATAAGCCAATCACAGAAGGACAAATATTGTATGATTCCACTTGCACGAGGTACCTAGAGTAGCCAAATTCATAGAGACAGAAAGTAGAATGGTGGTTGCCAGGGGTGGTGGGGAAGAAAGGGGAGGCGGGAATTATTATTTAATGGGTACAGAGTTTCAGTTTAGGGAGATGAAAAAGTTCTGCAGCTGGATGGTGGTGATGGTTGTACAACAGCATGGGTGTACTTAATGCCACTGAACTGCACACTTAAAAATGGTTACAATGGAAAATTTTATATTATGTATAGTTTACCACAGTAAAAAAAAAAAAAGTCTTGCCAATATTTTACAAATTGATGGCACCTGCATATTTCTACCCTTCTCCCCTCTAGAAAATATTCAGATGGATTTGTATGGGATGCTTTAGAGTAAAGAACTGAACACTACTTACATATTTTAATTATATGATTTGTTCAGGAACATAAAGCTCTATTATGTACATTTTGGCTTAATCATAAATTAATCGTGCTTGGTATATTACATTGACAAGTCTATATTTTTTAGACAATAATTGCACACTTACTAATTGGATTAGCTTTCAAATATACTTTTGGTTAAAAATAGAGACTCAGGGGCTTCCCTGGTGGTGCAGTGGTTAAGAATCTGCCTGCCAATGCAGGGGACACGGGTTCGAGCCCTGGTCCGGGAAGATCCCACATGCCATGGAGCAGCTAAGCCCGTGTGCCACAACTACTGAGCCTGTGCTCTAGAGCCCGTGAGCCACAACTACTGAGCCCTCGTGCCTAGAGCCTGTGCTCCTCAACAAGAGAAGCCACCGCAATGAGAAGCCCGTGCACCGCAACGAAGAGTAGCCCCTCTCACGGCAACTAAAGAAAGCCCGCACGCAGCAGCGAAGACCCAAGGAAGCCATAAATAAATAAATTTATAAAAAAAAAAAAATAGAGACTCAAATTTAAGGAACTGAGTTTCTTTTATTTCATTTTCTGCAAGTTGATGAGGAATGGGAAAAAATTGTTTTAAATCTCTCAACATCACAGCAGCAGCCAGGCTCTGGCTTGGCTGGAAGCTGATGTGATATCTCATTAATTAAAAACAGGATCCCTGCCTTGATTCTGAGCTTTCACCTCCATCCTGTGTTTCTGTCCTCTTAACTGGTCCCTATTTCTCAGTTTGTGGTCCTGTTTTTGTCAGAGATCTGGAGCATTCCCAAGTGCCTTGGTTCTTACAACTGAACTGCCTTATTCCCTACTCTCACAGCCTTCCAAGTCCTCCCGGGGTGGGTTTCTATTCTCTTGCCAGCCCCCTCCCCAGGTCTGGCTCCCTGCCCTGTCCCCAAGCATAGCAGGAAGGGGACCCTTCTAGGGGACTCATCTCCCGGAGGCTGATTGCCCAGTACTCTTCTCTGCCCACACATTGGGGGGGCCCACTTCTGGGTCTTGACCCCAACAGGGCCCAGAGACAGCTGAACCGCCAGGCTCCGTGCCTAGCTGGTGAGACCTCACAGCTGGACCAGTCCCTCCCCGGACTTTCAGCCGGAACTCCTCTCCCAGGTCCCCTGCACAGCACTATCGACTTCTAGGGTCTCCTTGTTTGTACTGTCCTGGGGCTTGTCACTCTCCACATCCCGTGAGATTCTGGACAGGTGACATGTTGATGGTGAGGCTCTGGGAACAGGGGCTGGAGGGTGAGGTCAGGCGACCCCAGCCAGGGCAGGAGTGCTACAGAGGCAGGAAGGAGACTGGAGAAGATACATGTGTCCCTCCGGGCCTCGTCCCAGGGCGGCAGCCGCATCCCCACCTCTTCTCGTCCAGCTGGCCTCCTCCTTCCCTTAACGCCTGCCATGAGTCTTGTCTGTGTCACCCTGGGAGCCTTTGGTCGTATAACACCTTGCAGGTGACTGAGCTGCTCTCGGTGGCTTGTGTTCCCAAGTGGCCTCCAGCGGAAGTCTTGAATTTTGAATTTTTTAGGCACTATTAAACTTACCCCGGGCACGTGGTATATGCTCAATAGATCCCAAGTTAAAGTCTTTTTTTTAAAATTAATTAATTAATTAATTTATTTTTTGGCTGTGTTGGGTCTTTGTTTCTGCGCGAGGGCTTTCTCCAGTTGTGGCGAGCGGGGGCCACTCTTCATCGCAGTGCGCGGGCCTCTCACTATCGCGGCCTCTCTTGTTGCGGAGCACAGGCTCCAGACGCGCAGGCTCAGTAGTTGTGGCGCACGGGCTTAGTTGCTCCGCGGCATGTGGGATCTTCCCAGACCAGGGCTCGAACCCGTGTCCCCTGCATTGGCAGGCAGACTCTCAACCACTGCGCCAGCAGGGGAGCCCCAAGTTAAAGTCTTTTTGAAGCCAGTGTCATCCCTTCAAGAATTTGCTTGGCACCAGGCCACGTGCTAAATGGTTCAGATGAATTCTCTCATTTAGTCTTCAAGACAACACTATGGAGTAGGCGGTATTATCTCCCTTATTACAGTCGAGGCAACTGAGGCATAACTTGCCCAAGATCATCCGGCAAAAACGCAGATGAACTGGGATTTGAACTGCCCTCGGCGGCATGTGGGCTCCCCTTTGATGGACAGAACTGACTCATCAGCCCAGCAGCTGCAACTCCCCAAACGCTACCCCAGCCCAGGCCGCTGGCTCATAGCTCAGAATATTCAGAAAGGAAGGGAGACTAGGAACAGAACAGCCCATTCACTCTTTCTCTTATTTGTTCAATAAGCAACTGTAGGCCAGTTGTGGAGATGGGTCTGCCTGGCTGATATTTTTGCACATTTTTCCTCCTCCTGGCCACCTACATCTCACTCTGCTTTACCTGGTGAAGGATGGCTCTGCCTTCAAGACTCAGCCGAGATATCTCCTCCAGGAAGGACCTGGCCTTATTCATTGCTATTGGCATGTGGTTTGGGGTCCAAAAATGTATGTTTTGACTTCCTGTGCCCCTTACAGTTTTATCCTCCACCCCTGCCTCTAGCTCTGGTGCTTATAACCTGTTGATATGCAGGGACTGAAAAGCAAGTTGATGTTTCAGGAGTTTTGGGGGGATGCTTTTTAAAAACTATGCAGGCATATCCTGCTTTACATAATAGATGTAGTTAGAAAGGTTGTGGGTACATGAACTTTTTATGAATTGAAATCCTGTTTTCTCACTGACGGACGTTTCAGAGGTGACTTTATTCTAAGTTGCTATTAAATGTCACTTTTTAAAAATGCTGGGCCCCAATACTTTAAAAACAAACTTTCTCAAGTGAACCTTTCTATAGGATGATAATTATCCATACACAATCCCTTAAGTGCTCTGACGTATCTTTACATTTAAAAGGATGTTTTTGGAATCCTTTTACAAAACGAACGGCCACCGTCAGTTTATAAATTGTTATGGTCAGATTTGGGGAGCTCAAATTAATTCTGATGTGGATCGTATAGTTAAAATCAAATAGAACGAAATAGCTCAAACAAAAACTGAGCAGTTCGCTGCAAAATGCCCTGCACCAACTCCTCCCCCACCCAGGGGCAACCACAGTCAACTCCTTTTGGCTCAAAGATTTTCCTTTACTTGTGTGAAGTCAGAGCTGCAGCCCACAAGCCACAAAGCTTCAGTGAAAGTATTTCTTAAGCCCTGTTAACACTGGTGGGCACAGGCAGGCTGAGCCAGCATGAAGTAAGATGGTCTGATTGTCAACACGCTCTGTAGATGCTGGGGGAACACTCCGACATGTGGTCTCTGATCAAAGATACATACTGTTGTCAGATGCTGTGAAGGGTGACACTGAGATAGAGCGGGCTACGGTCTTAGGACAAGTTAAGAAAGGCCTGACAAAGGAGGAATAGGGCAGAAGGTAAAAGGCCCCCTAACCCCAGCACATAATCCTGTGCTACTCTGTGCTTGGAAGATTTCCTCAGCTACAGGGCTTATAGCAGTTGCATCAAAAAATGTGTGTGTATGTGTGTAACTTACTTGTGCATGTTTTCTTATCTGGGTTAAGAGCAAATCCTTTAGGGCACCGGCAAAAGTAGGAGCTGTCGGTATTTACACACTCATGTTCACATCCGTGGTTTTCTGAGGCACAGTAGTCCACAGCTGTAAAGATTAAAACACAGAGTTTAAGTAGAAACACAAACAGAGGTAAAGGGCATGGTAGAATGGAAACATACTTATAACAAATATAAGTAAGGATTAATATTTTTGCCCCCAGAAGAGGATGGATAAATAAATACGCATCTAAAACCTCCCTTCTGAAAAAAAAAATCAGGTGTCTGGATCAGACAATTCATATCAGAAGATACTAAAGAACTTACAGGACTTCCCTGGTGGCGCAGTGGTTAAGAATCCGCCTGCCAGCACTATTTACAATAGCCAGGACATGGAAGCAACCTAAGTGTCCACCGACAGATGAATGGATAAAGAAGATGTGGCACATATATACAATGGAATATTACTCAGCCATAAAAAGAAACGAAATTGAGTTATTTGTAGTGAGGTGGATGGACCTAGAGTCTGTCATACAGAGTGAAGTAAGTCAGAAAGAGAAAAACAAATACCGTATGCTAACACATATATATGGAATCTAAAAAAAAGGTCTGAAGAACCTAGGGGCAGGACAGGAATAAAGACGCAGGGGTAGAGAATGGACTTGAGGACACGGGGAGGGGGAAGGGTAAGCTGGGATGAAGTGAGAGAGTGGCATGGACATATATACACTCCCAAATGTAAAATAGATAGCTAGTGGGAAGCAGACGCATAGCATAGGGAGATCAGCTCGGTGCTCTGTAACCACCTAGAGGGGTGGGATAGGGAGGGTGGGAGGGAGACACAAGAGGGAGGGGATATGGGGATATATGTATATGTATAGTTGATTCACTTTGTTATACAGCAGAAACTAACACAACAATGTAAAGCAATTATACTTCAATAAAGATGTTAAAAAAAAAAGAATCTGCCCGCCAATGCAGGGCACACGGGTCCAAACCCTGGTCTGGGAAGATTCCCCCATGTCGTGAAGCAACTAAGCCCGTGCGCCACAAATATTGAGCCTGCACTTTAGAGCCCGCAAGCCACAACTACTGAGCCCACGTGCCACAACTACTGAAGCCCACGCGCCTAGAGCCTGTGCTCCACAACAAGAGAAGCCACCACAATGAGAATCCCGCGCACCAAAACGAAGAGTAGTCCCCGCTCGCCGCAACTAGAGAAAGCCCGCGTGCAGCAACGAAGACCCAACGCAGCCAAAAATTAATTAATTAATTAATTAATTAATTTTAAAAAAATCCAATGGTGGCAAGGCAGCATGGAAACAGAGTCCAATTATTAATAGTGGGTGGTATTATGAACTGATAAAAATTCTTCTGGAAGGACATTTGACAATATTCACTCTGGAAATGTGGCCCCAAGAAGTAATTGAAAAAAAGGAGGGGGCTTCCCTGGTGGCACAGTGGTTGAGAGTCTGCCTGCCAATGCAGGGGACACGGGTTCGTGCCCTGGTCTGGGAAGATCCCACATACCGCGGAGCAGCTAGGCCCGTGAGCCACAATTGCTGAGCCTGCGCGTCTGGAGCCTGTGCCCCGCAACAAGAGAGGCCGCGATAGTGAGAGGCCCGCGCACCGCGATGAGGAGTGGCCCCCACTTGCCGCAGCTGGAGGAAGCCCTCGCACAGAAGCGAAGACCCAACACAGCCCAAAATAAATAAATAAATAATTCCCAAAAGAACTGAATGTTAAAAAAAAAAAAAAGAATAAAAATATAAAAAAAAAAAAAGAAAAGAAAAAAAGGAGGAAATTAACTATACAGAATAAGCTATTTGTAGCAGCATTATTTACAGTGACCAAAAAATTAGGAAAATAAGATGAACATTTAATGAGGATAAATGGTTTAGTAATTTACGAGAAAATGTACTGGCCTGTTTCTCACTAATCCTACAAATATTCACTGAGCACCTACTCTGGGCCTGGCCCTCTTTTAGGTGCTAAGGATGGAACAAATAACAAAACAGACAAAAACTCCAGTCCTAGAGAAGCTTCCATTTGGATGGTGGTGGTAGATAAAAAAGAAAATAAACAAGTAAAGAACACAGTCTCTTAGAAGGTGGAGAGTGCTCTGGAGAAAATACAAGGCACAAAGGCGTAGAGACCGTGGCGGGGTGGGAGAGAGTGAGGGTGTGATGTAACAGCAGTGGTCAGGAAGGTGGCAGTTGGGCAGAGTCTTGAATGAGGCATGAGCCCTGTGGATATCTGGGAGCGAGCATCGCGGGCAAAGGGAACAACAGCAGGTGCAAAGGCCCAGAGGTGGGAATATGCCTGGTGAGCTGGAGGATCAGCAAAGAGGCCAGAGTGGCTGCAGCAGAGAGGGGTGAGAGATGAGAACAAGTGCAGATCAGGAGGGACCGTAGGGTCACTGCCAGGACTTTGGCTTTTTTTAAAAAATAAATTTATTTATTTATTTATTTTTGGCTGCGTTGAGTCTTCATTGCTGCACACGGGCTTTCTCTAGTTGCGGCGAGCGGGGGCTACTCTTCGTTGTGGTGCGCGGGCTTCTCATGGCAGTAGCTTCTCTTGTTGCGGAACACAGGCTCTAGCCATGCGGGCTTCAGTAGTTGTGGCACGTGGGCTCAGTAGTTGTGGCTCGTGGGCTCTAGAGCGCAGGCTCAGTAGCTGTGGCGCACGGGCTTAGTTGCTCTGCGGCATGTGCGATCTTCCCAGACCAGGGCTCAAACCCATGTCCCCTGCATTGGTAGGCGGATTCTTAACCACTGTGCCACCAGGGAAGCCCAGGACTTTGGCTTTTACTCTGAGTGATTAGGGAGTCTCTGGAAGGTTCTGAACAAAGGAATCAAGAATAGACCATAGCAGGCAAATGTGACAGTAGAAAACCAGCTAGGAGGCTAGTACAATAATCCCAGTGAGGAATTGGAGGGGCGGGGGGAGGTCAACCAGAACAGTGCAGGAAGGAGGTGGGGCGGAGAGAGAGGGGTTGTCCTCTGGGTTGAATTGTGTCCCCCTAAAAAGATACCTGTGCCTGTGAACTTATTTGGAAATAGGGTCTTTGCAAATACAATCAAGGTAAGATGAGGTCATTAGTCTGGGGCCTAATCCAATATGACTGGTGTCCTTATAGGAAGAGAAGAATGCCACGTGAAGACAGATGAGAGTGATGCAGCTGTAAGCTGAGGAGTGCCGAGGACCAACACCCACCGTCAGAAGCAAGGAAGGATTCTCCCCTACAAGTTTCAGAGGGGGCATGGTCCTGCCAGCACCTTGATGTCAGACTTCCAGCCCCCAGAGCTAGGAGGCAATACATTTCTGCTGTTTTCAGTCACCTGGTTTGTGGTTCTTTGTTGTGGCAGCCCTAGAGAACTGTCAGTAATACACCAGGTTGAAAGTGGGGTCAGTAAGATTCCTGTCAGATTAGAGGTGAGGTGAGGGAAAAAGGGAGGGATTAAGGCGGACTCAGGGATGGGGAAGGTGCAGGTTTTGCAGGGAACGATCAGGAGTTCCATTTGGGGCAGTAGGTAGTTATAAACATTATAATTCTAACATAACTGTAAATAGGAAGACGATTACGATTTGGTGAAAGAAGTAGATCTGAAAGTTGTATATTTACAGTGATTATATCCAGGTAAAATATGGCTCTAAGGCAAAACCTGAAAATTAGAAATAAAAATGCTTGCTGTGTAGGCAAGGTAGTAGGATTAAGGATGATATTTTTTTTTCCTTAAAAAATGTTTCCCTCTATATAATGATTTAGGATATCTGAATATCAAAACTTTGCAAATAATAACAAGGAAATGGAATCTGCAAATCAATACACACATGCACAATTTAAAAAAGCAAAACCACGCACTGAGAAGATATTACATACTTAACACAGTAATCAAAAGATGCAAGGGGAAAAGCTAAAGATTTTTAAAGGGTAATAACATGTGTTGTGTTTATTCTTTTGCTCCCAGGCTTCATTAAGTTTCTGTTAAGTTATTGTTTTTTTGTAACTTCACTCCCTAAAGAGTTCTAATAGCGCCTGATATTTGTGATTTTAATACGCAAGCAATTTTGGTGGGAACAGTGCATTCATACAGTCTTAGGATCTGAATATCATGGGCATTAGCCAGTTCCTGGAGTTGAGTCAAAATATAAATTTTGAGCTAGCACCAGATCCTTCTAAAAGTTAATGTCTCATCTTTCAAGAACCAATGTATCAGGACTTCCCTGGTGGCCCAGTGGTTAAGAGGACCACGCTCCCAGTGCAGGTGGCCTGGGTTCGATCCCTGATCGGGGAGCTAGATCCCACATGCTGCAACTAAGAACCCACATGCCGCAACTAAGAACCCACATGCCGCAACTAAAAGATCCCGCATGTGGCAACGAAGACCTCACACACGGCAACGAAGATCCCACGTGCTGCAACTCAGACCCGGTGCAGCCAAATAAATAAATATTAAAAAAAAAAAAAAAAGAATCACTGTATCATTAAACAAATAACCGGGGACACTGAGGGCACAGATAAAGGATACCAAGCCAGCCCTGGCACGTGCCCCAGGCCACATGTCACAGGAGTGGGCCTTGCTGTAGCCCACGCTAACCTGTATTAGCAGGAGACACTCCCCATCCGCAACCTCCTTGTGCTGGGCCTGAGCTGCCATCTTGAAAATCTCCCAACCCCTGATATGGGTGTCTGCTGTCAGTCAGCTGCACCCACCTCAGGCCACCCACTCGTTAGTATCCCTTCCAAACAGAAGAGCTGCTAATCTACCTGACATCCACGTTCCACGCCCCTGACAGCACCACGATGATGAGTGGGCAGGTCACTGTACCTAAAAGGCCGAAACTCAAGACTCTGCCTCTCTCTCGAACTTCCTCTTACACACCATGGGGTATAATCTCTGTGCCCAGCCGTCTCTGTCCCTCAGAGAGACACTGACCCCATATTAGACTGGGGAGAGGCTAGAAACTTTGCTTAGGCCTAAAGTCTAAGCCACATACTCCAATCTCACCTTTTTTTCCAGAACGCTCTAGAACACAATATCCAATACTGGATCAGGTGTTAATAAAGTTGCACAGAAGCAGCTCTTTTCATTGACCTCCACTCAACCAACTTCCGATAAATCACTGCTTTTCATGCTCTCTGAAAATATGGGACCTGATGCCCAGAACACGCTAAATGCTCAAGGTTACTGGAACCCCTGTGCTTTCGAATACCTTCTCTTGTTGGCTGGCTGCATGCTTATTCTTTCTTTCTTTCTTTATTTTTGGCTGTGTTGGGTCTTCATTGCTGCACGCAGGCTTTCTCTAGTTGCAGCGAGCAGGGGCTACTCTTCGTTGCGGCACGTGGGCTTCTCATTGCGGTCGCTTCTCTTGTTGCAGAGCACGGGCTCTAGGCGCGCGGGCTTCAGTAGTTGTGGCACGTGGGCTCAGTAGTTGTGGCTTGTGGGCTCTAGAGCGCCGGCTCAGTAGTTGTGGCGCACGGGCTTCGTTGCTCCACGGCATGTGGGATCTTCCCGGACCAGGGCTCGAACCCATGTCCCCTGCATTGGCAGGCAGATTCTTAACCACTGTGCCACCAGGGAAGCCCAAAGTCTTGAAATTCTTGCCCCAATTTAAAAAAATCAAAATTGAAAACCATAGACAACACATTATGGGTATGATTTATGCAAGAAAGATCTTTTTAAATCATATATTTAAAAAATGAACTTAAAATTAGTAATTTTTGGAAGAGTAATCAAAAGCAATTTTTATTATAAGTACATCTATGTGTTTTAAAGAAAATGTAAATGCTTAAGGTAGGTTTGGAGATGCATTTTCCATGATTCTGCTCTTTGAATGAAATTTTTCATCAATTAGCCAATCTCACAGGATAAGAAGTTTTCTCCTGGACTTTGATTCTCGTGTTGGTTTTGTTTCTAGTGTGCATAGCTCTCTGGGGAACTGAAGGGAAAAGGGGAGATTGGCAAGGCAGGATTCAAGCATTCCTGGGTCCCAAGACCCTGGCCTGTAAAACCTGAAGGTGTCAAACCCCACTTTGATTTGAGGGCCACCCACGGGCTCACTGCCAGACCTCTGGGGACAGCAGAGGAGGCCATCGTGAGACACGGAGGAGCCCACTTCTGGGCACGTGAACCTAAAAGCTTTCTAAGGGTGAGAGAGTTCCAGTCTATTCAACTCTGACATCCTTTGCTGCATGGTTTGGGTTCTTTGCATAACTTCCTTGGTTGCCAAATTGTACTTATAAAAAGAGAGGCCAAGTTTAGGGGGCGGATGTATGGAGGTGACTTATGTGTGTAACTCAGAGGACTGTTGTTCCAAGTCCTCTCCTACTTCAATGAAATCCTTTCTTGGTCATTTTGCCTGAAAATTCTACTCTCTGCAACCAGAAAGATTAATTCCTTGGTTGTGGTCCTTTGGCCCTCCAGATCACAAAGTGCTAAGATCTCAGGGTTGGAAGCCAGTCTTGGCCTAACATGTGAGAAATCGCTCATCTGTCTCCTATTTGGTGCAAGGTAATAAAGCCTAAGATTGACAGTCTCTGATTTACAATCATCTGGTCAGATTCCAAGGTCTCCTCAGCAGGGATCAGTCTGCAAAGAGGATGGCCTTAGAAGAAACAGGATATTTTACAGAGGAGTGTTTGGGTTTTTAAGTGTGTTGATGACAGAGTCAGAAAAACCAAATTTGTCATTTAGAGAAATGGTAGAACCAATTTACTTGCTGAGTGTATATAAGACACACTCACAGAGTCAGATTCACAAAACCTCTCTTACCCAGGGCATGACTGAATTCTTACATGTAGGAGTTCAAAACTCAGAGAAAGTTTCCTATTGATTTTGATAACAATAAGGAAGTGTTCTGGGCTAAATTCTGTCTTCCCACCTTAAATTCATTTGTTGAAGTCCTAATCCCCAGTTGGTCAGATGGTGATTGCGTTTGGAGATAGGACCTTTAAAGGGTGATTAGGTTAAAATGAGGCCATTAGGGTGGGTCCTAATCCAATCTGATTGGTGTCCTTATGAGAAGTGGAAATTTGGACACACACAGAGGCACCAGGCACGCATGGGCACAGAACAAAGACCACATGCAGAATCAGCAAGCCAAGGAGAGAAACCTCAGAAGAAATCAACCCTGCTGACACCTTGACTTTGGACTTCTAGCCTCCAGAACTGGGAGAAAATAGATTTCTATTGACACTCACTCTGCGGTATTTTGTTATGGCAGCCCTAGCAAACTAAGACAGGGAGAAATCCTTGTACTGGGGGGAGATCATGTTTCAAGCATGAGGAGTAAGCTGAAAATCTCACCTTTCAATACAAAGATTGATCCTCCCATCCCTCGTCGCCAACTTAGATATCAACCATCCCCTTCTCACTGAAGGTGACTGATGTAGGAGAATATAGGAGGAAAGCTTTGAGGGCAGCAATAACAGCATACTAAATCCCCATGTTATGTACCACCATCATTCTGGGTATGGACCTCAATATGATTTTTCAAATGTACCATATGTTTGATGCATTATTAAATGCAAGCATTCAGAAGAAGACAAAAATTCATAAAGGATATAGAAATCCAGATTCAACTGTTTCTCAGTTGACCGTGTATAGCACTGTTCCAAGTGCTTCCCATATATTTTTAAAAAATTTTTTATTGGACTGCAGTTGATTTACAATGTTGTGTTAGTTTCAGGTGTACAGCAAAGTGAATCAGTTATACATATACATATATCCACTCTTTTTTAGATTCTTTTCCCATTTAGGTCATTACAGAGTATTGAGGCTTCCCATATATTAACACATTTCACCCTCACAACAACCCTTGGAGGTAGGTATTGTTTTCCTCAATCTACAGATGAAGCCACTGGAACAGAGAGGTCAAAGAGACCTATAAAATGTGGATGACGATCGTACCTACCTCAAAGGGTTGCTGCAATTATAAGTAAAAGGTTTCAAACAGGTCCTAGGATTTAGTAACATTAAAGAAGTGTAGATTATATTTTTATCACACTGCCTCCCTAATCAGATAAGGTTGAATTTGGGAGTAAAGAGATACCTTAATGCTATTCAGTTGTTCCACAACCGTTTACTGAGCAATTACTATGTGTCAGGCATTGCCCTAAATCCTGGATGGTAATGACAAGCAAATAGCATCTTAAGATCGTAAGACATCTTTTTGTTTTTGAATTTTATTTGATTTATTTTTTATACAGAAGGTTCTTATTAGTCATCCATTTTATACAAATCAGTGTATACATGTCAATGCCAATCTCCCAATTCATCACACCACCACCACCACCCCTCCCCGCCTCCGCTTTCCCCCCTTGGTGTCCATACGTTTGTTCTCTACATCTGTGTCTCAATTCCTGCCCTGCAAACCGGTTAAGGTGGTAAGACATCTTTGAAGAAAGGCAGGAAGGAGAAGCCAGGCTTTTAGCTGTGATTACCTCCAGGAAGTGAAATTGAGGAGTAATGTCTTTCAGGTTTTGATTTTATACACATCTGTACTCTGACTTTTTTTTAATAAGCAAAAGTTGATTTTGTAATTTAAAAACCAATGAAGTGGAAAAGTTTTTTTTTTTTTAAAAAAACATGAATACTTGAGATTGTGATCACTCAATCTCAGTCAATGATTCAACAAAAACATTTTGCAAGTCTACTCTGTGAAAGATGAAAAGTATAGGAATTGGTTTCTGCCCCCCATGGGTTTACAATCTGCTTGGGCAGATAAGATGCAAACAGGACCAAAGCTACCCCAAAAGACAAGGCAGTCAGTAAACATCAGGAGAGCAAGTTCAGTAAAAAATTCACCCTCAAAGATAGAGCTAAATGGTCTTTGAAAAATGTACAGTTTTGGATGGAAATTAACACAGCTTTAGTGGAAGCTGGTGGATTACAAACACCAGGACTCAACTAAAGCAAAATGAGGACTTTCGTTAGTCAGTAATCCACTCCTGATCACCTGAATGTTGAAACAAATTCAGTTCTAACCAGAGTTAAATGAGCAGTTAGGGAACTGAACAAATTCGGTTCTAACCAGAGTTAAATGAGCAGTTAGGGAACTGAACAAATTCGGTTCTAACCAGAGTTAAATGAGCAGTTAGGGAACTGAACAAATTCGGTTCTAACCAGAGTTAAATGAGCAGTTAGGGAACTGAACAAATTCGGTTCTAACCAGAGTTAAATGAGCAGTTAGGGAACTGAACAAATTCCGTTCTAACCAGAGTTAAATGAGCAGTTAGGGAACTGAACAAATTCGGTTCTAACCAGAGTTAAATGAGCAGTTAGGGAACTGAACAAATTCGGCTCTAACCAGAGTTAAATGAGCAGTTAGGGAACTGAACAAATTCGGTTCTAACCAGAGTTAAATGAGCAGTTAGGGAACTGAACAAATTCGGTTCTAACCAGAGTTAAATGAGCAGTTAGGGAACTGAACAAATTCGGTTCTAACCAGAGTTAAATGAGCAGTTAGGGAACTGAACAAATTCGGTTCTAACCAGAGTTAAATGAGCAGTTAGGGAACTGAACAAATTCGGTTCTAACCAGAGTTAAATGAGCAGTTAGGGAACTGAACAAATTCGGCTCTAACCAGAGTTAAATGAGCAGTTAGGGAACTGAACAAATTCGGCTCTAACCAGAGTTAAATGAGCAGTTAGGGAACTGAACAAATTCGGTTCTAACCAGAGTTAAATGAGCAGTTAGGGAACTGAACAAATTCGGTTCTAACCAGAGTTAAATGAGCAGTTAGGGAGCTGAACAAATTCGGTTCTAACCAGAGTTAAATGAGCAGTTAGGGAACTGAACAAATTCGGCTCTAACCAGAGTTAAATGAGCAGTTAGGGAACTGAACAAATTCGGCTCTAACCAGAGTTAAATGAGCAGTTAGGGAACTGAACAAATTCGGCTCTAACCAGAGTTAAATGAGCAGTTAGGGAACTGAACAAATTCGGTTCTAACCAGAGTTAAATGAGCAGTTAGGGAACTGAACAAATTCGGTTCTAACCAGAGTTAAATGAGCAGTTAGGGAACTGAACAAATTCGGTTCTAACCAGAGTTAAATGAGCAGTTAGGGAACTGAACAAATTCGGCTCTAACCAGAGTTAAATGAGCAGTTAGGGAACTGAACAAATTCGGCTCTAACCAGAGTTAAATGAGCAGTTAGGGAACTGAACAAATTCGGCTCTAACCAGAGTTAAATGAGCAGTTAGGGAACTGAACAAATTCGGCTCTAACCAGAGTTAAATGAGCAGTTAGGGAACTGAACAAATTCGGCTCTAACCAGAGTTAAATGAGCAGTTAGGGAACTGAACAAATTCGGTTCTAACCAGAGTTAAATGAGCAGTTAGGGAGCTGAACAAATTCGGCTCTAACCAGAGTTAAATGAGCAGTTAGGGAACTGAACAAATTCGGCTCTAACCAGAGTTAAATGAGCAGTTAGGGAACTGAACAAATTCGGCTCTAACCAGAGTTAAATGAGCAGTTAGGGAACTGAACAAATTCGGCTCTAACCAGAGTTAAATGAGCAGTTAGGGAACTGAACAAATTCGGTTCTAACCAGAGTTAAATGAGCAGTTAGGGAGCTGAACAAATTCGGCTCTAACCAGAGTTAAATGAGCAGTTAGGGAACTGAACAAATTCGGCTCTAACCAGAGTTAAATGAGCAGTTAGGGAGCTGAACAAATTCGGCTCTAACCAGAGTTAAATGAGCAGTTAGGGAACTGAACAAATTCGGCTCTAACCAGAGTTAAATGAGCAGTTAGGGAACTGAACAAATTCGGCTCTAACCAGAGTTAAATGAGCAGTTAGGGAGCTGAACAAATTCGGCTCTAACCAGAGTTAAATGAGCAGTTAGGGAGCTGAACAAATTCGGCTCTAACCAGAGTTAAATGAGCAGTTAGGGAACTGAACAAATTCGGCTCTAACCAGAGTTAAATGAGCAGTTAGGGAACTGAACAAATTCGGCTCTAACCAGAGTTAAATGAGCAGTTAGGGAACTGAACAAATTCGGCTCTAACCAGAGTTAAATGAGCAGTTAGGGAACTGAACAAATTCGGCTCTAACCAGAGTTAAATGAGCAGTTAGGGAACTGAACAAATTCGGCTCTAACCAGAGTTAAATGAGCAGTTAGGGAACTGAACAAATTCGGCTCTAACCAGAGTTAAATGAGCAGTTAGGGAGCTGAACAAATTCGGTTCTAACCAGAGTTAAATGAGCAGTTAGGGAGCTGAACAAATTCGGCTCTAACCAGAGTTAAATGAGCAGTTAGGGAGCTGAACAAATTCGGCTCTAACCAGAGTTAAATGAGCAGTTAGGGAGCTGAACAAATTCGGCTCTAACCAGAGTTAAATGAGCAGTTAGGGAACTGAACAAATTCGGCTCTAACCAGAGTTAAATGAGCAGTTAGGGAGCTGAACAAATTCGGCTCTAACCAGAGTTAAATGAGCAGTTAGGGAGCTGAACAAATTCGGCTCTAACCAGAGTTAAATGAGCAGTTAGGGAGCTGAACAAATTCGGCTCTAACCAGAGTTAAATGAGCAGTTAGGGAACTGAACAAATTCGGCTCTAACCAGAGTTAAATGAGCAGTTAGGGAGCTGAACAAATTCGGCTCTAACCAGAGTTAAATGAGCAGTTAGGGAACTGAACAAATTCGGCTCTAACCAGAGTTAAATGAGCAGTTAGGGAACTGAACAAATTCGGCTCTAACCAGAGTTAAATGAGCAGTTAGGGAGCTGAACAAATTCGGCTCTAACCAGAGTTAAATGAGCAGTTAGGGAGCTGAACAAATTCGGCTCTAACCAGAGTTAAATGAGCAGTTAGGGAGCTGAACAAATTCGGCTCTAACCAGAGTTAAATGAGCAGTTAGGGAACTGAACAAATTCGGCTCTAACCAGAGTTAAATGAGCAGTTAGGGAACTGAACAAATTCGGCTCTAACCAGAGTTAAATGAGCAGTTAGAGGTTCCCGGCAGCCACAGCATTTCTTCTCATGCTTGTTGCTCTGCAGTAAATGTCAAGCTCCAGACTCTAGCACTCGGAGTTAAAGTTCCACTAACTCAAAAGTGTGGAAATGTTGGCTAAAAGGTCCTGAGTCTGGCTAAGAATTGAATTTTCATGTGGTCACAGTCGTAATTCTGGGATGAGTCAAAGTACTCCCACGGGGTCCATTTACCAGTAGCTGGTCATCGTGAATTTCTACCAAACTTCTTTAAACGAAGAGATTAGATTTGCTGTCCCTACTTTCTCCCCCCTCCCCCCTCCCCCTTGAAATCTGTCCTTTACCCCACCCCTCTTGATCATTATCAATGGCCTCCTGGTCATTTTTGTGTCCCTAATGTCTAGCAGAGTGCCTGGTAGAGTCTGGAAATGTCTGCTGAGATGAATCAATGACTCAACTCAATGGCTTTTTCTCTAAGTTCTGTTCCATTTGGCCTCGCTGGGGCATGACACTAATATTGACTTGGCCTAGAAATTCTCTTTCCTGTCATATTCCATGACTTCTGGTTCTCTCGCCCACCTCTCCCCAACTCCTCCATCCCCACCTTAGGCGGTTCCTTCATGGACATTCTTCCTGGCCCACGTCTCCCTCCTGCTTCCCGCATGTGGCTGCAGCCCAAGGCTCAGGCTTCACTCTCTCCTAAGGCCACACTTCATGGCATACAGGAGATGATGATGATGATAATATGTGTTATAATAATAACAACAGTAATAACAACAATTGTCTAATGCGTATTAGGAACTTTACTCGTTATCTTATTTAATCCCACAAACTCTATGATGGAGGTATTTTTACTCTATGTTATAGATGAGAAAACCAAGGCTCAGAAATAAAATGACACATGACTCGCAAGTAGCAGAACTGGGATTTGAGCCCAGGTCTCGCTGTATTGAAGGTCCAAAACAAACACATAAGTGAACACTGGAAATGGAAATTAAAATTCAGAAGGAAACGGGCTGTGCTGCTTCCTGCCTGCACCACTGGCTCTACCCTCTCCTTGTGGTGTTACTGTCGCCCCTGCTCCCTCTCGATGTGTCCTTGCAGGTGTCCCATCTCAGCTTCAAACCCACTGTGTCTAAAACGCCTCGTTATCTTTTCTAAAAATCCCATCACTCTCTCATCACTGTTGCCATCACTCTTAGAGTCATGGAAGCTCAAACCCAGGATTCGATTGTGGCTTTTCCTCCCCCTCTTTATTCATCGCACCTTCTTCTCATTCCTCACCCCTTCCTTCTCTCTTCATTTCTACGGTCGCTACTCAAATCTGGCTCTTGTCACCCCTCACCAGAGGGCTGCCACAGTCTCCTAACTGGTCTTTGCAGCCCTCCCTATCTTCCTCCTGGAATCCATCCTGCCCTCTACCACGAGATTAAGTCTCCTAAAATGAGGCTTTGCCTTTATCAGTCCCACTTAAAAACCCTTTAGTGTCTCTTTTTTCAGAGATAAAGTCCAGACCCTTTAGCCTGGTTTTCAAAGCCCTGTATACTCTGGTTCCACCTGATGTCTTCAACTTCATCTCCTACTTCTCACCTGCAGGAATTCTCTGCTTCAACAGCGTTAGTCTCCTTAACTGCTGAAGTCAGGTTGGCCTTAACTAGGGTGATCCTATACTTTCGCGTTCAGACTGGAACCCCCTTGAAAGTGAAAGGGAGTGCTCTTGAGCAGTGAGCCAACAGCCATAAACTGGGACCCTCCTGGATTAACTGGGATTATGGTTCCCCCTATTCATACCGTTCTCTGCCCATCTACATACAGGCCACTCAGACCAGGGGCTAACGGAATGCTTCCAGGGTCCCTAACAGCCTCTGTTTCTCCTCTAAATTTCCTGCTCTAAGTCTGATACCTGGAGTCTCCATCTTGACAAGTGCCTTCAGATTGATGTCTTCAGGTTAGGCTGCCGGTTTAGCTTTCAATTTGGTGGCTTCTCACTGTGACCGTCTCTCCTGATCTACCAGCTCTCTACCTGGCCCTCCCAGCCCGGTCTCAGTCCGCACTGCCACTTCTACACCGTCACTGCCCTCATGTCTCCCCTTGCCTTAGACATCTGTCCCATTGCTACCCTTCCTTCCTCACCCAGATCTTCCCCACGCTGGCCATGAGCCTGTCGCTCTTCTCTGACCTCCTGTGGCCTCTATTACCTCCATCATTTGCTTTGCACTCAGCACAGCCCCATCGAGCAGCAACTGACATTGTGGTTCTGACACAACAGCACCCAAAGTTTCTCCCCATTTAACAACTGGTAAGGGAAAAATACATATGTAAAACAAAATAGAGAGTATGACCTCATTTTGGTAAATATTAACAAAATGTTTAGAAGTAGATATTTATGTGGGGAAAGGTCTGGCAGAAAATACAACAAGCTATTAATAGTGCTTTTCTCGTCTGTTTTAAGTTCCTCAATGAAAATAGATTATTTGCATAATAAAAATTAATGAAGCAAAAAAAAAAAAAAAAAAGCTGGTGTTTCCACATTGGCTTCTTTTTTGCCAGTGTTAATGGATGTGGTACCCTGCTACCTATCACGGTCACCACCCACAGAATAAGGGGGAAAAAACAACACAGGCTTAGGAGACCAATTCCATTTGTGGACTTCTGATGAGGGCCGTTTTCATCTCCATCAGTGTGTAAAAACAAACAAACAAACCCATTTTATTCTCATCATCACCTGCAAAGAACAGGCCCCACCTGCACTTTTGTTTTGTTGCTTTTTCCTTTCACATCCTCAGCTAAGAATCGCAGTGTGCTGGAAAGCGTAAGTTCTATGGGCAAAAAAATCAACTGTTTGTGGGAAGCAAAACAGAACAGGTCCTCTGAAAACAACAGAATGTGGAACAGGACGTGTAGGATTCAGAGTTAGAAAATGAAGGTTCCAGTTCTGATGTCAGTCAAGTCCTTTTCCTTCCTTTCCTTACGGATTTTCTGCCTCATAAGTATCCAGCTCAGTTTACTGAACACCTACTATTTGCCAGGCACTGTTTGTTGGTGGAAAGATAAATGAGGCTGTGCAAGTTTAAAGGGCTTTGCAGACAAACTGGGAGGTGCCACATGTATATTAGGGATTCACTGGTCTGCCCTGCAGGTGCCGATGAAAACCATTATCCATCACCGAAGAAATTAGATGCCATCCCCCCACCTCCCACCGGCCCTCGCAATGTGGAGTTGCCGCTCAATGGGAAACCGCTCAGCTGATTGCGAGCCAGTGCCTGTAGTTCCGAGCACTGCCCTTGAGACTTCTTACCCAGGACCAGCGTCTGAGGCTGCTATTTGTTTTCTCTGACCGTGGTGTCTCACGACACACAGCTGGCCTCTTACACCTGGCGGTCACTGGGGCCTGTCACTGAACTGCAGATCCGTACTTAGAAGGAAGGCTGCCTGCCTCTTCGAGGTGCCACTCAGCAACCTTACCCACCACCAGCTGGACCTCATGTATAACACGTGAGCTATACTGAAGTCAGGCCAGCCAGACATACCTTCCAAACTGAATGAAAATCTGCCCAGTCCTTTCCGAGAGAATCAGTAGAGAAAATGCTAACCTCAGCCACAAACGAAGTCTTTAAAGTTCAAATTCTGACTAACAACTAGGCCAGAGAACTTGGAGCACTTTGTTGAAACTCAAAGGAGAGCAATGGGATACGTGGCCCCCCCCCCCTTCTTACTAGCTTCTCTTGTGCTTCCCCATCAAGCAAGGCTGGGTGGGATACTCACCCACACACCGTTTCCCGTCCTCGGCCAGGGTGTAGCCACTGTAGCACTGACAGACAAAGGAGCCCAGCAGGTTCACGCAGAGCTGCTCGCAGCCGTGGTCCTCTGCTGCACACAGGTCCTGGACTGGGGCAAAGCCATACCATTAGAACATGGCTCTCAAGGAGGTGACCCTCGGTGACCCTCGGCCATCAGCAAGCAACTCTACAGCACTTGTCAAAATAACCTTTAAAAACATTGAAAGCGTTATGAGATCATAGTGGAAAATTTGGGAAACATAGAAAAAAAATAGAAAAGTCACCTGTAATCCGCCACCTGCAGTCCTACCATCCAGAGGCCACCGCTGTTAACACTCGGGTGTGTTTCTATGTATATAGAAAAACTCATTTTTCAAAGTTGGAATTATTCATCTCTATTAAATGCATTAAATAATTTAAAATTAAGATCAATTTGTGGGACTTCCCTGGTGGTCCAGTGGTTAAGACTCGGTGCTCCCAACGCAGGGGATGTGGGTTCGATCCCTGTTCAGGGAACTAGATTCCGCATGCCGGAACTAAAAGAGCCCCATGCCACAACTAAAGATCCTGCACAAGGCAACGAAGATCCTGCGTGCCGCAACTAAGGCCCAGTGCCACCAAATAAATAAATTAATTTTAAAAACCCACGAATTTGTATTTTCCCATCTCAATGAAAGTGTTCTGAAAACATCTGGATGGTTCTTGAGGACTGAAGTTATCACAAGCAGGTATTTGCGCTTGTCTGCATCAAGTACCATTCCTATTCTCTGAGAACTAAAAGGCTTTGTAATCAGAGTCTCACCAAGGTACACACCGATATACACAGTCTCACCAAGGTAATCTGGTGCTGTCTTTGACATTTTGCAGAAGCTGAGAGAGAGTACAGTGAAAAGACCTGCTACTCCACCAAAAACATGGCAGGTCTAGAAGAGCCCCTTATTCCCAAATCTGCATTAGTCTCTTTGGACATAGTTTTCCTCATTCCATTTCTCCATCAGAAGGACCTTTCAAAATCCACTTTGTGCTCTACTTATTCATCCCATAGATGAGGAAAATGGGAAGCCAAAGGAAGTTAGGTAGAGGTAACAAAGATTACTAGGGAGAAATGAATGTATGGCTATTAACAATTCTATTTTGGTCAAATATTTATTAGTGCTGGGCCCTGGCTATTTAGTCAAATGCAATGTAAGAACACATTCACAGCAGTGCATTTACTGCCGTGGAACTAAGAATCTATCAGAGGATGAAACAGTTAAAGGTATTTTCACTCCATCACCGACTCAGTCTCTCCTTTGAAGAAACAGGCTGACATGATGGTATTATTTCTCAGCAAGGAGAATGGCTTGGTTTCATAACTAGCTCTTTGAGTGACTTTACCATTAAAGTTGGAGAAAATCAAAGAGCATTAAAGGGATTGAATATATTAAAAATGTTTTCCTCTGGTTAAAAGTTACCACTAGGACAGCTATGGTAAAAACTTAATACATAGAAAGCTGGATTAATCCCTGAATCCAATGGCTACGCTTTAATGTAATCTCCTAGGTCTTTGAGTTTTATAGTTTATTATGCTTTTAGATAATTATAAAATATCAAATTGATAAAAAAGATAAAAGCTGATATATTCATCACCTCTATCAAATGCATTAAATTCTTTTTAAAAATAAAAGCTACATCATAAGATTAAAAAACATTTAGGTCTAAGATTCCAGAAATAAGGATTCTGGTTTTAAAATGCTAAAAGAATTATTTTCATTCCTAAATCAATAAAGTAGATGAAAAAATTATAGATGCAAATTCCTCTCTTACCAGTCTATTTCTATCTTATATTTCCAATTGGGAACTCCAACTGAGATTTCCCATGGATCCAGATATAAGGAAAATAGCAAGAATCAGAAAAAACTTCAGCTCATGCAAAAATCATGGTGAATAATTAAAGAGTGACAAAATTTACAGTTAGTTACAAGCTTAAGCCAGAGACCTAAGAAAAATCTGAATCATCAGACACTTTTCATTTATTCAGTCAATGAAGCACCTACTTTATCCCAGGCACTGGGGATGTAGTGGTGAACCAAACAGATAAAGGGGTTCCTGCCGACACAGCTTGTACTCTAAGGGTTAGTAATGTGAAGTTCTAGGAAGAGCATTTCTGATAAAAACTCAGAAGTGGAATTTATCCAAAGAAAACAAAAACACTAATTCAAAAAGATATATGCACCCCTATGTTCATTGCAGCATTATTTACAATAGCCAAGATATGGCAGCAACCTAAGTGTCCATCAACAGATGAATGGATAAAGAAGACGTGCTACATATAATCAATGAAATGTTACTCAGCCATAAAAAAAGAATGAAATTTTGCCATTTGTGACAACATGGATGAACCTTGAGGGTATTATGCTAAGTGAAATAAGTCAGACAGAGAGAGACAGATACATATGATCTCACTTATATGTGGAATCTAAAAAACAAAACAAGTGAACAAGCACAACAAAACAGAAACAGACTCATGGATACAGAGAACAAACTGGTGGTTGCCAGAGGGGACGGGTTAAGGATATGAATGAAATAGGTAAAGGGGATTAAGAGGTGCAAACTTCCAGCTATAAAATAAATAAGTCACAGGGATGTAATGTACACATAGGGAATATAATCAATAATATTGTAACAACTTTGTATGGTGACAGATGGTAACTGGACTTATTGTGGTGATTATTTCAAAAAGTATATAATGAAAATGTAAAATACTGAATCACTACGTTGTACACCTGAAACTAATATTGGATGTAAAGAGTGTTTCTGACTGAAAGAACAGTGAATGCAAAGGTCCTTAGGTAGAAAAAACTAGCCCCATTTGAGGACTGGGAAGGCCAGAGTAGCTATCAGATGCATCCTAAATAACTAAAATACAAAATAAAACATGCTAGAAGTCCAGAAGAGAGGTGCTGCCAATACAATGGGAGTTCAGAACGGGGATGAATTACTGCCAGCCAAGGCTGGATCCATCAGAAAAGGCTGGCAGGCAAGTGGGAGAGAATGGAGAAAGGGAAATGGACCCAGGGCTGAGGGAACAGTAAATGTGCAGAAACAGAGGAAAGCAGGACAGGCATGGTAGCTGAATTCCACTCTGGGAATTCCAAGGGAAGTAGCAGGAGGGAAGCATCAGAAGGACAATTGACACCAGATGGCAGAGGGCCTGGAATCAGGCTGCGTGGTCTTAACTGTGTTCAGCAGGCAGTGGGGACCACTCAAGGTAAAAGCCTTAAAAAGGGAGATGGGCCATTTCACCTGAGTCGTGCTTTGGAAGGATAATTCTGGTTGCATCACAGTTTCTTTTAGCTCTGGGAAATATAAAGGACGTCTAGAACAGATAAATGAAAATCACTACTTTGGGAACAGCGGTAGTTTTCTGAATTCCAAGCCAAAGTAGCTTGGGTTTGCTTGCACGTTGATGGGAAAATCAACCTCTTGACAGGAGGACCTTCAATTGTTCTTCAGAGCTCTTGGCCCCGCCCATCGGCTGTCAGTGCATGTCAGTGCACCCCTGCACTTCTCGCTCCTGGCATGTATCACGATGTTAATTACATAGGCATTCATGTAGTGATGTATTTACTGTGTCTCCCTTGCTAGGCTCCCTAAATGGGAGGAGAGCGACCCTGCACAAAGTCCTGATGGCTGGAAAATGACACCCCAGTACACTGGAACAACGTACCCCCAAATCCCAAGCCCATCTCTGAAGGTGGGGGGGTAGGAGCTTCTCCACCTGGGTCCCCCTTCTCAGCTCCCACAGCTGCTTTGCCTCCTCTCTTGTGTCCAGCAGGAATCCTGCCTAGCAGTGGTTACGAAGGAGTGGTGGCAGTTTAAGTAAATTTTTTCTCTTATTTATAATGATCTGTTTTTGAATTTTCTAACAAGAGCTTATACCAAGAGTTTTATAATAATGAAAAAAATCAACGTTACAAAAGAACTCCTTTGAAAGTAGCATCTTAAAAGCAGTGAGGACTTCCCTGATGGCACAGTGGTTAAGAATCCGCCTGCCAGTGCAGGGGACACGGGTTCGATCCCTGGTCTGGGAAGATCCCACATGCCACGGAGTAACTAAGCCCGTGCGCCACAACTACTGAGCCTGCGCTCTAGAGACCGCGAGCCACAACTGAGCCCACGAGCCACAACTACTGAAGCCTGCGTGCTACAACTACTGAAGCCTGCACACCAAGAGCCCGTGCTCTACAAGAGAAGCCACTGCAGTGAGAAGCCCGTGCACCGCAATGAAGAGTAGCTCCTGCTCACCGCAACTAGAGAAAGCCCGCGCGTAGCAAGGAAGACCCAACACAGCCAAAAATAAAAATTAAAAAAAAAATAAAATAAAAAACAAAGCGTGTCTTTATAAAATGAAATAAAAGCAGTGAACCAGGATCTTGAAGCAATAAGCATTTGTTCCAAGACTTCCCCCCATAAGGTAGGTAGAGAGGCAATGAGATGCTTATGCCTTCCAGAACGGGACAGCCATGAATCACTGCAGGGTCCCGTCTACCAGATCACGACTTCGGCTGCTCATTAGAACCATCTGGGGACATTTGGAAAATCCTGATGCCCAGCCCAACCCCTTAAATCAGACAGCTGGGGCTGGGATGCAGGCAACACTGTTTGCTAACGCTCCCAGATAACTCCAATGTGCAGCCAGGTCGAGAGCCATTGAACTACAGGATGAAAGTCCTCACAATCACCCAGGGGGAAGGGGCCCAGAGGCAAGAGTCAGCCTCCCCCTTTATCAACTGAGTCTGCAGGCTCAGATTCTTCTTTTAAGCAAATCTCAGATTTTTTTTTGCTGTCCTTGGACCCCTCTCCAAGTGGCTAAAAGACCCCGGACACTAAGTGAGGGGTGCAAAGTGTGGTTGGAACGGGAGGATCATGGCTTGCGTTCCAGAAGAACGATCCCACAAACAGCAGGCCTGCCAGCTGGCCTCAGGCCTTTCATACTGTTTTTAGAACACTGGGGATTTATGGCCACTAGTGATCTGTACTGTCCCAAAGGAAACCATGCAGGATTAATTTAATTAAACAAAGAGTAAGGAGTAAATACAGACTAGGTTCTCACAAAACAACTTTGTTGTTTTTCTGGCAGTGGTCACTTCCATTTGAAACAAATACAGATGTTTTTGGATGACTCCTTATTCTTTAGGAAAACAGCACTTCTTTTTCTCACAGCCTGGGAGGATTTCACTGAAGGGTGATAAAACCGTGGACTTCGGAGAAACAGTGGATTCAGAGTTCCCATTACCCTTCCAAGCCTTCTCTACCCCGTTACCCACACTCATGGCTGCTGACTTCAGCCCGATGTCACCTCCTCCAGGAAGCCTTCTTCAGCTTGGCTGGGCTTAGAGTCTCCTTCCTCTGGGCTCCTCTAGCCCTATACACACAGCTCCACTAGAGCACTTATGCATTTAGCCCACAGTATTAGAAGGACCGGATCACAGGTCTGTCTGCCCCATGAGAACGATCTGGTCTGACACAGTTTTGATTCCCCAGTGTCCTAGCGCATGTAGTTGGTGCCCCATAAGTGTTCGTCTACTGAATGAACAGTGACAAAGTCCCATACCCCTTGCCTCCCAACAGGGATGTTCCTAGAGTCCTAAAATATCTCCTCCACCAGAAATGGGGTCCTGGGAAGATGAGTGAGATGGGAATAAAATGTTTCCCGAGTCTCTGTACCTCTCCTCGTCCCCAGCAAGAGATATTCCTCTCCCAGAAGAGTACAATGACATCGGGGAGCCAGCCCCCAGCTGCAGACACCAGAATTCTCATGACAGCTAAGGAACCAGCTGCCTTGCTGTCTGCTGCATCCCTGGTACCTAGCGCAGTGCCTGGCACATTGTAGGTGCTCATTAAGTGCTTATGAATGGATGAATGGACCCAACACCTGAAATACAGGGTTGTCAGTCATTCCTCACTCATCAGTCTTGCCCAGGCTGTAAGCTCTGAAAGGCACAGGATAAGTCTTCGGTGGTCTTCAGGGTGCCTGTGATACCACACACTTCACATAGCAGGTGCTTAGTGGACATGTGTTGATCTGACTTGACAGTCACCAGCCTGGAGTACTCAGGGATGGGGGGCTCTTATCTGACCACTCCCTTTTAGAGGTCAAGTTCCCCTTCAGGGTTTCCCTTACCACAGTTATAATTTAACACTTAATTTGCAATTGTTTATTTCATGTCTACTTCCTCTGCCATTTGAAGGCAGTGCTTGTTCTGTTCAGCCCTCCAGCTCAAATAACTAGCATGGTGTTTGGCATGTGGTCAATTTTTAAAAATGTATTTGAATGACTGAATTCATTCATTCATTCATTCATTCATTCGTCAAATTGCTCAAACTGCTGAGAAAAAAACCGTGAATAAAATAGATTAAAAAAATCAATCAATCTCTGTCCTCATGTAGCAGATATTCAACTGGGAAGCCAGCTCCTACTGACTCACATTGACAGACCGTGCCCACCTCTTCCCAACTCTGCGTTCAGCAAGGCCAAGTGGGTAGCTTGAAATCAGCCATGGTGGTAGTATTGACAACACAGGAATTGGTGAACATTACAAATTGGACCTTTTCCCCCTGGAGATCTGGTTGTTAAACATTTACTAGCATACCATGGACAGGGGTCAGACATAAACAACATAAACAGGTAAAAATATATATTACGTTAGATCTTAGAAGTGCTATAGAACAAAATTAAGCAGGAAAGGGTGGTTGGGAGTATGGAGGAAAGGGAGCTTCTGTTTTAAATAGTGTGGTCAGAAGGTGGTCTCACAGAAAAGATTATTTTATACAAGAACCTGAGGGAGGTAATATGAAAAAGTAGGGATCAAGGGGATTGAATCTTGGAGGAGGAGATAAGGGGCAGTTATGTTTTTTTCCATAGGGCTTAAGGGAAGCAATCGGATAGAATGAAAAGAATATTGCCTTTGGAGCCAGACCTGGTTTCAGTGAGGTGACCTGTGTGACTTCATATAAGTGATTTCTATGAGATTGAATTTTCATAGAGGTTAAATAATTAAGTGGAGAAAACATCTTATTGCACGGTTAAATGAGATAATATAGATGATAAAGCATCTGAGAGATGGGAGGTACTCAACAAATGTTAGTCTCCTTTTTTCCTAGTTTAGGGTAAAGAAAGGTCTTGGTGGTGCAGGCCTAGTTAAGCATGGAGGAAAGGTGAACCCCAACCAAATTTTGCCTACATCACAATTCTAATATAATATCACTTTATTGGGTGCCTATGAAACCCCCCACTAGATTCAGATTTCTTTAAATGACATCAATGTATCTGTGACTAAGTTTTGGTTTGTGAGTTCTATGCTGAATTGATCTGACACAGCAAAGTAGGCAATTTTGAATTTTATAACAAAAGATCTCAACAAACTCAAACAATGCCTTGCCAGAGGGCAAATGTTAGCCTATATAGCTGACAGTCAGCAAAATCCGCTTGCTTCTCTTGTTTCCTGGAGAATTTTAGGAGGGATGTTAGCTGCAGCTGCTCAGTCTTCCCAAGTGAAGTAAATCAGTGAGGATTTGATAACTAAGCGCCCCAGGGCTATGCTCAAATCCTGCCCTAGCGTTCCCCTGAGACTCACAGCCATTCTAGATTTAAGGGCCTTCCTCAGTGTGTGATCTTGAAACCCTAGCACAGCGCCTCAGCCAAAGAACTTGGAAAACTTCCATCTGGTTACACTGGATGAGAAGCACGGGACAAAGACTGCAGTGGCTGTGCCTGACATCATCCTGGGCAAAATCAAAGGCTTTTTACTGACTTTTCAGAATTGGAGACAAGCCGCATGGCATGCTATTGACACCAATGACAGTTTAATTTCTCCTCTGGACTTAAAGCAAAATGAACACCTTTAAAGACATGCTCCACTTTTTTTTTACGGCTCCTGCTGCTATTTAGCCTGAGATGTAGAAATCAGAAATTATGTATCACAGCGAGAGAGAAGAGAAATGTATTATTAGAACTGTTATTTCACTCAGCTGGGAAACAATGCGATTTCTGCCTGCTCCAACCCCGAAAACTCACTTGGAGTTAGGGCTCTGCAAACACCTGCCAAACCTAAGCCTGCATTTTGGGGACCATCCCCCTTCTTTCATCATATCTGAAAGCCGTAATCTTATTTTGACAGCTGCAGTTTGGATTTAAAGACTTTCAGCAGTAACTGTGAGCCATCAGCCTTGTGCTTCTCTGCTGGAAGAAACACCACCAACCCAATGTCACCCAGAAGAACAAACCCGTCCTTCCAGGCAAACTCCAGCTGTGCCTCGCATCCCTCCTCCCCCAACGGCTTCATTCTTTTTCAATCAGTTCTCCAATTCATGAACGAGATTTTAGTTTTCTTTTCAGAAGGGGAAAAGAGGAGGATCCCCAAAACAAAGCCTGAAAACATAAGTAAATCTGACTGAATGAGGTTGATCAAAATAATAAATAAGCGTGAACGAATAATGCCCTAGTCATGCAGAGCGCTTTGCAATTTCCAAACAGCTGTCAGTCACATCATCACGTTCTCACTATGAACTCCCTGCGGAGTGGAATCTCCCAGGGAGAGATCTAGTTTAAAACAGCGGGAGCAGTGGTTTTCAAACTTGACCAGAATCCCCTGGAGGGCTTTAAAAGGATGTTAAAAGACACCCTCCTAGGCTGCATCCCTGGAGTCCCTGATTCAGTAGGTCTGGGGTAAGTAGGGCCTGGGAATTTGCATTCCTAACAAGTTTACCCCCAAAGCCGCCTGTTTGTGTGCACGCACGCAGTCTGCTCGCTCTTGCACTTGCTCCGCTGTCTCAGCTTTGTGGGCTGCCCCAAAGCTGAGACCTTGACCTCCCCTTTCCACACTCTCTTTCCCACTCCCTCCCCTTTCCCACAATCCCTCCAAGATTCCAACCATCTTCAGGGCCAATTACCACCACCAAGCGTATCCAGCCAGGCATTTTTCTTGAACTCTAACCCTTATCTCCAGCTGCATCCAACCACTTGTGTGGGCTCTCGCCCTGACTCACTGCTTTCCCCGCAAAACCAGGTTTCCTCTCTTATTTATCAGTTTAAATTCTGGTTTCCTCTCTTAAGTTATTTATCAGTTTAAATTCTTGTTTCCTCTCTTAAGTTATTTATCAGTTTTAATTCTAACACCCCTCACCCACCATTCCCCATCTTCGGTCATAAACTCCTCCCTGGGGCGGGGATTATTGCTGTGATCTCCTAATTAACTCCATGGGCATAAGAAACACACGCACTGAATTGACTGAACTGATGAACTGTAAACTGATTCCATCGTCCATGTTCAGCTCCGCACGTGCAGAGCACAAGCGAAGCCAAGATCTGAGTGTTCTTGGAGGGTCTTGGGTCTCAAATATATAAGAGAAAACACTTACTTTTCTCCCACACACCACAAGAGCGTCTGGCTCACAGAGGGGAATCAGTAAGTATTGAATGAATAAATGAACGAATGAGTGGATGGATGGATGGTATTTCTGCACCTATTATCTAATCCTAATTCTAATCCTATGTATATATTACTGCCACGGTCAATTTACTAAAATGTGGTTTTCCCCTTGACACCTTGTGTTCAGCCCCTCTATCCACCAGAAACAGCAGCTGGAACTCAGCTTGAGAATCAAATCACTCCATAATTTGTTCCAGCTTAAATTCGTTTCCTCATCCCCCACTAATGTCCCAAACTATTCCAAATAGGCAGCCTGTACAGGCAGCATCCCCTAAAGACAACAGCTCTACATTTCTCTTCTCTTCTTTGACTTGCTAGAAAAACCCCTATTCCCCAAAGCCTTCCCTGATTGTTCCATGACTCTTTCTCCAGTCTCTTCTCTTGCAGCCTTCTGTCTCAGCACCAGTTACCTTCTCAAACCACCCTGTTCTGAAAATACATATATATACATACATATATATTATTGAATTTAAATGACATACAATAAACTACACATATTCAACATAGACAAGCTGGTAAACTTGACATACCAAGATATCATCACCATAATCAAGATAACATATCCATCACCTCCAAATCCCCAAAGTTTCCTAGTGCCCCTTTGTAATCCCTCCACCTGTCCCTTCTCTCCCCTTGGCCCCAGGCAACCACTAATCTGCTGATCATAGATTAGTTACCATTTTCTAAAATTTCATATAAATGGAATCCTAGAATATGTACTTTTTTTTTTTTTTTTTTGGTCTCATTTCTTTCATTCAACATGGTAATTTTGACATTCATCCAGCTTGCCTCATGGGTCAATAGTTCATTCTTTTCATTGCCTAGTAGTATTACATTGTATGCATATATCACAATTTGTTAAGAATTCACCTGTTGATGATTTGGGTTGTTTCCAGTTTTAGGTTATTACAAGTAAAGCTGCTATAAACATTCGTTTGGATATAAACTTTAATTTCTTTTGAGTAAATACCTAAAAGTGGAATTATGGTAGGTACATACTTAACTTTGTAAGAAACTGCTAAACTGTTTTCCAATGTGGTTGAACCATTTTACATTCCTACCAGGAACAATGATAATTCTGTTCCCAACTTTGCTAATACTTGGCATGGTCAATATTTTAAAATGTATCTAATGTAGTGGAAGTATAGTGGTATCTCATTGTGGCTTTAATTTTGTATTTCCTTAGTATCTAATAAGTTTGAGCATCTCTTCTTTATATATTTTCTTTGGTTAAGTGTCTATTCAAATCTTTTGCCCATTTTGACTGGGCTGTTTATTTTTCTATTATTGAGTTGTAAGAATTCTTTATAAATTCTAAGGTCCTTTGTTGGATATATATTTGCAAATATTTAATTCCAGTCTGTGACTTGACCTTTTCCCTTTAGTAGCAGTGTATTTGGAAGAGCAAATGTTTTAATTTTGATGATGTTCAATTTACTGAGTTTTTCTTTTATGTTTTGTGTCCTATTTAAAAAATCCTTGCCAAACCCAGGGTCATCAAAATTTTTTCTCACATTTTCATCTAGACATTTAAATGTTTCTATTCTATATAAACATTTAAAATCAATTTTGAATAAATTTTTATATATGGTGTGAGGTAAGGGTCAATGTTCATTTTTTGGCACATGGCAATCCAATTGTTATAACACCATCTGTTGATGACATTATTTTTTCCCCATGAATTGCCTTGGCACCTTTGTCAAGAATCACTTCACCATATGCGTGTGGGTCTATTTCTGGACTATATTCTGCTCAGGTGATGTCCATCGTTACACCAATACCACACTGTTTTGATTACTATTGCTTTACAGTCAGTCCTCAAGTAAGATAATTTGATCCCCACAACTTTATTTATTTCAAAGTTTTAGTTGATCCTCATTATTTGCAGATTCCAGATTTGCAAATTCACCTACTTGATAAAAATTTTCTTGGAACCCAAAATCAATACTTGCAGCATTTTCAGGGCCATTCATGGATCTGTACAGAGTGGTGAAAAAATTGAGCCACCTAATGCACTTTCCCAGTGAAGGTCAAACAAGCAATGCTCTGACTTCTTGTTTTAGCTCTCATACTGTAAATAAGCATCTTTTTTGTGTTCTATTTAGGGCCATATTTTTTAAAATTTTTGTGCTTTCTATTGGTGACCCCACTGTGTAAAATGGCCCCTAACAGTAGTGTTGAAGTGCTGTCTAGTGTTCCTAAGGCAAGAAGGCCGTGATGTGCCTTTTGGAGGAAAGATGTGTGTTAGATGAGCTTCATTCAGGCATGAGTAATAGTGTTGTTAGCTGTGAGTTCAATGTTAATGAATCAACAATATACACTCAATAAGGTGTCTTTAAACAGAAACACCCATAAAACAAGGTTCTGTATCGATTGGTGAGATGTTGTGGCCAGAAGCTCTCAGGAAACGAACCCTGTACTTCACCTAGGAACGATGATCCAGTAATCACTAGTTCAATGTTAACAGAGACTTATAAACCATAACTATTGTGAATAATAAGAATCAATCGTATTTGACTATTCAATTTTTTTCATTTTCATTTATATATTAGAATCAGATTATCAGTTTCTACCCAAAAAATTCTGCTAGGATTTTGATAGAGATTGCTTTGAATCTATAGGTCATTTTGGAAAGAACTGACATCTTAGCAATAGTAAGTCTTCTATTCGATGATTTGACATATCTCTCCATTTATTTAGGTCTTCTTTAATTTATTGCAGACATCTTTTGCCTTTGTCAATGTACATCTTTTGTCAAATTTATCCCTAATTTCTATATTTCTGATACTAGTGTAAAATGGTACTTTTTAAGTGTTTATTTCAGAGTTTTGTTGCCAGTATATAAAAATACAATCAAATAATTTTGTAAATTGAGTTTTTATCTTGCAACCTTGCTGAATTCATTAATTTTAGTAGCTTTTTTGAAGATTCTATTAGCTTTTCTACATATGCAATCACATAGTCTGTAAATAAAGACAGTTTTACCTTTTCCTTTCCAATCTGTATGACTTTCTAATTTCTTTTTATTTCATTATTGTATCAGTTAAAACATCCAGTCCAATGTTGAATGGAAGTGTGGCAGTGGACATACTTTCTTGTTCCTTATCTTAAAAGGAAAACACTTAGTCTTTTACTCTTGAGTATGATGTTAACCGTAGGTTTTTTCACAGGTGCTC
Organism: Balaenoptera borealis; assembly: GCF_965194805.1. Taxonomy (NCBI): domain Eukaryota; kingdom Metazoa; phylum Chordata; class Mammalia; order Artiodactyla; family Balaenopteridae; genus Balaenoptera; species Balaenoptera borealis. The sequence continues at coordinate 38,150,469 of NC_138876.1, forward strand.
TTTATCAGGTTGAGGAATTTCCCTTTATTTCTAGTTTATTGAGAGTTTTTATCATGAACAAATGTTGGGTATTGTCCAATGCTTTTTGGCATCTATTGAAATGATCCTATATATTTTCATTTTTTTAATCTGTTAATAGGGTGAATTGAATTATATTGATTTTTATTGAAGTATAGTTGATATTGTATAAGTTACAGGTGTACAATACAGTGATTCACAATTTTTTAAAAAATATTTTATTTATTTATTTATTTATGGCTGTGTTGGGTCTTCGTTTCTGTGCGAGGGCTTTCTCCAGTTGCGGCAAGTGGGGGCCATTCTTCATCGCGGTGCGCGGGCCTCTCACTATCGCGGCCTCTCTTGTTGCGGAGCACAGGCTCCAGACGCGCAGGCTCAGTAATTGTGGCTCACGGGCCTAGTCGCTCCGCGGCATGTGGGATCCTCCCAGACCAGGGCGCGAACCCGTGTCCCCTGTATTGGCAGGCAGACTCTCAACCACTGCGCCACCAGGGAAGCCCTACAATTTTTAAAGATTTTACTCTATAATTATTGTAAAATATTGGCTATATCCCCTGTGTTGTACAATATATCCTTGTAGTTCTGTGTGTGTGTGTGTAGTCTTTTTTTGTGGCGGCATTGGGTCTTCATTGCTACGCAAGGACTTTCTCTAGTTGCAGCGAGCTGGGGCTACTCTTCATTGAGGTGCACGGGCTTCTCATTGGGGTGGCTTCTCTTGTTGCGGAGCATGGGCTCTAGGTGTGCAGGCTTCAGTAGTTGTGGCACGTGGGCTCAGTAGTTGTGGCTCTCAGGCTCTAGAGCGCAGGCTCAGTAGTTGTGGCGCACGGGCTTAGTTGCTCCACAGCATGTGGGATCTTCCCAGACCAGGGATCGAACCCGTGTCCCCTGCATTGGCAGGCAGATTCTTAACCACTGTGCCACCAGGCAAGTCCACTGTAGCTTATTTCATACATAATAGTTTGTACCTCTTAATCTCCTACCCTTACTTACCCCTTCCCTTTCCCTCTCCCCACTGGTAACCACTAATTTGTTCTTTATACCTGTGAGTCTGTTTCTTTTTATTATATTCACTAGTTTGTTGTATTTTTTAGATTCCACATATCAGTGATAACATCCAGTATTTGTCTTTCTCTGTCTGACTTATTTCACTTAGCATAATAATACCCTCCAAGTCCATTCATGTTGCTGCAAATGGCAAAATTTAATTCTTTTTTATGGCTGAGTAGTATTCCATTGTATACATATATCACATCTTCTTTATGCATTCATCTGTTGATGGACACTTATGTTACTTCCATATCTTGGCAATTGTAAATGAGGCTGCTATGAACATTGGGGTGCATGTATCATGTTTTTGTTTCTTTCAAATATATACCCAGGAGTGGAATTGCTGGATCATACAGTAGTTCTTTTTTCAGTTTTTTGAGAAACCTCTATACTGTTTTCCACAGTGGCTACACCAACAGTGTATGAGGGTTCCCTTTTCACCACATCCTCGCCAACATTTGTTATTTGTGTTCTTTTTGATGATAGCCATTCTGACAGGGGTGAGGTGATATCTCACTGTGAATTTGATTTGCACTTCCCTGATGGTTAGCGATGTTGAGCTTCTTTTCTGTGCCTGTTGGGCATCTGCATGTTCTCTTTGGGAAAATGTCTGTTCAGGTCTTCTGCCTATTTTTCAATTGGGTTGTTGTTTGTTTGTTTTGATGTTGAGTTGTTTATATATTTTATATATTAACCCCTTATCGGTCATATCATTTGCAAATATTCTCATTCAGTAGGTTGGCTTTTTGTTTTGTCAATGGTTTCCTTTGCTGTGCAAAGCTTTTAAGTTTAATTAGGTCCCATATGCTTAGTTCTGCTTTTATTTCCTTTGTTTTAAGAGACAGATCCAAAAATATATTACTATGATATATGTCAAAGAGTGTTCTGCCTGTGTTTTCCTCTAGGAGTTTTGTGCTTTCTGATCTAACATTTAGGTCTTTAATCCATTTTGAGTTTATTTTTGTATACGGTGTTAGAAAATGTTCTAATTTCATTCTTTTCCATGTAGGTGTCCAGTTTTCCTAGCACCACTTATTGAAGAGACTGTCTTTTCTCCATTGTATATTCTTACCTCCTCCGTCATAGATTAATTGACCATAAGTGTGTGGGTTTATTTCTGGGCTCTCTATTCTGTTCCATTGATCTATGTGTCTGTTTCTGTGTCAGTACATACTGTTTTGATTACTGTAGCTTGGTAGCACAGTCTAAAGTCAGGGAGTGTGATTCCTCTACCTCTGTTCTTCTTTCTCAAGATTGTGTTGGCTATTTAGGATCTTTTGTGTTTCATACAAATTTTAAAGTTATTTGCTCTAGTTCTGTGAAAAATGCCATTGGTATTTTGATACGGATTGCACTGAATCTATAGATTGCCTTGGGTAGTATGGTCATTTTAACAATATTAATTCTTCTAATCCAAGAACACATATATTTTTCCATCTATTTGTGTCGTCTTCAATTTCTTTCATCAGTGCTTTATAGTTTTCCAAGTACAGGTCTTTTACCTTCTTAAGTAGGTTTATTCCTAGGTATTTTATTCTTTTTGGTGCAATGGTAAATGGGATTGTTCCCTTAATTTCTCTTTCTGATAGTTCATTGTTAGTGTATAGAAATGCAACAGATTTCTGTATATTAATTTTGTATCCTACAGGGCTTCTGGTGGCGCAGTGGTTAAGAATCTGCCTGCCAATGCAGGGGACATGGGTTCAAGACCTGGTCCGGGAAGATCCCACTTGCCACAGAGCAACTAAGCCTGTGTGCCACAACTACTGAGCCTGCGCTGTAGAGCCCGTGAGCCACAACTACTGAGCCCGTGTGCCACAAGTGCGGAAGCCCGCGTGCCTAGAGCCCGTGCTCCGCCACAAGAGAAGCCACTGCAATGAGAAGCCTGCGCACTGCAACAAAAGAGTAGCACCCACTCGCTGCAACTAGAGAAAGCCCGCTCACAGCAACGAAGACCCAACACAGCCAAAAAAAAAAAAAAAAAATTTTGTATCCTGCAACTTTACCGAATTCATTAACGAGCTTTAGTAGTTTTCTGGTAGTATCTTTAGGATTTTCTATGTATAGTATCATGTCATATATTGACTGATTTTTGAATGTTAAACCAACCTTGCGTTCTTGTGATAAATCCCATTTGGTCTTGATTACATTACATTACATATATGGATTCTATTTGATAAGTTTTTAATAATTTTTGCATTCACATTCAAAATGTTGGGTATAGCTTTCTTTTCCCTTTTTAATAATGTGACTGTTTTTCTGTCACATCAAAGGGGTCATGCCCTTTGATTAAACTCGAATATAAAAGCTCTTGGACTTCCCTGGCGGTCCAGTGGTTAAGACTCCATGTTTCCACTGCAGGAGGCACAGGTTCGATCCCTGGTCAGGGAAGATCCCATATGCCGCACAGTGTGGCCCCCCAAAAATAATAAATAAAATAAAAGCTATTAAATCTCTAGCTTGGGAAAATAATGTCAGGAACATATCTGAACAATGAAAGCTGTAAAATGCATTTGGTGTGTTTCTTGAGAGAGAAAAATTGAGAAAGCTGCACAAGAAAGTTACATTTTCTTGCCAAGTGAAGTTTTCTAAATGTTGCATTTTCATTATTCTTCCAGATAGATTAAATATTCCAGAAGGGAGGCAAAGAAAGGGAGAATTCCTTATTTTTAAAAAAAGAAAGAAAACAAGATAAAGTTCCTTCTTGTTAGTGGGAAAAGAATTCAAGGGGAGGGAAATGGTAGAGGGAAATAGACATGTGAAGATAGGCACACTTCATGAGGATCGCCTCCCCCCCCACGTTTTTAAATGGAGAAAGGGAAGAACATAAACTTCTATTGAGCCCTATGGGCTATGCACTATGGTAGTGCTTTTGCATATATCTTATATAATGGTTTTGGATGGGGAAGGCTTTTTGGAGGACAGAAGAATCCATAATGTTGCCTCCAGTACATTCCAAATTGCTCATGTGGGCAAAACTTTGAACATAAGATTATTTAATATGCTTGATCTGGTCTCTAAATGAAAGGGCACATTTTGAGACACTGACTAACTGGTGTCCAGAAGAGGGTTTCTGGACTGAAAAGACCCAAATCCAAGTCATCTAAAGATGTATTTGTGCCTCCCCTGAAAAAGAGAAAATTAATGGGGGGTAGGGGATTACACTCGTCAATAATCAAAGGGCTTTCTCTTTTTAGTTGGAAAAGGAAATAAACTTTTTGGTATACAGCTTCAGATGGCAAAAATAGGATCAAAGGTGGGAATTACAGAGAGTAGGACTTCAGCTCGACCACTGATCCAGGCTATCTGGAGGTGGGATACAGGTGCTTTGTAATGACCTGGTGTTCCAGATGGGTGATGATGGTTGGACATGCACCATCACTGTGGGACACCAGGAAGAAACAGAATTCCTGGGTTAAGTGGGAAAGAGAGCTAACAGTCTGATAGACAAGGTCTGTTTCCACTCGAAGAACCTATGAATCAGCTGTGTCTGCCTACTCTCTCCACACAGGCAGGGTTGGAATAGAATATGGTGGGTATAGTGTGTGTGTGTGTGTGTGTGTGTGTGTGTGTGTTTGAAGGCCATCACCTAAGAGTCCCTCTCACAATCATCCTGTACAATGACAATATCACAGGAGTTGGTAGTTAACTTGGGGGAACGACAATCATTTGAATGTTAGTCCTGGTGAATTAGTTCTGAGTCTCCCCTGGGAACAGTGAGCCTTTGAACCTGCCTGTCCTCGTGGGCTTGGAGGAGTGTCTCTGGCTGCAGGGTTGCCTTCCACCTCAAGGATCATGGGACAGTATCGAATGGTGAGTAAAAGCTGGGCCCATGCAGTCACACATAATAGGATTTGGGTTCTGGTTTGGTCTCATTACTAGCCACAGGACCTTGAGTAAATAGTCTAACCTTTTTTGGTACCTTATTTTCCTTGCCTGTAAAATGAGAATGCTAAACCTACCTGAAGAGCTCAATGTCAGAGTTAATGAGATGATGAGTATGAAGCACTCAGGAGAGCTCCTGGCGCATGGGAAACACTTAATGAGTGGCTATAGTTAGGCCAGACGTCCTGTGCGGCACACTGAGCTGGGCAGGGGCTGCAATCACTTTGGACCGTAACTACCTTGGCTGTTTATCCAATTTACTTCCATGCAAGAATGTAGCTCCAAGAGAGCAGAAACACGGCTGTTTTATTCACTCTTTGATTTCTAGTAATTTGTACGGGGCCTGGAACACCTTAAAGGTTCAAAACTGGAAATAGCTGTGTCTCATTCCCCTCCAGGCCCAGTGAGTCTCTCTCCATGTCTCACAGGGACAGGCCCCCGCGAGCGGCTCAGAACAGCCTCCCCTTGGCACAATTTTGCACTGTTCGCCAGACCAAGATCACGGCTCAGTAGCTGCAGCACACAGGCTCAGCAGCTGTGGCGCACAGGCTCAGTAGGTGTGGCGCACGGGCTTAGCTGCTCCGCGGCATGTGGGATCTTCCCAGACCGGGGATCGAACCCATGTCCCCTGCATTGGCTGGCGGATTCTTAACCACTGCGCCACCAGGGAAGTCCCCTGGGTGACTCTTAATTACTGATGCTTGAGAACCACTGCCTGGGTTCAGGGCCCTCTGACCCGGGCCTCCTTGCTCCTCCACCCAAATCAGTCTGTCTGAACCCAGGCAGTTTCTGCATCACGCTCTTTGCACCCACAGCCCGAGAACAGGAGGGAGCCAAGGCCAGACCGACCTTGGGAGAGCCTGGGGCCTCAGGACTTGAGGTGGGACCAGGCCGGGGGCTGGCAAACCTGCTGTGTGGGGAAGGCCCAGCTCATGACATCAAACTTTTTATTTTTTAGTTTCTGGTCTCGAAATTCCTCTGGATTGACTAAGCCAGACCATGGAAAGTGGACACCGGCAGATGCCCGGATCCCAGCGGATCACCGGGGCAGGTCGCAAGGAGAAGAACTTTTTGTGCTCTGGGGAAGGGAAGGGCAGGATGGGAGTTAGCAAGGTGGAGGGAGGCTGAGTGCTCTGCAGAGAAACTCTGAGTGGGAGGCTCCTGGAGAGGATGGGGCACGTCTAAGAAGATGTTTAGGTTGTTTGCTGAGCGCTATGTGAGGCGACCTTGCCTGGGCTCCCTCAGTCCTCCAGTAAATTCTATTAAACCCATGAGCATATGGTACGAGTGATTTTCTTTGTGGAAACTGAAGAAGAGTCAGAGGTTCAAGCGGAAGGCCAGGATGATTCAGGCTCCACACAACAAACAATCTGGCAACCTGGAGGAGCCGGAGAACACAGGGTCCCCCAGGACTTACATAGCCTGAGGGCTTTGGGCTTCTACAGGCCACAGAACCGCAGAAGTCGAGCAGATGTTCCCTAACCTTGGGGGTCAGGGGGCCCCTGGCCAACCACTCTCAACCCAAAGAAAAGTGAGAAGACAAAAGGAAAATGTGGTTTGGCTCCATAAACAGGATACTAATTATAGCCATTTGTGCAAACTGTTTTCCATTAGTGCTTAATTGCTTACCATGCAGTATAATAACAATTACGCATTGCATGACCTACATGTCAGATTAGCTGAGTTTTATTGGCCTCCATGTGGGCCAGTCTTCCTCATGTCTTGAGGAAGTCTGGTTGTCTGTGGGCTAACACAGTGGCTTTATTTATAACTTGAAAAAAAATTACAGGCACAACACTCAGTGTATGGGTAATTCTCTCCTCTAAGAGGCGGATTACCTCATGTGCCTCAAATGTCAGTATGTTGCCTAGTTTTGGGGCTTGGCCAAAAAAAGAGAATGTGCATTCTATTAACACTATATCTGTCTGTCCTTTTCTATTTAGGAGACCTATAAAGCATCCCTCACCAAAGCAATGAGGTCCCCGCACACCTCTAAAACAGAACTTGAATAATCATTCCCAGCCAATGTTAGTAGCTCATCCTAAATCCACACTTCAGGGAAGAGAATAAAATACAGAAACAATTCCTCAGGGCACAGTCAATAGAGACAGCGGATGAAAAGGCTCTTCAGCGGTTCCCCCCTAAAGAACAGCTTGGAAGTAAAGGACAGCAGCTCACGAATTCAACGAGGCTATTTCTTTTTTTTTTTTTTTTCTACCTACTTCAGCACCGAATTATACTGAAGCCAATCTTTGACATCATATCATTTTACTTGTAAATATCTCAGTGTATAAAAAGGTGATTTGGGGTGATGGGTCTTAATCAATTAAATTTTCTGATTTAGCATTATCAGAATATCTTTGTAAAATACTTGACCTCAGCAAAATGACTTCAAGGAGGCTATTTCTAAGAAGGAGCCTCCAACGATCTTCCAAACTCTTCCTGATGGCCTACTGTGTGCCTGGCTCTGGCCTCAGCGCTGTGAAGGCAGAGTGGGGGCCAGGGGTCAACACAAAATGCACGAGTTACAAAACCTCGTTTCTGTCCTTAGGGAAACGATGACTTGGTTGGGGGAGGGACCACAGATGAATTACATGGGCCCAGATAAAAGAGGAGAGAGTGGGAGAGCAGAGGAGGACAGAACAAATATATCAGCAAAGCAATCTTACTTCTGCAAGTCGTCTGGTCCGAGTTGAGGATGTAGCCTTGTTTGCACCTGCAGACATACGAGCCAGGAGTATTGATGCAGAAGTGAGCGCAGTGATGCTCCAGGATGCTGCACATGTGGACCGCTGAAAGGGAAGACACGGCAAGTTAAGGCAACGATGATGCCTTCTCTAACTGCATCCCCCTCGCAAACATTCATCCAGGATCTACGCTGTGAAGGAACGAGCAGGACTCAAAGAGAAACAAGCTGAAGTCCCTCCCCTCAACGGGTAGCCTCTGGTAGGACAAGACAGTTCTACATAAATGCCCTCAGCAATATACAGATAGAGGGCCACAGAGGGTCAAAGGGAAATGATGTTAGGCTGAGCCATACGAGATTCCTGATATCCAACTAAAAACAGGTCAAAAACGACCTGCAAAAACAGCAATTTCACAGTGCAATTAATATTATCCAGTCGGTGGGCAGAGGGATCAGAAAGTTTGCTGATACCAGGAGTGGCTCTGACTAACGTGTGGACTTGGTAGGCCGCAGCGGGTTTGGAGGAAAAGCTATTAGTTAAATGAGGATGTGGTAAAGAATCAACGGTTTCTCAGGATCATAAATCCCAAGAGTAATGTAATTTTTAAAAAATTATTAATTCATTTATTTATTTTTGGCTGTGTTGGGTCTTCGTTTCTGTGCAAGGGCTTTCTCTAGTTGCGGCAAGCGGGGGCCACTCTTCATCGCGGTGCACGGGCCTCTCGCTATCGCGGCCTCTCTTGCTGCGGAGCACAGGCTCCAGACGTGCAGGCTCAGTAGTTGTGGCTCACGGGCCCAGCTGCTCCGCGGCATGTGGGATCTTCCCAGACCAGGGCTCGAACCCATGTCACCTGCATTGGCAGACGGACTCTCAACCACTGCACCACCAGGGAAGCCCCCAATGTAATTTTTTAATAGGCAAAAGTATTATAAAAATTTCTGGAGTTAAAAAATGCACTCACATGTTTCCATAATCTTTATGTCTCTATTTAAAATATTTCTGGATGGACCTAGAGTCTGTCATACAGAGTGAAGTAAGTCAGAAAGAGAAAAACAAATACCGTATGCTAACACATACATATGGAATCTAAAAAAAAAAAAAAAGGTTCTGAAGAACCTAGGGGCAGGACAGGAATAAAGACGCAGATATAGAGAATGGACTTGAGGACCTGGGGAGGGGGAAGGGTAAGCTGGGACGAAGTGAGAGAGTGGCATAGACATATATACACTACCAAATGTAAAATAGATAGCTAGTGGGAAGCAGCCGCATAGCACAGGGAGATCAGCTCGGTCCTTTGTGACCGCCTAGAGGGGTGGGGTAGGGAGGGTAGGAGGGAGACACAAGAGGGAAGAGATATGGGGTTATATGTATATGTATAGCTGATTCACTTTGTTATAAAGCAGAAACTAACACAACATTGTAAAGCAATTATACTCCAATAAAGATGTTAAAAAAAAAAATTTCTGGGACTTCCCTGGTGGTCCAGTGTTAAAGAATCCACCTTACAATGCAGGAGACGTGGGTTCGATCCCTGATCAGGGAACTAAGATCCCACATGCCGCGGGACAACTAGAGCCCGCGTGCCGCAAACTACAGAGCCCACGCGCCCTGGAACCTGCGCACCACAACTAGAGAAGAGAAAACCTGCACACCACAACTAGAGAGAAGCCGGCTCACCACAACGAAAGATCCTGCATGCCTCAACGAAAATCCCGAGTGCCGCAACTAAGACCCGATGCAGCCAAAAATAAGTTAAATTTTATAAATAATAATAATGGGGACTTCCCTGGTGGCGCAGTGGTTAAGAATCTATCTGCCAATGCAGGGGACATGGGTTCGAGCCCTGGTCCGGGAAGATCCCACATGCTGTGGAGCAACTAAGCCCGTGAGCCACAACTACTGAGCCCGCGTGCCACAACTACTGAAGCCCGCACGCCTACCGCCCGTGCTCTGCAACAAGAGAAGCCACCGTAATGAGAAGCCCATGCACCACAACGAAGAGTAGCCCCCGCTCACCACAGCTAGAGAAAGCCCACGCACAGCAGTGAAGACCCAACACAGCCAAAAATAAATAAATTAATTAAAAATAATAAATAAATAATATATTTCTGCGTTTAGTTTCTGAAGTACCTCGGCTTTCAGATATATTGATCCTTGCATAAGTCTGTTGGAGCTCATGAAAATTCTTATTGTTTTTTACATCTTAATTTATGACTTTATTCCATATAATTCAACCTGAACATATTTAAAATTAACAAGCATCAGCATAAGCAGAGTACAATTTATGCAAGTGTTGTCATAAACAAAAAGGATGTCCATATGTAGAAATATATTTTTATAAAGCTAAAACAGAAGAGGCTTTCAAAAGCTAAGAACAATCCCCTCACTCCAGTGCTTAGGAAAACTCAGCTACTGATGAAATCGATGGCATATCTTAAGTATATGTCCCTTTACTTCAAAGTAAGAAACATGGTGGGCAGTAAGTGAAAGTGAAACTTTTTTTTTTTTTTAATATTTTTATTTATGTATTTATTTGGCTGTGCTGGGTCTTAGTTGCGGCATGCGAATTCTTTTTTTTTTTTTTAATTTTATTTATTTATTTATTTGTTTATTTATTTATGGCTGTGTTGGGTCTTCGTTTCTGTGCGAGGGCTTTCTCTAGTTGTGGCAAGTGGAGGCCACTCACTATTGTGGCCTCTCTTGCTGCGGAGCACAGGCTCCAGACTCTCAGGCTCAGCAATTGTGGCTCACGGGCCTAGTTGCTCCGCGGCATGTGGGATCTTCCCAGACCAGGGCTTGAACCCGTGTCCCCTGCACTGGCAGGCAGATTCTCAACTACTGCGCCACCAGGGAAGCCCGAAAGTAAAACTTTTTAATTTCATAATACAATTTAGAATGATTGTTCTGAGTTTACGATTGACTGTGTTTTAATTCCTGTTAGGATACAGATAATGTTAGGAAAGTTCATAGATTAAATCCAATCAGTCATTTTTACTTCAGAGTGAAAGAAATATGTTTTTGTGACCATGGGCAATTTTCTTAACTTCTTTCTATTAAATGGGAGTAAAAATAGTACCAACCTCATAAGGGCCTTGTAAGGGTTACAAATAATTAAGATGGTAAAGTGCTTAAAACATAGCACAGGGGAATGCTTGATATGCGTTAACTGTATGTAGCAAAGGAGAAGCATGGTGGACTTTTGTTTTATTTTACATACCTGGGTTCATCCTATATATATTCATCTTCACCTTGGTTTTTCACTCAGCATTAATAACAGATTCTATCTCTATTGATATATACTATCTTTCATGGAACCTAAGATGCACCCAATTTCCGAGATGTTAAAGTGTGAGGACACATACATTGATCCTCAGTATTCACAGATTCCACATTTGAGAATTTGCCTACTTGCAAACGTTTATTTGTTACCCTAAAATCAATACTCAGAGTGCTTTCATCATCATTCGTGGACGCACTCAGAGCGATGAAAAATTTAGGTCGCCAGCTGAGGTTGAACAAGACGATGCTCTCTCTGCATTCTTGTTTCTGCTCTCAGACTGTGAATGAGTATCCTTTTCAAGTGCCACACTGTTTGCATTTTTGTGCTTTTTTGTTGATGATGTTGCTGTTTCAAATGGCCCCAAGTGTAGTGCTGAAGTGTTGGTGTTTGCTGAAGTGAAGTGTGTCTGGTGTTCCTAAGTGCAAGGAGGCTATGATGTGCCTTATGGAGAAAATGTGTGTTTGATAAATTTCATTCGGGCAAGAGTGATAGTGCTGTTGGCTGTGAATTCAATGTTAATGAATCAACAGTATATAAATAAGGTGTCTTTACACAGAAACACACATAAAACAAGATTATGTATTGATCAGTTGACAACAGTGTTGGACCAGAGGCTCCGAGGAACCTAAATCTGTATTTCCCCTAGGAGCTGTGGTTCAGTACTTGCTACTTCAGTCAGCGTTCACCATGACGTTATAGAACATAATTACCAAGAACAATGAGAATCAACTGTACACCTTAGCTTTGATCAAATACATTTGATCTAGTTCATTCCTTTTAATTGCTTTATCCATTGGTCATATGACTAGTCCTCATTATATTTAGCCATTTCCCCACCAGTCCACAGTTTCGCTTTCCCAATGCTGTGATGAACCGTCTTAAACACATCTCCTTGAGCACATGTGCAGTTGTTTCTCTAGGACCGGGTCCTACTTTATTTTTTTTTTTTGGCTGCGTTGGGTCTTCATTGCTGCGCAAGGGCTTTCTCTAGTTGTGGCGAGCGGGGTCTACTCTGCATTGCGGTGCACGGGCTTCTTATTGTGGTGGCTTCTCTTGTTGTGGATCAGTGGCTCTAGGCGCGCGGGCTTCAGTAGTTGCAGCACGCAGGCTCAGTAGTTGTGGCGCACGGGTTTAGTTGCTCCGCAGCATGTGGGATGTTCCCAGACCAGGGCTCGAACCCATGTCCCCTGCATTGGCAGGCAGATTCTTAACCATTGCGCCACAGGGAAGTTCCTGGGTCCTACTTTAAATAGATATCACCTCACTGTCTTGCAAGGTAGTTTATACCAGCAATGCATGAGAGTAATGATGCTCACCTCCTCAAAACTTCAGCACTCAGGATTATCAAACGTTAAGATTTTGACCGTGTTAAGAGGGAAAAATCATTATCCTGTTTTTAATTTGCATTTGCTTTGCACCCTGGAAGGCTCTCTTCTTTTCCTAGGCTGCTGGAGTCAAATTACCCACGGGCATAGAGGCGTTCTTATGCAACTCCCCGCATGTCACTATTTTCCTCCATAATGAAGAAAATCTAAAGTCTAGACAACTGGCAACACAGCCGTTATCCACTGGTATGAGGCCCAAGTGATGACCCTGCTGCCTGACTTCTCACCGAGACCCTGACAGATAATTATTTTGACAGGAGATGTGAGGCAGAGGAAATACCTGCTGGGCAGCAGACAGCGCAGTGGTGATGAGAAAGGCTTCTGGAAATAAGACTACAGCTGAGCTTCACCATGACCTTGTATGAATTACTTAATTACTCTGAACTCCACTTTCTTCACCTGTCAAATAGGGAAATTAAAAGAACTATTGCATAGGGTTTTGGAGTGACAGCTTGTTACTAAGGCTTGTCTTGGCCATGTACCATAAAAGAAATTGGACCCAGGAGACTGCCCCACGTACCACAAAAGAAACTGAAACCAGAAACCTGGTGTAATGGAAAGAGAACTGGGTCAGAAGCCAGAAGACAGGTGCTCTAGTTCCCCTCTGCCTCGAACAAGTGAGGGAAGTTCATGTAAGTTGCGTAGCTCTTTTTGGCTTATTTCTTTACCTGTAGAATCAAGGCATGTATGATGTCCAGGGACCTTCAGTACAGACACTGAATTATTTTCTAGAAGCTGCCTTCCTTCTCATTCCAAATGCGTGCTGACTGGGGGAGCGGCTGTGTTGGTGTGAGGTAGCCCCTCTCCTGGCCACTGTTGGGTGTTCAGGGTCTGACAGTCAAGAGTCTTTTCTTGGCATTTAGCCACTAGAATTGAGGAAAAGGGGGTTTATACCGAGGGCAAGCATATCTGGGGGCTGACAGGGTGCATGCTCTCTGCCCATGGACCAGAGACGTCCAAGGGGAAGCAGAGTAGGGGTGGAGAGAAAGCAAAGCTGTCATTCACTGTGCGTCTCCTTATTTCCATGAGTAATATAACACAATCCGCCCTTCTAAAGCTAGTTCAAGTTGAATTTCTATTACTTTCAACCAAAAGAATCCCAAACATTTTTACTAAGGTAGTATAAAAGTTTTCCACCTGTAAAATTCTACAGATGAGGAATCGGTGATACTAAGAGCATCTGGCCCTAATGCCTTGCCCTCCCGTGGGGCAGGCCTTTGTGATGTGACTGAAGGGGGCACAAGAGTCCTGCCTCCTACGGCAGGTGGTCTCACACCTCAGAAGGCCTTGTAGGTTGAAGCTGGGTCAAGGCTTTGCATTCAGCGGGAGAAATCACTAATCAGCAGACTAAGTCTTAGGCAGGATTGGATTTTTAACCAGGCGATCTGAATGTTCATAAGTGTTTATTAATGACTGTGTGATTGACTAAAGGAATGATCAAAGGAGTGGTGGGCTGACTGGGGGTCTTGAAAGGAACAATTACTGGGTACGGAAAGTCAAGGCCTGTGGAAGTCCATCTGGCCTCCCACTTAGCAACAGGGCCTTGAAGGGCTGCAGTAAGTGTGTACTTTACCCAGGCTGGTTGATGGGAGGTGTGTCTTAGGAACACTGTTAGGGCCTTCAATAGTGCCTGATAAAGCAGATACCAAGAGGTTAAGTAAAAGCAGCCCTGGGAATTCCCTGGCGGTCCAGTGGTTAGGACTCTGCGCTTTCACTGCCGAGGGCGAGGGTTCAATCCCTGGTGGGGGAACTAGGATCTTGCAAGTTGCTTGGTGCGGCCAAAAAAAAAAAAAAAAAAGGCAGCCCTGCCCAGGTTGCAAGTCATCAGAAGGCTCAGAATAGACATGCATTTTTCAGCCCCTAGATTCAGTGTCCTCTCTCACTGGGTGGCAGAAATGGTGGGCCCCAGGATGGGTAGGTTTTGGTCATCTTGTAGACAGGGCCTCATTCACAGGAGGCCTCTAAGATTCTCTTGGAGGTCTTGGAGCGGCCTGAGAATGCAACCTCAGGAGCTCCCCTGCCCCCAGCTGTGGCTGGTGCGGGAATTCACTGCCTGTGGGTACAAAGCCACCCCTGTGCCTGAGTTCACGTCCACACAGCCAGTGAGCACAAGAGCCTACTCTCTTCCTAACTGTACGATAAAGGTTCCTGTCTTGATCACTCCTGGAAATACCCTGTCCCCACCGATCCACCGATCCAGCGGCGGTTTTCGGTTCTGCCCAAAAGCACACAAGCCTCCGCTCAGTTTCCCTCTGAAATCCCTTCTCTAGGTGCACTTTGACCTCCACATCCCTGCCTAGCCTCTCATCAGCATTTCTCAAGCTGTGGGTTGTATCTCCTTAGCAGGTCACGAAATTAACAGAGACTCTGGACTCATTTTTTTGTTTTTGTTTTTAAATGAAATAGAAAAAAACTATTAAACATATCATTCTTTTCCCGGCTTACTGCAATCGCCCTCCCTACACATCTCTAGCCGGTAAACTCCTACTCTCCTTTTTTTTTTTTTTAAGATTTATTTATTATATATTTATTTAATTTATTTTTGGCTGCGTCGGGTCTTAGTTGCAGCATGCGGGATCTTCGTTGAGGCACGCGGGATCTTTTCGTTGCGGCGTGCGGGCTTCTCTCTAGTTGTGGCGTGCGGGTTTTCTCTTGCTTAGATGTGGCGCGCAGGCTCCAGGGCACGTGGGCTCTGTACTTTGCGGCACGCAGGTTCTCTAGTTGAGGCACGCGAGCTCAGTAGTTAGGCACACAGGCTTAGCTGCTCCACGGCATGTGGGATCTTAGTTCCCTGACCAGGGATCGAACCCGCATCCCCTGCATTGTAAGGAGGATTCTTTACCACTGGGCCACCAGGGAAGTACCCCCTACTCCTCTTTCAAGTCTGTGTAGCACATAGTAGTTAAGATGTAGGTTCTGAGCCAGAATGCCTGGGTTCACACCTCAACTCTGCCACTTTGTGCTATGTGACCTTGGACAAGTTACTGAACTCCTCTGGGTCTCTATTTCCTCTTCTGTAAAATGGGAATTATAGGAGCACCTACTTCACAGGTTTGTTGTGAGAATAAAATGAGTTAACATACACTAATAGCGCAAAACAGCAATGCACATATTAATATCAATAAGTGTTAGGTATAATCATTACTATCTCTTTAAAGCTCTCCTGGACTCCCTAGGCAGACCCTGGCATTCTTTGATCAGAGGGCCCCCAGTGCCAGGTGACTTCCCAAGGCCTCTGAAGTGCATACTTCATATAGCCAACATCCCATTTCTCTGGGATGAGAGCGTCTTCCCACCAGCCTGAAACCCTCAGACCTGGCAGGTGGAGGGTAAGAGTTCTGAAGCCAGAGAGACTCCAACTCTGCCACCTGGAGCCACTTGTCCTTTCTAAGCCCCAGTTTCTACTTCTGTAAAATGGGGTAATAATAGTACCTGCTTCACAGGGCTGTTATAAGTATTCAATGAAATAACATATTGGAAAGTACCTAGCCCAGGACAAAATTGGCTGTTATTCTCAGAGTGTAGCTCAATAAATGTTTAAGGAACAAATGAGACTTCCAAAACCCAAGAGAACTGCCATCTGCAACATGGTAGACGCTGTTGTCTGAGGATTGGAGGGCAGGTCAAAGCTGAGGCCATCTGCCTACCCTGCTGGTCCTTCGTGTGTTTGACTGTAATCATACACAACATGGTGCACACTGAATGGGGCTCTACAGTTTATAACGCCTGTTCACACATCTAGTCTCCGCAGGTAAAATCCCCAGTTTACAGATGTGCTCAGCACCTATACAGCTGGCAGGTGGGGTCATTGAAATCTCAGTCTGTCCCTCCCCATCGCAAAGGCTTCCCATCAAACTCCGAGGTGAATATCAGCCTCAGAGCTGGTGTGCCTAGCATGGTTGGACTGCGGAGGCTGTCTGCAGAAAACCGTTTACCTTAAAAGAGGAATTTCTATCTCCCAATGCGAAGAGGAATGAAATGAGCAGGAGGTTTGGAAGTAGAATCCACCATCTCCTGGCTGCTTGGGAATTCACTTAACAAGTTTACAGTCCTGTGAAAGGGAGGGATAGCATCGTGCTGCCTCCCCAGATTTTCGTGAGGATAAAGTGCGAAAACACAAGAGAAAGTGCTTTGTAAATGTTAGTTATTGCGATCCTTACTGCACGGTTGATGAAGAGGCCCCGGGGCCTCCTTCACCTTTCAAGACAGTTGACAAGTCTGCTCAGCGGAGCCCTGCAATGAGGAGAGACAGGAGCTGGTCTTCTGTGGGGTAGGAAGGGGGATTCAGTTCCCGGGCCCTAACAAATGAATGAATGAATGGCACAATACTGATGTTTTCTTAGAGCTTCAAGATTACAGAAACGGGAGTAGCCAAACTGCCTTTTAATTTTGCTGCCAGGCCATAAAGCACAGAGAAGCTTCTTCTACGAACAAGTCCACATCCTCAGCCTCATATTACCTTTCCCTTTGCTGAGCAATTCAGAGAGCTTATAAAAGAACTCATCCATTAACATTTTTCCAAGACAACTGAATAAACACGTCAAAACTGTTACAGAACCAATTTCTTTTTTTAATGTTTCCAGGAAAGGGGGAATATAAATTCTGCAGAAGTCATTTAAAGTCATAAAACCTTAAAAATGTTTGCAGTGCATTCTACTGGCTGAAGTTTTCCAGGTGACTCAGGCCACGGCACGCCACAGAGACCCAGCCCCTCTGCGGCGCCAGGGAAATGGCACTTCTGAATGTTTTCCAAGTGACACTGCAGAGCAAAAGCTTCTTTTTCCTTCATGGCCTTGATTTTTTTAAGTAAAACTTTTGATTTTGGAGTCAAGAATTCATGGGGTCTCTGCTTTTTGAAGTTAGTTTTCAGCAGAGAATTTTTTAAAAAGACGTCAAAAGCACACCGTACTTCCTTCCTGAGGCTTTGACAGGGTCGGGGGAGGTTGGTGGTTGGGGGGTCTTTCTAGGCCTTGTCACATTCTGAGAACTGGTCTAAAGGTTCCTGCTCCCGGTGAGGTGGAGATGAGTCTGGTCCTTCAGGTCATTCTCCATGCAGACTCCAGGGAAATACTAGTCATTTCAGAATAGATACTTGCTTTTGTTTTCCCATCGAAGAAGCATGGCAGTTGGAGGGGACAGGGACCAATGCGGGTGGGCAAAGCTGGACTGGACACTGTTTACCAGGTCAGGAGGCTTGTTTCCCATTTCCAGGGACTAGTGTGGAGCCTGGGTTGGCAGCCTGGCGCCCTGCCCTTCTGGAGGAGAAAAGGACGAGAAGACGGTGGCAGAAGCAGGAAACTGGGGAGAGGGCAAGTTGACCTGCTGGGAAAGCTGAGGCAGGAGCTCGGCTTGGAGGTAGCTGGGAGGAGTCTGGCAAGAAAGGGTGAAAGAAGCCTTGGGGAGGGAAGGGTGAGAAAGCAAGACGGCGAAGAAGACCCTTAAAGCAGAAGAATGCAGCTCAAGGACTTGGGGAGGCATGTCCTTGCAGAAGGAGTCGGGAG
Organism: Balaenoptera borealis; assembly: GCF_965194805.1. Taxonomy (NCBI): domain Eukaryota; kingdom Metazoa; phylum Chordata; class Mammalia; order Artiodactyla; family Balaenopteridae; genus Balaenoptera; species Balaenoptera borealis. The sequence goes on from NC_138876.1 coordinate 38,168,272, forward strand.
GCACCTGCCATCCTACCAGGTGGGAAGGTACCAGGAGCACATCTTGGTCTTCCCCGTACACTGGGCTGCTTTCTGGGTTGAGAAAACATCCACTGCTAGCACCACCATGGGGCAAAAATGCTCAGTATTCCACACCATCCAAGGAGAAGTTATGTTATTATTTTTGCCCTCCCATTCCCATGCTTACCACAACTCATGAATTCCAACCTAGGGAATGCCAGGGCAAGCCAATGTGCTGGAGAAAAACTTCACCTATCTACTGTTACTCATTCTGCAGTTTGAGCGTAAATGTCCCTTCCTCAGGGAAATCTCCCTGAGCCCCCTGGCCTAGGTCAGGTCCTGTCCTGAATTCTTCCTCCGTTACACTGTTACAACTGCAGTTACTTACTTATTTGTATAATTGCATCCTTAATATGTCTCCTTGGCCACAGCGTGAGCCCCAAGAGAGCACCGTGTCTACCTTGGCCTTTGCTAAACACCCCTTGCCAGCCCGGTACCCGGGACCAGGTTAGCACAGAATGAACACTGGAAGATGAATGAACTCATCCTAATGATTCCCTGAGAAGAGCCCCAGAGAAACAGGACTTACTGCACAACTTGTTCTGGAACACTGAGGTCAGCGACTCAATCTGGCTGAAGTTGGCCACCAGGAAGACGTGGTCCTCGTGCGGCTCGCTCCCGATGGCCTTCAGCGTGTTGAGGTCCACTTGGCCCACGCCGATGGCAAAGATCAGGATGCCTGTGTCCCGGGCCTTTGCAGCCACCTCGGCCACCGAGTCCTGGGGCCTCCCATCGGTCACAATCATTATGACCCGCGGCACGTTCTCCCTCAGTGGCCGGGCACCCTCTGCTTCTGAGAATGCGATGTTCAGGGCGTACTGGATGGCCAGCCCCGTCATGGTGCCCGTGGACAGATGCCGCATCCTCTTGACGGCGTGCTCCACCTCGGACTTCCTCTTGAAGGTCTTGAGGGAGAACTCGTTCTTGACGGTGCTGCCATATTGGAGCAGGCCCACCCGGGTGACGTCAGGGCCAATGTCCAAGAACTGCAAGATGTCCACGATGAACTCCTTGACCTTTGCATAGTCGTGGGTGTTGACGCTGCGGGAACTGTCAATGATGAAGACCACGTCTGCCCGCTTGTTCTCACAGGAGCTCTCTGGGGAAAGAGGGGAGGGCAAACGCATCAGAAGAGTGTTAAGCATAAATACACACTACTATATATAAAATAGATAACCAACAAGGACCCACTGTATAGCACAGGGAACTCTACTCAATATTGTGTAATAACGTATAAGGGAAGAGAATCTGAAGAAGTTATATATACATATATATATGTATAACTGAATCGCTGTGCTGTATACCTGAAACTAACATGATATTGTAAATCAAATATACTTCAATTAAAAATAAAGAAAAGAAAAGGAAAGGAAAGAAAAGAAGAGTGTTAAGGACCCAGTGCATGTTGGAAATCCTAGGGCCAGGGATCACCTTTCAAACCTCCCGTCTTCATCGTTTTTCTTCCCCCCTTGGGAAGGTTGTAAGGGTGTATATGTGCGTGACTGGGTGATCATCAGTACTGGCAACAAAGATACTATTTCTTTTTACAAGATAAATGAACTTCAGTTTCTAGAAAGTCATCAATGCAGTTTTCAGGTGGGCAAACACCTGAGCAGGGTCAAAATTACTTTATTATTTACTGCACAGCACGTAGGTTTGGCTGGATACTGCAGGGAGTATAGAAGACACTTGGGGGGGGCAACCCAAATCAAGAAGCTTACAGTCTACCTGGGGAGACTTAATTACTGGAACAAGGAAAGAATAACTAGTATGAAACTATGTGGTGCCGACACTAGATGTTCAAAGAACAGGGATATTAGTGGGCTGGAGTCAAGGAGATGGGACACGAGCTGGCTTTACAGATGCATAGAGTTTGGACTGAGAGAAGGAACACATGGAGACGGACACATGAACAAAAGCCCAAGATGGCATGAATAGAGTGGATAAAAGAACGAGTGATGAAGGCCCTGCTAGGAGTTACGGATAGGAATTAAGTTGGAGGGGTAGCATGAAGCCAGTTACAAAATGACTTTAAATTCAGACTGAAATTTGTACATGATGCCACAGGTGATGGGCATAATATGATTAGCATTATATTATGTAACTTATCTCTTCTGTAGGGAAGTTACATAATAAAAAGTCAATTGAGTGGGGCAGAAGTTTGTCGAGAGGATATGGACAAAAGGGAACCCTCCTACACTGTTGGTGGGAATGTAAATTGGTGCAGCCACTGTGGAAAACAATATGAAGGTTCCTCAAAAAACTAAAAATAGAACTACCATATGACCGAGCAATTCTACTCCTGGGTATATATCTGATAAAAACAGAAATACTAATTCAAAAAGATATATGCACCCCAATGTTCATTGCAGCTCTATTTACAATTGCCAAGATATGGAAGCAACCTAAGTGTCCATCGACAGATGAATGAATAAAGAAGATATGGTGTGTGTGTGTATATATATATATACACACACACACACACTGGAATACTACTCAGCCACAGAAAGAATGAAATTCTGCCATTTTCAACTACGTGGATGGACTTGGAGGGCATTATGCTAAGTGAAATAAGTCAGACAGAGAAAGGCAAATACTGTATGATATCATTTATATGTGAAATCTAAAAAAATAAAACTAGTGAATAAAGCAAAAAAGAAACAGACTCACATATGTAGAGAACAAACTAGTGGTTACCAGTGGGGAGAGGGAAGGGGGAGGGGCAATATAGGGGTAGGGGATAAAGAGGTACAAACTACTATGTATAAAATGAATAAGTTACAAGGATATATTGTACAGCACAGGGAATATAGCCAATATTTTATGACTATATATGGAGTATAACCTTTAAAAACTGTGAATCACTATGTTGCACACCTGTAACTTATAAAATATTGTACATCAACTATACCTCAGTTTTTTTTAAAACAACAACAACAAAAAAATAGTTGAGTCAGGCAGGGGTTTGCAGGGTGGACAATCCAGACAATTTTTGCACAAATCTGGTTGAGAGAGAAACTTAATCTCAACCAGGGGTGGGTGGTCGGGGGAGGGAGGTGGGAGCAGTAGTGGAAATGGAGAAGGTACCTGGCCAAGAAACATTTCAACAAAGGGCACAGTTAAATTGGAAAAAGGCAAATGTCGAAGTCTCTCCCTTACCACCACAATCGCTGTACTCAAGCGCGCAAGCAAGAAGGCATTCTGGGAAGCGGGTGAGATTGGATGAGACAAGAGGCCTCTGGCGTCACAAGGTGGAGGCTGGGCGTTCCTGTTGGGATTTCTCAGATGTTCTGAGCTATGGCCTCCAGCCCCTCCCCCCTCCCCCTCCCTTTCCCAGACTTCCCACTGCTAAATCCGGATTTGATAGGGATTAGAAAAGGGATCTCAAATGCTTGCCCTAAATCCCAATCACTGCAGCTGCAGCAAGAAAGAGGGAGAAAACCAGAAATGAAGCAGTGAACCCAGTCATTAAAATGAGAAGTGGAAAAGGCGGCTGAGGTCATCCCAACCAGGCCGGCCTGCCAGGTCGTGACTCGCCCCTGAGCGCCTGCACACACACCTCATGCATCGCAGCCTCACAAGTCTAACAATTTTAGGGGAGGAAGCACGCCCGCATGCCGGCATCATGGCAGAAAGCCAACCTTCTGTGGCACCCACATATAACACTGGAGGCTGGGTGAATTTAAGGTGAGTTTCTCAAACCAGAGCTCCCAGAAACTGCCCTTGAGGACGCAGGGAGAAGATCAATATCAACCCTGACATTTGCAGGGTGTTTTAACATCTTTACTCCAGAGAGCTTTCATCGCTACGGTCTCATTTGATTTCCAGAATAAGCTCTTAAGAAAGGAGCTAGGAGTACCGTACCCATTGGACAGATGAGAACATGAAGGCACTGAGAGTTTGAAAATCTCTTATAATTTAGAAAAAGAAAACCTATATGGAGACAACACCAACACCCATCTCACTGGGTGGTTGTGAGGATCTCAGGAAATGCTGTGGGTAAAGAGCTTAGCCTTGGGCCCAGCATGTGGAAACCCCCAATACGTGGGAGCTGCATATGCAGGCTCTGCTCGGCCCACACCGCCCCCCAAGTCCACACCTTCCTAGGCCCAGGCTGGGGAGGGGCAGGGCTGCTGCTGCTGTGTAGTTTGTGCTGCCCAAGGAAGCGAGGGGCCTGAAATCCAGGCTAGCTCTGAGCCCCAGGGGCTGTGTCCACCCTGAGAGGCACCTGGAGGGAGTGCCTTTCTCTAATTTTCACAAAGGTGTCTATGGTCTAGCACGTGGTCCCGGGCCAGAGCAAAGCATGACAGACCTGCGGGTCTCCGGAAAGAGGACAAGGGCCAGGACTGAGGCTAGCCCCACTCCAGGAGCCACACCTGCCCCCCATTTCAGTCTGAACTTAATGCAGGGAGGATGTGACCCAATGACCTCCACCTGCTCAGGAGGACGGGAACCAGCCCAGACCCTGCCACGGAGGAGGATATTAATGAAAGACTCCTTGGAAGGGAGACAGGGAAAGAGTCTGCAGACTGGTTCCCTAAGAACTCTCCTTCTCTGGAAATCTTTGGAAGCAGGGGATCCTCTGGGACTGGGGTTGTTACTGTGGGTCTTAGTCATGGTGTCCGCATCCCAGGAAGCATCACGATCAATTTAAAGGGAAGCCTGGAAGCTCCACGGGGAATTATGTGCTCAACTGGATTAGCTCCCATCAAAACAAATGGGGAGTTTCCACGATGCCTGGCGTTTACAAAAACACCACAAAGGTTCGAAATAGAGTTGCAGGGAACCTCCAGAGAGCAGTGATTGTGAGTTGGAAACGATGAGTCCTGGCAGCCCAAGTGACCGAGTTTCTTCAGGATGTCTCCTCGGGTCCCTCGAGAGCTCAGAAGCTCTGCAGCTTGTCCCTGAAAGGGCCAGTTCAGTGGTTCTCAAACTCGAGGTGCCTCCCAGTTCCCAGGAGGACTTGTTAAAAACTAAGGTCAGCGGGCCTCACTTCCAGAGTTTCTGATTCTGTAGGTCTAGGCTGGCACCTGAAAATGTGCATTTCTAGCAAGTTCCTGGGTGAAGTTGATGCCACTGGTCCAGGGACCACACTCTGAGAAACCACTAGTTTAGGAACTAGAGAGATTTCCGGAGAAACAAAGTTCTGGCAAGTCTTGATCTCATATCTCACTGTGAATTCCCCAACGTGGGAAACTAATCATCTCTATAGCCATGCGGTGGGAATACAGTAAGTCTTCAGTCAACATTTGTGGAGTTAAATGGAATTCTGGGTGGTGGAGCAAGGTTTCAGGTGGAAGGGACTGAGTCAGAGCAGGCAATTCGAGGAGGTGGATTAAAACCACAGAGGCAGAAAGTGCTGGAGCAGGTCTCTGGGTCCTGCTAACAGAGTCACAGATTCTAGGACCCAAATCTTTGCCATTTTATGGGGGAGCATAGCCACTTTTGAACTTCTGGTCCATGGACTCACAGACTAATAAAATCTTAGAGCTGGAGGGTCTAAATAGAGTCCAAGTTATTCACTTTACAGAAGGGGAAACTGAGGCCCAGGCAGGTGACTCTATCTCCACGAGGCCTCATGGCTCATTAGGATCAGACCTGGGACCATCCTGGTGCCTTTCCCCCATGTCATGGTGGGCATCTGGGAAAACTCTCAATACCGCTGACATTACAATACAAGCTTTGTAAATACTTGGGGACATTCTGAAATACGTGCCTCACAGTTTCTCCACATGGGGACTGCTGAGAGATGTTTCCAGAAAATGGGCTCTCCTCTGTGCGTGTTCCTTTCACATACTGGTTCTGATAAACAGCCTCCCTCCCTGTCTCAGCCTGTGAGAAGAACACACACGATCTTCCTTCTCACCCCTCACAACAGACTTTCCACAGCAGTTGGAAGAGGGTTTCTGGGCACATCATAAAAACGTCATGCCTTGAACCAAAAGAGTAACGGTCTGAGCCTTGTGAACAGTACTTCCAGTTCTGTCAGCTTGACTCTACAGCCTACTCAATGGGCAAACAAGTGTCTCTTCCCCCTGCAGAGAAGGTGAACCTGAGCCAGAACAATTTTAAGCAACATTCCCACCCCAGCAGGATTACAACGTGCAGCCTTGGAACTATTTCCTTCCTCTCAGGATTGCAGATTTGTTGCTAATCGGTCTCCCTTGCTGCAGCTCTATTTAATTACGGCTGTGTAATTGTACAGTAAGTATTTGGTACCATCTGCCTGGAGAGGTCAGGGCATGTTTAGAGAAGGAAGGTATGTCAATCTCGATGACAAGGGTAAAATAATTTCATCCAGAGACTGAAAGGGGCTCTGAAATGCTCAGTGAAACAGCAGCAGAGTCCTATGACCTCAGGGCAAGCCCAGCCAATTCCACTTTCTGTCCATGTGGTCTTAAACCTCTCCTTCACCTCTTTGACCCTCAGTCTCTTCTGCGAAATGAGAATAACAATACCTCACAGGGCTATCGGGATACTCAAAAGAGAATATAATAATAATTTATAGCTACTGTTTATCGAGCACTTAATAAGTACCTGGCCTTGTTCTGAGTACTTTTACACGGGATGGCTTATTTATTTCACACCCAACTTAGCAAGTAGGTACTATTCCCATTTTACAGATGAGAACAATGAGTCTAGAAAGGTTAGATATCTAGCTCAGGGCCTCATACTTAGGAGGAGCCCGGATCTGAACTCATCTTGTCTGGCTCTGTAGCCCACACTCTTAACCACCAAGCAATGCTCAGAAAGGATTCTGTCCTTTTAGACCTGCCTTTCCCAGCACACTCAAGAGGCACCAGAACTGCACTGGCTCTCTGGGGTCAATTCTTTCCTTCCCTGGAATCAGGGCCTGAAAGCTATGGCTCAAAATTGGCTGTCTCCTGCCAACTGCTTCTCCCCTGCTAAATGCTTATTTGTATTTTTTTAAGATTTAATAAAATGATGAAAACAGATGCTCGCCTCTCTGAATAGCAGCAGCTCAGCACATGAGGCTGCTAGTGGTTCACATTCTCATGCACTTAACTTGCCTACTGTGAGATTAGTAGGAGCTGGGCCCTGGGGGAGACAGAAGAATGGGACAGGTATGACAGAAAGTCGATCACCGATCGTTGATGGAACAGGAGAAACATGATCTGGACAACAGGCAAATGCCCAGGGTGGGGTGAAGAAGGGAAATGGATTTCAGAAAATGTGATGCTTCCTAACAATTCCCAGCAAAGTTCCCACAAGTAGATGGTTTGTGGGCACTTTAAAAAAAGAACTGTGAAAAATATAATGATACAAGGGGGAAAAATGGAATAATTTCTAGGACAGTGCAAGAGTGGATGGACGAGGGGACTGAAGTATGATTTCCAGGTGACACTAAAGGCCAACTTGAGGGTGGTGAGCATGAAACTGAAGGGACACCGATAGCATGTGGTGTGTTTTGCTCTGGCTACACTCAGCTGCACAGGAACAGGGGAAAAGCAGGCAGAAGTTGATATAACCAGGGTTGTCATTTAGCCAAGCGAGAGTGATGAATCAGGAGAGTGACAAAGGTAGGCAACAGAACGACTATAAAGATTTCCTATGGAATTAAACTGGGGGAACAGGAAGTAGAAGACAGGAAGGGGTGAAGGGCAGAGAAAAAGCAGCAGGGCCAATGGATTGAAAGTCCAGATGAGGTCACAGGATTGTTGAATCCTAGAAGGGGTGAGCTGGGGAAATAGGAGGTTTAAATTGAGATGATGAAGGGACTGCAGTTATTATAATCACAGGGTCAGGAGTATGGTAAGAGAGGTAAATGGCTGAGATATGGTGGAGGACACGAATACTCCAGTAATGATCCCTCAAAGGGGGCATCATTCATGTGGATATTGAAATCACCAAGAACTATGACAAGAGTAACGTTGGAGAAAGTGGCAAGGAGCCGAGAGCTAAAACTGGTTTTACAACTAGGACTAACCAGAGGGTTTTCTTTAACTCCCTAAGAGTGACCAGAGACACTTTGGAACATGATTCAAAGGTCATAAAGGGACAGAGAAAAAACTAGCTCACCAAGAGTTTCAAAGGGAGAAAAGCAGTTTTATAATTACAGAAAGCGGGGGTGGCGGTAGGGAGAACTCGATGATTTTGAGCCAGCAGGAGACTGAGAAGGGAAAAAAAGCATACACAATTCATGTATTTACTCCTAGTTAGGATGGATCAGGAGAATCAGAGGAAATCTATAGTTCGTATCTCAGCAAGACAAACAATTGACTCCAGTGAGGAAGAAATGCAGATTCCACATATTTAGACCAGTTAGGTAGAACAGTTAAATAAAGCCAATCTTTGAACAAATATTTAGTGAGAACCTATTGTGTGTCAGGCTCTGGGAATATAACAAAGGAAAGACTCCCAATTGTTAACAGCAGGCATACAGACCATGATAACAGGATACAATAAAATAGGCAGACTAAAAAGATAAGTAGGATTCTCAGAGAGAGAGGGAGGGCATGGCTGACTACCTCTGGGTGTAGGTACCCAGGCTCCAGGGCAGGATTAGCAATGTCCCCTTTCTTTTTTACCTTGTCCCTGGCAGACATTACTAATCAATTCCCACCCTCTCCCACTCAGCCTGGACTCAGCCTCAGGATCCTTTCAACACTGCCCTGCAAGTACCTACAGACAATGAAATGGAATCATTTTGCCAACCTGGTTTTAGAGTCTGGGGCTCTACAACAAAGGTTGAAGTACTCAATTTTATCTACTTCTAAGAAACTGAATAAAGGTAAGTTAGCTAATCATACTTTTGAGAATTATCTGATAATTAGTGCTAACTTACTACTATTCAATGAGAAATAATAAGGGCGGCCACGTCGACGGCCTGCACATGAACTTTTAGGTAAAGTCACACTTATGATGGAAGGCTGCTGGTGGGCATGGGGTCAGAGCAAAGGAAATAGAAATGTCCTAAGAAATAGTCTCCTCGGGCTTCCCTGGTGGCGCAGTGGGTTAAGAATCCGCCTGCCAACTCAGGGGACACGGGTTCGAGCCCTGGTCCGGGAAGATCCCACATGCCGCGGAGCAACTAAGCCTGTGCGCCACAACTACTGAGCCTGCGCTCTAGAGCCTTCAAGCCACAGCTACTGAAGCCCGTGCGCCACAACTACTGAAGCCCGCGCGCCTAGAGCCCGTGCTCCATAACAAGAGAAGCCACCGCAGTGAGAAGCCCACGCACCGCAACAAAGAGTAGCCCCCACTCGCCGCAACTAGAGAAAGCCCACGTGCAGCAACAGAGACCCAACACAGCCAAATATAAAATAAATTAAATAAATAAATTTATAAAAAAGAAAAGAAATAGTCTCATCAAATTGTACAAGTGGTATGTATCCTCCATTATAAGAATATAAAATAGCACATCAGAATTCAAGGAAATTGCATCCCTTAAGCAATTGGTTTATGTGTATTGAACTATATGGGCTTAACAAAGACAGACAGACTGAGAGAAAAGACTACCGCATAACACCCACCATCACACTCAATGAGCTTGTGCCCACAGATGCCTGAGATGTGGCCCCTGTGGCCACCTCATGTGTTCCATCCCCTTGTGCCTCTAGACTATGACCAGCCCTGCGATTTGCAGGTGATCTCATGGATATTTCAGAGGCAATTTGGAGTACCTTTGATTTTTGCCTCCAGTGCGACTTAATCTGCAACTCCCCTGTATTTAGGGCTCTTGACTAGGGTGCCATGGTCCTTGGCCAGGGCTGAAAGGACCACATTTCAATCCTTCCCCCTCTAATTCCCTTCTTAGTCAGTTGTCAGCTACTGCATTACCTCATGCCAGCCGTTTTACAATGCAGATGATGAGCTATGGCTTCCTCTGAATCAATCATGCTCCACTCACATCTTCCTAAAGAACCCCTGGGGAGTGGCCTGAAAAGCTGATTATATTATATTATGGATACACCCTGGACTTCTTTTTTTTTTTTTTTTTTTTTTCACCCTGGACTTCTTAATGGGATCTAAGACATATCGTAGACACATTAGAAAATCAGTCCCCACTTGGTAACATTTTCCAAACAGTTTTCCAAATTCTGGGGCCATTTGTGGTTCTCACTACACCACTACACACTATGCTGGAAGGAATCGCTAAAAAGCTGAATAACAGAGTCAGGACCAGAAAGGATTTCTGAGGGCTGGAATAATGAGTCAAAACTAACAAGAGGAGGGAAGGGTAAGCTGGGACGAAGTGAGAGCGTTGCATGGACATATATACACTACCAAATGTAAAACAGATAGCTAGTGGGAAGCAGCTGCATAGCACAGGGAGATCAGCTCGGTGCTTTGTGACCACCTAGAGGGGTGGGATAGGGAGGGTGGGAGGGAGACACAAGAGGGAGGAGATATGGGGATATATGTATATGTATAGCTGATTCACTTTGTAATACAGCAGAAACTAACACAACATTGTAGAGCAATTACACTCCAATAAAGATGTTAAAAAAAAACAACTAACGAGGAAATCTAAGTGGTATAAATGTCAAGCCCTGAACATAAGGTTCAAAAAATCAACTGTATAAACCACAGAAAGGAGACATCTGGATTGACAGCTAGTCACATGATAAAATGTCGAGCCAGGACAGCAAATCCCAAGCCTTGCATGGCGGCCCCGAGACCCCCAACTCCAGCACCTGTGAGACACCAACCCCCCTGCTAATCAATCCCAGCCTCAGAATCAAAGCTCAGTCACAGGGGTCCTCTCGGCACAGCATCCCTCATCCTCTTCCCACCCCCTAGTGCCTGGAAGGGGCTTGAGAAACAAAACCGATTTGCCAGCCAGACATTCTCTCCACTCACTCCCATTAGAGCCCTCCAGGCAATAATGTCCCATCATCTCACCGATGGTTTTCCTGGCCTGGGAGAGTAGAGAGACTCTCTCCATAAATGGACCTTACTCTTCCCCTCTTTAGAGCAGAACTTTCCGATGACTAAATATTTTGGTGAGTTTCATCAGAGTCACAGTAGCTCAACTTGGCAGCTGTGAGTTCTCGGGATAAATGAGCCCAGGATGCTGTCTCCTCAAAGCAATTTCTTCAAAAGCCACCACCCTAAGGGTCACGGACAGCAAGGTCATGGGAGAATGAACTAATGAACTCTTTAGCCTCTTGGACCCACCCACCACTCCCTGCCCTATATCTTACACCTCAGTGATATCTAACGGTTTGTAGTTCCCTACACACCATCCTCTCTCAGCTGCCTCCTCAGCTTAAGACTTGGCCTTGTGGTCACCTATGTCTGAGCATTCTCCTACCAGCATCTCATGTATGGAGCTACCGGCCACATGTAGTGTCTTCTATGAATCCCTAGCACCCAGCAGAGGGCAACGCACGTAGATGCTCAGTAGGGTCTTGGCTTCTTTCCTTCAGGGTGCATATGTGATGGGAGGGGTAGGAGGGCAAAGAAGGGAGAAGTTGCACATACCCCTCCACGAGCCAGAGTGGGCTGGGGGAGCTAGTCAGTGGAGGTCCAATAAAAACAGCCCACAGTGGGGATCCTCAATGTCCTGATGACGTCAGAAACGCCTGGGGGTACTTATTTAAAATGATGAATCTTGGGCAGCACCCCAGACCCAGTGAATTAGCATCTTTGAGGCTGAGGCCCACGAATCTGCACTTAGACAATTGTTCCAGATGATTCATAGGTGTGACAAATCTGAAGACTCTATCCCAAGGGGCATGTGAGCCTGAGAGACCATCAAAGAGGCCACAGAGCAAGAGTCCAGAAGAGATCCCTTCCTGTGTCTCAGCGCCCTCCTCCGCAAGACCACGAGAGACCTTGTAGATATGGAAACCTTACATCCTGGATTCTCTCATGGCTTCTGATCCACATCTGGTCCATTGTCAGATCATGTGTAGGTCAGCTGTGTCCTGGCTTTTGATTAGGTTCAGAAAATGAACAAGGTAGGCAGCATTATTACTTCCAACTCACAGATGAGGGCACTGAGGCTTAGAGAGGCTAAATGACAAGTCCACTGGCATGGGGAATGAGTGGTACGAGACAGGGATTTCACATCCAAGCCAGTCTGATTCTAGCACCTGCATTTCTACCCTCCGTTTCCCAGCAGGTGACCTAGCATGAAGTGTCTCCTCTGAACAGAAAAACATCCCAGAGGAGAGGCTTATGAACTTACTCTCCCAGTCACCAGTTAACACATTAAACCCCAGTTAATATCTGGGAGGGCCAACGGCAGAGACTTGAATGAGACTCAGGAGTTAAAGCTCAACTCAAGACACTCCCCCAAGTGCGAAGTCCTCTTCACCCTCTGTCCTGGGCCAGTGCCTTCGGCCCCAGAGCTTCACCTTTATTTTATTAAGTTCCTTCTGATACCTAAGAGCACACCCGCCGCACCTACTCAAGTCCGCAAGTGCCTTCTGCACCCCCAGGCACAGATGACAGTAGCACAACTAGTAACAATGTGCAGTGACGTCATCCCACAAATTCCGTATCTGCTGGCCTGCAAGCCCCACCAGACCATAAGGCAAACCTCTGAGGTCACGAGTGGGCCTTGTTCATCCTCATTTCACGGATGCCTGGCTCAGGGCTGAACATAGAAGGCAGTGAACTGACGCCACTATGGGCAAAATACAGGCACATCTCAGAGGAACTGCAGGTTCGGTCCCAGACTACCGCAATAGAGCAAATATCGCCACACCGCGAGTCACACGAGCTTTCTGGTTTCCCAGCGCATGTAAAAGTTATGTTTACACTATACTGTAGCCTATTAAGCGTGCGATAGCATTATGTCTAAAAAAGTGTACCTTAATTTGCCCTAATTTAAAAATACTTTATCGGGCTTCCCTGGTGGCGCAGTGGTTGAGAATCTGCCTGCTAATGCAGGGGACACGGGTTCGAGCCCTGGTCTGGGAAGATCCCACATGCCGCGGAGCAACTGGGTCCGTGAGCCACAATTACTGAGCCTGCGCGTCTGGAGCCTGTGCTCCACAACAAGAGAGGCCGCGACAGTGAGAGGCCCGCGCACCGCGATGAAGAGTGGCCCCCGCTCGCCGCAACTAGAGAAAGCCCTCGCACAGAAACGAAGACCCAACACAGCCATAAATAAATAAATAAATAAAAATTTAAAAAAATAAAAAAAATAAAAAAAAAATAAAAATACTTTATCGCTAAAAAAATGCCAGCCATCATCTGAGCCTGCAGCAAGTTGTAATCCTTTCGCAACAGAATATCAAAGATCAACGATCACAGATCACCGTAACAGACAGAATAACAATGAAAAAGCCTGAAATATTGCAAGAATTACCAAAACGTGACACAGAGACACAAAGTGAGCAAATGCGTTGGAAAAATGGCACCAATGGTCTTGTTTGATGCAGGGCTGTCACAGACCTTCAGTTTGTGAAAAACACAGTATCCGCGAAGCACAACAAAAGCAAAACCCAATAAAACAAGGTCTGTCTGTACAGTGCTGGTGCTGTGGGGCTGTTGCCACCCAGAGGATGCCGGGCCTGGCCTTGGGCGGCTTACAGCCCAGGCAGGCAGTGACACGAGCGTGCAGATGGCGGCAGAACGAGGCAGGGAAAATGAATTATTATTCAGGAAGCATAACAGATGCTTAGCCAGAACAGCTGCACCCTCAGTCACAAAGGTCAGTAGAGACTGTACTGATGAACAAGGAGGCATGACTCCAGCAGAGGTACAGAGCAAACACATCTCTATCTCTTGGCCGATTACTGAGGACAAAGCAAGGATGTATATCCAGACGGAGGTGATTTCTGTGATCTCCTCCCCTCACACACCTGCTCTGAATGCCGGTTGATACCATTTATGTGCTCCCCTCATGAACGCCCAGAGATATGGTCTGAATGTCAACTTTCATTCCATTAACTTCTTTCCAACACCTACAAGCAGAACCAAAGTTCACAGGCAAGCACTGAAAGCTACTGTCAGATTTGACCTGTGTACACGTTAACCAAAACCCAGAGGAGCCCCTGCAGGGCAGAAAGAGATGGCTGTGGTGGGAGAGAGACTTGCAGGATGGATTCTGTCTGCTCGTGGAGATCCACACTGGGGAGTTTTTATGCAAAATATACTTGCCAATGTCACAATGAGTTTGTTTTGGGTTTTGTTTTTATTTAAAAGAAGGTTCTGGTGAATGAGCCTGCATCTTTGGTTAGCAATGGTGCTGCATAAACCAGAGACAAGGGCCAGTGGCGCCCTGAGGGATCCTGGGTTGACACCAGCTCAAATTTCCTTTGTCCCTGCTGACCCTCATAAATTCCTTTAGGAACGCAGCTCTCCAAGGCCCTCAGGGAGTACGCACCAACTAGCCAGCGAAATGGAAAAGAAAAAGAGAAGAAAGAAAAAACATGCCACGTCACACCAGTCTCCTCTCGTAACTCTTACATGAGCTAAAAGAAAAGAGACATCGTATGAAGTTCGACAACTGTGGTTTCCAGAACCCTGGACAATTTTCTTTGCGAGGGAGCCAGAGAAAACTGCCCCAGTTTAGCCCTGGAGAAAAAACAATTTCCAATGAATTGAATTTCCTTGCAAGGTAAAGCAGTTTGCTAAAGTTTCGCTTAAAAAAAAAAATGCCCCTCACATCTACTCTCAGTGTGTCTACAAACAGGCTTTCTCTTAATTGAGAAAAGAAGGATAAAGAAGCCCTGAAATGGTCGATGGTTTTAAAATTCACTGAGCTGACTGAATAGATACAGAATCAGTTTGGTATTCTCTATCAAAACCCTTCTCACCAGCTTTCTTCCTTCCTCAAATTGAGAAATGACTCATATCTTAAAATTGTAATCTACACACACACACACACACACACACACACACACACACACACACACACACCCCATCCCCCAATACAAGACAGTACAGAAAGTACTGGGAAACAGGTGATCTCTCCTTTCTGCAAAGTGAAAAAGAGTGTAGGTGGCTTCCAAAAAGCAAACTGGCATTTCACCCACAGGAGCATTTTAACTTAATACATTGAACAATTGCCTCATCTGCTTTCTGGGTGTCCAGATGGAAGTCGGGCACAGAGCAGAGACCTGTGAATAGCAATAGGGTCGGGCTGGGGAGGGGTGAGGGCCACGAGGAAGAGGCCTTGCTGGATGCAGTCTTGTAGCTCTTCCCTGGAAGGGGAGGGGTGCAGGCACACACAGAGGCAGGGGCGGAAGCTTCCACAGACGTGTACCAGCCAAGGAAAAGTTTCTCTCATCATTTCGGTTTGGTTGAGTTATGCAAACACTGTAGAACCCTCCTCTCTGTGCCAGGTGCTGGGGATACAGCCCAAGAACCAATCTCAGCCTGGGAGACGCTTACAACCTTGTAGAGAAGACAGCTTCATAAGATTCATAAAAATCATGTGCAACTAGAGCCTGGAGGAGAGCACAATCCCGGGATGATGGGTGGGAAGATTCTTAAAGAAGCTGAAGGGTACCACATTATATTGTCTTATAATATTATTCCATTATTAAAGGATGAGTGGGTATTGGCCAGGCAGAGTTGGGTTGGGCATTTTAGGCAAAGTGTTGGCATGAGCAAAGGCCTAGAGGCCAGAGCAGAGCAGGGTGCCATGTGCGTGGGTAATGCAGATAGGGTGGTGTGGCTGGATCTCAAAGGACAGGATGGGGATGACAGGAAGGGCTGCATGTACCTCCTACTGAGAAGTTTGGACTCCATTCAGGAGCCCATGGGGAGCCACCGAAGGGTTTTAAATGTGCCCATCCTCTTTTAGGGCACATTCTAAGGGCTCCTGATTCAGCCCAGACTTCACTCTTCTCCATCCCTGGCCTAACCCAAAGCCCCTCCCACTGGAGTTCCCAGCCTGGTCTCAGGTATAAATGAATGTCCCCTGTGTATATACTATAGAGAAGGCACCAGGGAGAATTTAAAGACAACTCCTTTGTCTTTAGGAGTTGAGTTTCTGCCCCTTTGTTATCTAACCCTGGAGGGAGTCTACCTGAAGGACTTTCAGCTGGTGGAGCAGAAAGCTTAGGTCAGCAGTTGGCCCCTTCCAACTCATCCCTCTTGGGTGTCCAACTCCTCTACTGCTATTTCTCTCCCTAGTTAATTGAATATTCAAAGGAAATAACTATTGATTGAGTGTCAGTGGGCACTCAGCATGAACTCCCACCTCTTTTTATGAGCCTTCCAGTACTGCAGACGTTAAAAAGACAAGAAGCACATTTTCCTGACTCCCTTGCAGCTAGGGTCCTGGGTGAGAATTAGGTAACACCAAGTAGATACACTCACAAAGGAGGAAGTGAGGTGAAGCCTGTTTCTGCTGGCAAGTAAGGTGGTAGAAACACAGACTCGGTGTTCTAGTGTCTGCTCACCAGCTTCACAGATGTAGCTATGGCAGGACAGCATCCCGATCCCAGCAATGGGTTCTTAGGTGATGGTCCTGAACTTCCACTCCTTCACCCTTTCCATCAATTATGTAAGTACCTAATTCCCTGCATGAAATCCCTTTCTGCTTAAAATACCTAGAGAGGTGGACTTCCCTGGTGGCGCAGTGGTTAAGAATCCACCTGCCAATGCAGGGGACACGGGTTTGAACCCTGGTCCAGGAAGATCCCACATGCCGCGGAGCAACTAAGCCCGTGTGCCACAACTACTGAGCCTGTGCTCTAGAGCCCGTGAGCCACAACTACTGAAGCCCGCGCACCTAGAGCCCATGCTCCGCAACAAGAGAAGCCACCACAATGAGAAGCCCACGCACCGCAACAAAGAGTAACCCCCGTTCGCTGCAACTAGAGAAAGCCCGCACACAGCAACAAAGACCCAACGCAGCCAAAAAAAGTAATTAATTAATTAAAAAAAAAAAAGTAATGTGCATGTTTAAAAAAAAAAAAAAACCTAGAGAGGGACTTCCCTGGTGCTGCAGTGGTTAAGAATCCACCTGCTAATGCAGGGGGCATGGGTTTGATCCCCAGTCCAGGAAGATCCCACATGCCACGGAGCAACTAAGCCCGTGTGCCACAACTACTGAGCCTGCGCTCTACAGCCTGTGAGCCACAACTACTGAGCCCTCGTGCCGCAACTACTGAAGTCCATGTGCCTAGAGCCTGTGCTCTATAACAAGAGAAGCCACTGCAATGAGAAGCCCACGCACCACACGAAGAGTAGCCCCCACTCGCCTCAACTAGGAAAAGCCCGCGCACAGCAACGAAGACCCAATGCAGCCCAAAATAAATAAGTAAATAAATTTATTAAAAAATAAAATAAAATACCTAGAGAGCTTTGTTTCCTGCACTGGCCCTGGTGGTCCCCTCAACTCCTCAATACATCTGCTTTCTTGATGCCTCCCTCATCTACAGTAGGGTCTTGATGAAAACTCCAAATACATTGAAACAAAAAAATACAAGGCATGCTCAGTCCTCTTCACAAAGCTCACCTGAAGACCTAGTCCCTCCAAGCTTTGTGAAAGCGGGGCCAACTTTCCTCCCCTCCCCTGAAGCCTCTGTTTGCCTATCCCCTCCTCTTCTCTACAGTGGCTCCCTCAGGAACCTAGATTGTTCTCATCGCCATGTCCTTTGGAAACTTGTCCTCTCTCTCTCCACTCTGATACAATGCTTCATTTCCTCCGTCCTTACTTAACTTGGCTTAGGTTTCCACTCCCTAAGTACACTGAGACAGTATATTACACAAAAGGAAATCTACCGAGCCAGCGATTTGTTTCCTCATCACTCGTGGTGCTCGAGCGAACACTGGGCTCCAGCTGCTGCAGTTGACTCCATTAAGCTTAATGCCCAATGCCAGGGTTGCTATGGAAACCAGAAATAACATTTCAGGAATCCCTCACAGCCTGGGTGACTTTGGTTTCTAGGCTGTTCTACAAATAGTCTTTCTTGTAGCTGATCATTAAGATGAAGAGCAGTTAATAAGACAGCAAGTTTCATGATGATGAAATGATCAGACTTGATCATCACAAAGCACTTAGGATATGCAAATTTTAACACTGAAAAGGAACTTTAAAGGCTGGATTCAATTTCCCTATTCTGCAAATGGAGAAGGTCATGCAGGGTAAAGGTGGGGCAGGCTCCTGACTCTCAGGCCGCCCATGTTCCCCGACACCACACACATTCTCCATCCTGGGCAAGTTACTTACTCTCTCTAACCTTCAGTTTCCTCTTTTACAAGATGGAGACAATGACTGTACCTGCCTCAGAGGGGTGCCAAGAAGATTAAGTAAGTGAATATGTGTAAAGTACTTAGAATGGTGCCTGGCACAAAGTAAGAGTCAAATAATTATTTTTGTTATTATTATTATTTCCACCTGGTATTGTGTTGAGGGCTGTATGGAAGCAACATGGCCATAGCAAAGAAAGCACTGCTATGGACTGGGAGTCCACAGACCCATGTTCTGGTCCCCACTCTGCCACCCACGAGGTGACAGTGGCCACATAACCTTCTTTTTTTGGAGAGGGGGAGGGTGGCTATGTTACTTTGATCTCTAGGGTTGGACTAAATAATTTCTCAGTTCCTTTCCAGCTCTCGTATGCTATGGTTTTAAGTAAAATGAATTAAATAGGGATGTTCCTTGACCTTTACAAGTGGTTATATCCATATCTATAATGATAGCTAATATTGATTGAGCAACGATTATATATCAATATAATGCTACATGCACTAACTCCTTACCATTCACAACAACCTATTATCCCCATTTAACAGGTGGGAAAACTGAGTCTCAGAGAGTTTAATTTGTCCAAGGTCACACAGTTAGTAAGTAGTAGAATCAAGATTCAAATCCAGGAATCTAGAATTCATACTCTTGATGATTAATCTACAGGAAACAACAAATGTACAAACACAGCTATAGAAGGATACAACCTGCACGACTTTATATCACATTAATGTTCCCTCATTGTAACTGTAGGTACTCTGCAGGCTTTACATAAATTCCCAGCAACTGGTACTATTCAAGAAGGTTTTGGGAAACTTGCCACAAATAAAATAATTCTTAGTTCTTCATTACACGCCAGGGATGATCACATCCACCAACATCCCTCACTGAGATGATGTCATTAGCCTCCCAAACGGCCTTTGCCTTTGTTCCTCTACAGACTGCTTTCAATCAGGCAGCCAGAGCAATCCTTTAAACACAAGTGAAAGCATGTCACTCCTTTGCTTAAAACCCTCCAATGGTTCCCATCTCTCTCAGAGAAAAGCCAAAGTCCTAACAACGACTCACCAAGGTCCCCATGTTACTTCCCTGAGCCACACTGCACTGGCACTGCTGTTCTAAACACTTCAGGCGAGCTGGAACATTCTTCCCCTGGATTCAGCGACTGTCCCCTCACCACCTTCAAGAAAATGGCTTAACAAAGTAGACTGGATGACGCTAGTGTTGCCTACTTAAACTTCATTTCTCTACTAATCCCCTTCCTGCTTCCTTGCTAAGATTCCAAGCAGCAAGAAAGTGACCATGATCTCTGCGAGGATAGGTCCCATCCCCACCAGGAACGACTCCTTATTGGAAGAAGACAGCCTTGGTTATCCCAGTCTCCAGACGAGGTAGCTGGAGTAGGCACGCAATCCAGTTTTGGCCTATGGGGAGTAAGGGAAAGTCTACTGAAGATTTTGGTCTCTGCTAAAAGGAGTGAGTGAAGGGACAAAAAAGTCCTCTTTCCTCCACTCTTATTCTCTTCCTGCCTTGACCATAACCATGGAAGGATGTGATGTTTGGAGCTGCAGCAGCCATCCTGTGACTATTAAGGCAGAAGCCTAAGAAAGGAAAGCCAATCTCCTGGGATGAGGTCGCTTCAGCTGGAAATAACCCTGGCCTCAATGATAAAGCTGAGCCACTGCCACAAACTGGGAATCACGGATCTCCAGACTTCTTGTAAGATATTCAAGTATCTTTTAAGAAAAACACTGTTAGCTTATTCCAATTGCACCCTACCTAATACCCAGAGATTTCACTACTGATACCAAGCCTGCTATAGAGTAGCTGCTCAACAAAAATGCGTTTGTTCTACGTATGAAGGAATGAATCTGATGGTACAACTTTTGACACTCTAAAAATAAAATGTATTAAACGGTTTTGCTAATTGCATGTATTTTCTGAAATGCTCATGTAATCAATTTTTTAGACATCCTTCTCTAAGATCAATATCTGATTTAAGGGTGAAAGGGGAAAAAACTGCTACTTTATATTTAAATCAGTAGGTGCTCAAAGAGATAAATAAAAATTAATAATACTAATAATATTAATAAATGTCATCTCTCATTCATTTATTCAGTACACATTTATTGTGAGGCTGCTACACCAGATGCTTTATACCCAGAGACGAAAAGACCTAGTTCCTAGTTTTAAAGATCTCACAGTAGAGTGGGATCACGGGAGAGTTAACACCACTTTGCAATGTACAAATCGTTTTTTCAAAATAAACTTTAAAATCGACAATAACAGCAACAAGCATTTATTGAAAGCTAAGTCCATGCCAGGCTCTGGGCCAAGCCCTTTATCTGCATGATCTCATCCCATCTTCATTCCCACTCTGAGGGAGGTGCCATTATCATCTCCATTTCACAAGCGAGACAACTGGGGTTAGGGTCGTTCCGCTACTTACTCATGGTCACACAGTGGAAAGCCAGAGCTCACACTTGTTCAAAGTTAGCTATGGTTATTTGTAAAACCAAGCTGACAAGGGTGGTGGCAGGCGTGGAAAGGTTCAGGAGCCACGGTTGATTGGAAGGTCAGTAAGAAAATGGGGCCATGAGACTGTCAGGACAAAGGAAACCATCTTAGGCTGACTCTGCAGCAGACAGGGATTATGTCTGTCTCGTCTGTGTCTGGGGCTGGCCTTAGCTTCAGTGGCTGGTTGGTTGATGGCTTTGTTCCAGCCCTGACTCAGTCTGACCACTGGCTGAGGCAAACGTCTACGTGAGAACAGCCCATGTGGTAGGAGGGGAAAGGGCTCCCCTGAGCCCTAGAATACTTGGTATTAAGCCCTAGGCTGCTGCTGGTCAATTACTTCACCTTTAGCAAGAAGGAATATTTCTGGACTCTGGTTCCCTCACCCTTAACCCTTATTTGTACCAGGGACTTCCATGGCAGTCTGGTGAAACCCATAACCCCTTCTCAGAATACAGTTTTTAGATGTCCAAAATAAAATGCAACACACACTAGGATGGCAATTAGAAAAAAAATGGAGAATAACAAGTGTTGGTGAGGATGTGAAGAAATTGGAACTCTTGTGCATTATTGGTGGGAATGCAAAATGGTGCAGCTGCTATGGAATGCAGTTTGGCAGTTCTTCGGAAAAGTTAAACATCGAATTACCATGTTTCCCAGCAATTCCATCCTCGGTACATATCCAAAAAAATTGAAAGCAGACACTCAAACAGATACTTGTATGCCAATGTTCATAGCAACACTATTCAAGTAGCCAAAAAGTGGAAACAACCCGAGTGTCCATCAACAGATGAATAGATAAACAAAATGTGGTATATACATATGATGGACCATTAGCCATAAAAAGAATGAAGTTCTTTTTTTTTTTAATAAATTTATTTATTTATTTTTGGCTGTGTTGGGTCTTCGTTTCTGTGCGAGGGCTTTCTCTAGTTGCGGCGAGCGGGGGCCAGTCTTCATCGCGGTGCGCGGGCCTCTTACTATCGTGGCCTCTCTTGTTGCGGAGCACAGGCTCCAGACGCGCAGGCTCAGTAGTTGCGGCACACGGGCTTAGTTGCTCCGCGGCATGTGGGATCTTCCCAGACCAGGGCTCGAACCCATGTCCCCTGCATTGGCAGGCAGATTCTCAACCACTGCGCCACCAGGGAAGCCCCAAGAATGAAGTTCTGATACATGCTACAACATGCCTGAACCTTAAAAACGTTACGCTAAGTGAAAAAAGTCAGACACAAAAGAACAAATATGGTATCATTCCACTTACATGAGGTATCTAGAATAGGCAACATAGAGACAGAAAGTAGAAAGGAAATTCCTGGGGGATGGAGGGGGAGGGATGGGGAGTTATTTCTTAATGCGTAGAAAGTTTCTACTTGGGATGATGAAAATGTTCAAAACGTCCTGGAAATAGACAGTGATGATGGTTGCACAACAGTGTAAATGTACTTAATGCCACTGAATTGTACACTTTTTTGGGGGTGGGAGGTGAAGTAGAAAAGAATAGCTTTATTACTTTGCCAGGCAAAGGGGGACACAGTGGGCTCCTGCCCCCTAAAACTACGTGTCTCCTGTACACTTTAACATGGTTCAAATGGTTAATTTTATTTTATGTATATATTAACACAATAAACAAACAAATAAATCCAAAGGATGAGAAAGGAGGCCAATTATTTGAACTACAGTGAATCAAGATATTAAAAAGAAAAAAAATTGTGGATATAGTAACATACTGACTTTAAAAAATAACACTAAATAACAAGATCAAAAGATGGGTTACTAAGTAGTGTAATTCTGAAGTAGTGGTGAGCGTAAGCACTATTTTGAGTTATCTCTCACGACTATAATGTGCCATGAACAGATCTGTGATCTCTATTGCTGAGACGGCACTGCTACTACTCTTGTGGTTTGTGGTTTACAATTATAATAGAAGGAAATGCTAAGTTGCAGTTAGAGGTTAGTGAAAAAGGATGTTATTTTTTTCTCATCCAAATTACGGACCCACTGAAGTCTATCCAAGGGATCTTTGGAGGCCCATGGACCCCAGGTTAAAAACCTCTCAACGAGATGATCTCTAAACTCTCTTCTAATTAAAACGGTGTGATCTAGCAGTGATTTCTGGCTCATCTGAACATTATGGATAAATTCACATCTCTGATAAGTTTTTTTTCTTATCTGTAGCTGGGGATTATTATAAAATCTGCCTCTCAAGGACTTTGTGAGGGAAAGGGAGGTAAGGAAAGCATTAGGAGCTTTGTAAAACCGTAAAGCTCTCTTGTAAATGCTAGGTAGTATCAGGGAAACCTAAGAGTCCATGAAGACGTCTGCCCCATCCCCTGCACGCCCGTCCCCCAGGGCTCAGGGTTCCTTCAGAATTTTTGCTCGGATCTTTGTGAACTGTGGGAACAAAACAATGGGCCCCCTTTGTTAAAGAATACCATGCCCCGTGTAAAAACATAGTGTTATGAACTATAATGTATGCCAGCAGACTCGAAAATACAGACAAATCAGATCATTTTAAGGAAAATACCAATTATCAAATAGACTCAAGAAGAAACAGAAAACCTAAACACACTAATGACTCTTAAAGTAATTGCATGAGTTGTCAAATATATCCTCTCTACAGAAGGCATCAAGCCCAGATGGTTTTATGAGTAAGTTATACTAGCTCTTGAGGATGTCTTCTCTCACTGATCCCATACAAATTTCCCCCCAAAAGACCCATGCTGCCTGAAACTGTGGAATGTGTACCAAACCCTAAAGATGTGTGTTCCTTTAATGAATGAATAAATGATAAAACTGAGGCAAATTATGAAACGAAACACAATGTATTAGAACTAAACTATTTTGGTAGAGAAAAACAGCTAGGTAAAATGCATGGTCTACCTATTCCTCTTCATTTTGGAGACAAATTCAAGTTTGATTGGAAGAGGGGAGTGAAGGAGCCTGCTACCTTCAGTGGTTGGGACAATCACACACAGGACAGCCACAAGACACTGGCACCGGTGCACACGGGTGAATGGTACCCTGAGGAGGAGGGGATGCTTCCCTGGCTGTCCATCAACGAGTCCCAAAGATATAAGGATTCTTCATCTTGCACCAGGCTTAGCACAGCGCCTGGAACATGGGGACTCTCTTAACATATTTATTCAATGAATGGATGGAGTAGACTGGAAGAAGGCCCAGTGTCAGGCCTGGGGAATTAAGAGCTGGAGATGGAAAGCAGCCTCTCACAGGCTTGGCCAGACCCGAGCCCCTTGGACAGGATTCCTCTGCAGTTTACTTCATGGTCCAACCTAACTTTAAAAGCCCCAGGGGCTCATCCTCCCAGGGTTTCTCAAGGCCAAATGCCCCTCACTGCACCTCCTCCATCGTGCCTTTCCAAAGGCCCCTCCTGGCTCTGAGCCCAAGTGGTCAGATGCTTACGTTCCTCCTGTTTCTCCCCCAGCCCCTTCCCCTGCATCAGCTCTTTGTACATCTGGCCGTCCGGCTTCCTCTTTGATGTTCTTACTCACTGACTGCCTGCGGGCTTACGATAACTTCTCCCTCCTCCTCCTTTCTCAGCCCCACCATCCTCTTGAGCCGCCAAAATACACACACTGCCCTCCTTTCTCCTTTCATCTTTCCCTATAAATCAGCCTCCTCTGGATATACTGAAAGGAAGCTTGTCTGAGCTAGTGGTTTTAATTCCTGGCTTTTGAAAGATCTTACTCGGACTTGGTTTCACATCCTGGCTTGACTGCACTGGTTTCCCATCTGCAGCCCGAGGATATTGGCTGCCCAACCCCACGGGCTTGTCCAATCTGCTTTAAGGACTCAGAAATGCACAATGGTAAATTAAAAAGTACCACACCACAGAAGTCTTTGAACATGCTTCCCTGGCGTATGTCAGTAACGGTATATCACCCTGAAATGGGAAGATAAAGGGAACAGAAAGGAGAAAGAGGCTACTTAGGAACGTGTTAGAGAAGACATACTGTCCTCCACAAACTGGGAAAGCAGGAAGCAAAGCAGCTTGTTACGGGCTGAACTGTGTCCCCAAATTTCATAAGTTGAAGTCTACTACCACAGAATGTGACCATATTTGGAGATAAGGTCTTTAAAGAGGTGATAAAGATTTAAAGAGATCATTAGGGTGGGCTCTAATCCAATATGACTGGCGTCCTTATAAGAAGAGGAAATGTGGACGCAGACAGGTACAGAGGGAAGCCCATGTGAGGACACAGGATGCGGGTGGCCATCTGCAAGCCCAGATGAGAAGCCTCACTGTAACTGAGCAGGACCCTATGGGGCCTTCCTGGGACAGACCCCTCCCCATATCCTCTTCTCTAGCTCCTCTCTGAAGTACCCAGATAATAGTATCTCATGCATATTTCCTGAGCTTTTCAGATACTAAAAACCACCACCCAAACAGAAAAAATTAACTACTTGATGATCATCAGCAAGTAGCCCCCAGACCTTCTGGCACCTAAGGATTGATAATGTTAACCGCCCTGCTACCTCACCATCAACAAATAAGGGAACTGTGAATGAGCTGATCACATGCTCTGGGACGCCCCTCCTCACCTGGCCTTTAAAAATGCTTTGCTGAAACCCTTCAGGGAGTTCAGGGATTTTTCTGGGCATGAGCTACCCGTTCTCCTTGCTCGGCTCTGCAATAGACCTTTCTCTGCTCCAGACTACGACGTTTTGGTTTGTTTGGCCTCACTGTGTCTCTGGCACACAAACTTGCGTTCGGCAACATCACCAAGAATCCAGTCAGCTAGCACCTTGACCTGGGACTTCTGGCCTCCAGAATCATGGGAAAATAAATTTCTGTTGTTTAAGCCACCCAGTCTGTGCCACTTTGTTATGGCAGCCCTAATAAACTAATATACAACTCAAGTCTCCATAATATTTCCTCTCAAGAATACATGAACTGTTTATGGATTGATTATTCAAGCAACTTTGGAACAGCTCTCCTTGTATCAATATTTTCAGTATCTAATACTCATTAAATATTTAGACATGAATTTTTAAAGTAAAGATGACTATTCTTTATAATCATTTCAAAAGAATATAAAATATCTTTTAATATTTTCAGTGGGGACTTGGAGAAAGATACAGAAAACATTTCATCAAATTTGCAAATGATTCAAACTTGCTAAGTTAAGGAGGAAAAATAAATTAGTTGAGAATGATGAACCTAAATGAAGAAGATAAAATTTAATACAAAGAATTTTAAGTATTCCACTTAAGTTTAAAAAAAAAGTTTGGTATATCAGGGGTCCCCAACCCCTGGTACCAGTCCACGGCCTGTTAGGAACTGGGCCACACAGCAGGAGGTGAGCAGCCAGTGGGCGAGCAAGCAAAGCTTCATCTGCCACTCCCCATCGCTCCCCATCGCTCCCCATCGCTCCCCATCACTCACATTACCTCCTGAACCACCCCCCACCCCCGTCAGTGGAAAAATTGTCTTCCACGAAACTGGTCCCTGGTGCCAAAAAGGTTGGGGACCGCTGTGCTATATGCTACTAAGCCACCTGTAATAAAAGTTTAGTGATTTTTGTTGACTGCAAGCTCTACGTGAATTAACCAAAAAAGCTAAGGCAATATACCTGTAATCATTCTTTCACTCATTCAGTTAACATTGCCAGAAGTGAAACCCAGGTATTCAACAAATTATATGTTGCCAGTCACTAAAAATTTGGCAATTTCTCCCTTGTTTAAAAAATGTTATTTCAAAGGCTCCTAAGGCAGATTTTTCTTGGAAAGCAAATATTTAGCTTTTTTTTTTTTTAATAGAGGAGAAAGTCCTTATCTTTGAGTTCATTTCCTAATTCTGCAAGCACCTCCCCAGAATCCTGGAATGTGATGGTTTGCAGATGAGAGGTTTATTTAACTCCCTGCACACAAGGCCTTCAATATCCCTGAAGCCTGAGGAGCCAGTTCATTTCCTGGGCTAATCCAGGGGCTACAAAGTTTCATATGGAAGAAAAATCTGTCTCCTTAAAAGCACAGGTATTGGGACTTCCCTGGTGGCTCAGTGGTTAAGAATCTGCCTGCCAATGCAGGGGACACGGGTTCGAGCCCTGGTCCGGGAAGATCCCACATGCCACAGAGCAACCAAGCCTGTGTGTCACAACTACTGAGCCTGCGCTCTAGAGCCCATGAGCCACAACTACTGAAGCTCGCACGCTTAGAGCCCGTGCTCCACAACAGGAGAAGCCACAGCAATGAGAAGCCTGCGCACCACAACGAAGAGTAGCCCCCGCTCGCCTCAACTAGAAGAAGCCTGTGCGCAGCAACGAAGACCCAAAACAGCCAAAAATAAATAAATAAATTTATATATTTATTTTAAAAAAAAGCACAGGTATTTGGGTCCGCATCTCCTCTTTGAAGTCTTAACAAGTCTAAACTCTGCCATAACACAGCCTTCAGAGAGCCCTTCATCTTCACTTTTTTTTTCAAACTAAACATCCTCAGGTCTTTCAACTCTTTTCCACATGCCCTGGCTTTAGAGACTTTTCCTCTTTGCTCATTTGTTGGTTCATTTTCTCCTTCTCTAGGAATTTACTGAGTGTCTGTCGTGTACCTGGCACGTTACTAGCATGGCCAATACAACACAGACATCGACGCCAGCAATCAATCACTACCAAGGCTGACAAGCGCTGGGCTGGAACAGACGGGCATGCTGCGGGGATGTGATGTGGGGTACTTAATCCCAACCTAGAAGATTAGGGCTGCTTCCACATAGACCCGAAAGATGAGTCCAATTCGGTTGGATGAAACAGAGGAGGTAGGATTGCCAAAAAGGGTTTGAGCAGAGGAAATGTTATGTTGGCTTCTCCAACCCCGCCTCTGCTGCTCAGTGGTTGCACGACCTTGAGCAAAACATTTAACCTCTCTAAGCCTCAGTTTCTTCATCTGTAAAATGGGGATAATAATACCATGAAGGGAAGGGTGAACTGCCTAGCACAGTGCCTGGCACATAGTAGATGTTTCCCCAAAACGGGCAGCCATCGTTACCATTGTTATCATTATTATCATCAGGTGGGGAAACCTGGGACACGACTGGCTCCAGAGGGGTAAGGTGGTATGCCTCGCCCCCCAAGAGCAGCAGCCATCAAGGAGGAGAAAAGAACGGTGGCTATGTCACCCACCGAGGGGACGTCCTCCACCCCATCCCCCCACACATACACACTGCAGGTGCCAAACACATGGGCAAGCTGAGGATCAAACGTCCTGGAACTGAAGGAGGGAGTGAATGGAGAGGAAGGGATAATGGAAAGTTATGGAAAAGGAAGGGGATAAAGCGTTTACTAGGGAAGAGAAGGTGAGAGAGAGAATCTGTAAAAGAAAACAAATCAAGTTATACATTCATTGGGTAGGAAAGCTTCTAACTCTGTGGCTTGTTAGAAGTCCGATACTCATGCTTTTTGGAGTGTTCCCAGTATTCATCACAAGATTGGAATGAAGAATTCACTTCATACAGTTTCTAAAAATTGAATGATACCAGAGACGTTAGTTTATACGTAAAACTGAGCACAGGCAGGGAGAGATGAGATGAGATGATGTACTTTCTGCATCTGGGCTGAGCAGCAGCCATGACAGTCCCTCCATCAGGCCCGTGATTCCGTCCCGACCGTATTACAGAGGATGCACAGAGGGGGACTGATAAAAGGGCGGGGGGGGGTGTGTGTGTGTGTGATTTTACTTCAAAGGGTTTATTTTTTAAAAAGCCTTTGCTACAGGACTTCCCTAGTGGCACAGTGGTTAAGAATCTGCTTGTCAGTGCAGGGGACACGGGTTCGATCCCTGGCCTGGGAAGATCCCACCTGACGCAGAGCAACTAAACCCGTGCGCCACAACTACTGAAGCCCACGCGCCTAGAGCCCGTGCCCCGCAACAAGAGAAGCCACCGCAATGAGAAGCCCGCGCACCGCAACGAAGAGTAGCCCCCGCTCGTCACAACTAGAGAAAGCCCACATGCAGCAAAGAAGACTCAACGCAGCCAAAAATAAATAAATAAATAATTTTTTAAAAAATAATAAAAAATAAAATAAAAAGCCTTTGCTATAGTTAAAACAGTTTGATAAGCTCTACGCATCAATCTTCATTTTTATAATCAGTTCTAATGATAAAGACACACGCCGGCCACTGGATTCTTTAGATATGTGTTCATCGCTGCGCTGTAAGAGGCTTGAGTACCCCCCCCTTTGCTAACTCCCCTTAGGTAGAAAAATGTTAGCAGCTTATTTTGAAAGCCCCAGAAAGGGTTGATTGACCAGGCTTACAGTTTGCTTATACTCTCCAGCTGCAATTTTCTCAGCAAATGTTTTTCATCCTGCATCTGGCTCGTGCCCCACAGCACCTCTTCCTAAGACCTTTTCCTCCTGCCCATCCCCACCCCACCTCCTAGATTTCTCTTCTGCGAAGGTTCTCAAACTGAGGTCTCCAGAAATGCAATTTCTCAGGCCCCAACCCAGACTTACTGAATCAAACACTCCAGGCATGGGAACCAGTGGTCTGCGCGTAACGAACCTTTCAGGAGTTTCTGACGCCCAGTGAAGTTTGGGAACCACTGTTCAGGTTCCTGATCCTTACGCATCTCCCCCCTCTGCCGCCGCCTCCTGCCTGATTCTGTTGCCCCACTCCTTCTGTCTCAAAGCTTCTCCCTCTCACCTGGAGAGAGGGAAAGAACGCCAAAGATTGCATGGGGGGCGGGGGCGAGGAGGGTTCACTACGGGAACCAGAGAAGGGACAACTGGAGAGCGGGAATCGGTGATGTCACCACGCCCCAGACGAGATCTGAAGGATCCCTGACTTCAGCCACCTCAGAGGAAATGCGGCTTGCCCCGGGGCACTTGCTAAGAGGCTCAAACCATGCACAAGAGGATGAAATCAGCCACCTGTACGCCTCATCCTCTCAGGGGTCCAACACACGCGGAGCTTTCGCTGTGGGCGGGGCCAAAGCAGGGGCTCGAGGTCGGCGACCCCCGTGTTTCCCGCAGGAGCCGCAGTACCTCCAAATACTGATGGGCATTTCCTGTTGTCAAAACTCCTGGTCGGGGAGCAAGCTCGAGTGTGAGGTGCCTTTTTCTTTGCTCAAACACACATCTCCTGAGTCATGCATCCTCTCCTGGGGCGAGGGGCGGGGGCGGGAGGTCACCTTTTCATTCTAGGTTTTCAGAAGCCTTAACAAGTTTGCCAGATCGCTTTACTTCTCTTCGCCTTGACTTCCTCGTCTGAAAATGAGATAAACCAATAACCACCTTGCAGTGGTTTGTATTTTTTTTTTTTTTTTTTTTTTTACAGATCAAGTGAGCTAGCTTGTCCCTGCTCACAACAGTGGCTCAGTAAGTGAGAGTACCTCCAGAGGTGTCATGAAACATGAAAAACAGTCCCTTTCTTCAAGGGTTTACAATCCGGTGCTAAAAACAAGGCAAGTACAAAAATAACCAGAATAGGAATCCTAGGATAGGTGCCATTATCACCCCTCAGAATAAGGCAAAGAGGGTTGTCACCTTGGTAGAGGACCTGCAGTGCGTGTGGCCCATCCCGGGATGGGAGGGTCCTGCCTGGCGGGCAGCCGGAGGAGGTGGCATTTGGCCTGGCCCTGGCTGATCACAAGCCTTGGCCAAGGAAAGATACTCCAGGTAGAAGGAAGAGAGTGAACAAAGCCCTGGAAAGCTCAGGGAAGGAGACAAAAGTTGTATCCATGACAAAGTGGCTTCAGGGCATGTAAGACTGGTGGCCTCAATGGGTCTGTCCTTCCAGAAACCAGAAGCTCAGATGGCTTCCGGCATCTGCTTTTCCTCCTTCACTGAGGGTGCTAACAAATGTCAATTAGGGGGATTGTTTCAGGATGTGGAAATTCATTTACTGTCAGCCAATGCTTGAAAATGTTAATAATTATCAACCTAGGCGAAAACCTCCACTGGCAATACAGAGCAGGACATTTCTTACGCTTAATTCTCTATGCCAGCCAACTCCTTCAGTCACATTGCTAATTTAGGCGGTTTCAGCTCCTCATACAAAACACATTGCATTTTTACTCATGTTTTGATGTCAGATTTAATTAGAGATGTATGCAGAATTGAAAATAAATGCCTCCTAATGTACTGTGATTTCCAAGGAACAGAATTTGGGGCTGTATACAGTGAGTTCTTAGATTATCTGTATTAGCTTTATTTTTAAGTAGTAAATTAACTGCTATGAAGAAATTTCACTAAATTCTGTGACCTCCACCCTCGCACACCTCTGGAATATTTCCTAGCGGAGTGTGTGGGGGGAGGGAGTGTCAGCTCCCACCATCCCCTGAACACACTGTGGGGTCACCCTCCTTTTAAATTTAATTTTTTTAATATTAAAAAAAAACCACAAACATGAATTCTTCATGGGTGCTCTTGATCCAAAAGGGGAATCTATTATAGGTAAAGGAAGTAGAAATAAAATGAGATAGGCTGGTAAATTTAGAAAAAAAAGCACATGTCAACAAGACTTGGTAAAAGACAGATGAAACAGGGGAGCCAGTGGGCTGAAGTGCAGACAGTTTGAGTGTGTGCTCTCATTCCAGGAGTGAGGGGAGTCACCAATACAGTGGGAGTTTGGGCAAGGAGGGTGAAGGTTTCCAAAAAGGCTGATATGCCCCCACTGGTTGCCCTGGCAACAGGTCCACCCCCATATGACTGTGATACAGTAAAGAGAAAAATGTGCACAAGCAAAGCAGGCAGCAGTTAAGGATGGGGAGCAACATGACTTCCAGTTAGCACCACCTTGAGGGGACCTTAGGGAAGAGTCTGGGAGGGGACAGGTGCCACTGATGCAGGATGGGTGCAGAGGGAAGAACCTGAAGGCTTCCATGAGCTTAGGCTCTGCGTACAGCACACCCTGCTGCTCCAACTCCACCTGCCGGCACACTTGCCTTGAAGGGACTTTGAGTTGGAGAATGTGCTCACTGGTTTTCCTGGTGGCCTGGGAGTGCAGGCTCTCCCTGCCCTTTGCCCTGGAAGGCTTAGGCAGTCCAGATGGCACAGTAGGGGGTAGAAAGGGAGTCAGCAGTGATCGCCACTGTTGTCAGCTTAAAGTCCTCCAGGGGCTCCCACCCCTGCAGCATGAAGCTCAGACTTTTCGTTGGAGCCCCTGAGGTCCTAAGTGAGCTGGTTCCCAACTCCTCTGGGCTTGTCTCCAGCCCAGACCACCTGCCTGACAGACACGGTGGCCCCGATGGCTTCACCAGCTCCCATCCCCGTGCTCCATCCTCACTGCTCTCCTGCCAGCTCATCCCCCAGCTCCACATGGTCTCAGCTTTCCCTATTCTGTGTGTTTTCAGGACCTTTCCTTCCTCTTGGAGAAAGAAAAGAATTCACCTGAAGAAAACATTCCCTAGGAATGTCTCCCGAAACCAGCCATTTACAAAGTGTGGTTTGGGGACCCCCTTCACAGGGTCCATGAAATCAAAACTATTTTTGTACTAATGTTTGCCTGTTATACTCTAACTCTCTTATGTGTGAACATAGTTCGAAATGTTTATTGATGTGGTTTTAGATTCCACACTGCAATTAACCTTTAAGGAACTACCATTTGTCAAGTTTTGGTGTCATATCAGAGAAGAATATCCATAATCACATGAAAAGGCTATTGAAAAACGTCTTCTTTTTCTGACTACATATCTGTGTGAGGCCATATTTTCTTCATGTAACCCAACCAAAACAATATTTCATGACAGACTGAACGGATGAGAAATGAGAATCCAGCTGTCTTTAATTAAGCCAGACACTGAACAGATTTGCAAAAATGTAAAATCCTGCCATTCTTCTCACAATTTTTTTATTTAGAAAATATTATTATACAAATATTTTTACTTACATTATGGTTAGGTTATGGGTTTATTATTGTTATTTTTAAATTAATTAATTAATAGTTTTTAAAGTTCTCCATTTCAATTTCTGATCCAGTAAACCTCAGTAGACTTAACCCACAAAAATAAAAGCTCTTGGGTATCCTCAATAATTTTTGAGTGCACAAGGGTCCTGAGACCACTTTCTTCTACTGAGCCTACAGCAGGCAGAGTAGAGCTGTAACTTAGCTATGCCTCTACCGTTGAACGCCGATTCCACCAATTAATGACCTTTTTACATGTCTGTCTCCCCCACTGCACAAGTGCCTCCTGATGATGGTTGTTCTTTTTTTTTTTTAACATCTTTATTGGAGTATAATTGCTTTACAATGGTGTGTTAGTTTCTGCTTTATAACAAAGTGAATCAGTTATACATATACATATGTTCCCATATCTCTTACCTCTTGCGTCTCCCTCCCTCCCACCCTCCCTATCCCACCCCTCTAGGTGGTCACAAACCACCTAGCTGATCTCCCTGTGCTATGTGGCTGCTTCCCACTAGCTATCTATTTTACGTTTGGTAGTGTATATATGTCAATGCCACTCTCTCACTTCGTCCCAGCTTACCCTTCCCCCTCCCCATATCCTCAAGTCCATTCTCTAGTAGGTCTGTGTCTTTATTCCCATCTTACCCCTAGGTTCTTCATGACTTTTTTTTTTTTCCCTTAGATTCCATATATATGTGTTAGCATATGGTATTTGTTTTTCTCTTTCTGACTTACGTCACTCTG
Organism: Balaenoptera borealis; assembly: GCF_965194805.1. Lineage (NCBI taxonomy): Eukaryota > Metazoa > Chordata > Mammalia > Artiodactyla > Balaenopteridae > Balaenoptera > Balaenoptera borealis. Next base: position 38,201,576 of record NC_138876.1, read on the forward strand.
TATGACAGACTCTAGGTCCATCCAGCTCACTACAAATAACTCAATTTCGTTTCTTTTTATGGCCGAGTAATATTCCATTGTATATATGTGCCACATCTTCTTTATCCATTCATCTGTTGATGGACACTTAGGTTGCTTCCATGTCCTGGCTATTGTAAATAGAGCTGCAATGAACATTTTGGTACATGACTCTTTTTGAATTATGGTTTTCTCAGGGTATATGCCCAGTAGTGGGATTGCTGGGTCCTATGGTAGTTCTATTTTTAGTTTTTTAAGGAACCTCCATACTGTCCTCCATAGTGGCTGTAGCAGTTTACATTCCCACCAATAGTGCAAGAGGGTTCCCTTTTCTCCACACCCTCCCCAGCATTTATTGTTTCTAGATTTTTTGATGATGGCCATTCTGACCGGTGTGAGGTGATACCTCATTGTAGTTTTGATTTGCATTTCTCTAATGATTAATGATGTTGAGCATTCTTTCATGTGTTTGTTGGCAATCTGTATATCTTCTTTGGAGAAATATCTATTTAGGTCTTCTGCCCATTTTTGGATTGTGTTGTTTGTTTTTTTGTTATTGAGCTGCATGAGCTGCTTGTAAATTTTGGAGATTAATCCTTTGTCAGTTGCTTCATTTGCAAATATTTTCTCCCGTTCTGAGGGTTGTCTTTTGGTCCTGTTTATGGTTTCCTTTGCTGTGCAAAAGCTTTTAAGTTTCATTAGGTCCCATTTGTTTATTTTTGTTTTTATTTCCATTTCTCTAGGAGGTGGGTCAAAAAGGATCTTGCTGTGATTTATTGATGGTTGTTCTTTAACCCCCTCATGTCTGGCACAAAGCAGAAAGTCCAGATGAATGAACGAAGTAGAAGGGAAGCCCACATGGACACACATCACAGGCTACTGCCCGCGCTACGTGCAAACATTCATAGGAGGGCAGATAAATATCTGCATTATTTTTTTTTAACTGGCTCAAGTTGTTACTGGGCCTCTGACTTGAATTTAGACATAAATATAAATATTTTTTTAAAAATCAGAAAATTCAAACGAAAAATTAACCTAAGAAACAATTCTGCTTCTACTCTGTTAAACTCTCAGAGACACCCCATGCAAGCAAGTAACTGGGGAAATACACCATGCAGTGGATATCACAAATACAGCCAAAATGATTTGCCACAAAAAAAGAGATCAGGGCAAGGACCACAACAAACACAGCTTCTCCATCTTTGTTCACTGTCAAAGGTAGACCAAAAGCAGATGGCACTAGAGGATCCAGGCCAGAGTTGCGGTGTTTGCCTTTGGTTTCACGATTCTCACTCACTCACCATGTTCCCAAGTCAAGCAGCCCTCCAGCATGTCAGGGAGCAGCCACGCCATCCCCTGGGGAGCAGAGATGTGCCATATCCCATCCCCCTCTTTGTCCCTGACACATTCTCCTACAAAATGAGAAAAGGGGATGGGGAGGATACTGGACGTGGGATGGATGCCCTTAGCAAAACAGGATCTTTTACCTCCGAAGACAAGGGGTTTCTACTTCAGAGCTTGAGCTCAGGGTGACAGAGAGGGCAGTGAATGCTGACAACTAGGGGAGGCCCTGTGGGGGGAGGGGGGGTATGAGAGTGTGTGAGTGTGTGTGTTTGTGTGCAAGTGTGTGTACAAGTATGTGTCGGAGGTGGGGAGAGAAGAGAGAGAGAGAGAGGCAGGGGGTGGGGACGGCACGGGGGCAGAGATATTTGACACCAAGAGGAGTATGAATTTCTGGCTAAGAGCGTAGAGGCTCATTCGGAAAGCAGCCCCATCAGAAACCCAACTGTGTAATCGCTGCTGCTGATCTAGGAATCAGGTGTTTCCAGTTCTCTCTCTCTCTCTCTCTCTCCCACACACACACGCCTACACATCTCCACCACCTCTGTCTTTCTAGATAGAGAGATAGATGATAGATAGATACATAGATAGATGATAGATAGATAGATACATAGATAGATGATAGATAGATACATACATAGATAGATGATAGATAGATGATAGATAGATACATAGATAGATGATAGGTACATAGATAGATGATAGATAGATAGATGATAGATAGATACATAGACAGATGATAGATACATAGATAGATGATAGATACATAGATAGATATGTTTATCATATGATGGTATATGTTTACCATCTTGAAATTTGTTTTTAAAAAACCCTTTAATCAGCGTACTAAATATCCCCCAGCCCTTTCCACATTTGCAGAAGTCCTATGTTTATGTCACTATGGAAACAGATTCTCAAGAGACTAAAGACATGGAGGGCCCAGCATCATGGAGTCATTGTTTAGGTTAACACCGTAAAGATTCTGACCTCTCAAAACAGAGCTTTTGGTTCCTCTGGTCTCTAACTGTCATTTCAGATGCTGAGGCGACCAGGCACTGGGCAGTTCTCTCAGTGGCCTTCACAGGGGGTGAGATTTTAGGGGGTACAAATATAAAACACAGTTTTGGAGAACAACTTCATGGAATGATGGTTGTGGTAAAGCTTTCATTCACTGCATACCTATAATTTACATATATTAATCATCTTGCTTTCTCCTCACAAAAATATTCCAAGATCAGCATTAACATTCCCATTTTATGGATGAGGAAACTGAACCTCGGAGTGGTCATGTTGCCTAAGTGTACACACTTGGTCACTACCAGAGCCAGGTCTATGAACTCAGGTCTACGCCAAAACCCACCATCCTTCCACTGGCCAGCCTTCCTGTTACCCCCGCATCCTAGGCCTTCCAGAGCCCATGTTTAGAACCAGGCCCATGCATCTATATTCTGTGTGTTTTCAGGACTTTTCCTTCCTCTTGGAGAAAGAAAAGAATTCACCTGAAGAAAACATGCTCACTGGGTGAGCCTAACAGACCTCTAACATTTTCCATTTCTAATATCTTGATTCCACCTCTCTTTTGGGCCGGCTCCCACCTTCCCCAAACCCGCCTGCTCTTCTTCCCATGCTGCCAGGCAGGGAAGCATTATTAACACAGATTAGCCAGACAAATCCAATAAAAAATTCTCATAACACCCTTGTCCAGGTAAGTCCAACCAGGACTTTTTCAGATGAAAACTCGTGCCCTTGCTTATTGAGGAAAAGTCATGAGCTTTGGATTAAATGAAAAGCTTTGCAACAGAAGAGGTTTAATTTCATTTGAAAACCCGTGTACAACCACATTCTCAACTCAGGACGCACTCATTGCCAATGAGATGCCCTCTCCCCCAGCACGCCCAACACGGGACCCAGGGCTGGGAGAGCTGCCCCGACGGACACCCATCCCCTGGTCTGGAGGTCCACCCTCGACCACCTCTTCTTACTTCTGTAGGTGGAGCCCCGTCACTCACCCAGGAGGGCCGTCTGAGGGTGGGTCCGAGCATGTCTCCCTCTGGAGATGGACCTGGAAGGAGGCCACTCCCTGGCCTCAGCGGGGAGGAGGAGGACCTGTCCGAGGATCAGCAGAAAGCAGCCCACCAGCATCTTTTCCATCTTCAAGAGGAGAAAGAGGGGCAAGGCTGTGACAAACACAATGGGAGAAGAGGGCTGGGTGAGGTTTCTGGGTCTCCCTGAATGCTAGGTGCTGCAGACTCGCCCCCCCACCTTTCCCCAGATCAGACAGGCCACTTGTACTGAAAATTCCATTTGTGTGTATGACCCTCAGACCCACTGGTAGGTTCTTGGATACTCTGAGCAGGGCGTGCATAGTTGGAGTTTTTTGTCACTTTGGTCACTATAAGACTGAATGGAAAACTTGGGGGAAAAAAGTCTACCCTGAAGTTTCTTTTCAATCAAGTTCATTATCAATTATTCATAGTCACATTCTATATCTTGGATTTGAAAAAGGAAAAACTACATCTGAGGGTTCCAAGTAACAATATTTTCTTAGTCTAATAATAGTGGATGGTACACATTAATATATATGTTTCCCAAGGAATACATATACGGTTGCATAAGTTAACATGACTTAGCCTCCTAGCCTCTCTGCCTTCCACACACATCTATTAAGAGGGAACATGGTGCAGTGTTTTTAAGGGCTTGGACCCTGGCACCAGACCGCCTGGCTTTGAAGTGTCCTGGCTCTGACACTTGCTAACTGTGTGTGACCTTGGGCAATCTGCTTAACCTTCTCATGCCATGTGGGAATATGGTTAATTGGGTGACTTAATCCATGTAACAAAAGCATTCAGGATAGTGTCTGGCACACATGGGGAGATGAGTACAAGCAAACAAGCAACAGCGTTAGGGCACCAGAGAAGAATAGGATCAAACGCAACGTTGAGCACAAAGCTCTTGGATGCAGAAAGAATTTTGACTCTTGAGTTGAGTTTCAGATATCCACAGGGGCGAGGGAGTTTCAACCAGAGTAGCACACTCTTGACCAGACTTTACCCGTTTTCTGTACTGGTCCTGGAGAGTAGCTGGTGTGAAGGCTCAGGAGGAAAGATTCTGAGCAGGGAAGCGACATGGTCAGATCCAGGGTTTCCCAGGATGGCCAATCTCAGTGCTTCACATGGGATGAGAAAGGTACTTTCCACATGATGAATGATATTGACTATTCTGCCTGGCAAACCCTCATGGAGAAGGCAATATCCTGGCACTAGGTTTAAACGTAGTTTTCTTCTAGTTTCTATCATTATGGTGGGTGTCATAGCAATTTATTAATTTATACAAATTAGTGAGGAGGAGGGAATATTTAAGGAGGAACCACATTTAAGGAAGATCATCTGCCTGTAAAGTCTTTACTAAATCCTCATCCTGTGCTTGGCAATTTCACCCAGTTGATTTCATCCAATCTTCATACCTATCTTGCATAAATCAGAATTATTATTTCTGCTTTTTAGAGATGAGGAAACTGAGGCTCAGAGAAGTTTAGTAACTTGACCTAGGTCACCCAGCTAAAGTAAGTAGCAAAGTAAGGATTCAAACCCAGGGTAAGAGGCTAATTTGCCAATTCACTGATTAGCAGAAAACTTGATTAGCTGCAAGTCAAGTCCCCAGAAGGCAATTCATGAAAGGCCATAGCTGTTTCACCATCAGAGATGGAAATAGGGCAGGGCAGGGGCAGGGACCACTTTCTATAAGTGAAAAAATAATACTCAATAATTCAGTGAACTGTTTGCTCAGCAAACTGCTTTCAGGAATTGACCTGGAGATGAACCCAGGCCTGTCGACCTTCAAAGTCCACAGTTTTTCACACTTGCTGTGTTGAGCTAGCTCACTTTTCACTATGCATTAAAATTCTATTAAAAATAGCAGATGCTTAGGCAGCACTTACTATGTGCCAGGCACTGGGCCAAGTGCTTTAAATTTATTAAGTCATTTAATTCTTACAGTAACTAGAGAAGTTCAATAATTTGCCCAAGGGTATGCAGCTGATAAAGGGGTGAAGCTCCAGAGCATTGCTAGTTCATTACAGATAACTACTGCCCACCCCTTATAAACAAATTAAACTCTTTACTAATTGGACTGTTCCCTATTCATAGCTTAATCTGTGAGATTCCCTTTTAGAAAAGGAAGAAAAAAGATTTTGCCTCTTTCTCTGATCTTAAACCTACTGTTTACTGTCAAGTTTCCTTGGTATTTATCACATTTTATGTGACATTCTAAGTGTGTTATGTCATTTATATGCTATTTATTATTTTAATGATGTTCTCCTTCCTCCCATCTGAGCAAATACAAAGTCCACGTTTATTTCTTTTAAAATGTATACAACATGCTCTGAAGGCACACGTCCTTCCTGACACATCTGCAATTAAATCCAAACATTTAGAGCATGATGTGGTGGATAATTATCATTTTCAGAAAACAAATACCACTTCATGGGGCTTGGGTTTACTGTGGATTTCAAGAAGTGTTTGCATTTTCAAGTCACCATTGCTCACCAAAAGGCCCTGAAGATAGGTGAGGGATAGGGAGTTAAAAATAAACAGAAGTAAACACTTCTAGCTGTCTAACCCTGAGAAGGTTACTTTCCCTCTCTCTGCCTCAGTTTCCTCATCTTTAAACTGGGGATAATGAAGAAACCTGGTCGTTGTATGAATTAAATCAGCTGATATATATATATATAAAGCACATAGAACACTGCCTGGCACATAGTAAGTGCTCAAGAAGCGATAGCTACTTATTATTATTATCATCATTATGCAATCAAACCAATTAATATAAAGTACACATTGCTAATTTTTGTCATACTGAGCCATTTAATGTACCTTAAATTAACTTTGATGCTTACCTATGACTACTCTAATAAAACAATGACACACAAATCCATAATTTAAAAATACATGTTAGTATCTAAAAGTATTTAAAACTCTCTTTTTCAGAATGAAATAATGCCACTTGCAGCAACATGGATGGACCTAGAGATTATCATACTAAGTGAAGTAAGTCAGAAAGAGAAAGACAAATACCATATGATATCACTTATATGTGGAATTTAAGATATGACACAAATGAACTTATCTACAAAACAGAAACAGACTCACAGACATAGAGAATAGACTTGTGGTTGCCGAGGGAGAGGAGAGATGGATTGGGAGTTTGGGATTAGCAGATGTAAACTATTATATATAGAATGGATAAACAACAAGGTCCTACTATAGCACAGGAACTATATTCAATATCCTGTGATAAACCATAATGGAAAAGAATATGAAAAAGAATGTATGTATAACTGAATCACTTTGTGTAGAGTACAAATTAACACAACATTGTAAATCAACTGTACTTCAATAAAATATATTTTTTAAAATGTTCTTTTTTCAAAATGCAATGGCACAGCAAGTCACAGTCTGGTAGAAAAGATTTACAAAACATTATCTGGTATATCATTTATCTCCAGGCATAAACTCTTGTAACTCAACACAAAGACAAAAAACCTACTTGAAAATGTGCAAAATATTTGAACACTCACACTGCCAAAGAAGACATTCAGATAACAAATAAACATATGAGAAGATGTTCAACATTCTTAGTCATTAGAAAAATGCAAATTAAAAATCACAATGACAGAGGATTAACCAAGATGGCAGAGTAGAAGGACGTGCTCTCACTCCCTCTTGCGAGAGCACCAGAATCACAACTGGCTGCTGGACAATCATTGACAGGAAGACCCTGGACTTCACCAAGGAGGATACCCCACGTCCAAGGACAGAGGAGAAGCCACAGTGAGACGGTAGGAGGGGCGCAATCAGAGTAAAATCAAATCCCATAACTGCTGGGTGGGTGACTCACAGACTGGCGAACACTTATACCACAGAAGTCCACCCACTGGAGTGAAGGTTCTGAGCCCCACGTCAGGCTTCCCAACCTGGGGGTCCTGCAACGGGAGGAGGAATTCCTAGAGAATCAGACTTTGAAGCCTAGTGGGAATTGATTGCAGGACTTCTACAGGACTGGGGGAAACAGAGACCCCACTCTTGGAGGGCACACACAAAGTAGTGTGCACATCGGGACCCAGGGGAAGGAGCAGTGACCCTGGGGGAGACTGAACCAGACCTACCTGCTGGTGTTGGGGGGTTTCCTGCAGAGGCGGGGGGTGGCTCTGTTTCACCGTGGGGACAAGGACACTGGCAGCGGAGGTTCTGGGAAGTGCTCCTTGGCGTGAGCCCTCCCAGAGTCTGCCATTAACCCCACCAAAGAGCCCAGGTAGGCTCCAGTGTTGGGTTGCCTCAGGCAAAACAACCAACAGGGAGGGAACCCAGCCCCACCCATCAACAGTCAAGTGGATTAAAGTTTTACTGAGCTCTGACCACCACAGCAACAGTCAGCTCTACCCACCACCAGAGCCTCCCATCAAGCCTCTTAGATAGCCTCAACCACCAGAGGGCAGACAGCAGAAGCAAGAAAAACTACAATCCTGCAGCCTGTGGACCAAAAACCACAGTTACAGAAAGATAGACAAGATGAAAAGGCAGAGGGCTATGTACCAGATGAAGGAACAAGAAAAAACCCCAGAAAAACAACTAAATGAAGTGGAGATAGGCAACCTTCCAGAAAAAGAATTCAGAATAATGATAGTGAAGATGTTCCAGGACCTCGGAATAAAAATGGAGGCAAAGATTGAGAAGATGCAAGAAATGATTAACAAAGACCTAGAAGAATTAAAGAACAAACAAACAGAGATGACCAATACAATAACTGAAATGAAAACTACACTAGAAGGAATCAATAGCAGAATAACTGAGGCAGAAGAACGGATAAGTGACCTGGAAGACAGAATGGTGGAATTCACTGCTGCGGAACAGAATAAAGAAAAAAGAATGAAAAGAAATGAAGACAGCCTAAGAGACCTCTGGGACAACATTAAACGCAACAACATTTGCATTATAGGGGTCCCAGAAGGAGAAGAGAGAGAGAAAGGACCAGAGAAAATATTTGAAGAGATTATAGTCGAAAACTTCCCTAACATGGGAAAGGAAATAGCCACCCAAGTCCAGGAAGCACAGAGAGTCCCATACAGGATAAACCCAAGGAGAAATACGCCGAGACACATAGTAATCAAAGTGGCAAAAATTAAAGACAAAGAAAAATTATTGAAAGCAGCGAGGGAAAAACTACAAATAACATACAAGGGAACTCCCATAAGGTTAACAGCTGATTTCTCAGCAGAAACTCTACGGGCCAGAAGGGAGTGGCATGATATACTTAAAGTGATGAAAGGGAAGAACCTGCAACCAAGATTACTCTACCCGGCAAGGATCTCATTTAGATTTGATGGAGAAATCAAAAGCTTTACAGACAAGCAAAAGCTAAGAGAATTCAGCACCACCAAACCAGCTCTACAACAAATGCTAAAGGAACTTCTCTAAGTGGGAAACACAAGAGAAGAAAAGGACCTACAAAAACAAACCCAAAACAATTAAGAAAATGGTCATAGGAACATGCATATCGATAATTACCTTAAACGTGAATGGATTAAATGCCCCAACCAAAAGACATAGACTGGCTGAATGGATACAAAAACAAGACCCATATATATGCTGTCTACAAGAGACCCACTTTAGACCTAGGGACACATACAGACTGAAAGTGAGGGGATGGAAAAAGATATTCCATGCAAATGGAAATCAAAAGAAAGCTGGAGTAGCTATACTCATATCAGATAAAATAGACTTTAAAATAAAGAATGTTACAAGAGACAAGGAAGGACACTACATAATGATCAAGGGATCAATCCAAGAAGAAGATATAACAATTATAAATATATATGCACCTAACATAGGAGCACCTCAATACATAAGGCAACTGCTAACAGCTATAAAAGAGGAAATCGACAGTAACACAGTAATAGTGGGGGACTTTAACACCTCACTTACACCAATGGACAGATCATCCAAAATGAAAATAAATAAGGAAACAGAAGCTTTAAATGACACAATAGACCAGTTAGATTTAATTGATATATATATGACATTCCATCCAAAAACAGCAGATTACACATTCTTCTCAAGTGCACACGGAACATTCTCCAGGATAGATCACATCTTGGGTCACAAATCAAGCCTCAGTAAATTTAAGAAAATTGAAGTCATACCAAGCATCTTTTCGGACCACAACGCTATGAGATTAGAAATGAATTACAGGGAAAAAAACGTAAAAAAGACAAACACATGGAGGCTAAACAATACGTTACTAAATAACCAAGAGATCACTGAAGAAATCAGAGAGGAAATCAAAAAATACCTAGAGACAAATGACAATGAAAACACGATGACCCAAAACCTATGGGATGCAGCAAAAGCAGTTCTAAGAGGGAAGTTTATAGCTATACAAGCCTATCTCAAGAAACAAGAAAAATCTCAAGTAAACAATTTAACCTTACACCTAAAGAAACTAGAGAAAGAAGAACAAACAAAACCCAAAGTTAGCAGAAGGAAAGAAATCATAAAGATCAGAGCAGAAATAAATGAAATAGAAACAAAGAAAACAATAGCAAAGATCAATAAAACTAAAAGTTGGTTCTTTGAGAAGATAAACAAAATTGATAACCCATTAGCCAGACTCATCAAGAAAAAGAGGGAGAGGACTCAAATCAATAAAATCAGAAATGAAAAAGGAGAAGTTACAACAGACAGCACAGAAATACAAAGCATCCTAAGAGACTACTACAAGCAACTTTATGCCAATAAAATGGACAACCTGGAAGAAATGGACAAATTCTTAGAAAGGTATAACCTTCCAAGACTGAACCAGGAAGAAACAGAAAATATGAACAGACCAATCACAAGTAATGAAATTGAAACTGTGATTAAAAATCTTCCAACAAACAAAAGTCCAGGACCAGATGGCTTCACAGGTGAATTCTATCAAACATTTAGAGAAGAGCTAACACCTATCCTTCGCAAACTCTTCCAAAAAATTGCAGAGGAAGGAACACTCCCAAACTCATTCTATGAGGCCACCATCACCCTGATACCAAAACCAGACAAAGACACTACAAAAAAAGAAAATTACAGATCAATATCACTGATGAATATAGATGCAAAAATCCTCAACAAAATACTAGCAAACAGAATCCAACAACACATTAAAAGGATCATACACCACGATCAAGTGGGATTTATCCCAGGGGTGCAAGGATTCTTCAATATATGCAAATCAATCAATGTGATACACCATATTAACAAATTGAAGAATAAAAACCATATGATCATCTCAATAGATGCAGAAAAAGCTTTTGACAAAATTCAACACCCATTTCTGATAAAAACTCTCCAGAAAGTGGGCATAGAGGGAACCTACCTCAACATAATAAAGGCCATATATGACAAACCCACAGCAAACATCATTCTCAATGGTGAAAAACTGAAAGCATTTCCTCTAAGATCAGGAACGAGACAAGGATGTCCACTCTCACCACTATTATTCAACATAGTTCTGGAAGTCCTAGCCACGGCAATCAGAGAAGAAAAAGAAATAAAAGGAATACAAATTGGAAAAGAAGAAGTAAAACTGTCACTGTTTGCGGATGACATGATACTATACATAGAGAATCCTAAAACTGCCACCAGAAAACTGCTAGAGCTAATTAATGAATATGGTAAAGTTGCAGGATACAAAATTAATGCACAGAAATCTCTTGCATTCCTATACACTAATGATGAAAAATCTGAAAGAGAAATTATGGAAACACTCCCATTTACCATTGCAACAAAAAGAATAAAATACATAGGAATAAACCTACCTAAGGAGGTAAAAGACCTGTACTCATAAAACTATAAGACACTGATGAAAGAAATTAAAGATGATACCAACACGTGGAGAGATACACCATGTTCTTGGATTGGAAGAATCAACATTGTGAAAATGAGTATACTACCCAAAGCAATCTACAGATTCAATGCAATCCCTATCAAATTACCAATGGCGTTTTTTACAGAGCTAGAACAAATCATCTTAAAATTTGTATGGAGTCACAAAAGACCCCGAATAGCCAAAGCAGTCTTGAGGGGAAAAAAAGGAGCTGGAGGAATCAGACTCCCTGACTTCAGACTATACTACAAAGCTACAGTAATCAAGACAATATGGTACTGGCACAAAAACAGAAACATAGATCAATGGAACAAGATAGAAAGCCCAGAGATTAACCCACGCACCTATGGTCAACTAATCTATGACAAAGGAGGCAAAGATATACAATGGAGAAAAGACAGTCTCTTCAATAAGTGGTGCTGGGAAAACTGGACAGCTACATGTAAAAGAATGAAATTAGAATACTCCCTAACACCATACACAAAAATAAACTCAAAATGGATTAGAGACCTAAATATAAGACTGGACACTATAAAACTCTTAGAGGAAAACATAGGAAGAACACTCTTTGACATAAATCACAGCAAGATCTTTTTTGATCCACCTCCTAGAGTAATGGAAATAAAAACAAAAATAATCAAATGGGACCTAATGAAACTTCAAAGCTTCTGCACAGCAAAGGAAACCATAAACAAGACGAAAAGACAACCCTCAGAATGGGAGAAAATATTTGCAAACGAATCAATGGACAAAGGATTAATCTCCAAAATATATAAAGAGCTCATTCAGCTCAATATTAAAGAAACAAACACCCCAATCCAAAAATGGGCAGAAGACCTAAACAGACATTTCTCCAAAGAAGACATACAGACGGCCATGAAGCACATGAAAAGCTGCTCAACATCACTAATTATTAGAGAAATGCAAATCAAAACTACAATGAGGTATCACCTCACTCCTGTTAGAATGGGCATCATCAGAAAATCTACAAACAACAAATGCTGGAGAGGGTGTGGAGAAAAGGGAACCCTCTTGCACTGTTGGTGGGAATGTAAATTGATACAGCCACTATGGAGAACAATATGGAGGTTCCTTAAAAAACTCAAAATAGAATTACCATATGACCCAGCAATCCCACTACTGAGCATATACCCAGAGAAAACCGTAATTCAAAAAGACACATGCACCCGAATGTTCATTGCAGCACTATTTACAATAGCCAGGTCATGGAAGCAACCTAAATGCCCATCAACAGACGAATGGATAAAGAAGTTGTGGTACATATATACAATGGAATATTACTCAGCCATAAAAAGGAACGAAATTGAGTCATTTGTTGAGACGTGGATGGATCTAGAGACTGTCATACAGAGTGAAGTAAGTCAGAAAGAGAAAAACAAATATCATATATTAATGCATGTGTGTGGAACCTAGAAAAATGGTACAGATGAGCCAGTTTGCAGGGCAGAAGTTGAGACACAGATGTAGAGAATGGACATATGGACACCAAGGGGGGAAAACTGCGGTGAGATGGGGATGGTGGTGTGCTGAATTGGGCGATTGGGATTGACATGTATACACTGATGTGTATAAAATTGATGCCTAATAAGAACCTGCAGTATAAAAAAACAAACAAACAAAACAACTAATACTAAACTTTCATTGGGTTATTTGTACGGAAATATGTTAATATAAATGTTTCAGACATTACATGAAATTTCTAAAAATCCTATATTTGTATTTGTATGGAAATATGTATGGAAATATGTTAATATAAATGTTTCAGACATTACATGAAATTTCTAAAAATCTTATATTTGTATTTGTATGGAAATATGTATGGAAATATGTTAATATAAATGTTTCAGACATTACATGAAATTTCTAAAAATCTTCTATGTTCTGGTATAATGTTATAAGTAATAATCCTAGTTATTACTTTAAAATGTATATCTCAGAAATAATTAATTTTCTTGTCAACTGCATTATTATGAACTTTCATCAAATCTTTAACCGTGGTCATTTTTAAGTCTTTTGTCATTTACAGACAGTTCTGGGTGTACTCTGATGATTTTGCAAATATGTTCCTATAAAAGGCTTTCATCTTCAAGAAATTCATGGAAAAGACTCTGACAAATACAGGTTTCTGGTAACTGACTGTACTGCTGAACTGAATGAATAAGCATTTTCAGAACTCTAATGAAAAACTGATGAACTCATAAAAGTGCTAACAAAAGATCAAGATGAAAAAAAAATTAATTACATGGGACTGAGTGAGCTGATGAGGATGAGTATAATTTTTGTGACTTTCTGTCTGAATTAAAAAAAAAAAAAAATCCCACAAGGACTCAGAGGCAAAGAATATACAAATCAATTTTCACTGCAAAGTAAAGGAGCTGTTACAGTGGAGGATTACTGGACTGAATGTCAATATTATTACATAGTATGAGTGTGTTTCATGTTTGGTAATTGCAATCATTGTTGCTTTTGTTGTGGTCATCCATGTACAATGCTTGGTGTCAGTCTATTTATCTCCTGTAAAAATAAAATACAGTGTGTGTGTGTGTGAAAAAAAAAAAAAAAGATACATGCACCCCAATGTTCATAGCAGCACTATTTACCATAGCCAAGACATGGAAGCAACCTAAACGTCCATCAACAGAGGAATGGATAAAGAAAATGTGGTACATATATATAACGGAATATTAGTCAGCCATAGAAAAGAACAAAATAATGCCATGTGCAGCAACATGGATGGACCTAGAAATGATCACACTAAGTGAAGTAAGTCAGACAGAGAAAGACAAATATCAGATGTTATCACTCACATATGGAATCTAATTTTTTTTAAATAATATAAATGAACTTATTTACAAAACAGAAACAGACTCACAGACCTCGAAAACAAACTTATGGTTACCAAAGGGTAAACATGGTGGAGAGGGATAAATTAGGTGCTTGGGATTAACATACACACACTACTATATATAAAATAGATCACCAACGAGGACCTACTGTATAGCACAGGGTTCTCTATTCAATATTCTATAATAACCTATATGGGAAAAGAATCTGAAAAAGAATGAATATATGTATATGTATAACTGAATCACTATGCTATACACCTGAAACTAACACAACATTGTAAATCAACTATACTCCAAAAAAATATTTTTTAAAAAGTGAGACCTGATTCACTTAGCTAGTCAGGTTCTCTCCCTAGCACACCTTTGTGGGGAAGGCAGAGGCACTCAGGTTTACAGAGCTCCTACTCTGTTCCAGATGTGGTTCCAGGTGCTCTACGTATGTCACCTGGTGCAATCCTCCCAACACACCACAGAGCAGGCATTAAAATCCCTGTTTACAGTTGAGGAACCTGAGGCTCAGAGAGGCCATGCAATGTGCCCAATATCACACAGCTCTTAAGGGGCCCACCAGTCTCCCCCCAGCCCCTAACAACAACTTCATGATGGCTTGAGGGGTGAAGGTGTGACCTGTGTGAGACTCCAGGGGCAGGATTCTCAGGAAGAGTCTCCTTGGCCAGGAAGAAGAATCAGCCAGTCTATGACAGAGGTGCAGTCTGGGGTCTGGCTCAGGTGATCATCAGTGAAGCACAGAAGATACCTTCCTCTAGGAGGTTTGTGAGCCTTAAACGAGTGAATGCCTGGTACATAGTAGAGGCTCACTCCCATGTGTTCCCTGCCCTGATATCCTGATATGCCTGTGCTCTGTTATCCATGGACAGTTAGCTTTCCAGCCTTTGCCCACAGTTGGTGCCTCTGCAAATCAATCAGGCAAATAGCAGGAGACAGGCAGTGCACTCAAACCTTTTAACTAAAGAGACTTTGCAACGGCACAATAGGCAGGGATAAGGCAAACCGTCAAGAGGTTATGAGCTACTGAAGTACCAGCCGTGCGGAGAAACCCTTTCTACCCCCAGACCTGAAGGACAAAAGAAGGGGACAGAATTACTGGAGTCTAGTAAAAGCTGGGACTGCAGAGAAAGGTCTGCCCACCAGAAGCTGTGGCTGTACCTCACTGGTTCTCAAATTTTACAGAGCATCAAAATCACCTTGGAGGGCTTGTTCAAATACAGATTGCTGTTTTGCTATTATAAATATTCTTAAACGCTAAAAAAAAATACAGATTGCTGGGCCCCCCAGAAGGTTTGGCGTTGGGCCAAGAACTTGCATTTCTATGAAGCTCCTAGGTGATGAAGATGCTGATCACTTTTTGAGACCCAGTGCCTCGGAGAAGCAGAACCACAGTGAAGAGGTGTAAATACCGTGACCTCTCTCTCCTTCCATCTTCCAAGCCTCTGCTAGCGTTTTCCATTGGCTGGACCCGACCTGATTGCTAGAGGGTAGAGGCTGGAGAGAACCTACTGCTGGGACACAGAGCAGGGAAGGAAATGGATCTGAGAGGCGCAGAACAAGGAATAATCTGCAACCCTCCTCCCCTCCCCCTCCCCTCCACTTCCACCACCCCATTCTCATTCAAATAGTCTTCTGTCCTATGGCTTCCCTGAACGTTATTCTTGAGAGCTAGAATACATTATATTTTGCTCAGAGGCATAAAGAAAATTATGATTCTCTCAACTCAGTTAAATAAATAAGCTATTGTGTCTTATTTCCCTGCAGTAATTGTATGCATTTCCTGTGTTGAGAAGTATTGAGATTCATAACCGGAATAAAGCTGTCATTCTTCACCCCTTTTAATTCAGCTTTCCCACAGCTGTTTCCAGGAGGTCAGTTTTCTGATTAATTTTTTTTTCTTAGAATTTAAGGGTTTTTTTAAACCTAAGAAAATGATAATAAAACAGGATTTCTTGAACTTTCAAAAAAAAAAAAAAAAAAAAGACACATGCACCCGAATGTTCATTGCAGCACTATTTACAATAGCCAGGTCATGGAAGCAACCTAAATGCCCATCAACAGACGAATGGATAAAGAAGTTGTGGTACATATATACAATGGAATATTACTCAGCCATAAAAAGGAACGAAATTGAGTCATTTGTTGAGACGTGGATGGATCTAGAGACTGTCATACAGAGTGAAGTAAGTCAGAAAGAGAAAAACAAATATCGTATATTAATGCATGTGTGTGGAACCTAGAAAAATGGTACAGATGAGCCGGTTTGCAGGGCAGAAGTTGAGACACAGATGTAGAGAATGGACATATGGACACCAAGGGGGGAAAACTGTGGTGGGGTGGGGATGGTGGTGTGCTGAATTGGGCGATTGGGATTGACATGTATACACTGATGTGTATAAAATTGATGCCTAATAAGAACCTGCAGTATAAAAAAACAAACAAACAAAACAACTAATACTAAACTTTCATTGGGTTATTTGTATGGAAATATGTTAATATAAATGTTTCAGACATGACATGAAATTTCTAAAAATCTTATATTTGTATTTGTATGGAAATATGTATGGAAATCTGTTAATATAAATGTTTCAGACATTACATGAAATTTCTAAAAAAAAAAAAAAAAAATCACAATGACATTCCATGACAAATCCACTAGAATAACAAAAATTAAAAAGACCGATATAACCAAGTATTGGCGAAGATGTGGAAAACTGGAATCCTAATACATTGCTGGTAAGAATGCAAAATGGTGTAGCCACTTAGGGAAACAATTTAGCAGTTTCTCATACAGTTAAACATACACTTCCCAAATGAGACAGCACAGGGTGACCAAATGGCCTGGTTTGCCTAGAATTGCCTGTGTTTTTGCACTGAAAGTTCTTCATCCCAGAAAACTCAGTCCTGGGCAAACTGGGCAAACCAGCAACCTAGATATTTACCCAGAAGATATAAAAACACACCCACACAAAGACTTATCTCAGATGCTCATAGAAACTTTCTTTGTAAAAGCTGAAAACTGGGAACAACGCAAATGTCCATATATTAACGAACAGATAAATAAATTGTGGTACATCCATACAATGGACTACTACTCAGCAGTTAAAGGAATGATGTAATGGGTGAATCTCAAAATAATTAGGCTGAGTGAAAGCAGCCAGACACAAAAAGAATACATACTGAACAATTCTATTTATATGACATTCAACAAAGGGCAAGACTCCGTGACAGAAAGATCAATGGTTCCAGGGGGTGGGATGCGAGAAGAGGGTCAGCTACAAAGGGGCAGGAGGGAAATTTCGGGGGTGATGGAAATGTTCATATCATGATTATGGTGGAGGTTACATGGCTCTATACATTTGTCAGAACCCATCAAATTATACACTTAAAAGTGATGAATTTTATTGTTTTACGTTTGACTTCAAAAAAGCTGTTTAATAGAAACTAAAAGAATGGGGAAAAGGATACTGTATACAAGTCAACATAAAACCAGCATGGCAATATTCATATCAGACAAGACAGGCATTTTTTTAAAAAATGCAAGGGCAGTGAAACAAGAAAAAATAAGTCAGTACACGTAGCCCACATTAATCATTGTTTCTCAGGGCAGCATTTACAGCTGCTAGCATTTGAAAAACAGGAGCCAGAGCCAGTTCCAACTGGAAAACAAAATGATGTTTGAGAAACAGTTCCTTTCACATATGGGCATATGAGAAGAATTGTTTTGCTGAGAAATAGAGGTTAATTCAATCAGGACAGATTCCATGAAGCATTTGGGGGCATGGAAAGAATATTTTTAAAACAATTAAACAGCTTTGACTTTTGTTCTAGCAATTTTTCTCCTCTCCATGAGACAACTGAGTCTTTTCATTTAGCTTTACCAAAAGGGTGGGGAAGAGAGAGAGAAGGAGATTGTTCTAAGCATCACTGTTTCAAGTAAATCAACAGATGCGTAGAATCCCATCAGAGCCAACACTGTGTGCTGTGGGCCTTGAGAGGAGAGGCCTGGCTCTGTCACAACACGCTGCGTGACCTCAGTTAGGTGATTTAACTCTCTGGGCTTTAACTAGTCAGCCATGAAATGAGAGGCGTGGTCTGGAAGCAGCGTTTCTCAGCCTAAACCAGACCACAGGTCCAGGACAGGGGCCCAGGACAGGACAACGCCGCTCCCCTGAGGAAGATGGGCATGACACCCTCTTCTTGCCCCTGCACAAGAAGACAACGGAGTTAAGGCACTAATATTTCCTAAGCGCCTACTATGGGCCAGGCAGTGAGCTGGGCACTTGTAGATTGTTATCTCATTTGGTCCTACAATCATTCGGTGAGGTGGACGAGGTCCCAATTTCATGGGAGGAAAACCGGGAGCCACAGATAGAAAGACACTCTCCAAGGTCTCAGAGCTAGTGAAGTGACAAAGCCAAGATTCTACCCACGCCACCTCTCAGGCAGCCAGCCTACTTGCTAAAAAAGAGATTTTGAGTCCCCTCTCCAATTCTGAATGTCCTCAGACATCATATTCAATAGTTTTGTCCCTCAAAGGCCACTCCATTGGCACACCAAGTGTGCATACTACTACTACTCTGTGTTCAATGAGAACCAGTCACACAGGGCTGGGGCCGTAGCAGCCCCAGAGGCCTTCCTTCCTGTCTCCCACCTCACACCAGAATCCCCAGCTCCCACAGGGCCGGCAAATGGAGCCCAACCTCCGTTTAGATGATGTTGACCTGACGTTGGCTTTCTGTGACTTTCACCCAGTGGTCAAGACCTGCTTGCCAGCCCCGCCTTTCCAGATACAGACTCAAGTCCCTTCATGGTCAAGGTCACTCCATCTGCTCAGGTACCCGGACTGCAAACTTGGCCTCAGCTTCCATGTCTCCCTTGCATCACCATCACATTCATGGGTGGACAAGCCCTGGCTTTCCCGCCTCTGCCGGCTCCCTGCTCCAGCCCTCCTGACGGTTCCCGCCACTGCAGCAATGCTCCAGTCTATTTCTCACCCAGACTTCTCCAGAAGCTCTGGAACTGCTCTTCCTGCCTTGGGTCCTGTCCCTTCCCTGCTCAGAACCCACCTATGGCCTTACTGCGTAACATTCATGTTCAAGGCCCCCCATGACAGACCACTGCCCGCCCTACAACCATGGCAGTCCCACGTGCACCCCAGCCCCTCTAACGGTGCCAAAAGAATTCAGATTCTTGTCCTAGCTGGGTGCCTTCATCCATGCTGGTCCCTTGGCCTGGTCTACCTTCTGTATTATTCAAAAAAGCAATTCATTCCTAAAGGCTCAAGTCACACGTCACCCACTCTCTAAAAAGTTCTCCGATTTTCTCAGCAAGGATTGACTTTTCTACGCACCCCTGACAATGGGTTTGTTGTCTGCTCTAGCACTGGGTTTTTTGTTTGTTTGTTTTTGTTTTTTGGCCGCGCTGTGCAGCTTGTGGGATCTTAGTTCCCTGACCAGGGATCGAACCCACACCATCGCAGTGAAAGCACGGAGTCCTAACCACTGGACCGCCAGGGAATTCCCTAGCACTGTGTTTCTTTTTCTTGCTTCCATATCTGTCTCCCTGCCTAGACTCTGAGCTGTTCCTTGAAACCACACCCATGTGCTAGATGCTGAATTTTATAAATAAAGTTTTAGAAAATAGGTAAATGTTGAATAAACACATTTATTGATCAACAAAAGATCAATAAATGTCGAATCAAATTGGCCCTAGTTCTGCACCTGACAACTGGCAAGGCCGAGCCCAGGTCTTCGTCTACATACTCTGTTTGCCTTAATGCAGGCAACCCCAATGGCTCTCTCCTATGATGGGAGGAGCCTCTGCCCCAGATTTCTTGGCCTTGAATGTATAATTTTTAAATGATATAGATGAAATATCAAATATCTAGTTATAATAAAGTATCCATTTAGTCATACATGCATATTCAAAACATTTGAAATTACAAAATATATATTCGTTTAGAAATAATGCTTTATTCATTAAAAATGTTTCAGAAAACAGTGTTTTCTCTCTTTCATTTCATAAAACAGTTTTCAAATGCTTGCCTCTCTAACATCAGTATTTCATCAACGCTGAAGATTTTTTTGTTTTCTGACATCTTTACTTCTAGGTTGCCTGAGATACAGCGCTTTCTGAATCTATATATGATACTGTCACTGGAAATTTTATCTCAGACCACCAGTTCCCACTTATGTAACATGAGCACAGTTGTTGGGTTTTTTAATATGTCCTGGAGGCATAAATTCACCGTCTCTGCAACTTACTCATTCACTGCGTTGCTCGTAAAGTATCATATCCAGTGTCATCCAGCCCTTGCAATTGTGAAACTGTGCCCAGAAGAATAATGACTAAATTTGAGTTGATTTTTCTTTTACTGTTTTGGTCATTGACTTCTACATGTATTCAAAATTAGCACACTGATTGAGGACATTTCAAGCTAACGTGTCTTCCCCAGATAGTACTTTGTTCAACATATCTGACAGAGTTCCACATACTTTGAGAGACTTTGCAAGGACTCACATATAGAGCAATTTCCTCTTTTCCAAGGAATCATTTTCTGGGGGAAAAAAACCCTTCACCTCATATTTTGGAATATATGGTCATTCCTACCTTATCTTGTCTCCCTTCCATTCAATCAGCACCATGTTCTACCACGTGATGTCTCGCATGCCTTCTCCCTTTTCCATCCATACCAAGGTCACAGCCCTAGTCTTGCCCCTTATTCATATTGGAGAGACTACAAAGGTCCTGGCAGACACTGCTGGTTGCTCCCCAATATCCTCCCCTCCTTCTTTAGTAATAGAACCCTCACTTTTTAACTGGACACGTAATGGGGCTGGAATAAAGACCAAGATGCCCAGTCTTCCCTTCTTCCCTATCAGGTGACTACATGGGGGTCAGGAGGGATGGAAGTGGATGTGGCAAGTACAACTTCAGAGAAGTGTCCTTAAAGGAGGGGTGGGGGGACGACTGCCTTGCTTTTTCCTTCCTGCTGGCTGGAATGAGCACATCCTGGCTGGAAACCCAGCAGTCATTTTGAACCACGAGGCACCATGAAAATGGAAGTCATGCTGCATGGTAAAAGTGACAGGGCACAAAAGTGTGGGTCCCCAACCCCATGCTCACTTTGGACACACTGCCTCCAGGCTTCTAGACAGAAATAAACTTCCTTCTTCAAGTCACTGTCATTTCAGTTTTTTTCTATAACTTGGAGTTGAACATAATCCTAATTAATTGACTGTTTCTAAGTCTCTCCTAGTGACGCCATCTGGCACCAGCTGAATTCAATCTTCCCAACACAATATCATGCTTATCATGCGCCTGCTCAAAAACTATCAGTGACTTCTACATACCAAGCCGATAAAATCCAGATTCCTTAGCTTAGCACTCAAAGTCCCATAATCTGGCCCTGTCTTACAATGCTAACCTCAGAAACACCACCATCCATCCCACCAACACACACACACACACACACACACACTAACCCTCCATTCCAGCCCGGTAGCTCCATACAATGTCTCTTACTCGCCGCTGGTTGGACTGAGTTTAGGACAACGGAGATATAGGGAGGGAATCACTCCCTTTCAAACTGAAGTGTGAATGGAAACAACCTTAACAAGAGAACAGATACACTGTGGTGGAGTCATATAATGGGCTATTATACAACCATAGAAACAAGTGAATTACCGCTTGGTGCAATATCATCATAAACTTACAAACATAATATTGAACAAAATAAAATTCAAAAATGGACAAAATGGACAAAATGAATCTACAATCTTAGGAATCGGGATAGTGGTTACACTTGAGGTGTCAGTGCACAGAAGGAGGCGTGAGGTGGGGATTGTGGGGTACTGGGAATGTTCTGCTGATTACTCAGGATGCTGACTACATATTCATGAAAAATAATCCAGCTACACGCCAGATTTGTTTACCTTTCTATATGTATGCTTCAGTAAAAAGTTTACTTAAAAAACATGCAAACTAAGTTAGAAGAGCGGTTACCTTCAGGGGGGAGGTGATAATTAATTGGGTAAACGTGGGCACAAAGGGGGCTTCTGGGGTGCCGATCTGGGAGGTGGTCACATGAGAGTGTTCATTTTGCAAAAGATCCATTGTACTGTTCCCTTATGGTCTGTGCATCTTTTTATATGTTCTTTTGATTAAAAATTTACTTAACAAATGAAGTGTGCAGTACTACTTCTGCCCCCCTTGCTCTCTGATCATGCCATAGACAAAGGGATTCAGGGAGAGATGTGAGCTGCAGCAGAGATTTTAGAGAGAGGCTAATGGGTGTTCTCTTGAGTGGGCTATTGTGCACATTCTGGAAGAGGTGTTAATAAGAATGAGGGTGCACAGCTGGTCCTGACCTGGAACTCCTTCTCAAGCCCTGGGGTGGGCAAAATAATGTCCCTCCAAAGATGTCCATGTCGTAATCCCCAGAATCTGTGGATATGTTATGTTACACAGCAAAGAGGAATTACAGTTGCTAATCAGCTGACTTTAAAAATAGGGAGATACCCTACATCAACTATACTTCAATTAAAAAATAGAAAAAAATAAGGAGAGCATCCTGAATTATCCAGGTGAGCCCAACGCAATCACCAGGGTCCTTAAAAACAGAAGAGTGAGGCAGCATGAGAAGGACTCAGCCTGACATTGCTGGCTTTGAAGATGGAAGGAGGCGACAAGCCAAGCAATGAGGGAAGATTCTAGAAGATGAAAAAGGCAAGGAAATGGATTCTCCCCTAAAGCCTCCAGAAGGAACAATTCACCCAGTAAGACCCATTTCAGACTTTTGACTTCCAGAAACATAAGATAATAAACTTTTTAAAAACTGAAGTATAGTTTACAATGTTGTATTAGTTTCAAGTGCATAGCAAAGTGATTCAGTTATACATATGTATATATTATATATAATATACATATTCCCTTTCAGATTCTTTTCCATTATAGGTTATTACGAAATATTGAGTATAGTTCCCTGTGCTACACAGTTGGTCCTTGTTGTCTACCTATTTTATATTTAGTAGTGTGTATATGTTAACCCCAAACTCCTAATTTAACTCTCCCCCCCACCCACTATTCCCTTTGGCAACCATAAATTTATTTTCTGTCTGTGAGTCTATTTCTGTTTTGTAAATCAGTTCATTTGTGTCATTTTTTGAGATTCCACATGTAAGTGGTATCATACGATAGTTGTCTTTCTCTGTCTGACTTAATATGATAATGTCTAGGTCCATCCATGATGCTGAAAATGGCATTATTTCATTCTTTTTTATAGCTAGGTAATATTCCATTGTACATATATACCACATCTTCTTTATCCATTCATCTGTGGATGGACGTATAGGTTGCTTCTGATAAACTTGTTTTATGTCACTAAGTTTGTGGTAACTTACTACAGCAGCAATAGGAAACTAATACAGACACTGTCTGGAAACTTCAGAGAGGTGGTAATTTTATTAGAGGAGATCTTGGGGGTGGGGGCATTCTTTGTATTTCAATGGAAATGGAGAAGGAGAAGGAGCTAGAAAAAATCAGCAAACACTGTTGATGGGGAAAAGGAGACCATTCTGAGGGGCTAGTGTTAAAAGTTGAGGGTTTGTCAAAGAAAGGGAGAAACTGTGAAAGTAGCAACTTCAGAACTGAGTTTGAAGCAACCCAGGGCTCACGAAAGATCTGACCCATAGTCTTGACCCCTGCGGTCTTGAGCTTCTCATCTTTAAGACAAGTGAAAACAAACTCACCTAACTGGGAAGGTGCAAGGATAAGCCCTAAACAGAAGTGAGATAAAATCCTTTGATTGCGAGTTCCCTGGTGGTCCAGTGGTAAAGAATCCACCTTCCAATGCAGAGGACGCAGGTTCGATCCCTGGTCAGGGAACTAAGATCCCACATGCCGCGGGGCAACTAAGCCCACGTGCCACAACTACTGACTCACACGCCACAACTACAGAGCCCACTTGCCACAACTACAGAGCCCACGCTCCCTGGAGCCTGCACGCCACAACTAGAGAGAGAAAACCCACATGCCACAACTAGAGAGAAGCCTGCACGCCACAACGAAAGATCCCACATGCCTCAACGAAGATCCCACGTGCCGCAACTAAGACCCGACGCAGCTAAAAATAAATAAATAAGAAATAAATCTTTAAAAAAAATTCTTTGATTTACATCATTTTCTCTAATAATAACTGTTTATTAGGCAGAATAATGCCCCCAAAGATGTCTACGACCTAATCATCCCAGAATCTGTGAATATGTTACCTTTGTGGAAAAAGGGACTTTGCAGATGTGATTAAGCTAAGGATATTGAGAAGGAGAAATTAGCCTGGATCATCCAAGTGGGCCCAGCGTAATCACAAGGGTCTTTATAAAAGAGAGAAGAAGGGGGGAAGGAGAAGAAGGGGGGAGAAGGGGGAAGGGAGAGAAGAACTGGAAGCTGCTATGCTTCGAAGATGGAAGAAAAGACCAGGAGCCAAGAAACATAGGCACCTTTCAGAAGCCAGAAAAGGCAAGGGAACAGATTTCCCCCTAGAGCCTCCAGAAGGAACATAGCCTTGTCGACACCTTGATGTTAGCCCAGTGAGACCTGTTTCAGACTTCTGACCTCCAGAACTGAAGGACAATACATTTGTGTTGTTTTAAGCACTAAGTTTGCAGTCATTTGTTACAGCAGCAATAAGAAACTAGTACAATAACCTAAAATAGCAGTGGGGTATTCCAATGGGGATGGAGCCACGGTCTCCAACAGTAAAGTTTTCTCTGACAATACTCTTAAAAGAACTTTTGAAAAATGTTAGCTAGGCCACCTGCTCAGCCACTGACTTTACATGCAGATATTTCGGTAAAAATCTTATTTTCAATCAACTCTCTCCGAGCACTGGCAGATTAATTCACATTAATTATCTCATTTAACCCTTATAACAACACTATGACATAGATCGTATCATCCCCATTTGATGGATGGTATAATTGAGGCTCAGATAATAATAACAATAAGTACAGGTAATAAATATTGAGCACTTACTCTGAGCTAGGCATTATACTAAGCACTTCATGTGTGTTAACTAATTTAATTCTCCCAACAATTCTATTCCCATTTACAGATGAGAAAACTGAGGCAGGGTGTCTAAGTAACGTTCCAAAATCCTTGCAGGTAATGAGTGGCAGGGCTGAGACTGGAACCCAGGTCCCTCAGGTGCCAAGATCAGGGTCATACTCCCACAACCTCTCACTGTCAGCATCATTACCACCAATTATTGATAACAGCCGAGGCCTCTGGGATGGAGCCCAGCCCTGCCTTTCTCTCTGAGTCCTTTTCAGGGTCCTACCAGCTAAGGCAGTGGTGGCTGTCTAACGAGCCACGTGGCAGGGTTCAAAGATGACCTCACGGCTAGAGCTCCAAGTGGCAACTGGTCCCTTGGAAGGGCCTCCCTGGCACTGTTTATTAGCAACAGCAATGACAGCCTCCACTCTCTCCTTGGCACTTCAGCCTCCCTCTTCCTCTGACCCTCCTGACTTATTCCCACATGTACGTTAAACAGGGGTGCCCTCCTGAGCTTCCCTAAAGACAGGGAGTCCCAGGAAAGGGCTCTCTTAAACACACATGCTAAAAACCAGAGGGGAGCCAGTCCCGTCCCAGGGATAGCATTCGAGGCTCTGGCTCACTTGGCTGGCCTCAAACTCAGCTGCTCACCCCTGAGTCCCAGCATGTCCCTTCTCACCTCCCACCCAGCCTCACACCCAACACCCTGCAGGCCAGCGTTTACACTGGCACTCCCTCTTCGCCCCAGGCAGAGCTGATTCTAGGAAAACTGTGGGATTTCTCTGTAGAACCTTCAGTGATCCTCTTATTCCTCCTCTATCTTTCAAGGAGCAATCTTCTATTTCCTTTTCTTTAAATCTTGGGCCTCATTTCAACTACCTCTTGCTGAACAGAGATATATGGTGATGCTGGTAAGAGCTTAGAGCATGACGGCCATCTGAGGGTGTCTCAGAGGCGGACTCTGGTACGGCACCTGCAGCCAGTGAGCTCAGACCTCAGTGCCTCCAGCTTGCCAGGGCCTGGACTCCTGAGCCCGGAACCCTGGATTTGTAGAAAAGAGAAGCCTGGCAACACAGAGGTCTGACTGAATTCTATTGGCAGGACTAAAAGTTTGGGCAGATAGGAAAACAGAAGGTGAAGAGCCAACAGATATCTACCTGCATTCTCAACAGGGGGTTCTCAGGGACCAAGCTTCTGGGGCTGAGAGGAAACTTTCCAGACCATAAACCCATCCTGGAACAGCAATATGGTTTTTTAAGGTTGGGAGAAACAGGCAGGGAGAACCGTGTAGGATGCACTCCTGAATGGAAAACTCCAGTTAAATACATGTAGATCATCTGCCACCCTCACGTACCCACAGAGGGCCCACCTTCCTGACTTGGAGAGGAAGTGACTGCTTATAGGAACGCCTTGCTTTTCTGGAGAGACAGGTGATGGAACTAATCATCAATCTTAAAATGCCTGGAACCGTTCTAAGGACTTGAATTTAATCCTCACAGCCCTTTAGGTGTTATCAACCCCATTGGACAGATGAAGAAAGTGAGGCATAGAGTAGTTGGGTAACTCCAAAGTTGCCAACCTGTAAGCTTCACGCACAGCCGGGGTCTGAACCTAAGCAAGCCAACCCCAGAGTCTCTGGTCTTGACCACACCCTTCCCCCACCCCTCCCCCACCCTTCCCCCACCCCCGCAGCGGGAAACCAATTAAATGCACTTGGTGCAGATGCAGCCCAGCTCCCTGATTTATGACGATTTGGGACTTGGTCAACTGGGTTTGTTCCCGGCGGGAGTATGTGTTCCCGAGGAGCTACCTTCTTGTGCGTCCAGTGCAGGAGACCTTAACGAGTGAGGGTCCCCATTTTTCTGTCCTCTCTCCAAACTGCCCTCGGGGTTTCTAGCAACTACCACAAAACGCCCTCCCCTTTCTTTCCTTTCTCCGCAATGTAGAGAAGCTGGAGCTTTAGCTGTCCTAGAGAACCAAGAACAAAATGCAGATGACACGGGCATTAAAATACCAGCCGACCGAGGCGGGGAGTCGGAATCGATCCGCTGGCCAGCTGAACAGCAATCGCACCGGATCCCCGCTCAACAAGTCTCGCTTTCCCGGGGTCGGTGGAGGCCAGGTCTGGGCGGCCCCGCAGCGGGGCACAGCGCCCCCACGGGGCGCTGCGGGGTGGCTGCCGCGCGCTGCGCCGGGCTCAGGGAGCTCGCGGAGCTCGCCCGGCCAGGGCGGCCCAACTGGCCCCGACTGGGGGTCCCGCAGCGCCACCCCCCCTCTCGCCCTCGGCCCCGAGGGGTCGGGAGCCAGGGGCCCGGGGCGGGAGGGGGCGTCCGGCGGGAGCGGCCGCGCGGGGCCGCACGGGCCGGGGCGCGGGCCTTTGGGCGCGCCCGCGTGCGTGGGTGCCCAAGCTCTGCCTGTCTGTCCGTCTGTCTGTCTGCGCCTCGGGGCTGCGGGGCCAGGCAGGGCCCCGGGGAGAGCGCGCCCCGCTCACCTGCAGCCGCCGCCGGCGCCTGGGAAGCGAGACAGGGGCGCAGCCTCCCGGGTCTTCGTCGCTGGCCTCCTCGCCGCTCCGAGAGCCACGGCTCTCCTCGGGAATCGCTCGTGGGAGCCGTGGAAGAAGCCCGAGGTGCTGCCGCTGTCTCCTCCTTCTCCGCTTCCTCCGAGTCCCATCCCAGAGCGCTCCGCTCGCTCGCTGGCTGCCTGGGCGGCTCTGGGCCAGCGCCGGCAGGCGGCGGGGGAGGCGGCGCCGCGGAGGGTGGGGAGCGGGCCGGCGGGAGGAGGGGTGTACTGTTTGGGGATGGGGCAGGAGCGGAGAGGGAGAGGCCGCGAGGACCGCCCCCCCCTGCAGGCAGCCCCGGGAGCTGGGCACCCTGGCCGCGCGCCCTGCCTGCTGCCACCTCGCTCTGCGCGGTCCGTCCCCAAGCCCAGGCGGGGATCGGACTCCAGGGGTCTGGAGCCGCACGCAGGCTCAGAACAACAAGGAGCTTTGGGGGCTTGGCGGAGGGGAGTGGGGTGGGGAGCGGAGGAGAGCATCTCCTGGAGGAAGAAAGGCATGACAGGGGTCCTGTTTCCTGAACTGGGGGTCATGATCTACAGGAGGAGACCATCGATGACGGTGATGAAGAAGAAAGTGGTGAGAATTGGGCTAATTGGTGACAAGTGCCAGAAGCTGTCTTGGCAGTGCCCAGAACACCGGTGCCAGTTCATATTAACAGAGCGTCCACTGGCCAGAGACCAGGCCCCTGGGTGGGGACGGGACTAAGGATGCCAGGACCGAAAGGAAACAAGGTTCCTACCCTGAAGGAGCAGAGAAAGTCTAGTCCAGGCAAGACTTTTGAAATTATGGGCAAAGATGTTTGCAATTTTGTAAAGCGGGGGAACGTGCCCTGAGAGGTCCCCAAGTGAACTTTGGAGGGATGCGAAAGCCAGGATTGGTCAGTGGCAGGGAAAGGGCTGGGGAATGCCACTCTACCAGCTCTCCCTGCTCCTGGGCAGCTGGGGGTGAGTGGGATCGTTACAACAGGCTAGGACATCTCCTAATAATTGCTCCAGAATTCTAACCCCAAACCATTAACCCAACCGCTCAGTTCAGGTTTTAACAAGCTATGGGGGAGAGGCAGCAGAATTAACAAGTTTCAAAACATCTGGTGCCAGAATCTGATCATTTAAGTCCTCTTGGCTGCCTTTACTCCGAACCGTCGTCACTCCTATTTGATGATAGAGTTGGTTTCTGGAATATGAGTAAAAATCTTGTACAAAATCCATTTTCCAGGAAAGCTCCAGGTGGGTTATTAAAATCCTAGCCATAAGGCAAGGGGTCAACATACTCAAGCCATCGGGCAACTCAGTGGTATCCTAATGCCAAGAAAGAATCTTGGATTCATGTTCCCTTATCGTGCACTTTAGGCCCACTGGGCACTCTTGGCTGCCTGCACTGATCAGAAATAGTTTCTTTGTATGTCTTTGGGAGGAGGTAAGTGGAAGTCAGAAAGCAGAGGAAAGTCTTCAGGAAATGTTTGGTCTCTGAAGTCTTGGATCCCACAAATAATTCTTCCTGAGTCTGGGCCAGTGAAAATCCCCTAGGAGCTGGGGAAGTTAAGTTACAGTTTAGGGAAACTTACAGTTTAAATGTGTTGCCTTATTTCAAGACACCAGTATGATCCAGTAACTTAACCAGGAAAACAATAGTAATAACGAAATCCTTCCAAATTTTAGTGAATTGTAATTTAGTAGTAACAGATTTCAGTGATTCTGGTGTATGCCAACTAAGATGGATGTTTTTCCCCAGGGAGTTCTATCAGAATTCTTCAGAAGAGGAAATTTCTGTACAAAGCATGCCTGTGGCCAAGTCAAATAGGTCAGTGAGTTGTTCACCTTGTGGAACAATCTTCAGGTCTGCCAGAAAAAAAAAAAAAAGAAGCAAAAGCGAGTTCAGTATCCTGAAATATCAAGTAAGAAAAAACAATGGCTTAGTTTCCCAGTTACCTTTAGGGTGAATGCAAGTTGATAATAATAAAGGCTGCTGGGGAAAGCCCAAATTTGCCTTTTCTGCCAGAGGCCCTGCTACTGGCTTAATGTAGAGAACCTTATTCAGAAAAAGTATGATTTCTTGTTCTCAGGTGGGCTCTCATACAAGCAGACAAGAACGAGGGTGTGTAGTATCTCAGAACTCATGAGTTAGAATCCAAAACTGTTTAAATTACTTACACCTTGGTAGCTATACTGGGTTCAGCTCACGGCTCTGTCTCTGCAGGGGGTCTGTTGTGGAACAGGATGAGGCTGGGGGGGGGGGGCAGTCATCTGACCCAGGCCTCACATTCATGAATAGCCTCAAATACAGACTTTGGCCCTAAGCATTCATTTGTTCCTTGTAAACATTAGAACTTTTTGTTTTGCTTTGTGTTACACATTAGAATCCTTCCTAGAGGGCAGATTAAAATGAGACTCTTATCAAAGAGAAGAGGACCAGAATATAAGGAAAACAATGAGCAGACAGGTTGGCTCACAGAACTCATAGCCTAAAATAACTTTTGTACTGAATTATTTTTTTTCTTGAAAATAGAAACATCACTTTTATTGACAAGATAGATAGGGCCACAACGGGCGGCTCCACAGAACACAGATGAGGAAGAATCTAAAATTGCAATGTCACCTCACTCGCACTGTGTTTCTCTAGGTGACTGATGATGTTTGAGTCCCATGTAAACTGTTGGAGCCCGTCCCCGTCCCACTCAAGCAGAAGGGCAGGATGTGTCCCCTGGGAGAGGAGCTGTCATTCCTTTGGGGCACCTGCCAGTTGGTCAGAACAGGAGATAAGGTAGAGAGGGGAGCGCTGCAAAGCAGTGGCTGGGGCTTCCCTGGTGGCGCAGTGGTTGAGAATATGCCTACCAGTGCAGGGGACACGGGTTCGAGCCCTGGTCCGGGAAGATCCCACCTGCCGCGGAGCGACTAGGCCCGTGAGCCACAACTACTGAGCCTGCGCATCTGGAGCCTGTGCTCCGCAACAAGAGAGGCTGTGATAGCGAGAGGCCCGCCCACCGCGATGAAGAGTGGCCCCCGCTTGCCGCAACTAGAGAAAGCCCTCGCACAGAGACGAAGACCCAACACAGCCAAAAATAAATAAATAAATAAATAAATAAAAAAAAAAAAAAAAAAAAAAAAAGCAGTGGCTGGGTTTCCACTCCAGCCTTGGGTAAGGAACCGTCCGACATGGGGCAGTGCTTCCTTCCAGATGCCCCATCAATGTGGACAGCTAGTTCCATGTCAGAGGTCCCCCCTGAGGACAGGCTAGCTGATGGTACCATCATCCCAAGTGAAATGATTTCTAAATAAACATGTAATCCCACCTTGGAAAGAGGATTCAAATGTTTTTATGTTATCTTGAACCATGAGCTCCCGAGGGCAGGGACCAGGCCTTTAGCTTGTTTACACATCTTCCTTATGCCGTGCTGTGGAAGAGACTGAGCTGCTGTGGCCTTAAACCTGGAGTTTAGAGTGGTTTCTGTGGAATCAGGCTGATGAGGCTACTTATCAAGAATGAGATAATAGGATGGCGTGGGGAGCCTTAAAACCTGGGCAAGACCGAATGGAATCTGACTCGTTTCCTTGGATATTGACAAGGCTGAAACATTGCCCGTCTCCCTGGAGACTAGTTTCCACTTTGGAAGTGGAGGATGGACCTGCTATGTGTGGAAGCATCACTCAGCAACGCAGATTGCTGCTTCTTGCCTCCTGAAGCCCAGGAATTGGCAGAGAGCCATCTGCTATTAGAAGCCAGTAGTCTCATTCCTGTGACACTCAGCTAACTGCCTTCTCGCCACGCCATTACCGAGTCTCTGTCTGCATCGGTTGCCTGGTGTTAAATCAGACTGCAAGATACTTGGGCAATGAGTATGTGTATGTGTCCTATAAAACCTTCCAGCATGCTGGCAAAGCTCAATAAACTCAAGAATAACAAAAATATCAGAAGAATAACAAAAATATCAGAAGAAAGAATGTGGCTTTTCCACGTTCTCTCTTGCTGAAGAAAATAACTGGAACATGGTTATTACCGGGATCCAACAGAAGGGGAAATGCTACAGATGGTCCAGTGGAAAGAATAAGGAATAAGGCAGTGAACTGCTGAGAGTCACAATAAATCATAAGATGGAGAAAAATAAGATGTAATGCAATAAAGTGAACAATTTTTTGTTGGTAGAGCACTCTCTGAAAAGAAGCAATGGAAATGTCTTGACTGATTTAAAACAAGAATTGACAAAGCAATTCCCAAGTACAGAAAGTGCCAGAACATTACTGGCTACATGTACACTAGCTCTGAACAAAAACATGTTGAAAAGAAGATGCAATAACCAAAGTGTGAAAGAGCTGAGAGTTTCTTTTAACTAGAGCAAGTTTTAAGACAGCTCAGCATCCCTGGCCAGGCCTAATGAGAGGGTGCAGACCTGCAGTGCTTCACCATTAGCTCCAGACTACCCATGGAGCAGATAATATGTCAGACAATTTTTGAAAATCAATCAATGTAATACACCATATCAACAGAATAAAAGACCAAAACCACGTGATCTCCTCGATAGATGCAGAAAAAGCATTTGACAAAATTCAGTGCTCCTTCGTGATAGAAACATTCGACAAACTAGAAGTATAAGGGGATTTCTTCAATCTAATAAAGAGCATCTGCAAAAAACCCACAGCTAACATCATACTGAAAGCTTTTCCTCTAGGATCAGGAACAAGACAAAGATGTGCTCTCTCACCACTTCTATTCAACACGGTGCTAGAAATTCTAGCCAAGGCGAGAAGATGAAATAAAAGGCATCCAGATTGGAAAGAAAGAAGTAAGACGGGCTTCCCTGGTGGCGCAGTGGTTGAGAATCTGCCTGCCAATGCAGGGGACAGGGGTTCAAGCCCTGGTCTGGGAAGATCCCACATACCGCGGAGCGACTGGGCCCGTGAGCCACAATTACTGAGCCTGCGCATCTGGAGCCTGTGCTCCACAACAAGAGAGGCCACGATAGTGAGAGGCCCGCGCACCGCGATGAAGAATGGCCCCCACTTGCCGCAACTGGAGAAAGCCCTCACACAGAAACGAAGACCCAACACAGCCATAAATAAAAAAAAAAATAAAAAAAAATAAAAAAAAAAAAAACCTTTAAAGAAAAAAAAAAAAGAAGTAAGACTATCCCTATTTGCAGAAGACATGATCTGGTAAGTAGAAATTCTAAGGACTCTACTAAAAAAGTATTAGAACTAAGAAAGTAGTTCAGCAAGGTTGCCGGATACAAGATCAATAGACAAAAGCCAACTGTATTTCTATACAGTCTGAAAATGAAATTAGGAAAACAATTCCATTGAAAATAGCATCAAAAAGAATAAGTCACTTAGAAAAGGATTTAACAAAAGAAGTACAAAACCTATACTCCAAAAACTACAAAACATGGTTGAAAGAAATTAAAGGAGATCTAAATAAATGGGAGGACATTCCATATTCATAGATTGAAAGACTTGATATTATTAAGATGGCAGTACTCCCTTAACTGATCTACAGAATCAACATAATCCCTATCAAAATCCCAGCTGGCTTCTTTACAGAAATTAACAAGCTAATGCTAAAGTTCATATGGAAATTCAAGGGACCCGGAGTAGCCAAATAATCGTGAAAAAGAACAAAGTTGGAGGATCCACACTTCCTAATTTCAAAACTTACTACAAAACTGCAGGAATCAAAATAATGTATACCTGCATAAAGATAGACATAAAATTAAATGGACTAAAATTGAGAGTTCAAAAATAAGCCTTCATATTTGCAGTTAATTGATTTTCAACAAAGGTGCCAAGACCATTCAATTGGGGAAAGAATTTCAATTGGTCCTGGAACAACTGGACAGCCACATGGACAAGAATGAAGTTGGACCCTTACTTCATTCCACATACAAAAATTAATTCAAAGTGGATCAAAGATGTAAGTGTAAGAGCTAAAGCTATTAATCTCTTAGAAGAAAACACAGAAGCAAATCTTCATGACCTTGTATTAGGCAATGGTTTCTTGGATATGACTTCCGAAGCACAAATGACAAAAGAAAAACAGTTAAATTGGAGTAGATCAGAATTAAAAACTTTTGTGCTTCAGTGGACACCATCAAGGGAATATAACTCATAGAATGGGGGACATTTTTTGCAAATCATAGACTGATAACAGATGTGTGTAGAATATATAAAGGACTCATAATTCAATAATTTAAAAATTAATAAATGGACAAAGTTTCTGAATAGACATTTCTACAAAGAAGACATTCAAATGGTCAATAAGCAAGTGAAAAGATGCTCAACATCATTTACCATCAGAGAAATGCAAATCAAAACCACAAGGGACTTCCCTGGCAGTTCAGTGGTTAAGACTCCACACGTCCACTGCAGGGGGCACGGGTTCAACCCCTGGTCTGGGAACTAAGATCCCGCATGCCATGAGGCACGGCCAAACAAAACAAAACACAGGACATCACTTCACACCCACTAGGGTGGCTATAATTTAAAAAATAGGCAAAAACAAGTGTTGGGGGCTTCCCTGGTGGCGCAGTGGTTAAGACTCCGCACTCCCAATGCAGGGGGCATGGGTTTGATCCCTAGTCAGGGAACTAGATCCCACATGCATGCCGCAACCAAGAGTTCAAATGCCACAACTAAGAAGCCCATGTGCCGCAACTAAGGAGCCGGCGAGCCGCAACTAAGACCTGGCACAACCAAATAAATAAATAAAAATAAATATTAAAAAAAAAACTACGTATGCTATATGATTCCATATCCAGAACAGGGAAATCCATCAAGACAGAAAGTAAATTAGTGGTTGCCTGGAGCTGAGAAGTTTGGGGGGAGAAAGGGGAGTGACTATTTATGGGTGTGGAGTTTCTTTAGGGATTAATGGAAATGTTCTAAAACCGATAGTGGTGATGGTTGCATGACAGTGAATAATATTAAGAACCATTAAATGATACAATTCTATGGCATGTGGATTACATCTTAATCAGTTTTGGTTTATGAGAAGAGGGCAGGTTTTAGTTCTGAGTCCTCATGCAAACACGTTTAGTCCCTTTTTGAATCAGACTGCTCCTCTTCCATGTTTGCACACCTTGCTTGAAACACTTTCCTTCCTGGAACCAGGTCTCTCACACATGGGCAGGGGGGGCTTCTTGCCCCATTCCTCAGCTTCCCTTCCTGTGCTTTCACACACCTTTTCTGGAGTTCACACTCCTCCTCTGATTACTACTTTCCACTGCAGGACTTACCTGGTGGGGACTTCTGGACTAGTGTCTGTGGTCCCCGCCACAGAGAAATGCGCAAGGCTTTACTGTTGCAATCTTGAGATACTCTTGTAAAGGCTGCAAGACAAACATGCTTTATCACATACAGCCTTTCAGGGGTTTTATTTAAATCTGAAGTGCCCGGGAAGTTGAAGAACACATCAGTTGTACTGGCTCACGGGCTTAGTTGCTCCGGGGCATGTGGGATCTTCCCGGACCAGGGATAGAACCCACGTCCCCTGCTTTGGCAGGCGGATTCTTAACCACTGCACCATCAGGGAAGTCCTGGTCACTGATTGTTTTAAAAATACATTGATCTAGGAAAGGGAAAAGAGAAAGTTCAAGGGAGAGGCACATCTAGCGATTTAATTTTTCATTCAGAGCCCTACTGATTTAGGCTCACATAAAAGGAACTTGATCACAAGAATAGAGCTAAGAATGTCATTTCCTTTTGATTGCAAATTGCGGTAGAGCATCAGCTAGCCCCTCATCTTAGTTGTCCTTTAATTTTCCTTCAGAGATCAATCCTTCTATTACCGTGTTGCTGAGTTTTGCCCATCACCTTTACAACTTCTAGAAGTCAAGACGCCCCCGCCCCACAGTAGACACGCTCATAGGGTCTGTGGAGGAGAGACCTCCCTTTGTTCCCTTGCACAGTCTACAGGAATGAGATTTTTTTTTTCTCCAGTGGTCTCTTCTGGGAGAAGTGGTCTCTGTGGAGCTTGAGCCCCACTGAGTTGTTGTTAAGAATTAGTTACAATCACCGTGGGTGGGGTTACAGGTGGTTTTAATTCCTCTCATGCTTATTTTATTCTTATTCTAGTAACTATTTTTGAGTTCGTTCTATCTGCCAAACAAGTGCCAGGTGCTGGGGAAGGAACACAGACACAGCTTCTGTCTGAGTTTCTTATCTATTGGGAGATTACAGAAGAGAAAAGCCACAGGAACCAGAGTGTAAAATGAGCCTTGATTGGGATGCTATGGTATGCTCCGCTATGGGACAACATAAAATGAATCTCTTCCAGACTAGTGGGTCATAGAAGGCTTCCAGAAGGAAGTGACTTTCAAGATGAGACCCAAAGGATGACTTAATGGCTTTATTTTCTATTTTTTCTTGCAATACATTACTGGTGTCCTTTTTTATTTTTATCTTTTAAATTTATTATTTTTTTTGGCTGCACCACGCAGCTTGCAGGATCTTAGTTCCCTGACCAGGGATTGAACCCGGGCCACCACAGTGAAAGCGCTGAGTACTAACCACTGGACCGCCAGGGAATTCCCTTATGTAATTTTTTAAAAACCCACAAATTTATAATGTTTCCTGATACCCGAGTCAGACCTGGGTTCACTACTAAGATGTCTAAGGAAGTTGGCTCTCAGGGACACAGATGATTTAGTGCATTAACCTCACAGGGTGGAAGAAAGCCTACAGGCGCACGGGAGAGGGCTGCTCTAGTCTGCCTCTGCTTGAGAGGTGTGAAAACAGACACCGTGAGGTAGGCTTTCTGGGGCGGGGACAATGAAGGGAGTTGGGTCTCACGGCCCCAACTATTCCTCCAAGATAATGCAAACACATTACATCACTGTTCTACTCCCTTATGATGCTTGAAAACTTACTGTACATATTCTTCTTAAAGATAAATCAGTGCAGTTTAAAATGGTGCCTAATTTCCTCAGAAGAAAACTGCTCACTTAAAACAATTAACCACTCTAAAAGGCCCACCTCAGTTGATCTTTCTTCCTACCTGAATAAATTCTTTTTTAAAAAAATTTTTATTGGAGTATAGTTGCTTTACAATATTGTGTTAGTTTCTACTGTACAGCAAAGTGAATCAGCAATATGTATACATATATCCCCTCTTTTTTGGATTTCCTTCCCATTTAGGTCACCACAGCTGAATAAATTCTTTACGGTAAGAATTAAAAGCTGATATTCACAGAACACGATTCAGCCTAATCAGAAAATTGACAGCTTTACTTGTGATACAAACCTCAAGTAAAAAAATCCACCCTAAGTTTACAAAGTTCACACAGCTTTACATGACTGGCTTTCCTTCTTGGGATATGTTCACTCCAGTTAGTAGAAATCAACCTTGTTAGTAAGAACTGAGAGGTTAGGTACAGAGTTCTGAGAGTCTAGATGTCTCAAAGATATGAAATACCTGCTTAAATGGACTCAATTGGCATCTAAATCTTGACTCTGACACTTACTGTGGAAACTTGGATCAGTTATTTTCCTTTAAAAATCTGTTTCTTCATCTGTAAAATGGAGATAAAGAGTTAATACGTGTAAAGCGCTTAGCAGCATGGCTGGCCCACAGGAAGGGCTCAGTGAATAGTAAATGTCATTCTGCCAGATAAAAAGGTAGAAGCCACAGGTCTGGGGACTGATTAGATATGGAGAGAGAAAGGGGCAGGCAAAGAGGCCCTATGATCTCACTGGGAGTACTGATAAAAGCAGGGGTTAGAGTGTCCATTATTATTTATTGAAGGGGACTATATGCAGGAAAGAAAGATTTAATTAAAAAGACCTAACGTTGGGCTTCCCTGGTGGCGCAGTGGTTGAGAATCCGCCTGCCAATGCAGGGGACACGGGTTCGAGCCCTGGTCTGGGAGGATCCCACATGCTGCGGAGCAGCTGGGCCCGTGAGCCACAATTACTGAGCCTGCGCGTCTGGAGCCTGTGCTCCGCAACAACAGAGGCCGCGATAGTGAGAGGCTCGCGCACCGCGATGAAGAGTGGCCCCTGCTTGCCACAACTAGAGAAAGCCGTTGCACAGAAACGAAGACCCAACACAGCCATAAAAATAAAAACAAAAAAAATAATTAAAAAAAAAAGACCTAACGTTGAAAGAACTGAAGGAAGATCTTGCAAAAGTACAATAGTGAAATAAAGATACATTTGTTTAGCTAAAATGAATACTGGGGGAAAAGTGACGTCACACAAAGGCCACCACACAAGACAGTGTCCTTTGTGCTGTGTGCGTCGCACAGAGAGCAGACCCAATGTTCCTTCATTTCCCCAGAGCTGGGGTTTCCTTAGGTGGAGAGAGCACAGATGGGAGTCCCATCAGCTCTTCAAAAGGTCTAGATTGGATGCCCCACATTTAGGGTGCCAGGAATCCAGGAGCTGTTGTTGCATATGGCTTTTCATAGGGGGAGCTGATATGCCACAGCACTGAGCTGTGACTAGCAGAAAATCTGAGGGCACCGTTCCCTCCTAGGCTTTCCTGAGAAATTTGGCTCAGTCCCTTGATGCTGGCTAATTATGCCCAATCTACCCAGGTCACACAGTTCCTCTCCAAGCTCTCTTTATTGCAACAATATACCCTGGACATCTTGACACACACCAAGGAATATATATATTTGCTGAGTTGAAGAGGTTCCCATCTTAATAAGTTTACTTAAGTAAAAAGTTGTTTTGTTTGTACTGCTAATGGCTTGCTAAAAAGTATGTGTTAAGTTTTAGATGGGATAAAATAAATAAAACCTTAGTCCATCGTGCCGTTTTGAGCCAAACTCTTCATTCTGAAGCAGCAGCTCGCTAACTAGGGTCATATTGATGGGTGTAGAAAGCTAAGAGTTTTGCTTTGACGTAACTTCTTCTGGGTTGGCCAGGTGACAGTTTCTCTCTCCTGCTGTCTCCACACACAACTCAGTGGTAGGAATGCGTGGGCTTCTGGGCAGAAGGTCGCAGATCTGGCTGGCTTCCATACACCAGTCATCTGGCAGAAAACCTGGCCAGCGTGCAAAAACACTTTAGGTGAATTCCATGGGTGTGGAGACATCCTTGCAATGCCTCCTTTTTCCTTCCCTTTTAGGACATACATGCAAGCTGGCCAAAACTCATTTTACACAGCAGCAGGCACTACTTCTGGTATTGAAATGGCTCAATTTACGCAGGCAGTCCTTTGGCATGAGTTACATCTGCCCTCTCCCCTCCAGAACATAGGAGTCTGCCTACGTGACCAGCAGCAATGTTACTTAGCAACATTTAGGTCCGTTTCCAGACTGGCTGCAAAAGCTGACGTATCTTTTTAAATGGAAATAGTGTTTTTATAGTCTCATCGGTTTTCCTCTATCACAAAAGCTCCATTTGCACAGCAGGATTTTTTCTCCAGTGGTGACCATTTCAAATACAATACATCCCCTCTATGGAGAAAACTTTAATGGTTACAGTCTCTAAAGATGGTCTATTGAGAACATTACTGAGAAGTACCGTTGATTAACGAACTGAGGGTGGAAAGACAAATGCAATGAGGTGTGGTTCAGTTAAGCAGTCAAACTAAACCAATGTTTTGGGCCAGAAGAGAGTTTTTTTTTTTAAAAAAATGGGAGAAAGGGAGGGGGAAAGTGTCAGGCATTCTGCGGGACAATAGGATAGGGTGGGGCAGGGACAAGGACATCAGACTCAGGGGAGATGCGGCACATGTGTTTATGTAGGAAGAAGGTGCAGGAAGGGGAGTGACTAGTCTGTTGGCCTGAAAACTTCCACGTGATGTGGCATTCTGGAAACCTGACTGGCTTGTGCAACGGAAGCTTGGTTCCTAGGGTGGGCAGACCCCATTAAGCCAAAAGGTGTATTTTCCTCTTCTCTCTGTCCAGCAAACAGACTTCAAACCCTCCCGCGGGGCTGCTCATCAGTGGGCCCACTGGCACACCTGGTGGTGCTGGACCTAATGTCCATGACCTTAAAATACGGTTTTGGGGGGTCAAGATGAAAAACCCCGAGGAACCCTCAGTCAAGTGACCAGAAAGTATACAGGCACGAGAGCAACTGAGGTAATTAATGACTATTTTGAAAGTTTCTCTGTAGACAACAAAATAGAAGAAAGGAGCAGGATATTTAAGTGGGGTTTAAAACACATTTAAAAGTAAGGTATATATCTGGATTAGCGATAAGGACACAGCGAATTGCTGAGTGTGCTCTGGAAGGTCATTTTAATCCAAGCATCACAACCTCTCCATAGTGGAGACAGGAAGACAATTCCTTGCTGTGTAGAGGTAAGTAACGCGGGCAGCTTTGGAGCTCAGCCTGGGTTGTTATGTCAGAAAAGCCCAGCAGCGTCATGACATCCTGGTGTCTGTCGTGCTATTGAGTGTCACGTGAACAAGACCCTCTCCGAGGACCCTACATAGAGTCTCAAAACCAGCACTCTTCTCCACTTGACCATGTGCCATTTTTCCTATTGTAAAAAAATTATTAGGCAAAGCACTGGAAAATCATGGGGAGTAACATGCAAATAACTGTGATTTCCTACATGCCTTCCACAGGGATCAGTGAAACTACCCGATAGGCCTTCCCCATACCTAACAACCCTCCATGTGTTAATCTTCTGGGTATAAAACTTCAAGGAACAGAATTTCCGAGGTTGAGTTTATAAAGAATACTAATGTGATACACCAAAAGAAATGACTGAGGCTGATTCTCAGGGATAAAAGTCATCCCCCTCGTCTCTTATTTTATTTTACATTTCCAAATTATCTGAAATACCTGTTCAGGAACAAGCCAAAACCACTTATTTTAATCTCCCTTGGAACACAGTAAACTCTGAACAGCTTATTAAAACTGCACTGTGGACAGAAAGCAATCCTATTCGAAGCAGCTGAGCTGGCAGAGCTTTGGCAGAGGAGGGTTTGGAATGCTGGAAGCTCCTGTCCGCTCCTCTCCATTTCTCTTGGCCTAAGATGCTCTGATTTTACCAGCACTGAAATATTAAAAAGCACGTATGTGTGAGACAAGCCATAAAACCTCCTCCTTAGGCCAAACCGCGTGTGTCTAATGCAGCCCCACGTGGGCAAGAAGGGTTCCCAGGCACAATCACCAGAGTCAAAAGGTGGTTTTCTTGGATGTGGGCAAATCTCACTTTAATTGCAAATGGCTTCATTTACAGCACATTCAATAATGAACAAACAGGAGAGCTGTGACTTTTGAACATGTGAATATATAAAAGTCCCTTGAAATTCAGGTAGTCAAGATAAGGGCATTTCACAAGGAAAGCACCCCTGCCACCTCCCGTCTTTCCGAAGACTGTTTTACTCTCATTTTAAAAGATGACAAGGCATACTCAGAAGTTCAAAGTAGTAGGATGTGCCTTGCAGGGAGAGAAGAAAACCTCTTTTCAGATTGTTGGGTAAATACCTATCAGCAATTGCACTTGACAAAGGCTGATGGATGTCCTCCCTGAGTCAGGCTAGGGCAGAACACTTAGTGAAAGGGGGCTCTGAGCGGGAATGGGAAGGAAACTGCGAGAAAGGGAGCTCCTGATACCACACAGTACCAACCCGTTCCCCTCTAACACGCCACGCCGTGACCCGAGACATGGGTGTACAAGAGCAGCCGGGGTAGCGACTGACTGTCCTCATTGCCGGGAACTGACAAAGGGTCTCAACTTAGCCCGTGGACAAAATCCTTGACCAGCGAACTCAAATTGTCACTGAATTTAAATCATAAAGGATCTAAGGAAATTCTTGTTTTATTTATGTGTATATGTGGACTCCTTACACGATTCCTCTTCTCCTAAGGGTTTGTTCTAGACACTGGAATGGCCCAAGAGAAGCACTGTATAATTCTGATTTTATTTTACGCTTTCAGAAGAGAAAGGAGGGAACGGAGAGAACAGTGACACAAATTCTTCAACTCTGGGGCTCAGCACGTACAGCGGACTCCTCGGACAGAAGGTTCATCCGGATTGCTGGGTAGTTTCAATGCCGAGGAAAGACTAGGGGAGCCCACCGCACCCGCACAGAAAGAATTCTACGGTTGCTCTATCACAGTGCTCTAGCTAAAGCGTACGTTTCAAACTACAGAGAGTCTCAACTTAACATCTAAAATTTTAAATTGTAGCATTTCAGCAACACGTAAGCTCAGAGAGCTCGTCTCAGAAGTAAAATTGAAGAA
Source organism: Balaenoptera borealis (assembly GCF_965194805.1). Classification (NCBI taxonomy): domain Eukaryota; kingdom Metazoa; phylum Chordata; class Mammalia; order Artiodactyla; family Balaenopteridae; genus Balaenoptera; species Balaenoptera borealis. Next base: position 38,243,473 of record NC_138876.1, read on the forward strand.
CTATTGCTCTGATGTACGGAAGTCAAGCTGTCGCTCTCAGCTACGCCCCACTGCCAGGCTTAGGCAGACACGTAAGGCGGTGGCGGCTCCTTGGTGGCGCCATTCACAGTGGCATCATCGTACGGGGGTAAGAGCACCTGGGAAGAAGAAAAGACACAGGTTAGTGTTTAAAGGTGCACACACATTCCCCTGAGCTTTAGTTTTAATTGAACTTTTCCCATAACCTGTACCAATATCAATTTTCCAGCGAGTGGCTAGACTTTGATGAGAGAGTTTTTGAATCCTTAAAGAAGCAGAGGGAAGAGACTTTTGCACCTTTCTGAGTTTTCCAAACCCTGTCCACTTGTACCTGGATGACACAGTGCCTGGGGGGGTCCAAAGGGCCTGTGTCTCTAGGACAAGGAAGGAGGCGGTGGTGGCTCTAAAGAGGAAAAAAGGCCCCAGGGTGACGTGTGTGTGTGTGTACACACAAATAGGGCAGGCGCCTGATGGACCAAGGGGCCCCTCATGGTGACACCTGAGCAGTGGAGTGGGAAGCACAAGGGCTTTGGTACCAACCTGGACTCAAAGCAGGGCTCAGCCACATCTGATCAGCAACACCATGGGTAGGTTAGCTAACCTCAATATCTATGCCTGCATAGTCGGGATAGCTGAGAATTAGAGGTCTAAAAAATACCTAACATACTGTGTGATACACACCTGACACGGCAGATGTTATCTGTAAACGGCTAGAGAGGAACGAATAAGTATCAGCATTAAGTTGATTAATAACGTTTCGGATCACATTTCAAGTATAAAAACAATTGCATGTAATTGTTTATGAACTGTCAACATAAAAAAACGTTGGCTGACTTTGGCTTCCTTGAGTAGTTACAAAACAGAGAGAATATCAACTCGATATGATTAGCCTTTATTCAGTCAACTAACATTTATTATACACCTACTATGTGACAGTTCCTGCCCTTAGGAAATCAGAGATGAGATGAGTTAAAACCTTACTCAGCTCGGGCTTCCCTGGTGGCGCAGTGGTTAAGAATCCACCTGCAAGTGCAAGGGACACGGGTTTGAGCCCTGGTCCGGGAAGATCCCACATGCCGCGGAGCAGCTAAGCCCATGCGCCACAACTACTGAGCCTGCGTGCCTAGAGCCTGTGCTCTGCAACAAGAGAAGCCACTGCAATGAGAAGCCTGTGCACCGCAATGAAGAGTAGCCCCCCTACTTGCCACAACTAGAGAAAGCCCATGCACAGCAACGAAGACCCAACGCAGCCAAAAAAATAAAAAATAAAATAAAACAATGAATGACCAAAAAATAATCTCTGAGGACTAAAATTATAGGTCATGTTCTACTTCGCTGTCTGGTAAACAGCAGCTACTCAGTGAGTAGATAAACACAAATGCATTATATATCTCAGCCACACACCACTTTACTTCAAGCAATATTCAATACAACCAAAACTCTAATCAAAGTACAGACCCTTGGAGTCTGTCTTAATAGGATCTCAATCACAGTGTGACTGATGGTGGAACTCTCTTCGACACAGATGGAAAATCCCTCTTGTCAATGACCCCAGAAGGGCATCTGTTCATTAGGAAGATTAGCATCCATCTATATATAGTGTCTCTTAGGAGCTCTTATGCTAGGTGACATGTGCTGGTGGGAGAGAAGCTCAGCATTCATTTCAATTCAACTCAACAAATATTCGAGGGACTCTTCATTCCCAGCTACATCAACATACAGAACAGTTGGAGGGAGAAATAAATTAACATCAAAGGTTGTAAAGTGTAATACCCTGGAATAGAAGTGATTCCAACTGGCCATAAATCTGCAAGTCATTAAAATTTGGAAAACTAATTCCATCAAATAGTAAGAAATAATAAAACGCTCAAGAGGAAAGAACTACTTATTGGGAAAAATAAGAAATGTTTGCATACTATGGTTAGAGTTTTACTGTAGTATCAGAGTTAAGGCACTAAAGGCTTATTTGGAATTGTACAGTTTGCTAGGACTACATTACATGTAAGTTACATAAATGTCTTTAGACAGTCACAAAATTATGTGCCAAATTTTATGTGTGTGCATTTATTTTCCAGGGGAGAGTGTTCAGAGCTCTCATTAGATTTGCAAAGAACCATCCAGAGATTCTGGGGTCCAGGACTGAGGGGGGAGGGCAGTACAAGGCACAAGGTAAATTGCACCAGAAGTCTGTCCGCCAGCCCCGCATCCTAATAAGGTTGAGGTAAGTTAAAATGAAATCAAGGCCCAGGATGACAGCTGTGTGGCACCTCATCCACCCTGGAGCAGGAGGAGAAGCCCCAGCAAAGAAAGAGGACTGACCAGTTATCTCACAGAGTCAAACATTTGGAAAATATTAATAGGTAATTAACAGATCTCATAGATCAGGGTGAGGTAAAAGGTTAAAAACTTGGCAGCTGAAAAAACAAGGCAAATGTTTGCTCGAGGAAAACAAAAATTGTACAAGAAAGGGAATGTACGTGACAGAGCTGTGCACTGAACAACAGTCGCATAATCAAGGTGAACATTAACTGGTGATGTAACCGAAAAATTTGATGTGACTGTATTAGGTGGATGAAGGCAGTGGAGAGAATATGGGGAGGAGAGTAAAAGTTAAATTCAATTCAACACCAAGTCAAAAGGTATCTCAAATTGATCATCGAAAAATTAGTAACACAGACATATTATTTTAAAATATGTAGGTAATGGAGGTAAATACAAGAAACAAGTAAGAGTTGAGTGTTTACGGCTGGGGTGAAAAGTGGAGGATAGGCAAGAGAATGGCAGAGGACCATTGAGAAATAAATCTTGGGAATTCCCTGGCAGTTCAGCGGTTAGGACTCGGCGCTTGCATTGCTGAGGGCCCAGGTTCAATCCCTGGTCAGAGAACTAAGATCCTGCGAGCCGCGAGGAAAAAAAGAGAGAGAAAAATAAATCTTTCACTAGCATGATCTTTAGCTATGTACATGTAATACTGTGTTAAAAATAAAAGTAATATTTAAAAAATAAAAGAATAATCATGGCAGTCTTGAAGGAAAGAAGTCGTCGGTCATCAAGGGGCAACTTTCAACCTGAGGACGGTGGGCAGGCTCAGAGCCACCTCGTTCCTCTTGCTTCTTGGCTGGTGGGTGACATGTGTATTCGCCGTGAGCCTCTGCAGGGGCCTGGAAAACGTGCTTAACTTGCCCCAGATGCCCCTCTCTACGCCGGGAAGGGTGGTGGGGACTGGACTCGTGCAGTTCAGACGCTAACAAAGCAGCCAGGGAGGACCTCGCGGTTGGAGGTCCCTGCCTAGGAGGTGAAATGTGTTTTCATGGAGCAGCTGGTCAGGACCTGGCCACTTGTCTGCTTGAGACTCTCCTCCAGACCCATGAGACCCAACCCGATCTCGGGTGCCCCAAATACCAGTGGAAACTAGAGAACGACGATGCCACGAGGGGCCCCCAGGAGACAGATGTGATGAGCTAATACCTGCTTTTCACGCCACTCACGCCCAGGCCAACAGCAGCCCAGTGTCTGGCTCTCTCCCATCTAATTTATTTCCATGACTCCCTAGGACGGCAAGTTCATTACCAATCAGACGCCTCTTCCCTATGATTTTTCTCTCCTCAAATGTTTTTCTTTCTTTGTATGTCACTCCATACAAAGCCCAAACAACCCCAAGCTCAAGTTAAAATCACTTCCAACATGGAGATCTGAAATAGTCTAGCCTCGATTACTCTCTTCTCCTCTGAGTTATGCTGTGCAATTGTAGTATAACAAATTAATTTTTTAAAAAAATATTGCCAATTGTCCTCTATAGTGACTGTAGCAATTTGCAGTCTTTTTTTTTTAACTTTTTGGGTTTTATTTATTTATTTATTTATGGCTGTGTTGGGTCTTCGTTTCTGTGCGAGGGCTTTTCTCTAGTTGCGGCAAGTGGGGGCCACTCTACATCGCGGTGCGCGGGCCTCTCACCATCGCGGCCTCTCTTGTTGCAGAGCACAGGCTCCAGGCGCGCAGGCTCAGTAATTGTGGCTCACGGGCCCAGTTGCTCCGTGGCATGTGGGATCTTCCCAGACCAGGGCTCGAACCCGTGTTCCCTGCATTTGCAGGCAGATTCTCAACCACTGCGCCACCAGGGAAGCCCAACAAACTAATTTTTTAAATAAAAACACCAGTTAGATATTTCCATATTCTTTATAGATAATATGAAGTCATAACACTAGAAATGGCAGTAACTACAGTACAGCACTCTGAACTCAGACACAAAACCACTCTCTTAAAGCACTTACATAACTGGCTTATCAATTAAATTATATGCTATCTTGTACTATTATTAACTGTCTTGTAAACATTTACCTTTCTCCTCTCCAAAAAGTTTCTAAAAGGCAAGAGTCTTACACTTCCATAGTCCTTTCTTAGCACTGGTTTTTAGACAGAGGTGTGTCCAAATTTGAGTTCTATCATTTCAGCTCTATGGCCATGGTCAAATTCTAGAGGGAATACGGGGTGGGGGGAGTCAAAATGAAATGAGACTTGGGTTCAAATTCCAGCTCTGTAACTCAGCAACCCTGGGGTCCTGAGCAAGTTAGTAAATCTACCTGAACTTCAGCTTCCACACTTATAAAATGGAGACCATGACGGATACTCCTCAAAAGACTGTCGTAAGGATGTAAGGGAGGCGACATACCTAATGCACCAAGTACAGGCTGAGCACTTGGGCGCTCAATAAATGGCAGCAAGTCTCCAACTGCAGCAAGATAACCAACGCGGTATTATTGTCCAACTAGTTCAACTACACACCTTCCTTAAGAAAGTGACCCCAGTAAACACTACTCACAAATTGATTCATGTGGCTCAGAAAAGGAGTTCCTTTTCCCTCTCAGGTGGCTGCAGGAAGTGTGAGAGGCTAACATTTAAGCTGCTCTGAGCTTAACTCTTCCTTAACAAAAGTAACTGAATGATGAGAAAGGAGACAAAGTGGACACCATTTCTACCACAGGCTGCAGGTCTGCGGAGCTGTGGGCACCTCTCACATAGTTATAGTTCTAAAAGCCAAAGTGAGTGTGGTTGAAACACCATGTCCGTCCATTCACTCCTCACCCCAGGACACCCGAGCAGCCCCCAGAGGGCAGCTGTTGTGCCAGCTGCCGGGGAGGCGGAGATGGAAGGCTGGAGGATGCCCATCCCAGGAGTGGGGGAAGCGCACGTGAACTGTCCCAAAAGACCGAGAAACACCTGCAGAGGTGTAGGTGGTTTGCTTTAGTTAGAGACCTGGGTGTGTGAGTCGAGATTACAAGCGATGAGCCTGGAACAACAGGCGAGATCCCAGCCAGGCTTGCAAGCAATGCCAGGACGTGAAAATTTCTTCTCTAACAACCAGCCGTCCTCCCCACCGCGAGGGGGATGGGAGCTTTGGTGATGTTCATGTGTCAGAGCCTCCCGTGGGCATACACAGGTGTGTTTTTACAAAACCAACTGCCCTTCTCTCTCCCTTAAGCATGGACAAATAAAATACCACTATAGGGCTTCCCTGGTGGCGCAGTGGTTAAGAATCTGCCTGCCAATGCAAGGGACACAGGTTCAAGCCCTGGCCGGGGAAGATCCCACATGCCGCAGAGCAACTAAGCCCGTGCTCCACAACTACTGAGCCTGCACTCTAGAGCCCGCAAGCCACAACTACTGAGCCCACATGCCACAGCTACTGAAGCCCGCATGCCTAGAGCCTGTGCTCCGCAACAAGAGAAGCCACGACAGTGGGAAGCCTGCACACTGCAACGAAGAGTAGCCCCTGCTCACCGCAGCCAGAGAAAGCCCACGCACAGCAACAAAGACCCAACACAGCCAAAAATAAATAAATAAATTTATTAAAAAAAAAATACCACTATAAATAGAGACGTCTTTTTCCTTTTGTTTTTTTGGCTCCTTTGCGGGGCAGTGGGTAGGAAGCAAGGGGCACAGTATTCATGAAAGCACAATAGCTCACGAGACCCACAGCTGTTGATAACACATCAGTAACAGTCCCTCAAAGCTGCTTCACAATTAAGATGAACTTGGCAGGATGAAGTTATCGCTCCACTCCCTTCTCTGGCCTCAAGAAAATATTAGAACGCGAGACTGCATAGCTGAGACTGATGTTGTTATAGGGATAATCCTAAAGCTGTCCTTATTTATTCAAAGGACAAAAAAAAGCAAACCACTGGCAAACTTAGATTTTAAATACTACCCCGCAAGTCACAAATGACTGTCACAGAGCAAAGTGGAGTGACATTACAGTTGAGAAATGCTACAGTTATAAACAGCAGAGCCCCTGAAGACTTTTAAATCCAGGGATGACAAAACCAGATTTGTTTTAGATCCATCTGACAGCAACAGAGAGAAAAAACTGAAGAGAAAGTAGAGTTCAAGGCTAGAGGCTAAAAGCCTAACTCTAACAAGTTTAAAGATGACTCCTCAGTTACAGGCTTGGGTGATTAAGTGGACATTGCTACCATTCACTAGAAGTCAAGAAAAGAAGCAGATACGGAAGAAACGGAGTGAGCTCTGCAGTGTGATCTCTCTCTGGAGATGACCACAGGATGACTGGGGACATGGGCACGGAGCTGATCTGGGTCACAAAATCTAAGCTACTTCCTTCAACTCAGTAAAAAAAAAAAGAGAGCAAGACAAATGATTTGTTAAATACTGTTCATTCATTTCATCAACAAATGCCGGTCGTACTATGTACCAGGCACTGAGGATACCACACCAACTGACACTTGTAAGGTCTGAGCCAGCAGACAGCTTATGTGCTAGTGGAGGAGTCTGATAAACAGAGTTTATCTTCCATGGCGAAGTGCAGAGCTTCTCAACCGGTGTCCATTCACTACAGTGTGCCATACAAATGTTGCAATTTTCTGTTTGCCACCATGTTGAGAAGACTGGGGTACCCTGGGGTAGTAGCCGAGAGCATGGGCTGTGGAGTCAACTGTGTGGGCCGACAAATTTCCCAACTCGGAGGCCTTGGGCCAGTCACTTCTTCAAGCCTCAGCTTCCTCATCTGTAAATGGGGACGATACCAGTCTGTCTCACAAGGTTAATGAAATGAATAAGCCCAAGTAATGTGCTTATTATTAGCACAGTACATGGCATGCACTAAGGCTCAACAAATCTGAATTTTATTCCATACATTTGTGAAAGGATGAGATGGCTTGCTGTATTGATCACGATATAAAATAAGACAAATGAATGTTAAAATGACCCAGAAATAAGGCAAAATAGAAATTTTTGGGGTTATCAAGTTTTTATTTCTATATATGGATGGATGGATACATATATACATATTTTGACAAGTATAGAGAGAGAGGGAAAGAGGTAAGTAAGGAGGAGGGGGGGGGTGTGTGTTATTTTTTTTCTGGCAGTAAACTAAAACAGGACTTTATAGAATGGATCTTTGTATAAAAGATAGTTTATTATCTTTGCATAAGAGCTTTAGCTGCGGGTTTTCAACACGTTAGCAACTATTTTGCAAGTGAATTATTCTCTTATTGATTTCCATTATAGTTTGTTAAATATAAGCTGGATTTAGAACTACTGGCAAAATGATAAATATGGGAGAACGAAAACTTTCTCAGGAAAAAAATATCCTTATAAAAAGGACCAAAAGATTAGGTGCTGCTATTTGCCATCCCACTTGCAGGAGGGGAAAGCTCTATGCAGGCCCTAAGTAGGGTTATTAAATTCCTTGGGATGGTTCAAATAGTTGTCCTACAAACACCTAGAAAACTCAGCTTAAACTGCCACGAAGGCAGGGGTCTGTGAACGATATGGGCCAAATCTGGCCCGCTGCCTTTTTTTTGTATGGCCTGAGGGCTCAGAATGGTTTTTACATTTTTTGAAAGAAAAACGTTTCGTGATGTGTGAAAATTATATAAAACTCAAACTTCAGTGCAACACAGCCACACTTGCTTGTGTATGTATTTTCTACAACTGCTTTCACACTACAACAGCAGGGTTGAATAGCTATGACAGAGACCATATGGCCCGCAAAGCCTAAAATATTTACTATCTGGCTTTTACAGAAAAAAGTTTGCCTCCATCTGCACGAAGGAAAAGCATTACCCTGAATTCTGACCTTGGAAGATGTGATAATATCAGATGTGAAAGTACAAAGCCCCAAAACAATCGTGTCATTTAGAGGCACCTGAATCTTCCAATGGTCCATTTAAATTAATCCCAAGTAGCCAAAATATTTTTTTCCTTTACCATTTGTTAACACCCCTAATAGTCTACAATGTACCTTGTTTAAAACAGGCAGCGTTTACATTAACACCACATTTGCCTACTTAGATGTGAGCTTCCTTTACTCAGGCCAAACAGGAAAGGGGAGATAGGTGAACCATGAATCTCCAAGATTAACTGAAATAGCCATCTGGGCATTTGCGATAGGATCATCGCCAACAGGAAGTTTGGGCTTATCTTTAAGGCATTTAGAATAACTGTTTCCAAACTTTTAAAATAACTCTACCTATAATATATACCAGTAAACGCACACATACACATAACCATTTATTTATGATTCTAAGGTACACATTTTTGCACATTTTAACGCCTGAATTTAGGCTGTGCCTTGTAACTGACAGCACCTAACAATAAGAAGAACCTAAGATAATGGTGCAATTTACAACCAATGGCATATTGTACTCAATTCAACACACCAGGAGTCGGGAAGAACATAAACAAATTTGGAAGATCCTAGTGAAACCTTCCCCCACCTACAGAAGGAATAATTTCCAAAGACAAATAAGGTGGAAAGTAATTGCATCCTCAATTCACTGAAGACCCAGTATAAACTGTCCTCACCTGATTTTATAGGAGGAAGTCATTATTTCCCTTAATTCTCAGCAGAGAAGCTACTCAAATTCTCTCACAGATTATACTTACAATATAGAATTCATACTTCAAATCTTTCGAATAGGGTCAAAAATCCTCGCTGGTGAGATATTTGGGCAGGAAACACCAAAATAATACCGTAGCCCAAATTGAAAGCTAAGATGCACTAAAATATCTAATGTTCAAATAAATATATCTAAAGTAACTATATTTAAAAATACATTAACTTTATCAAAATCAGTATCTTAAGAACTACATTTTTATCTAAAATAAAACTATATAACTATTGAGGAAGTAGAGGGAATGCCCTATCACAGGCAACTCAGCTGCTTCCTCTCCCCCAAGCCTGAATGTGCTACGCCACCTACTGTGCACATCTCTTTCGGGATGGGGTTCTATCTACCCTGTGTGTTGCACGGGCTGCCAACCAGGCCGTGCCCAGCTGACTGTGCTCAGTGGCTGCCAGGGTACTTCGGCTGGAAGGACTGCTCAGAACCTCAGATCTCAGACTCCCATTTTACCTGTTCTCCTTCCCCACACACTTCCCTCCCTTGAATTAACGGAAAGGGAGAAATATCTTCTGCTTTGTTTTCTAGTATTCAAGAAATTAATCGCGTAATTTCCTATTACAATCTAATCTGTTGTCTACAAGCTTTGCTTTTTCATAGCTGTAACTGTAACGCAAAATTCTATATTCTTTTAAAACATCATAAGCCTTTTAAAAACATCATAAGCCTTTCTTCTGCTGTTACACTGCTCATAATTTTTATGGCAATAAGGACATTTTATCAAGTGGGCATACCCCTATTTAATCAAACTGGTTCCCAACTACTAGACAATGAAATTGGATACTTTTGGGTTAAAAAACAATGCTGCATGAATATCTTATACACGTTTTTTTTTTACTACTTCCTTAAGATATATTCCCAGAAACTTTCTTAGAATGTTGAAAAATAAAATAAAATTCAATGTCTCCTTTGTCCCTAGAGTAAAATCAACATGGATTCTATCTTGGACATGTGGGATAAAATAAGTCAAGTTCTGAGTGTGTTTTAAAGTAAAACACAATGAAAATAGAGGGTGATTTTATAATTGATTAACTGCAAAGCTACTCTAAATTTTTCTTACTTGCTATTATAGGAAGATTACAATTGAACAATTGATTAATATCCTTTATTCATGTTCACAGTGAAAACTGGGTTTATTTGAACTGTTCTTCCAGAACTTTTAGGTGTCAATTATCTATGTGTTGATTTGACTGCTCCAGTTGTTCTCTGGATGAAATAACTGGAAACTTATATGGGTCAGAGATAATTTCCATCAGATTAGTATATTTTTTTCAAAAGCTGTATTTTACTGAAGGAGGGAAAGAAACACGAGCTGAGTTAACATTGCACACTGTCAGCTTGCAGCATGGAATATGTTAAAGCAGGGGAAACGCTTTCCAGAGGAAATCTCAGCGGGCATCCAGTCCAATCTTATCCACAATGCTTTTCTATTAGAACCAACAGACAAGTCTGTCTGAAGCCACGTGCACATATGAAGCTATTAGGAAAATGCGTGGGGCTGAGTTACAGAACGGAGGGCTATCTAACACAACAAGGGAACTACAAGGACCTACTGTATTGCTCAATATTATGTAACAACCTAAATAGGAAAAGAACTTGAAAAGAAATAGATATATGTATATGTATGTATGTATGTATGAATAAATAAATAAATAAGGCACTGCCTTGGTGTCACCAAGTTTACTTCTAACTTTTCTTCTACCTCTTTCTTTAATCCACCCTCCCATTCCTTCCCCTGTGCTAGAGAGCAAAAATAAGCAAACAAAACAAAAAGTCCCTCTGTTTTGAAAGTTTGTGACTTGACTTGAGAAGAATCATCAAAATGAATTACTTTCCTGCTTCACTCCCCCTTGTCCTGGTCAACGCCCCGCCAGCAGCAACAGGGCAGAACACCCAGCCCTGGCGGCAGTCTGCACAGATGACAGTCTAGGAGGAGGGTGGCGGGTAAAGACAGACTGGAGCCAGGATGCAGAGGCTGTGATCCCCCCTCCGCTCCCCAGGCACGCACCAGCTGTGTGACCGTGGGAAGGTACCCACTTGGTAATTTCCTCTTTTGTACCCAGGGGTCTACTTCAAGGACTCTTGTGAGACTGAGTTCATATACATAAAGCCCGTGGCACAGAGCCTGGCAGATGGCAATCACTACCTACGTGTCTGGGGAGAAACCCACAGTACAAAAAGCTACAGAGTGGGAGACAGGACAGATGCAGAGAAGAGCGGAACCTCGTGACACCTGTGGGAACACCGCTAAGGAGATGAGAGAGGGTCAGTTAACTTTCAAGGTCTGGTCCTACCATTCAGGTAAGTGATTTAACGTTTCAAGTCACAGTCACAGACCAGACACGTCCTGGGGCTTCATGCTCACTCCGTGGCCCCTCCTTATCAACTATCGCTGCTACCTCTGACAGCCCTCTCAAATTCTCCCCCTCTTCCTCAGGCCCTCTGCACCAGAACTGCATCATCTTCACCACTGTAGTGATCTGGACTACGGAAATGGTCTCCTGGCTGCTCTCTCTGCTTATTTGGGATGTTACCCAGTCTACATCAAAACCTCTCACATTTTTTAAATTAAAAAAAAAAAGCAAAAGCAAAAGCTTAGATCATACAAACTACTAAATTACAAGTGAAAAGAGATATCTAAAATTGAGGTATTACGAATAAGATGTCTCTCTTGTATTCCAGTACTTACTAGGCCAGAAGCTTCAGAGCCAATAACTCACAGGCTGGAGTTTCAAATCCTCTACAAGTCCTGTAACTGGAGAGCCTTCTTCCCCCGGCCCCCTCCCCACTGCCTCCTGGACCCCCTGGTTCATACAGGCAGGTGACAGTGGTGAAAGGTCTGTTTTGTGACGTATGTTTAAGGTACATGAATCTGAAATGCCCAGGACTGAAGGAGATCTTCAGAGCCAGCCTCGTTACCAGCCTTTAAACGAAGCCTTCCTCACACAGTTTCCGAAAATCAGTAATGACTTTTCTGAAGAATCTGCAAGATGAAGACTATACATTCATCTTGGTAACAGTCTAGTTTCTCAGGTACGAAGGAACTTCTGAAGTCTAAAAAATCTCTCCTGCTATCAATTTAGTTCATTCCCTCCCCTTCTGTCTCTGGGGGTGGGATGTGGGAAAAGAATAAACACAACTCATGTCACCTAGTCAAGAACTTGTTTCTAATCACATGTAATCTATGCCTAGGAAGTAATGAACAAACTAATTTTTAAAAGCAACAGGAGGGAAAAAAAACAATGGAATTTTTTATGCACAATTTTTGAAAGTCATTGAGACGACTACTAAATAAATCCACCCCACCTCCAACCCTTCTCAGTCAACTGAGAGTGTTTTGTGGCTTTCTGACAGCCCAAGGTCAGCCTTAATTAATCTCAGCCTCTCAGGGATATCTACAGGGAAATGACTGCTGGGGAGATAATCTGGCCTTCACCAGGTCACTGACTTTTTTCTTAACTGTTTTTCAAGCAGTCAGGCTCAAAAGGCAGCCCCACATGACAAAACTTTTTTTTTTTTTTTTTTTGCCATGTCACATGGCTTGTGGGACCTTAGTTCCCCGACCAGGGGCTGGACCCGGTCTCAGGCAGTTAAAGTCCTACCCACTGGACCGCCAGGGAACTCCCGGCAAAACACTTTTTTAAGTCAGAACAATAAACCTGTATATAGTGTTCACCAAGATTAGCACCTGCAATATGATATGGCATAACGGACTCCACGAAGTTTAAAATTTTCCTATTTATCCCTAAACAGCCATTTTCCTACACTACCCAAGACAATGATCCTTTTATCGGAAATGAGAATTTCAGACACTATTTTGGATAAACATTCATCTCCCTGCTTTTAAAGTGCCCCAATTGATTCCCTCCTCATGGATTTAACCCAACACTGGGTACTGCCATGACTCAAGTCTGCACTGGTGTGAGCAGATTAAAAGGGTTTTTTAAGTCTCGATTTGCATAAATTTTAAGGTGAAAGAAATCTGTTTCTACTATTTAGTATTTTAATACATTTTTCCTCTTAAGGCCAGCTTTTGATGAAGGTAGGGGAGAGAATGTGGTATTATGCAATATATATCCAGAATGTGATTTCTATTGAACACAATGTTCTAAAGGGAAGGTTGCATCTCTCTAGGGTACCTAACCGTGTATGGCAGTGACTCAAAGGGACACCTTGGGATATTTTAAATTTCCAAGGAAAACACTACGAAGCCTGTTAGGTACTACACTAACTACTACTCTTAAGTTGTCTGGACCTGACTACTTAATGAAATGAACAGCTAGCTATGTCTTCTGGCCTAAGAGCATCATGAAAAAAATACCAAGACCCTAAGAAGCATTATGAACTAACAGAGTTTGTGACCTCTCTGTCTTAAGGCATTTCTTTCAAAGGTTTTTGCTTTGGTTTAGTTAGGAAACTGGAGCAATTAATCCATAGAATGATCTCCAATATATAATAATGCTATCTATTCTCCCTGAGTAGTAATTGGAAAAGTAGATACCTGGCTAATAATATGTGTACTGTTTTAGAGAAGAAAAAAGCAGCACATTTATTTTCTACCAACAAGAGCCCCAGTATCTTTCCACAGAGGTCACCCTGAAACTCTTCAGCCTGGGAGAAAAGCCATCTGGCTTAATACTTGATAGGAAGTGAAAGACACAACGTGTCCGTGTGGATTCCCAATAAAGACATGGACAAAAGAGAAACATACATGATGACACACTATGAGGATCTTAATATAGCTACAGAGACCAGGGAAAATGACAGAACTAGATCATTCCAGCCCCCACTTAGGATCTCAGAGTGAGGCTCCAGTATTTTTTTTTTTTAAATTAGAACTCCTTTAGTTCTTGAACTCCTTTAGTACTAGTCAAAACGACCTTTAAATATGCAGAGCCCTCTTTAAAAAAAAAAATCTGTTCTCCAACCCTAGAAATACAGATTATGGTCTCTACTGAAAGGAAGCAGGGGTCCTTGGAGAAATAGCTGATTCCAGGTGTGGAACAGGATATGAACAAGATGAGCCCAGAACAGCAAGGAAGCGATCACACTATCAGAGTTGTGTAAAAAGACGCAGATGCCAACTTGAAGAGGCTCCAACTGGGCAAAGATGGCATCATTAGGACACTCATAAGGATGTTAGCTATGTTGTAGCTGTTTAGAGGAAGATTTTGGTTTTCCCCTTAGAAAGTCTTAAAATAGGTATGGAATAGTAGGTAAATTTTATTTAGGCTTACTGATAAAATTAATCAAAATAGCTGTACTGGGCTTCCCCGGTGGCGCAGTGGTTGAGAATCCGCCTGCCAATGCAGGGGACACGGGTTGAGCCCTGGTCTGGGAAGATCCCACATGCCGCGGAGCAACTAGGCCCGTGAGCCACAATTACTGAGCCTGTGCTCCGCAACAAGAGAGGCTGAGATAATGAGAGGCCCGCGCACCGCGATGAAGAGTGGCCCCCACTTGCCGCAACTAGAGAAAGCCCTCACACAGAAACGAAGACCCAACACAGCCAAAAATATATAAATTAAAAAAAAAAAAAAAAAAGCTGTACTTTTCAACGGAACATCCCCAGCTCTTCTAATAATAGGCCTCTTTTCATTAGTTCATTTATTACTTAAAAAAAAAAAAAAAAAACCCTCACTGGTCATCACTAGAGAGTGATGGACCAACTTGTCATTTTGAAAACTGATAAAGAGAACAAAAGCATATATATTTATTATTGTCCCAAGTACCACTGTGTAACTAAATACTACACGAGGGAAAGTTTCTCTTTATACAAATATTCCAGCTAATAAATGAAAAATGATAGCATGTCACCATATTGCAATTCCTAATGAATTGATGATATCAATGGTTGCTGACATCCCAGAAAGAATCAACCAGACATCACCTGCCTCCTGATGGAAGAAAAATAATCAACTATAAAGCAATCTTACAAAAAAGGAAAATGGGAATATAAATACAGGAAGTGTTTAGATCCAACTACTAATTTACTGGAAATACAGAGATCTATATTATAGGTATGCAATCAGTAAAATCTAGTTTGTGGGCCAGTTGTTTCTTTAAAAAAATTACAAAGTCTTAAAATGCATACTGACCCACAGATCCTGTTTCAAATAAACTGCTAGGAAAATTAACATGAGTCGACTGAAAATCTAAACACTCATTGGATATTTTATATTAAGGAATTATTATTTTAGATATAGTAAGTACTCTTTAGGAAAATATCCACAATACCATTATTTTTTAAAAATTTATTTATTTATTTTTGGCTGCGTTGGGTCTTCGATGTTGCGCGTGGGCTTTCTCTAGTTGTGTCAGGTGGGGGCTACTCTTCATTGTGGTGTGCAGGCTTCTCATTGCGGTGGCTTCTCTTATTGTGGAGCACCGACTTGCACTCAGGCTTCAGTAGTGGTGGCGCGTGGGCTCAGCAGCCAGGGCTCACAGGCTCTAGAGTGCAGGCTCAGTAGTTGTGGCGCACGGGCTTAGATGCTCCGTGGCATGTGGGATCTTCCTGGACCAGTGATCGAACCCGTGTCCCCTGCATTGGCAGGCGGATTCTTAACCACTGCGCCACCGGGGAAACCCTATTTTTTAAAAAACAATCTTTAAGAACGCTGCCAGAAAGCAGAGACTTCAGGTGGTGATCTATCCCTATTTTGAAGTGGACTATCTGTGCAAGCTATGAGAAATGATAAAACTCCCTTCCCCAGGAATACCATTCTTTGTTTTAAAAAGGTTCACTGTGAACTTTTAGAAAGTAGAAACATATCATCAGTTTCCTTATCTTAAAAATGTCAAGTTGATACAGAATGACCGAGAAGATAATGACCAATAATAATGATCATCAAGCAATTCCCCAGGACCTTCTGTCAACACACAAGGAAACAATCACAGTTGGCACTAGTCCATGGTCCCAAACCCTAGTTACTACAAACTACTGCCAAGCTGGAAGCCTTTCTGAAGAAAGGTCTATTATTAGAAGAGCTAGGATGTCCAGCTGGAAAGTACAACTATTTTTGAGTGTACGTTAGCCTAAATACAGCTTACCTGCTATCCATACCTAATTTTGAATCTTTCAAAGGGCGGAAAATAAAACTTCCTCTAAAAAGCTAGCTGGATGCATTTTAGGGCCTCACTCATGATTCTTAAATTCTCTAAATACCCCAATTTTTACAAATTTCAGAATATCCTTTGATTTCAGGTGTATTTATACAACGTGTACCCAGCCCTTCCACCTTGCTTCTACTAAAAATACACATAACCCTTCAGAAAGCAATGAAAAAACAACCACCCGAAGTATATCCAAACAAACACGTGCAATATGGGCATTATCTTCTCTGAGATACTTTTCAAAGATGGTAGTTTTGTAAGTCCCACATATTCATAATATTTAGGATGGGGCTCTAACATACCTTGCTTGTTTAGCAGTTTTACTGTTCCTCAAAACTAAAAATCTCAAACTTTTTAGACTTTTCATTAGTTCAGCAGGACAATAAAAGTACTCTGAGATGTCTCTTTTTAAAGAAAAAACAGAAAGATACTGATAGATAACTAATACTCAGAAACTCAGAGAGAAGGAAAAAATTCTTTACGCCAGTAATTTTATCAAAATTATAGTAATTGTGAACAGTTATTTCTTTAAAGAGATGTACTGACCCAAGAGGAATTCTCTGAAGGGTTAGTAGGCAGGATGTGTCTACTGTGATCAGTGCAAAGGATTCTGCAGGTCCCCCAAAGGGCCCCCTCAGCATCTGGGCACGCTGGGTTTGTGCATATGATCGTGGCAGAGCCTCCTCTTAAACCACTGCTGATTCAAACCAATGATTCCTTGCTGAGGACTTAGGAAAACTGTTCACATATAACACGCTTTCTCTCAGAAATCCCACAGAGATCTCAGTGATATCAGCTTGCACCTGTGTATTTAGTATAAAGTCTGAAGTTGTTTTATCCCCATTTTATACACAGGGAAGTCAAGTCAGGGGCAGACTAAATTATTTCAGTAAGGCCACAGAGTAAGCAAGTCACCACAATTTAAAAAACAAAACCAAATATAAAACTCCATCCTAGTTTAGAACAGACACACCATTTATATTTATACTTTCATCTGTCCTGTCCATTCTGTCCCCTCCAATCCTATCCACCTGGACCCACCCCACAGGCTCATGTCACCCATCCTTTCCATTAACCACTCCTCTAGCACTTACTTGTACTGAGCATCACACATGGTGACGGAGACACAGGGAGGTTAGTACCTAGAGGACTTGTACTTTTACCACGAGCCAGGCAAGATAGTTACATAAAGGACAAATGATTTTGAGGACTCTTCCAGTGAAGGCATGTTTCTCAAAATCGTATTTGATTGATAGGTTTAAAAAATTTAAGTATGAACAACTAGTGGCAGAACACAGATCATCTAAATTCTTTTACTAAGGCTTTCATATGTGGGACAAGTTTTAAAGATACAGTAATCTCTGCCATTCTTATCTCTCTACCTTTAAAATCATATTTTTAAGTTTAATTTCACATGTCAAGTGAGATAGTATAGTCAAACTATGCAGAATTGATACCTCGAATTACCTACCATGTTTTTTTTTTAAAAATAAATTTATTTCTTTATTTTTGGCTGCACTGGGTCTTCGTTGCTGAGCGCGGGCTTTCTCTAGTTGTGGTAAGCAGGGGCTACTCTTCTTTGTAGTACACGGTCTTCTCCATGTGGTGGCTTCTCTTGATGCAGAGCACAGGCTCTAGGCACGCGGGCTTCAGTAGTTGTGGCTCGCGGGCTCTAGAGCATAGGCTCAGTAGTTGCGGCGCATGGGCTTAGCTGCTCCATGGCATGTGGCATCTTCCCGGACCAGGGCTCGAACCCGTGTCCCCTGCATTGGCAGGCGGATTCTTAACCACTGCGCCACCAAGGAGGCCCTACCATGGTTTTTTAATAATGCAAGTTTAAGATACGTAAATGTTGGGACTTCCCTGGTGGTCCAGTGGTTAAGACTCCGTGCTTCCAATGCAGGGGGCATGGGTTCAATCCCTGGTCGGGGAACTAAGATCCCACATGCCACTCAGCCAAAAAAAAAAAGATACATAAATGTAGAGAGGCACATATATTATCTATTTGTAATATTTTTTTAAATGAACCAGAGTTGAGCCCACTAGATTTTAATGTCCTGTAAGGAAAACAAAACACATTTCATTCAACTATGAATCCTTTGATGACTCAGCAGCTCATGAATATGTTTCAACAACAGTAAAAAAGCAGCAAACACTAGAAGCATTTAGAAACCATCATATAGCGGATGTGTGGAGATCTCCACGTGAAGTGACATCACACCTACCGTAGTGTCATTGCTGGTAACATAAACCAGGACGTCGGAGGAGTTCCTGCCATTGATGTATCGGTAGCAGTTCCAAACACAGCTAATCAAGTAACCCTGTAAGTAAGTAGTGACTGTTAGAGATTTAATTTTCAAAGTTCAGACAATTTATAATATCATCATGGATAACGCCATATTGCAAAATGTTCATTTATACAAATTTTAAACGCACATTAACGCTACTAAACCAAAAAGCCTTTAAAATTACAAATGTTGGATATAGTAGCTTTCTGGCCAAGGGTGATACTGTAGCCTTACTACGCAGAAGGTGATGGGGAAGGGTGGGGCTGAAAGGAGAAAGAGAATTTCCAAGAAAAGGAAGTTGAAAGGAGCAATCACCGCAAACATTTACTGCCCCCAAAGAACAATCAATTCGTTAGCCGATTCTCATCACACTTTAACTCTGGATCTTTCGGATCGTTATTCTATATCATTATATATGATTTTATAATACAAGTCAACTTTTTTTTTAAAAAAAGGTTCACAGCACGTTAATTTGCTCTGTGATCAGTACAATTCACTAAAACATTTCCATTTTCACAATGAAATATCCACAGAAGATAATTAAAATTAAGGTCCAGACTAAAGACATGCTGGAAATAAAGCATGAGCTCATGGGAGATGTTTAAAATACGAAGTCTTTGTACTTTCATTCCAATCATGTGTAATCAGATTAAAACAAAATGATTTCAAAGCCCCTTTCTAGCTTTGAAATTCTTTGATTAAAAGGTTAAAGATGTGGAAAAAACGGAGCCCTCCTACATTGCTGGTGGGAATGTAAAACGGTGTTGCTTTACAAAACAGTCTGGAAGTCCCTCAAAAGGTTAAACAGTTAAATGTGGGGACTTCCTTGGTGGCGCAGTGGCTAAGAATCCGCCTGCCAATGCAGGGGACACGGGTTTGATCCCTGGTCTAGGAAGATCCCACATGCTGCGGAGCAACTAAGCCCGTGTGCCACAACTACTGAGCCTGCGCTCTAGAGCCCATGCGCCTAGAGCCCGTGCTCCGCAACAAGAGAAGCCACTGCACCACAAATGAAGACCCAACACAGCCATAAATAAACAAACAAACAAACAAATAAATAGTTAAATGTGACCCGGTGACTCCACTCCAAGGTATATACCCAAGAGAAATGAAAACATATGTCCACACAAAAACTTGTGCACAAATGTTCACAGCAACATTATTTGTAATAGCAAAAGAGTAAAAACAATCCAAATGTCTGTCAACTTAGGACTGGATAGACAAACAAAATATTCCATTGTATGGTATATTCATACAATGGAATATAATTCAGCAATAAAAAGGAAGTTCTGATAACTTGCTATGGCATGGATGAACCTTGGAAATGTCAAAGAAACCAGTCACAAAGGACCACATATTATGTGATTCCATGTATATGATATGTCCAGAAGGGGCAAATCCATAGAGACAGAAAATAGATTAGTGGTTACCAGGGGATGGGGGTAAGGGCAAATGTCATATGGTAAAAGTGTTCTAAAATTACATTGTTTAACCACAGAGCTGTGTTTATACAACTCCATGAATATACTAAAAACCACTAGATTGTACACTTAAATGGGAGAACTTTATGATATGCGAATTATATCTCAAAGTTGTTTTATAAAAAAGAAGACATTTAACAACAAAAGGAGTGCTTGTCAACACTTTTCAGAAGAGTGAGGTAAATGCTCTGTTGTGTACTCAGAATGCTGTCTTTAGCTGCATTCATACTTGGTGATTATTTCCTACAGTGAGACTTTCTGTGATAATGTTAATACGAAAATGCATAATGCTATTTTAGTGAAGTGTTTTCTGAATGGCAATAATCTGAAACCAGAGATCAACAATGAGAAAGAGATGGAAAGGGCATTTTTCTTGAACAATATGTTGAATTTACTCAAATCTTCAGTTTACTCAACAACGCTCTTGCTTCTCTATTAAAACAAACAAACAAAAACACGCTGGACTCATTGAGAATTTTAATACAAATAAAAAAGGAATGCTTGGACATATTCTGTTGTGTACTATGTAAGAAGACTAACCAGTCATCCATTATTTTAGCAGTGAATAGAAGGTTCTTTTAAGACAAGAACTCTTTCCGACGTGAGGCCTCCAAAATGACAAATCTATAAGTGAAGGTTAAACTGCGGAGGGGAAATACCCAGTGTCTGGGGCCCCGTACGCCCAGCCAGCATTCTTGAATGCCCCCTGCAATGCCAGGAGCGTTCACTCACTAAACACTCTGATGGGAGAAAAACCTGGCCTGTTGTCTCTAAACTTATTTCAATGACCTTATTTCCTATTTGACATTTCTGTAATCTTGAATAAATTAAATATTTGGTATATTTCCCAAATAGACTTGCACTGACAAGAGTACATCCGTCATCTACTTGAAGAGCTAGGTGGTAAGCGCTGTTTCCTTTACCAACTAAGGGCAGAGCAAAACTGACACATGTTGTGATCTGGGTTCCTGGGGAACCACGAGTGATAAAACTTATTAAAGAGTAACAGTGAATTTAGGTTGTGAGAGCTACTAATCAGGTAAACTGGTATGTGAAACTGCAACACATATATGTGTTCATATTTGTTTAAACTAATAATTACTGAGTCTCCACAAGGGATAGAAAAATGAAGGCAGGGTCTATGTTCTCAAGGAAATGGAATCTGGTTAGTAGAGATAGATACATAAATAATGAAATATTAACACATTACGCACAGGTTGGAGACAGTGCTGTGAACACTCTACATGATGCCTTTTATTAGATCATTATGATAAATAATATAGTTTGCAGTTGATAAAAGCACCACAGACAGGGCAAGGATTTTTCTTATTCACCACCAAACCCTAGCAGCTACAACACGGCCCGGCACACAGGAGACCATCAGTAAATATTTACTGAATAAATAAATGAATGAAGCATCTTCCTATCCATTAGCTCAATTAACCTCACAGTCACCCTTCACAATGTTTTCTTAGCTATTACTGTTATTTAGTAAATGAAGAAACCAAGGCCCTGGTCACATAGCTATATGGCAGTGACACAAGGTAGATCTAGGTCCTCTGACTCAAAATCTCAAGTAAGCATTTCCAATAAAGATGTAAATGCCTACACAGTTAAAATGCCTTTTTTGAGAGCAGTGGGAGGGTCCAGCTTCTGGGTAATGGCACAGGGTAGCTTGGTCAGACTAACCTTCTTTCCGGGTAAAAATGATAAAATCTGGAATAGACACACACAGACACACAGACTCTATTTGAAGGCAGGGCTGAAGGGCCCAAAACAGGCAGAAGCTAAAGGGGAGTCTACCCTTGAGTGGCAAACTGCAGTGAGTGGGATTTGAGGGTCTGAAGCCTTTTGCCAGTGGCTCTGCCCACTCTCCACACAGCTGGTGGTCTGACTGAGAAGCCAGGAAGTTGGGGTGTTGAGGTAGGAGCTGCAGGGGCAGGAAGCCTCAACATCCGTGTATAAAATTCACCCAAATCCTTGACCACTAAGCCACACATGCAGTAACAAGCCATGCAGAGTATGTTGTATGGAGGGCAATGCAGACCTCAGTGACTTTCAATGAATCATTTTCTTTCTACTCCTCTTCAACACATTACCATTTAAAATGACTTTTCTCCCTAAATGCAGCTTCTTCAAAACTCACCAAGGCTTGGTTTTTAAAGAATTCGGTAATTTTATGCCAAAATAAAGACAACGAAAGATGTTAAGAATTAAAAGTTCAAGGTCTAACTTGAGAATTTTCTACTTATTACTAGCACACAAGCACAAATTATAATGATGTTTTTATTATTAGGTTTACAAAGATGAAAAATAGCACTCGACGGATGAGGGTGAGGGAAACGTGGCGGATGGGAGTGTTTAGGCATTCAACTTTAGGGGAGAACAATCTGACAAACTAACAAAAACCTTCAAATTACGCATACCCTCTAATTTCAAGAAATAGATCTTGAGGAAATAAATGTATAAGTGTACAAAAGATGTATTTAATTTAATATATTCACTGCCATACTATTTATAAGTGAAAAAGTAGGAACTATCTCAATGTCCAACAATAACTAATTTATAAAAATGATAAATTCATAATAGACTGTTACAGAATTATGTTCAAAATCGATTACATTTTTTTTTTAAGATTTTATTTATTGATTGCTATGTTGGGTCTTCGTTTCTGTGCTAGGGCTTTCTCTAGTTGCAGCAAGCGGGGGCCACTCTTCATCGCGGTGCGCGGGCCTCTCATTATCGCGGCCTCTCCCGTTGCGGAGCACAGGCTCCAGACGCGCAGGCTCAGTAGTTGTGGCTCACGGGCCTAGTTGCTCCGCGGCATGTGGGATCTTCCCAGACCAGGGCGCGAACCCGTGTCCCCTGCATTAGCAGGCAGATTCTTAACCACTGCGCCACCAGGGAAGCCCCCGATTACATTTTTAAAAACAAATTACAGGGACTTCCCTGGTGGTCCAGTGGGTAAGACTCCACGCTCCCAATGCAGGGGGCCTGGGTTTGATCCCTGGTCAGGATACTAGATCCCACATGCATGCCGCAACTAAGAGTTCACATGCCACAACTAAGGAGCCTGCCTGCTGCAACTAAGGAGCCAGGTGAGCTGCAACTAAGGAGCCCACCTGTTGCAACAAAATATAATAAATAAATAAATAAATAAATATTTAGGAAAAAACCCCACAAATTACAAAAGAATGTATACAGAGACTTGTAATGGATGCTATGGTACTTAATACACACCACATAAATGTACAACATTATATTAATTTATTTCCATCCAAACAGATTTTAGAAGAACCTTGGGTTGCCCTGTGGAAGTCTGGTTAGTGTCTATCTCTCTCATATAGATAAGAGAAGGAACAGAATTGTGAGGAATTCAAAAAGCAGTTCAGAAATCTAAAACAAGATAACAAACTAACGGAAGTTTGCTTACTTCTTTAGCATTCATGAATACATTTAATAATATTTAGACCATAAGTAAAATCTTCATGCTTACCTTAAAAGTCAAGATAATGCTGATAAACAGAAGAATAATAAGGACCAAACAGGTAGGATTCACTGACATGATATCATCTTTGTAAGGAAAATCAGGAGGCTACAAAAGAAAAGTACCTCATTAGCAAATCTCATTAATGATCCAGGATTCTATTCCATAAGCAGTAACCAGATGTGCTTATCAGAAAGCAATTAATTAAAGCAGATAGTTATTATTTAAGGACACTACAACATTTCTAGTCTACCTCTACTAATGAAAAAGCTATAAACAGTGTGATGGGGAGAGGCTAGCCTGTTCTTAATTCAGGCAGTAACTCTCAAAAAGAAAATTCAGTGGAAGATTCATGAGACGTAAAGACCTAACTCTGCCCTCCAACCATATAGAAAGTTAGAAGTCAATGGTCTTTACAACACCTCAAAATTTGGGTTTTCTGCAAATTCTGGACCATTCTAATGGGCTTGTGGAGGGCAAGGGGGAGAACCCTATTAAAATAGTGCCTTCTTAATATAGAGCATTTTTGCTGATGCGACTTCTCAAAGAACAAAACCTTTATATTAGTAGGTATTTACAGCATTTTTTAAAAATCAAAACTATTATATAGAATGGATAAACAAGGTCCTACTGTATAGCACAGGGAACTATATTCAATATCCTGTGATAATAATCGAAAAAGAGTATGAAAAAGAATATGTATATACATGTATAACAATCACTTGGCTGTACAGCAGAAATGAACACAACATTGTAAATCAACTGTACTTGAATTAAAAAAAAAAAAAAACAACACACAAGTCCTACCATCTGACCATAATGATTAACTACCAGGTCAAAAGAAACCCTTTTAGGAGGACTGAAATCTGCTACTATGGGTCACGGGAATGACAGGATGTCAGCGTGAGTCTCGTGCGCAGCACTGATCGAAGCTCTCATTGTAAACGGCTTACACAGCGTGCATAGAAGGCAGCCCCGTGTGCGGTCACCCTTCGTCTCTCCTCATCACCCACTACTGTGTGTTTGGATCCCACATGAGCAGTGTTCCCAGACATAACAAAGGAGAAAACTCGTGACTCATGTGCTTGGCTCCGCCTCCCCAGGTTGAGCCTCACCTAGTGGTTTTCAGAGTCTCCTTTCACTCTGGCAAAATACCTAAGTAATAAAATCTAAGTCACTTTTTGTGATCAGCACATCAAACTGGCCCCTGCCCTTGGAGCCTAAAAAGGCTGTCTGTAGTACTGATCTCAAAGGGCAAAAATAACACAAACTGATGTTATTTATAAGACCAACACAGAATCATATTGTTTCCAGGAATATGGAAAAAAAAAAACAAAACCGCTATTACAGTGGAAATATATGAGCCTTTCCACAAAGATCTTTCCCCCAGAAAAGTGAACGTGGTTTCTACATCCAGTTAAGACCTATAAAAACACACACATAACTTATTTTAACTGTGTTTTACAAGACTCCACATAAAAAGAAACGGCACTAGGATTAAGTGGCGCTCTCTAGCAGCCTTCTCAGACAAGCCTCCCCAGATTCACTGTGTATCTCAACTTGTCAACAGGAGGGGCAATATCAGTGGAAATTTAATGTCCCCTTTCAGTGCCGTCTCTTAGGCGCTGTGATAACCTGCAGGCCTCGCTCTTCCAGCCCAGACTGAGCTTCAAGTCGAATGTGCAGAAGATGCCTACTTGTATTATTTGGTTTATAATTATACATAAAAGTAGACAGTGAGTTTTTAAACTGATATGAGGATTATTGTGACCACCACCAATATTATGACTTTACAACTGGGTACAGAGTGACTGAACAATGCGGGTGGAACAGGAAGTCTTGGTATAGTATCCTGAGTGTTCTAAACGCTGGCCTGCACATTAGCCTTTCTCCTCCTTATCAATCTCCAAATACATGGGATGCAGCACACAATATACTCTTCAGGTAGTCAGGACTGTCATGTGACTTGCCTTGGTGTCCCCTCACTCCATACCACCCTCTCCCAGCCCCCCCACATGACGGGCTCTGTCGAGATCATGTTTCCTCCACAATTCCAGGATGATTTTAGGAGCTCAGTGCCAGATCATTATTACAGAGTAAAATTCAAGTCCTTAAAGACAGAGGTAGTTCTACAACCTGTTCATCACATATAAACCCCCTCATGCAGAAACACTTAGCTGTTATCACAAGAGATAATAACATAAAATTAGCACATGGGAAATAACACCAAAGTTTTCTTGACACTACACTCTACGAAAACATAGATCTGTTTCTAAGAAACAAAAAGAAGCTATTTCTTATGGCAATGACAACCTAATACTTTTGAGGAGCAACACACTGGAGGCTTTTCATACTAGGTCTGTTGAGTACTAGTCACGTGACCTGGGCAGACTGCCAAAAGATCACAAACTCCTGGGGCCACACTTCGTCCCTGGCTCCATCATCCCCTCCATCCCTCTTTTCCACTGAACTTCTTGACCTCCATTATCACATCAAACCCCCAGTCTGTAGCTCCATCCCAGAAAAACCCTGTTCCTTCCCCCATGCTCAGAAACTATTTTCTTTTTAAAGGAAATATTTTTTTAATTAATTAATTTATTTATTTATTTTTCGCTGCATTGGGTCTTCGTTGCTGCGCAGGGGCTTTTTCTCTAGTTGTGGCGAGCGGGGGCTACTCTTTGTGGCGGTATGTGGGCTTCTCACTGTGGTGGCTTCATTTGTTGCGGAGCACGGGCTCTAGGCGCGCGGGCTTCAGTAGTTGTGGCATGTGAGCTCAGTAGTTGTGGCTTGCAGGCTCTAGAGCACAGGCTCAGTAGTTGTGGCGCACGGGCTTAGTTGCTCTGTGGCATGTGGAATCTTCCCGGACCAGGGCTCGAACCCGTGTCTCCTGCATTGGCAGGCAGATTCTTAACCACTGCGCCACCCAGGGAAGTCCTCAGAAACTACTATGAAAACCAAAGACTGAACGTTCTATTCTCTCCATTTAAAGCATTCTAAGATTTTGAAGAAATTACATTTTAAGGTACATAATTTAAAACACAAAGATTAAAAAATGTGAAGGCACAGAAGTATTCCAATCTCACACCCTCCATGAGCTTCTTAATAGACAGCCACCAATATTCACTCATATGGTCACAAAGGACATTTAATATTGTAGAAAACCAGCACCAGAAAGAAGTTTGGGGATTCCCTGGTGGCGCAGTGGTTAAGAATCCGCCTGCTTATGCAGGGGACACGGGTTCGAGCCCTGGTCTGAGAAGATCCCACATGCCGCGGAGCAACTAAGCCCGTGCGTCACAACTACTGAGCCTGCGCTCTAGAGCCCGCGAGCCACAACTACTGAAGCCCGCATGCTTAGAGCCCGTGCTCCGCGACAAGAGAAGCAACCGCAATGAGAAACCCGCGCACCGCAACAAAGAGTAGCCCCCGCTCGCCACAACTAGACAAAGCCCGCGCGCAGCAACGAAGACCCAACTCAACCAAAAATAAATTAATTAATTAATTTAAAAAAAAAAAAGAAGTTTGAAGAAGAAAGGGGTTCTATGGTCAAATAAGTCTGGGAAACAGTACATAGTAGAGTTCCACTTTTCCCATACACAGCAGAGGCAAAAGGTTATCCTCTGCTGATAATTGAGCAAATTGCATTTTACAAAAATAAGACAATTAGTAAGCAGCTTGTAAATTAGGTAGGCACCTCTAATACCATCATCACCGACTTATCTACCTCAGGGGGTTATGTTTTCCCAAAAAGCATTCTAAGAGATAAAAAAATCTTATCTTTATTCAAAAATCTCTAATCAGTAACTCAGATGCAAGTTAAAACACCACAAATTAGTATGTGTATGTTTATCTCTACATCTTTTATATTTCTATCCTAACCAGGTCTCCCTCACGAAGAGACATAGTAATTATTATTATTATTATTTTTTTATAAATTTATTTATTTTATTTTTTGGCTGCATTGGGTCTCCATTGCTGTGCACGGGCTTTTCTTTCGTTGCAAGTGGGGGCTACTCTGTTGCGGTGCGCGGGCCTCTCATCGCGGTGGCCTCTCTTGTTGCGGAGCATGGGCTCCTGGCGCGTGGGCTTCAGCAGCCGTGGCACGCGGTCTCAGCAGCTGTGGCTTACGACTCTAGAGCACAGGCTCAGTAGTTGTGGCTCACGGGCCTAGTTGCTCTGTGGCATGTGGGATCTTCCCAGACCAGGGCTCGAACCCGTGTCCCCTGCATTGGCAGGCAGACTCTTAACCACTGTGCAACCAAGGAAGTCCCGAGACATAGTAATTATAAAGGTCACGTACCAGCTGTCGTATGTATTCCTGGATGGAGTTTGGATAAACAAGCACAGTGACTGCAACCAAGGCGTTCAGGGCAAAATCAAAGATCTGGTAACAGAAGAACGGGATGATCCAGGCCGCGTGTTGCTAAACATAAGACAGGACAGGATGTTAATATTTAATATGTTCAATATTACAAAACATTATGTTTCTGAATTCAGAGAAATCTTTTCTTAATCTGAAGGGAAACGGAGGAGTAGAAATTCATTAAAGCAGGTCACGATGGCCACTTGCTAAACCAAACAAAAGCAGTCAACCAACAAGCCTCAGTGAACACTTCTGAGACTGTAACATTGGTTTTCCACGTAACATTAGCAAGAGATTTAAACTTTTAAAGATTCTTACAGGAAACTGAGAACAATCATTCCTTACTTCTTACAGATAGCTGCATAGATTACATGTGTAAGGGACCAAGGAAAAGGGCCAGGACCTTATTTCTAAGTTGCTTACCTTGTATGCTCCGTAAGTAGCCATTGCACAGATCAAGATCATGAGAAGAGAAATTGCGATAGCAATGCACATGTCTGCAAAAAAGTTTTTTAAAAAAAGAAAGAAAATCAGTAGTAGTTCCACTGTTTTAACATATTTTAAAGTCACTCCTCAAAGGCATTTTGTTTATAAACCAATTATAGACAGGAACTTTATGCTAAGTTAACCACCAGAGTTCCTTTGGAGTCTGAGTCGATGATTGTTAATGGAAGCAAAGTGCCTAAAAGATTTTCTCCCTAAATCACACATAGGTCTATATCAAATGTATCTATAAATATATCTATGTATATGTATTTAAAAGTTTGGTCTTCTGGTCCACTGAATTATATATATAACAAATGAGGTATTCTTTTTCTTATCAGGACCTTTATGTCTCTTGTTTAGTCTAGAGCCTGCCAACCTCTCCAATCTCCTCTCATCTCATCCCACACTTTCTTACTCACTGTAATCCAGCCTCACCATTCAGTTCACTAAACACAGCCAAATCATCCCATGCCAGGGCCTCACATTTGCAGTTCCCACTGAACAGAAGTAATGTCCCTCATATTTTCACATGATTGGCTCCGCCTTTCTAATCATTCAGCTCAACACCTCCAAGATCTTCCCTGGCCATCCTAGCTAATGTGACCCTCCCGGTCATGCCCACGTGACTGCTGTATTTTCTTTACAGCATGTTTCACTATTATCTTGATTATTCGTGTACTGTCTGTCTCTGCTACAGGAACCTTCCTGAGGAAAAGGAGCTGCTGTGTCTCGTTCACTACTGCAACCTCAACACTGAGAAGGTGACAGATGCCACATGTGGGCGCTGAGCACTTGTACTGTGGTCAATCTGCACTGAGATGTGCCGTAAGACTGAAATGTACTCCACATTTCAAGGACTTAGTATCAAAAAAAAAAAAAAAAATCCCATTAATGATTTTTATACTGATTACAAGTTGAAATAATATTTGGGATATACTGAGTTAAATACATTATTAAAGTTAATCACCTGTTTGTTGTTACCTTTTTAAATGAGGCTACTAAGAAATTTAAAATTACTTGTGTGGTTGCATCATATCTTTGTTGAACAGAGCAGCTCTAGTACAAAGCCTGTTTCACAGTAGGTACAAACTGAAGACTTATTCAAGAGGTCATGTTACCATATCTTCAGGAGATTCTGATTAGAAGTACAGTATACCTGGGTTTCTGAAGGTAACGTGTAGGGTTATAATCAGGCTAAGAGAGTACAAAAACGCTTGCAGTAAAGTATCTGTATAGTGCTGACAGTTTCCAAGGCATTTTCACAGATACCTCATTGAGTCTTCATTACTCCGAGGTAGATGTTAACTGTGCCCGGTGAATGGATTATGAAACCAGGGCTCAGAGGTTATGTAACTTGCTGAGATAGGATCTGCATCAAAAGGCTAAACTATGACTAACCCAGCTCTTATGACTCAAATCTTTGGCTCTCTCTACTATACTATGCTGCTTCTACTTAAGCTTTAAATACTGACCAAATGAACCAACCGAGGCTGCCACTTGCTACAGGTATTTCTCCAAAGGAAAGCATTCCAGTTCTAGAGCCACCCACACTATATCCTCAGCTTCAGAGATGAGAGGATATTTTAAGCAGGTTTACAAACAGAATCATAAGGTCAAAGTACTTTCTGTGTCAGATGTATATATATCAACAAAGACCATTTGCCACCTTAAAAAAAAATGAAGCTTCCTTGAAATGGTCTCTAGATTTAATGCAGTACCTTTATAATAAAGCTGATGACTTTTACTAAAGGAGTAAAAATTTGATTCTCAAAAAAAAAAGGTTATAAGAGAATCAAGAGATAGTTAATACTAGTCAGTACTTAAAAGAGCATGATTTCTCTCAGGATACATATATATTTTATAGTTTACTTTATAATTTTAATGCTAAATGAACTCACCTTCCCTTATTATGAGGGAAGAGGTACCAACAAGGACATTTCATGTATGCCTCATAGTATTTTTGCCGGGCAAGTAACCTGCCCAAGGTTGCCCAGCTAGCAAGTGGTGGATGAGCTATTCTACCCCAGAAGTCTAACTCCAGAGGCAATGCTCTTGGCCACCATGCTACCCAGCTGTGAAGGAGGTAAAGCAAATGCAGTAGTGGAGCTCAAAGTCCTGGGAAACCAGAGAGCGTCCCTAAAAGGAGCTGGACATCCTTCATTATGTGCAAAGCCTATCAGAACTTGTAGTAATCTCTAAAACTTGAACTCAGGCAGAAGTGTATTATTTTCTTCTTTGTCTTACTTTGACAGTTTCCAAATTCTGTACAAGCCTATTTTATAATGAGAAAAAATTAGTTTTATAAAAGCTAGCCCATTACAGGATACTCTGACTCCCTCATAGATCTTAAGAGAAATAGACAGACAGATAAACAAGCAAACAAACAAATCCAAGGCTTTATTTAAAAATAAAAATATAATGGTTATATTAATATTTATGTTATAATAAAATTTATATAAATTATCTTTTATATTAATATTAGGCATAGCAATAAAATCTTTATTAATATAAAATATTAATACAGAATAAAACTAAAATCTTGAATAATTTTATGTCCTATTCTGGAAAAAAAAAGAAAACCACTCCAGAACTAAATCTCACATAATCATTAAAATTTTTTAAATTTCCATCTTTTTCAAAGAATATAAAACTCAGGAGAAATTTAAAAGGCACAAATAAAATGAAAGTCATAAAGTATCTTATCACCACTCACAATGAGATACCACAGAAAAACTGTTAATTTGATGAGGAAATTTTCAAAATTCTATTCCTATAAATGACTACACCAACCACACTGAACAGACTGAATATATCACAAGCATGTCGAATAGCTTAGGTAGGATCAAAGTGTAAATCAAATAAAAACACAGAGCAGAGAAGATAAAACAGGTTAATGAACCTTGTATCTCCTAGCAGTCTAGAGCACAAGTCAGCTCCTCTGAAGTAGTGTGTAGCGTACCATGGTAAACATGAGAGTTACTCTGAGGAATTAAAATTCATTTCTTTTATAATTATGTCAACAGGCAAATGAGTAACTGGTCCTACTAACAATATAGGGATTTTTACAATCAGTAAAGTACTCGTCAGTGACAGGAATATCCTTTACTTATTCTTTGCACCGTAGCTCCACCAACCAAAGTCAGAGCACACAGCCGGCAAGTTGTTTCCTAAATTAAATTCCTGGCTTAATGACTCAGTTCTAATTTGAAAAGGTTCCAAAGAAAAGCTATACCACAGGCCGCCAAGGCATAATTAGAAAGCATTTCCTGATACTTAGTCAATTAATCATTGAAATAGAATAGGCATATAAAGGAGTTCCCTGAAATGCCTTTGTTAAAATAATCTATTTCTAATTCTACTCTTCCTTAACATTTCTTGGGTTTGTGTCCTTCCCATAAAACTGGTAGCTAGGGGCTTCCCTGGTGGCGCAGTGGTTGAGAATCCACCTGCCAATGCAGAGGACACGGGTTCGAGCCCTGGTCTGGGAAGATCCCACATGCCGCGGAGCAACTAGGCCCGTGAGCCACAACTACTGAGCCTGCGCATCTGGAGCCTGTGCTCCGCAACAAGAGAGGCCGCGATAGCGAGAGGCCCGCGCACCGCGATGAAGAGTGGCCCCCGCTTGCCGCAACTAGAGAAAGCCCTCGCACAGAAACGAAGACCCAACACAGCCAAAAATAAATAAATAATTAAATAGTTACAAAAAAAAAAACTCATTAAAAAAAAAAAACAAACAAAAAAACTGGTAGCTAGATAGATAACTAGCACCTGATTTGTGCTCCCACATCATACTTGCCTAGTCATAAGTCATTCTTATGGCTCAATTTTCGGCCATATTTTTGGCTCATGAAAACAAACAGTATTTGGGGTATAGTTTCACCATTAAGTCTAGAAGAGAACTATTTTCAGATGAATTCACAGCAACAATATGAGCTACTGAGAGCAAAATACAAAAGCCCTCAACCCCTGCGGGGGTGAACACAAAACCCAGGTAAGTCCCTCCTATGGGGCTTCATGTTCTGAGGTTGAAAGCTTGGGGAAGAATAAGCATAAGGCACTAATTTTATTCCCCTAAAACAGAAGCAAAGCTCTAATATACTTTCTGTTATTTGTGTGGCAATTGTTTGTAACTTTTTATTGAAGTAAATTCAGATAGAAGAGGGGTTTCTTGTAACTTGCTAATTTACAACTTTATTCTTAAACCCAAAATTTATTTCATGAATACTAAATAGGTGTGTAACATGGGATAAAAATGTGAGGCTGTAGAGATTAAGAGGACATAATCTTTGCTCTCAGATGCTTAGCATCTACTAGGAAGGGATGGAAGAATTCAATAGCAGACAACAGATGACAAGCTAAGGGAGTTCAGAGGGAACAATATTTTCAGCCAAGAGGAACAAAAAAGAATTTATGGGAGGATGTGGTTATTTGGGCTGGGTCTTTTCTTCCCTCATAAATTTTTTGTATTAAGATATAATTCACATTCTATAAAATGCACCCTTTAAAAAAGCATATATATAATTCAGTGGGTTTTTTAGTCACAAAGTTGCACAGCCATCACCACTAATTCCAGAATATTTTCATTCTCCCAAAAAAACCCCCTCTATATCCTTAGAAGTCACTCCCCTTCCCCCCCCCCCCGCCCTCCAGCCCCTGGCAACCATTAATGTACTTTCCATCTCTTTAGATTTGCCTATCCTGTACATTTCATATAAATGGAATCATACAATATGTGGCCTTCTGTGTCTGGCTTATCTCATTTAGAATAATATTTTCAAGGTTCATACATGTTGTCAGGTGTTAAGATTTAAACTATAAGTTACAAAGGATTAGTTAAGTAATATATGGAAAATGTCAAGTTCAGAGAATCTCTGTTAACTCCTCACTTTCTAAGATAAGGAAATTAGCTCCTGCCAGCTATTCTCATATTGAGAAATTTATACTGACATAATTAAGTCTCATAAAGGTTGCTTATAGAAAAACAGAAAAACCTGGACTTCCCTGGTGGCACAGTGGTTAAGAATGTGCCTGCCAATGCAGGGGACATGTGTTCAAGCCCTGGTCCGGGAAGATCCCACATGCCACGGAGCAACTAAGCCCGTGCGCCAGAACTACTGAGCCTGTGCTCTAGAACCCGCAAGCCACAACTACTGAGCCCGCGTGCCAAATCTACTGAAGCCCACGCACCTAGAGCCCGTGCTCTGCAACGAGAGAAGACACTGCAATGAGAAGCCCGCGCACTGCAACGAAGAGTAGCCCCCGCTCGCCGCAGCTAGAGAAAGCCCGCGTGCAGCAACGAAGACCCAACACAGCCAAACATACATACATACGTACATAAATAAATAGATAAATTTTTTTAAAAAAATAGGAAAACCAATAAGGAGCATTTACATTTTTTGTAATTATGGTCACTGGGGAACCAAGATGTGTGACTAGACCTTAAGAGAAGGAAATAAAATAAATTTAATTTAAAAAATGCATGATCTATTTGGAACAATTTTGGAAACATTACTGATGGACACTAAAGAAGACTTGCACAATTGGAAAGGTGTAAGTTTTAATTAGACTTTTTAAAGATTTCACATCTCTATAAACTTACTAAAAATCATGAAGTTGTACACTTAAAATGGGTAAGTTTTACAGCATACAAAGTATAGCGCAATAAAGTCGTTTAAAAAAAAAAAGATGTACAAAATACAACATGTAAAGATGTTGCTTCTCCCTAAGCTAATCAACAAATTTAAGAGATATACAGCAGTATTTCCTGACAACTGGACATGTGGTGCTCAAGCACAGAAGAAAAAAATGAGCAAGAATAATTAGAAGATTTCTGACAAAGAAGGTAGGGTTAGCCCTACCATATACTACACATATTGGCAGGAGAGGTGGTGAATTGGCACCAAGCTTTCATTCCCACCTTCTAATGTGCCTTCCTATTCTGCAGAGGCTGGAAAGCTAAAATCTAAATTTCCCAGATTCCCTTGCAATTGGGTGCTGGAAGCATACAGGTTTTCCCAATTAGACGCAGACACATAACAAAGACTCTCTCTTCTGACCAAACACCTTAGGCTCTATCCTTGGCCCATTTAGTCAAGTTTTGGCAAGAATCCTATGGAGTTAGTATACCTCACTCTTGGTATACAATCACTCTGATATC
This sequence comes from Balaenoptera borealis, assembly GCF_965194805.1. Classification (NCBI taxonomy): domain Eukaryota; kingdom Metazoa; phylum Chordata; class Mammalia; order Artiodactyla; family Balaenopteridae; genus Balaenoptera; species Balaenoptera borealis. The sequence continues at coordinate 38,277,784 of NC_138876.1, forward strand.
TGGTCAAATTACTTATTTTTCACCTTCAATAGCATATCACCCTGGTCTGCCTTTAGCAAGAATCCTGTTGCGTTATCTAGCAAGAACCCCCCTAGCCTTGATGTTTCCTCTTAGTGATTTTCCATTCGCTGACCTCCACCCTGCTCCTTGGCTATAATCCCCACTTGTCCTTTTTGGAGGGGGAATTGAGCTCGATTTTCTCCCCTACTGCAAGGCCCCCACTACAGTAGCCCATCTTGAATAAAGTCTTCCTTAACATCTTTATCAAGCATCTGAATAATTTTTTCATTAACACAGTAAAGTTGAAAAAGCAAGTCTCAGAAGAAGGCGTACTGTGTGAATCCACAATATAAAGTTCAAGCACGTGAAGCTTAAAACGATAGATCACTCAGTGATACAAATGTATGTGGTAAGTTTATACAGAAAAGCAAAGGAATGATAAACAGTTCAGAAGAGTGGCAGCTATCTCCAAGATCAGAGGGGCTCTTTCGAAAGTTAAGGTAAAATTCAATTCCTCAAATCAAGCTGTGGCTGCACAAGTACTTACAGTACAATTACTCAGTTTATTTTATAAACAGTTTTACACTTATTCAATATTTAATAAGAGGTAACCCTATAAAGAATGAGGAACTCCAAATTATTGTTAATGAAAAAAGCAAGATAGGTGTTCACTCTATAGGGAACTTTTCTGAAAAGTTTGAATTTTTTCAAAATAAAGATTTGAAGTAAAAAAAAAAAAAAAAAAAAAGATCCTAATACTAAATCTATGTTAAATTGTAAATCACATCCTAATTTCAAAACCACTGAAATGCAAACAACAACAAAATGCATCCTCAGAGAAGCAGCACTGGACACCTGTGCTAGTTTAGTTCCTGCTCAGTCGCTGGCAAACTCAAACAAGTAAGGAATTCTACAGGCTTAATGTATCTAATTTTAAAAAAGACATTTACTAGAGTGTTGTTTTTTTTTAAACGGTTTTCTTGTAGGCAAAACGGGGAAATGTCCACCAAGTTTGGTTAAGTGGAACATCCGGATAAGGAGGTGAATGATTCTACCAGATGTCTTCCGTTTGTCTTTCCAAACCCACTCTCACCATCCAGTTATCTGCCCTAGCAGGCACACCGGTATGGGCCATCAACAGGGCTCCCTTAGCCTGTGGCGTTAGTTGAGTTCACTCAATGAGGAGTCCAGACAAGGGATCAGAGAGGAAGAGGCTGCCCCCTGCTGTGAGGCTGCCTCGGGGTTGGCCCTGGACCAAAAAGGTAGCATTGCTCCTTATAAGGAGTTCAACTCTGTATGACTCTCATTCCCAGCTCTAGTAGCCACTGCCTCCCATCTCTCCTTCAGATCAAGGGATGATAACAGCTGGTCTTGATTAAGCCAATTACTTCACCGTCCCTAGTGGTCTTCTTACACCTCCATCTTTGTAAAAAGATCTTGAAAATAAATATCCATTGAATTATCCTTGTAAAAAAAATAAGATGTAGTCAAGGTGTAGAATATGTAACCTTTTGAGCCATGTGACTTAGATAAAGAGATGGGACTTCCCTGGTGGTCCAGGGATTAAGACTCTGTGCTCCCAATGCAGGGGGCCCAGGTTCGATCCCTAGTCAGGGAACTAGATCCCGCCTGCCACAACTAAAAGAGCCCACATGCCACGACAAAGACCTGGCGCAGCCAAATAAATAAATATTAAAAAAAAAAAAAAGAAAAAAGAAAAAAAGCTAAAGAGATGACAGGATGGAAGGATGGGAGGGTAGAGGGATGAAAATAAAGGGCCAGGATGGTCCTGTGGCTCCGCTCTCCCGGCTGTTGCATATGTATGTCTATTTCCTCAAGACATTGGCACGTCACGCACAAGAGGACAAGCTCTGCAGACCAAGTGCCCTGCTGGTTTGAGGGTATGTGAACAGACAGCAGGTAGGCAGCCTGGGCCTTTCCCAATGTGGTGCCAAGAGCCATGTGGAAAGCCTCAGCCGCTCTTCTTTTCCCTTCTATTTCTTAGTTTGTATTACCAAAACTTTCAAACATACACAGAAGTATAATGAATCTCCAGCACCCATTTTGTTTGGATTGTTTCATCTCTTCACTTCTGTCCATTCTACCACTGGTGGAAATCTGGATTGTTTCCAGTTTTTGGCTATTATGAATAAAGCGACCGTGGCCATTTTTATACACGGCTAATGATGGACACAAGCATTCATTACTGTAGGGTACATACTTAGGAGTGAAACTGCCGGGTCATAGGATGGATGTATATCTATATAGCTTTAGTTTTCCCAGAGTGGTTGAACGATTTACACTCCCAGCTGTAGCTTGAGAAATCCAGTGGTTCCAAAGCCGTATCAACATGTGGCATTGTCAGTTCTGTTCAATGTTGCCATTTTGAAGGGGTGGAGTGATTCACTATTGTGCTTATAATTTGCATTTCTTTTACAACTAATAATGTGGAGAATATTTTCATGTGCTTATTGGTCATATGGATACCTTCTTTGATGAAGTATCTGTTTTTCTCTTCTTGATTTCACCCAGAACCACTGACTATAAAGACCATCCTTTCTCCAATAAATGTAGTAGTGTTTTTATCCTAAACCAGGTTCCTATATACAGTAAACAAATTCTTCATTATTTTTATGACCATTTCCTCCCCAGGGCAGGTGAATAAAGTAAGTCTGGCTTGAAAGACAATTTTGCTGCAAAATGAATCAGAAATTAATCTGGATGATCTGTTTGGCATTATGTTTGGCTCTGACACTTCCTGTGACAGTTCCTTGCCAGTCCATTAAAATTTCACAAATAAAATTTCATGAAGTCTACTTATTTGAATTTTACCTGTTTCTCTTTGCCCCCTCACGTCCTTTTTCCATTCCAGAATCTAATCCAGGGTCTTGTACTGCATGTAGTTGTATCTCCTTTGTTTCCTCCCATCTATGACAGTTCCCAGTCTTTCCTAGCATAGTCAATTTTTGATTACATAAATATGTTTATTTGTAAATTATAAATATATATTACAAATTTTTGTATATAAAATATGTAAAAATACAAATGTTGAAGAGATAGGTATTTTTAAAAAGAGAACTCTTTATATTTTTTTCTTTATCCCGGTGGATTCTCCTATATGCCCCATTTTAATATAAATCATAGGGATCTGACTTTCTTCTACCAGATCATTTTAGGAAAAGATCACATGGAAAAGTGAGATACACTCCTGCTGTCCTTCTGGATAAAATCTTGAGATGACTACCACCATTCCAAAAAGATATCAACTTGAAACTTCTATATACCGGGAATTCCCTGGAGGTCCAGTGGTTAGGGTTCCGCGCTTTCACTGCCGAGGGCGCGGGTTCTATCCCTGGTCAGGGAACTAAAATCCCGCAAGCCGCAAAAAACAAAACAAAAAAATTGTTATATACCACAATTTTCAAGCACAATTCAAAGCAATTGATTGTACCCATTTCAAGGACTACTTAGTTGTATCCTCATGTATGTTAAATATAGATAGGTTTGTCAGCCATGATGATCTTTGACCTACAAAGTTCTTTTTAAAAAGAGATCAAAACATACGAAAGGAAAATTTAAGAGGAAAGTTAAAAAAAGATTCACTCACGTGAATGAATATTCATCCTTCTGTATCTTCTTTTTTTTTTTTTTTAATATTTATTTATTTGGCTGTGCCAGGTCTTAGTTGCGGCATGTGGGATCTAGTTCCCCAACCAGGGATCGAACCCAGGCCCCCTGCATTGGAGCGCCGAGTCCCAACCACTGGACCACCAGGGAAGTCCCCTTCTGTATCTTTTTAACCATGCGATTTAAATGATCAATAGATAGTCCTAAAAGTAATTATAAACTATTCATTCACTTCTTTCAAATATATGAAATATCAGAGAAACTGCAAATGCACTGTAATTAATATCCAGGTCATTACAAAACAATTACTATTGTAAAGTCTTGAGTACCAGCAAGCCTTTGAAGTCAGGTAAATTAAGCCTATACTGTCAGACAGGTCACCACCCAGCTTAATCTCTGGCAATTAAAAAAAGGCAGGCAGTGTGACTATTTGATTCAGATACAACTGGATCTGAATCATTTAAAACTTCTTTGCTAACCTCAATTACTTAGAAAGGGAATCCTGCTACTGGAAACAGTGAAAGATAACTTATTTTTAAATGTCAATCAAACATTGTATTTATAGATTATATAGTCTTTTAACTCAGGGGAAGGAAGGCAGAGAGATATTAATTTAATATTAATGGAATTCATTATCTTTCTGGAGGAATCCATCAGGGTAACAGGGTTATTCAGAACAGAGAGAATGAGCAATGTTACAGCAGAAGTCACGTCTCAGTCTGACAAGGTCCCGAACCCCAGGATGATATAATGCCATGGTATCTACTAGAAGCAATGGTGGTAGGAGATGATGGACATAAAGCATCTCCTGGTTTTGCATTTACTTCACTTCCAGCTTTTCTCAGGCTCCTCCTCCTGACCTCTAATGTCAGGGCTCCTTCAGGAAAAGTCTTTACTATCTCCCTAACGTAAATACCATTTCGAAGCTTATGTCCTCAAATTTACCTCGGCCCACGTGTCTGGTTCACATATCAAACTACCTTTTTAATCTCTCCACTTTAATATATCTAAGTAAGAACAGTTAGTAAAACAGTGAAATACATTGAGCCCTTATTATGGGCCACACCCCATTCGAAACATTTTTCATACACTAACATATTTAATCACAACAATCCCACGAGGTAGATACTACGATCACCCCTATATTCAGAGGGGGGAAACTAAGCCACACAAACATCAGTAACTAGCCCAATGTTATCACATGTCACACATGGCAGGGTCAGGTTTCAAACTACGGTCTCTGGCTTCAGAGCCACACTCCTAACAACTATGCTAAGCCACTTACATCAGTCGAGTTTTCTCCAAGGTGTGTTCCCATCTCCCGACCCTAGACTCCCTCACCCTGTGGGAGGCATGCAGTCTTAGCCCGAGGTAACTCCTGGAGAAGACAGTATGTCTCTCACAGAAAGCAAAGCCCTTACCCTTGACTTGGAATGCACTCTTTGTTCCAGGCCTGAGGAATGTAAAAGAGATTAGCAAAACTATCTCAAGCCAGGAGACCTCAGGGAACTGAAGAGTCCTGCTTGTTCCTTATGGCTGGGGGCTGTGTGTGCCTGGTTGAGGGCAGATAATGTTCAAGGATGGTCGTTGTAAACTTGCTGACGTCCATGGTGGTGACTGAACTGAGATGGTAAGCAATTCTATGGGTTCATTTTCTAATAATGAGTTCCTCTTCTGTCTATATAAGATTCAGTAAATTCTAAATAAAGCGCCTCGCGACCATCAGTTGTCTTGGTCCTTCTGATCCCATATTCCCGGGGCTATTCAGTCCCTTACCCCTCTCCGTCGGGACCTGGAAGACCCCCTGCGGTGGCTGGACCGTCGCACACCCCAGTAAGGATGCAGACCATATATACTCAAGTTGAAAAGTAGGAGTCATCTTTGATTCCTCCCTTTCCCTCACTGCCCATACCAGGAAGTTCTGTCAATCCCACCTCCAAACCCACCCTCTTCCCCATCCCCAGTGTAGCCTGGATCGCAGAGAAACACCCCCCAAACCAGTCTCCAGGCCTTTGTACTCACACACCCAGTCCCCTAAATGCATCCTCTACTCAGCAACAAAAGGGATCTTCTGAAAACACGTATCAGTTCATAACCGCGGAATTACTGAAAACCACTGAATGGTTTTCTCACTCCGAGAATAAATTTCACAAGTCTCACCATGTCTGCTGAATGCTCCTAGTCATTCCCTAAAACTGCATCTTCAGCCCCTCTCCACCTTACTCACTTTGCTCCAGACACTTTTTTTTTTTTTAAATGCACTGAAAGTTCTGCGAAGCCAATGAAAAATAAATTTGCGTGACCTTTTGTTTGGGACTGTGCACAGTACTGCCCCTTTCAGTTAGCATGGACACAGCCTGACTTCAGTTATATGATGTTTAGGTTTCCATGATCTTAGAGCTGGGGGCCTAACCTCCTTTCTGCATACCCCACACATCTACATCCCTGTGTAGATTTCTATTTATCTGGAAAAAGCAACAAAATAATCATCAAAAGGATTTCTAGAATGGAGAATGATCACCTCCTAGAAGAACGGTAAATACTGAAACATAATTGAAGACACAATAAGACACGTAATATCATCTGACCCTTCCTTCCTGCCATTGACTCCCTCTCCTCCCAAAAAGGCCAGAAGGCCCAGCGCAAAAAGATTATGACAAAGAAACAATTTTTAAAAATGGCTAAGTTAACATTAAGATGAAAAAAAGGAAGACAAAAGACATTTTAATGAGACTCTTACACTTAGAACAGAGGCAGAATACATGTAGCACATAAATATTTGTTGTTCTGACTTGTAATGATGGGAAGAGAGTTAAGTATCAGTTCAAATGGGCCCATGAATCAATATTTGTAACTGAATAGGAAGAACTGGCAGCTGGATTCCCTGCCCTTGAAAATACCAAAATATCTACAATAGTTGTCTGATGTACTTACTGGCATCGTCCATGAACTCAAAGTCACCTCCAGGTTCAGAACTTGAAAAGTGATACTGATCTGGATCAGCCAGGGCACTCAACAGAATCAGCAGTACCACGGCATTGATGATCTGCAAGAAAGAAAAAAATCTAAGTAACCCCAGTATATGGTCCTTATAATCGAACATTACATTGACCACATGGAGTTTAACTTCAACAGCTGGTGGCCTTTCAACACGAAGCCCCACCCACTGAGGGAGCAGGCAAACATTTCCTTTTTTAAAAAGAAATTTATTTATTTATTTATTTATTTATGGCAGCTTTGGGTCTTCGTTGCTGCGCGCAGGCTTTCTCTAGCTGTGGCGAGCGGGGGCTACTCTTCGTTGTGGTGCGTGGGCTTCTCATTGCGGTGGCTTCTCTTGTTGTGGAGTATGAGCTCTAGGAGCGCGGGCTTCAGTAGTTGTGCCTCACGGGCTCAGTAGTTGTGACTCGTGGGCTCAGTGGTTGTGGCTCATGGGCTCTAGAGCACAGGCTCAGTAGTTGTGGCACGCGGGCTCAGTAGTTGTGGCTCGCAGGCTCTAGAGCACAGGCTCAGTAGTTGTGGTGCACGGGCTTAGTTGCTCCGCAGCATGTGGGATCTTCCCGGACCGGGGCTCGAACCCGTGTCCCCTGCATTGGCAGGCGGATTCTTAACCACTGCGCCACCAGGGAAACCCCAGGCAAACGTTTCTGAGGCAGAGACACTGCCAGCCCATTCATGCAGCCAAGGGCACATGGCTTGGCGTGCAGTTGGCTTTCACCTCACTGTGCCCTGGGGCTGGGCACCCTGGAGCAGTGAACAAACGTGCAGCAGCACTGACGCCAGTGGTTGGAAAAACTCTCCAGCTAGTCACGCACACGCGAACGAGTTTGTTCAGGCGACCAAACATTTTTCACAGGTTCAAACAATAAGAACTTTGAGCCCATCCAGGAAGCAGTGTCGGAGAGAATGAGTGCAAAGCTACTTAGTGGCAGACCCTTACTTCTGCAGGAGCACAGGCGAGCCGCTTTCTATCCCAGGCCCCCATTTCTGTCTCCTAGAAGCGGCTGAATATATTTCTCTCGGGAACTTCAAACTCAGCCCGTCAAAGCGGAAACCATCTTCCTTAACACCTCCCACCTCTGCTCCTCCTTTCCTGTTCTCTGTCTTACAAAACAGCATCACCATTAATAATTAAAAGTGGAAAACACGCAGGCACTGCACTAAGTGCTTTATGTGGAATTTCTCTCTTAAGCCCTCCAATAACCTAATGAAGTAGGTGCAAAATTATCCCTGTTTTGTAAATGAGAAAACTGAGGCTCAGGGGTTAAGAACGCGGCCCAAGATCAGGCAAATAACAAACTGTAGAAACGGGATTGGGATCCAGGAATATCAATTCCAAAACCTAATCTCTTAAAGTCTCCTGTTCTTCCTCAAAACCTGATTATCTTCGGGCTTCCCATCTTCCTTTTCCCTTACATCCAACCAAGTGCGAGATTCTGACAATTCCACTGCTGCATTTCTATTTCCTTTACTCTTCCTAACTGCCCGTGCTGCTTATAGACACATGGACCAACTGTGACGGGGCTAGAGGTGTGGGGGGCAGGTTTTCTAGAGTTTGGTGAGGCTCGGCTGAGACTGCGTTGTTATTTCTCCTTTGCTCTAAGCTGAGAAACTTGTGATAGAGCTCTATGTTTCACTCTTGTCAAAACTGAGAGAAAGATGAATAACCTTCATCTTTTATATAGAGAAAATTCTTTTACTAACAACAGTAACTAAAGGCATTTCCTACTATAAAAATCATATTCGGAAGTACCTACTTACAGAAGAGGTTCAAATGGGGAGTCAGGTTATTCCTTTTACAAAATACCCACTCTAGAATCCATTTTGAAATGGCAATCCCAAGTGGTTGTTTTTTTGATTGTGGTAGAATTTGGAATGACCTTTTTTTCTTCCTCTATTTTCCAAACTGTCTAATATGGTCTGATTGCGTTTTGAAGTTATAATAATGAGAATGGCAATTTTCCAGAGCATACGCATATATTACTAATTTAAATAGATACCACAAGCTTGTGGTTAAAACTTTTTTTTTGATTAATTAATTAATTTATTTATTTTTGGCTGTGTTGGGTCTTCGTTTCTGTGCGAGGGCTTTCTCCAGTTGCGGCGAGCGGGGGCCACTCTTCATCGCGGTGCGCGGGCCTCTCACTATCGCGGCCTCTCTTATTGCAGAGCACAGGCTCCAGACGCGCAGGCTCAGTAGTTGTGGCTCATGGGCCCAGCTGCTCCGCAGCATGTGGGATCCTCCCAGAACAGGGCTCGAACCCGTGTCCCCTGCATTGGCAGGCGGACTCTCAACCACTGCGCCACCAGGGAAGCCCTAAAACTTTTTTTAGGTTCAGAAAGGTATATAGTGAAAACTGAGTCTCCCTCCTATTCCTATCTGACAGTCACCCTCCCCACAGTGGCTACTAGAACTGCCAGTTTCTTGTTTCTCTCCAAAGAGCCGAGAAACTTCCCAGCACATTTTAAAGAGAGTATGATTAGCAAAACTGGAGTTGAAGAAAATCTTTCAGAACATTATCTGAAGCTTAAAGGAAAGTATGAGTTAGTTCCACAACGGGCAGATGATTTAGCAAAGATGTTCTTTGACAAATCATCAAGTTTTCTTGGCATTTTATTCTCTCTATATTCTTATCTTTCGAAAAGGCAGACCAAAGATTATGGACTGAAATAAGATCAGATAAAATAACCTAAGAATGTGTTTTGAAAAGTTAAGCACCAGACAAAGGCAATGTGTTTACTGCTGTTATCATAATGGGGTTGGTTTTTGAAGGTTTGAAAAAAAAAAAAAAAAAAAAAAAACACCCAACACATCAATTTGGGATTCATGGGTGAAGCTTTAATGAAGGAAGGGGTGGGGTACAGAGGGTAAGAGAGAAAAATGGCTAGGTGAGGCAGGGCAGTGAACCCAGTTAGGAAATACAAGCCAGACTTAGGGATCCTTTAGGGCTAGTTACAGAGTTTGGGTTTTATTCTAAGTGCAACAAGAAGCCAATGGAGAATATTAAGGAAGGAAAGAATGTGATCTGTTTGGGGTTCAAATGAGTAAATTACGTAAAACACCTAGAAGGGTAGCTGGCATATAATAGTGACTCAAATTAGTTGCCTTACCTCTTCAAACCTTAACAAGAACCATATAAAAGCTCTTGGGTGGCATCAGAAAGTTACCTGGTCTCAGATCTCCGGAGACAGTGCTATGCAGCTGCTTTCCTGTCCTTTCAGTTCCAGTGGGCCTGTCAAGTCTTGATCAACTTGTTATTACCCCCTTGCCTGCTTTACTTATCATAACACTTCCACTAGCTGCCTCCTAGAGTAGGTGCTTTGTTAAGTGCTTAGGAAAGAGCCTCCCAGGATTCACAACAGATTAAATAAGTCATGCACCCAAGTAACACAAAGCATGAAGCCATAAGCGCAACAAGACTTCACAGAAAGAATAATGGAGAGTCAGAGAAAGATACTACTGAAGCCTGAGGCCGAGACCGGGGTTCACAGGGAGGTGCAGTGGACATGGGAGCGTTTGGACAGGGGCTGGAAAGGTGAGAAGGTTTTGGAACCCAAGAGGTGTAGAAAAGAACAATTTCGGGATTCCCTGGCGGTCCAGTGGTTAGGACTCGGCGCTTTCACTGCTGGGGCCCGGGTTCAATCCCTGGTTGGGAAACTAAGATCCTGCAAGCCACACGGTGTGCCCCCCGACCCCAAAACAAACAAACAAACAAATAAATAAGAGAGAAGAACAATTTCAAGTATGAGTAAAGCCACCGGGACAGGGGCCTGCGCTGAAAAGAGCAAGCAGTTCGATTTGGTTAAAACACAGTAGACAAAGGAAAGTGCTAGGGGATGAGACCAGAAATGCAGGCTGGGGCCAGATGGCAGCGAGTCCTCAAAGCCAGGCGAGGAATTTGGGGCTTTATCCAAAAAGTTAATGAAGGTTTTTGAGGCAGGATATGACGTGATCAGAGCTGTCGTTAGGAAGACCAAGCTAGAAAAGGCTGGGAGGCTAAAACGGAGGCAGGAAAGCATTCTGGAAAGTACTGCAATAGTCTGCCTGAGCAGTAATGAGGGTCTGGGGTCCACTTCATCTCTAATTCTCACGACAACCCTGTCAGATTGTCATCTTAGGCATTAGTTTGAGAGGTTACTTAGGTCCTCCGTGTGGAAGAGCTAAGGTTTGAATCTCAAGGCCTTTCCACGTGGAGGTGGAATTATTATTAGACACACAGGAAGTGACGAGCTGCAAGGATAAAAAAGAAGCAAAGGGGACACTGAAATTTCAAGCCTGGGTGACAAAATCTTGTCATTATCGGAAATAAGGACCATGACAAGGTTGACTTTAGGTAGGAAAAGTACTCGCAGGCTGTCCGAATAATCACGTGTTGGCTTGTCCCTCTGGCCTCTCAGCCTCCTTTTTTTATTCAGCCTTTGGTGCTCAGGCCCGCCCTCCGTGTGTGTTTGCCTCTCCCACTTCTGACGGCCTCATGCCTAGTCCCGTGTGCTTTCGCACTCTCTCCTGCTCAGTCTCTGAACGTGTCACATCGTTCCGTGGTTCCTGGTCCCGTGTGTTCTCGCTCCACAGAGGGTCCTGGGTCCTACGCTGGGCTGTGCTCTAGTTGCTCCGGTCACTGTCATCCTCTCCCCTGTCCCTCTGGCCCTGTGGCCCTTCTCTCTGTGCCCACAAGCAGAGACCACAGTCCTGGGGCCAAGTTCCCTTCCACTTGCCCTTGTTCCTCGAGAGTCCAGAGAAAGGAGACAGATAATGCAAAGATGTGATGGCAAGGTCATGACACTTCACAAATGACTCACCACTGTGCTCTTTTAATCACAGAGTGAAATCTTCATAATAGAAGGTCTTCATGTTGACACATATTTACTGTGTTATCCTGTGAAACCTCAATTGTTGGATGGGAATGTGGCACTCCACGGAGGATGTGGATACAGTAGGGTGACAGGGTGACCCATGAAGACCTAGGTCTGTGCAAAGCAGTGGAGGGTGGGCGGTGAACTAGCCATGGTAGATACTAAACATGGTTGGATGGAAAAGGTCAAATACAAGTCAAAGCCCCCAAGAACGGTGGGTAAGAAGTACTTCCCGAAAAAGAGAAAATGGAAATCACCCAATCATCAATTCTGACCAAGAATGAAATGTCACCACAAATGAGAACCAAGAAGATGGTTAAGACTTGCCAGGAGCAGATTATGTAATGACCACAGCTAATCTAAATGTAAAAGAAAGACAGGACATATTTATGTTCTTGTTCAGTTAATGCTCACTAACATTTGGGCTTTCTTTGTCTGTTTTGGTAGGTCATGTACAACTGTTCCTGTTCTATTTATGAAGTGTTCTTGTGGTGTTGCATATTGTTTCCTTGTTCCTGACAATGATTACTTCCACATGTAAATAAATTCAATGTCTGTCCCGTTACTTAAGTGGTGCCAGGTCCCTGTATATTCTCAGGGGATCTAAGGTACTCTTCACCCTTAAATCATATTTCAGACCCTAAATGAACAGTGAGAGACTTGCAGCTTTAATCTAAACAACTGAAAATCTAAAATGTAATTATCAGCTCTCTTTTTAAAAGCCTCAATAAAAGAACCTTAAGAACACTCAAACCCACTGAGATAATAATTACACAACAATTAGAATTTTACACAGAAAGTTGTGTCCAAAAATGATCACTGCAGACTTATTTGTAGTAATGAAAATTTGAAACAGAAGTAGAATGACTAAATAAGATTACAACCAAATAAGAGAATGCTACATAAGCATTAAAAATCATATTAAAAAATATTAATGACAAGAAAATGTTCACATTATAATGTTAATTGATAACTGTAGTATAAAAATTTTTGATTCCAATTTATTAGTAGGTTCACATGCATAAATCACAGACTAAAAACACCAAAACATACAATGTTATAAACCATGTGGTGGGTCTGGAGGTGCCTTGTACCTTTCATTATCATTGTACCTTTTTTTGCATTTTCCAGAGTGTCTAACATGAGCATAGTAGCTTTTATACTCAGGAAAAATTATTTCAAGCTTCAAAAATATTCTTAATATGAAATATGTTATAGAATATTATTATTACGCCTCATTCTCTAAAAAGAAAAAATTACTAGTAAGAAGATGGCCAGGCATTCAAGTTAAAACTTGGAAACAGGGAATTCCCTGGCGGTCCTGTGGTTAGGATTCTGGGCTTTCACTGCTGGGGGCCTGGGTTCGATCCCTGGTGAGAGAACTAAGATCTCGCAAGCCACGCAGCACATAAAAAAAACAAACAAAAAAACCAAAACCGAAACAAAACAAAAAAACCCCTGGATATAGGTATATGAGAGGAGAAGAAAGTCAGAGTAAAATACAGTAAGTCCCCTACATACAAACCTTCAAATTGTGAATTTTCAACGATGCGAACATGTGTTCCATCAACATCAGGTGTGAGTGAAATTGCAGCTTGCCCTCCGTCTCCCACTGCTGAGGATCCTTCAGCTCTACCATCTCCCACCTCCTCTCCCTCCTCCAGTCAGTAACTCTTCTTGCCTGTTCACTTGATGCCAGCCCCTGTATGCCAGCTGTTGTATTTGTACTACTGTACTTTTCAAGGTACTGTACTGAAGATTTAAAATGTTTTATTTTTTTTTGTTGTTGTTTTTTATGTATTATTTGTGCGAAAAGTACTATAAACCTATTACAGTACAATACTATATAGCCGATTGTGTTAGTTGGGTACCTAGGCTAATTCTGGTGGACTTACGAACAAATTGGACTTGCAAATGCGCTCTCGGAAGGGAACTCGTTCATATGTAGGAGACTTACTGTAAAATAATAACAATTAAGAGATCTGCCACTTCCAGTAATGGTGAACTAGGTTATACAAACCAATCTTCTCACTGAGGACAACTAGAAAATTTGGACAAAATAAAAACAACATTGTGAGAAGGTATTAGCTAGCAAGGCAGTGAGGAATTATGGGGCCAAGATCCAGGAGAAGGCAGAAATACCGCTGAAGGCAATTGCTGATTCCAGAAAAGAAGATGAGAGCTAAAAGCTTGAGAGCACCTTGACAGCCTTGCTGAGCCAGAGTTAAGAGCGGGAGTACAGGGCGTGCTGGGTGGGGATGGAGGGTAGAAATCCCCAGGGCTTTGCCATAAGACCCTGAAGGGGCTTCACTATTGGAGTAAGGTGAACCAGCAAAGACAAGTCTTTAGAGTGACAGGGCCCAGCTTTGCATCATCTGAATCCTGCAACTGAACTGAGGGAATTGCCAGTTGCTAGGCCCCTGTAAGAAGCTATCAAAATCCTTAGTGGAGAAAAGATACCATCCCACGCTTCAAATTATTTCTTCAGTTTTTCAAATACAATGTCCAGAATACAAGAAACAGGAGAAGACAGGATGCTAAAAACAAGGACCAGCAGAAACAACAGACAACAGAAATAGACCACGGGCGCTGCTCTAGATACTGAAGCTAATGGGCTCCCCTTTAAAGTGACTACACTTGCAATATTCAAAGAGATTCTTAAAAAACGAGAATTTTGCCAGGGAACTTAAATCACAAAATAAAGGGATATGAGAGATTTTTTAAAGAATAGAATATACAGTAGCCAAATCAAGAACTTAGTGGATGGGTTTAACCCATTAAGACAGAGTTATAAGAAAACTAACGAGTTGGATAAGACAGAAGAAAATATTCAGACAGCTGGCTTTAATAAAAACAAAAGCAGTCAGAAGACAATGGAGGTACATCTCCAAAATGCTAGGGAGGAAAGGACAACCTACAAGTTTACAAGAAAAAAAACAAAAACAAAACCAGTCCTTCAAGGATGAAAATGAAACAAAGATACTTTCAGAAAAAAACAAGGGAATTGGTCACCAGCAGCTGAGCAGTAAAGAAAGCATTAAAGGGTGTTCTTTGGACAAAAGAAAAATGATACCAGATGGAAGGCTGAAGATGGACAAAGAAGTTAAGAACAACAAAAATGATAATTAATTGTGAATATTGATAACAAATAATAACAACAATAATGATTTGAGCACAAAATACAAATAGAATATAAATACACAATAATGGCATATAGCTCAAGAGAGGATAATTGGAACTGAACTCATCGTAGGTCCTTGCATTGTACAGGAAGAGAAAGTACCACTTAATATGAGATTTTTAAAAGTCAACAATATATGTTGTAATCTCTAGGGTAACCTTTTAGAGAAGTCACAGTTGGGTGGCAGATACACCAAGTGTTTGCTCAGTGACAACTGAGGTGTTTATATCTTACGTACTTTCTGTATGTGTGAAATATTCACAGTAAAATGGCTAAAAATTTAAAAATGAATATAAATTATAATCTAATATAATCTTTTCAGACAGCTGGCTAATTTTTATACTCCGATATTTGGAAATATTTTCTAAAAACTATTAATGGCAGATGTGCCTTTCACTTGGGTACAATTTCAATGGGCAAATCAAAATGAAATTAAGCTTGGACTTTTCAATTAAAATTTATTTAAATCAAATTTTAGAATTCTGATCCAAATGTGTTTATTTATTCAAATAAGCCCCTGTCTACATGGTCCTGGTTCTGATATTAAAATAAATTTCCAACACTTGCTATTTCATGTCAAACAATTGTGGTAAATATATTCTGGGGAAAATTAGATTTACCATAAAATCCTACCTGCTAAGGGTAAGCTGTGACAAAGTGAGAGAGTGGCATGGACATATATACACTACCAAACGTAAAACAGATAGCTAGTGGGAAGCAACCGCATAGCACAGGGAGATCAGCTCGGTGCTCTGTCTCCACCTAGAGGGGTGGGATAGGGAGGGTGGGAGGGAGGGAGATGCAAGAGGGAAGAGATATGGGAACATATGTATATGTATAACTGATTCACTTTGTTATAAAGCAGAAACTAACACACCATTGTAAAGCAATTATACTCCAATAAAGATGTTAAAAAAAAAAATCCTACCTGCCTAAGAAATTGACTAAATTAGTTCATCTACTATGTGCCTGACACTCTGCTTAAAACTGGATTATACAAAGATGAATAAGGCATGGTCCCTGCCCTCAAGGATTAGCAGTCCAGGGGGTAAACAAACATCAGCAACCAAGTAAAATGTAGAATAAACGTTATAACATTCATTAATTCATCCACTGAATTGTTCAAAAATTATCTATTAGGCAACAAATATATGCCAGGCACTATGCTAACATCAATATACATTATTCCTCCCCCCCCACAAGGTAGTCTATTGTCTAATGGGGAAGACAGTCAAATTAGCTGTTCCATTTAGATGAAAAGGAATTCTGCTATACTAGTGGCTGGGGAGAAGGGGGTGGCAGTTGAAAGCCTCCACAGGAAGAGGACTTTCTTAACACCAGAAAGTAAGAGACATTTGGAAATCCTGAGAGACAAAGATTACAGCACAAATAATTTCAGGGAATCAGACTAAGTGACTAAGAATTAACTATTAAGAGAAAGTTCAAGGAAACAAAAATATAAGAATGAGCTACCCTTGACAGTCCTTTGACTTGGATTATAATTACAGCCACTGTTTCCAATAATAGAAGCTATAAATCCTCTAAGTTATACAGTGTGCAGGAGAAAGTTTAAGCAGTAAAATGAAGTTGTATCCTTCCTTAGAGCCCCATTTCAGTAGGCAGATTTTTTTTTTTTATAAAGTCTCTTTATTCTTTTTTTTTAAATTAATTAATTAATTAATTTATGGTTGTGTTGGGTCTTCGTTTCTGTGCGAGGGCTTCCTCTAGTTGTGGCAAGTGGGGTCCTCTCTTCATCGCGGTGCGCGGGCCTCTCACTATCGCGGCCTCTCTTGTTGCGGAGCACAGGCTCCAGACACGCAGGCTCAGCAATTGTGGCTCACGGGCCTAGTCGCTCCACGGCATGTGGGATCTTCCCAGACCAGGGCTCGAACCCGTGTCCCCTGCATTGGCAGGCAGATTCTCAACCACTGCGCCACCAGGGAAGCCCAGTAGGCAGATTTTTTAAATGTATTATAAAGATTCCCCCCCGCCCTGCCAAATTCAATGAGGTCCTTCTGATTCACCTTGCAGGCCACAGTGCCATCCTTTTGGCATGTCTTCCTCATGGGTGATAGATTAAATCAAGAAACCACCACCACTACACATTGTCTTTTTTTTTTTTTTAAATAGTAATCTTTTATTTATTTATTTATTTTTATATTTATTTTTGGCTGTGTTGGGTCTTCGTTTCTGTGCGAGGGCTTCCTCTAGTTGCGGCAAGCGGGGGCCACTCTTCATCGCGGTGTGGGGGCCTCTTCACTATCGTGGCCTCTCGTGTTGCAGAGCACAGCTCCAGACGCGCAGGCTCAGTAGTTGTAGCTCACAGGCCCAGCTGCTCCGCGGCATGTGGGATCTTCCCAGACCAGGGCTCGAACCCGTGTCCTCTGCATTAGCAGGCAGATTCTCAACCACTGCACCACCAGGGAAGCCCCCACATTCTGTCTTATATTACTGAAGCCGTTTTGCCTGCCCTGTGTGGTGTGATTATTGTTACGCCACTCTACAGATGAGGACTCTCAGACTTTGGGGAAACCTGCACAAGGTCATGACATTTTCAGGTGACGCTCAATCATGGGTCCTTTGATTACAAATGCCACACATGCTCTTTCCAGTAACCCAGGTTACGCCCAAAAAGCCACCACACCCAGTTCACAAGCCCTGGCGACTCTGCTCACCAGTCCCCTGGCAGCAGGCTCAGAATTCTTTTCAAGGGAGTGTTCCAGACAGCCACTCTCAAGGCGACAGGAAGCGGCAAGCAGAGTGAAACTGACTTGCGACCCCAGCAGAAGCAGCCTCAATTGCCCTGAATGGACTTGGTCAGGTTCTGGTGTTCACTCTCGGGCTGAGACACCACTATATGTATTCTCTCAGAATGATGAGAAAGATGTCTGGTCAGTGAACAGAAGTCAAAGGATGGTCCTCTAGCAGAGGCCAGAAAGAAGGCTGTTCAAAGAGCCCCTAGGAGACTGGGGGCGGTGGGGTGTGGACAGGGAGAACAACTGTGTTCCCTTTTATGCCCTAAAGAACATTCTGGATCTCTGAATATAAAGAGACAGGCCTAGCCCAGAGCCTAATTTAGAATGGGCTATGGGGACCTAAACTCTGTACATAAGGAAGGATCAAGCACTAGAGGGTTAGAAGGCCAGCATCCAAAAAAGAGGAGAAAATATAAACTGCAAAATGGCTAAATTAATTTTTTAGTGCAACAAACATGGTGCTCTTTGTGTTCTGATATGCTCTATTCATTAGCTCTATTAGTCCCTATTTGTAACCATCCTATTTCAACAACTTGGATAATCATTAAAAATATGCTTTGGAAGACTGTTTAAAACATTCCCTGTTTAGCTTCAATACATACAAGAATACTTTATTCCTACAGCTGTTCACCAAAGACAAAATTGAAACTCATAAAAACAGAATGTCTTTACTAATGAAAGTGAAGAGGCAGTAACAGACTTAACCATTAGAATATAAATTTTGCATTCTATTCAGGAACAGTGTTGCTATATTGTACTTTAGAGTTACAATTTTTCTAACGAAATAGCAATACATTCAATACACCCCAAAACAACAACTTTTGAAATTAAGACAAAAAACATACACTTTAAGTTTGCACACATGGCTTGCAGTTTAGAATAAAAAGGAGCTAAAGTATAACTTGATACCTAAGTTTTAAAAAAATCTTGTCAAAGTAAAATAAAATGCAATGATATAATCTAAGTACTCTTAGACGAATGTTTTGTAATCATAATGCTGAATTGTTAATGATTTCTCCTTTCCACACATAAAGTGTATGCCATAAATATTCATTACTATGAATCTAGGTAATGGAACATTCTTGAAGGTGACATTAATGTCTGATATTGTTACTTTTACCTAAAGAAAACAGTATTAGATTACTTCAAAAGTAAACAGCCTCTGAAGATCATTGTTCTTAAGCTATTCTCAAAGTAAACTAATGAAAAGATTATCTAGTAAATTATTAACTGCCGCTAATGTAAATACAAAAATATCTTTAAGATTCTATTCTTGTTTGCATACTTTCTTTAGAACAAATATTAAGATTACCTGAGAGGGACTTCCCTGATGGCACAGTGGTGAAGAATCTGCCTGCCAATGCAGGGGACACGGGTTTGAGCCCTGGTCCGGGAAGATCCCACATGCTGTGGAGCAACTAAGCCCGAGCGCCACAACTACTGAGCCTGTGCTCTAGAGCCTGCGAGCTGCAACTACTGAGCCTGTGTGCTACAACTACTGAAGCCCACACACCTAGAGCCCATGCCCCGCAACAAGAGAAGCCACCGCAATGAGAAGCCTGCGCACCGCAATGAAGAGTAGCCCCCACTCGCCACAACTAGAGAAAGCCCACATGCAACAATGAAGACCCAACGCAGCCAAAAGTAAATAAATAAATATTAAAAAAAAAAAAAAAAAGATTATCTGAGAAACTTTCATTCAGTTTCTAAACAGCTGGTAGGGAGAAAAAAACTAGGCAAAGAAATATTCTCAGGTAAATAATGAAAGAATCAAAGAAAGCACCTTTTGAAATTTTACTAACTTAATTTTTTAAACATTTTCACAAAAGCTCTCTGGTGTTTCTGTTATTAATTTAAAGTTTGTTCCTCAAGACAAGGATGTTCACTCTTGCCACTTTTATCCAACATAGTTTTGTAAGTCCTAGCTATGGCAATCAGAGAAGAAAAAGAAATAAAAGGATTCCAAATTGGAAAAGAAGAAGTTAAACTGTCACTGTTGGCAGATGACATAATACTATACATAGAAAACCCTAAAGATGCTACCAGAAAACTACTAGAGCTCATCAATGAATTTGGTAAAGTTGCAGGTTACAAAATTAATACACAGAAATCTGTTGCATTTCTACACACTAACAATGAAAGATCATACAGAGAAATTCAAGAAACAGTCCCATTTACCATTGCATCAAAAAGAAAATACCTAGGAATAAACCTACCTAAGAAGACAAAAGACCTGTACTCTGAAAACTATAAGATGCTGATGAAAGAAACTGAAGACAACACAATCAGATGGGAAGATATACCATGTTCCTGAACTGGAAGAATCTATATTGTCAAAATGACTATACTACCCAAGGCAATCTACAGATCTGTAGATTCAATGCAATCCCTATCAAATTACCAATGGCATTTTTCATAGAACTAGAATAAAAAAATCTTAAAATTTGTATGGAGACACAAAAGACCCCAAATAGCCAAAGTAATCTAGAGAAAGAAAAATGGAGCTGGAGGAATCAGGCTGCCTGACTTCAGACTATACTACAAAGCTATAGTCATCAAAACAGTATGGTACTGGCACAAAAACAGAACTAGATCAATGGAACAGGATAGAAAGCCCAGATATAAACACACACCTACGGTCAATTAATCTACAACAAAGGAGGCAAGACTGTACAATGGGGGAAAGACAGTCTCTTCAATAAATGGTCCTGGGAAAACTGGACAACTACATGTAAAAAAATAAAATTAGAACATTCTTTAACACCATACACAAAAATAAGCTCAAACTGTATTAAAGACCTAAATGTGAGACCGGACACTATAAAATTCTTAGAGGAAAATATAGGCAGAACACTCTCTGACAAAAATCACAGCAATTATCTTTTTCAATCCGTCTCCCAGAGTAATGGAAATAAAAACAAACAAATGGGACCTAATTAAACTCAAAAGCTTTTGCACAGCAAAGGAAACCACAAACAAAACAAAAAGACAACCCTCAGATTGAGAGAAAATATTTGCAAATGATGTGACCAACAAGGGATTAGTCTCCAAAATGTACAAACAGCTCATGTGGCTTAATATCATCAAAACAAACAATCCAATCAAAACATGGGCAGAAGACCTAAACAGACATTTCTCCAAAGACATACAGATGGCCAAGAGGCACATGAAAAGATGTTCAACATCACTAATTATTAGAGAAATGCAAATCAAAACTACAAGATATCACCTCAGACCAGTCAAAATGGCTATCCTCAAAATATCCATAAACAGGGACTTCCCTGGTGGCACAGTGGTTAAGAATCCACCTGCCAATGCAGGTGACATGGGTTCGATCCCTGGGCCGGTAAGATCCCACATGCCGCGGAGCAACTAAGCCTGTGCACCACAACTACTGAGCCCATGAGCCACAACTACTGAGCCTGCATGCCACAACTACTGAAGCCCGCGCGCCTAGAGCCCGTGCTCCGCAACAAGAGAAGCCACCACAATGAGAAGCCCGTGCACCACAAGGAAGAGTAGCCTCTGCTCGCAGCAACTAGAAAAAGCCCGCACGCAGCAACGAAGACCCAAAGCAGCCAAAAATAAATAAAT
The DNA here is from genome assembly GCF_965194805.1 of Balaenoptera borealis. Classification (NCBI taxonomy): domain Eukaryota; kingdom Metazoa; phylum Chordata; class Mammalia; order Artiodactyla; family Balaenopteridae; genus Balaenoptera; species Balaenoptera borealis. The sequence goes on from NC_138876.1 coordinate 38,298,793, forward strand.
AAACAAACAAACAAATAAATAAATAAAAATAAAATGTAAAATTAAAAATAATCCATAAACAATAAATGCTGGAGAGGGTGTGGAGGGAAGGTACCACTCCCACCTCTCTTACACTGTTGGTGGGAATGTAAATTGGTGCAGCCACTATGGAGAACAGTATGGAGGTTCCTTAAAAAAACTAAAAATAGAGCTACCACATGATCCTGCAAGCCCACTCCTGGGCATATATCCGGATAAAAACATGGTCCAAAAGGATACATGCACCCCAATGTTCACTGCAGCACTGTTTACAATAGCCAAGACATGGAAGCAACCTAAATGTCCATCAACAGAGGAATGGATAAAGAAGATGTGGTACATATATACAATGGAATGTTACTCAGCCATTAAAAAGAATGAAGTAATGCCATTTGCAGCATCATTCATGAACCTAGAGATTGTCATACTGAGTGAAGTAAGTCAGACAGAGAAAGAGAAGTATATCACTTATATGTGGAATGTAAAACGAAATGATACAAATGAACTTATTTACAAAACAGAAACAGACTCACAGATTTAGAGAATGAACTTATGGTTACCAGGGGGGAAGGGTGAGGGGAAGGGATAGTTAGGGAGTTTGGGATTGACATGCACACACTGCTATATTTAAAATGGATAACCAACAAGGACCTACTATATAGCACAGGGAACTCTGCTCAGTATTACATGTAACAACCTAAATGGGAAAAGAACTTGAAAAAGAATAGATACATGTATATGTATAACTGAATCACACTGCTGTACACCTGAGACTATCACAACATTGTTAATCAACTATACTCCAATGTAAAATAAAAAAAATTTTTTTTAATTAAGTTCGTTCCTTGTAACTGTACTTTGACTCTTATCACCAAGCCTTCAGTTACTTGTTTTGTTCAATACCTTTTGAAGGAATACAAATAGTCAACGTTTTAACTACATAGGCAAGATTCTAGGAAAAGGAAATTAGCATCCGAAATGTATCAGTCCACAAACCATTGCTACCAAAAGTGTGGTAGACCTGCAGCTTCAGCATCATCCCCAGTGTGTTACTAATGCAGACCCACAAGACCAACTCCAGACCTAATGAATCAGAAGTAAATGTCAGCAAGACTGACAACTGACCTCTCAGCAGCAAAGCAGAAGTCAAGAGACTTGGAAGGAGCTTCAATGTGTTGAGACAATAACTCTCAACCAAGGATTGAAATATCTTTCAAAAACTCGAGCCAAATAAAGATATTTTCAAAGAACAACTGTCAGAGTTTGCCACCAACAGATTTCACTAAAGGAAAATTTTTAATATGTACATCAGACAGAAGGATAGTGATCCTAGACAGCAGGTCTGAGGTGCAAAAGAAAATGATGGATCACGTACTTTCCACATTTGGGGTATTAAAATATCCATTTTTAAAATAAAAATTAGAGTGACTGCAAAAAAAGAGAAGATGATGGACAGAGGTGTAAATATGTGGGTAACTCTAAGCAAACATTGATTGTATAGATCAGTGTCTTGGGGGAGTTTAAAAAAAAAAAGACACTAACATACAAGAAATGACCAGAGTTAAAGAACTTCTTCAAAAGAAAGGCAAAGATATTATTAAGTCTAGACTCTGATAAGTACATATGTTAACATTTCTTGAGTGAATCACTAAAATAATAGAAATAAAAAATAGCAGATAGGCAAAAAAATGGATAAGAGAAAATCCAGGTAATATGAAAGATGGCAACAACAGACAGAAAAACAGAAACAAGGAGTAATATAAGTCCTAATATATTAACCACTATTAACGTAAATGGGCTAATTTCTCCAGTTAAAGACAAAGACTGCCAGGCTCCCCAACAAGGTCACTCATCCCCAAACTCTCTCACATGCCTTACATTCTCCTTCACAGCACTTATCACAATTATGTTCCAATATTTATTTGTGTGATTACTAATTAATATATATTAATTACTGGTAATTTCTTCTTACTAGACCATAGATTCCATGTTGGCAAGGATTGAGTCTATTTTGAATCACCATTGCATTGCCAGCACCTCACAGTTCCTAACACACAGGCAGTTCTCAAATCTGTTAAAAGAGGAGGAAAGAAGGGAGGAGGGAAGAAAGAAACTGGATACACATCGCCATTCCTTCTAGGCATAAATTTTCTACAATGATTTTCCTTTGAGGCGGGAAGTCCTTATCCATAAGCACAGTTATAGTTTTCTGATCCATAAGCTAGCTGCATTTGATTTCTTACATAGATGACTATGTGTTTTCATACTGAAAATGTTATCCATGTACCCTCATTTTATCTTTAAAATAATTTTTAACAATCAATTAAAAACTCCATTAAGCAGCACACCTTGGGAGAAATGCATTTGTGTTTGAATACTACTTAGTTTTATCCATAGTTGCAACTATTTTATGACTTGCTTAAATTGTTTTGTGATACTTTTTAATAATTATTTGCAATTGTTTATTGTTAGAATTATTAACTCCAATTTAGAGAGGAAAACTGAAGTACTGAGAACCAACAAGTACTGTTTTGTAGACTGGAATTCAAGCCTCCTATAATTAGTACTGGGTGCCCACTGGGCAACAGGATCTCAGCAATAAGGCTGCCGTTAGGTGTCATGTCAGATTAGTAGATGCCCCTGGAATCCCTGGAATCCGTTCTCCCCTTCTTTCACTGTAATAGGCTTATCTGGATATATCAATGCCCAGCTAAAGATAATATCTCCTAGCTTCCCTTGCAGCTAGGTCGTATGTCTTGTTTCTGGCTACTGGGATATGAGTGACAGCAATGCGTACAATTTCCACTTCACATCCTTAAAAAAATGAAGCTGTCTGTCCTCCAGGTGCCTTTTCTCCTTTCTAGCAGGCCAGAACACAAACATGGTGCTGATGAGATGTCTCCAACCACGCAGACAAGGATAAAGGAAGCAGCCCCCTAGACCCAGAGGAGTCAGCACATTTAGGATGGCACAACTACCCCACCAGCCTGGGTCGTCTCTGGATGGCCTCACGGAACAAAGCTTGCCAATCCTCCCTGTTAACGCAAGCGAGAAATAAACTGCATTTTTGCACCTCTGTTCACAACACTTTATCTATACCATAGCAAATACAGAGGTTAAATATTAACACAAAAGAGAAAAGACCAGATTATCAGAGAATCCAATGCCACCTTAAAAGGGGGGCAAGGGGGACACTCATGCTAGATCAAAATTGAGATGACAGAAAGTACTATCCAAGAAGCAAACCCCTCTTTCACAGCTGGAAGAAGACACACTGTCGCGGCCTGGAGACTTGCTCCTTTCAGTCCTGAATGCTCTCTCTTTTGTGAAGCTGGCCTCACCAGGCTGTCTTTAAGAAAAGCTATTAAGTACTCAGATCACTGACAATCATAATTTAGTGTCCTCTGCAGGAAAAGAATACATAGGCCTAAGGATAGGAGTATTCATTTCCATGAGGATTATATTTCCCCATCAAATATTAATAAATTGGCATTCTGGCTTTATGTGTCAGTCTACTATAAGTTTAGTCAGTGTGAATCAGCCATTCAACTTTAGGGCATTGACAAGATCCAACCTCTGGTCCAACAAGGTTGAGGAAAGGCCAAACTCTGATGTGTCCCATCTGGCCTTACCCAGGTAACCCCCTAAGTGATTCTTTTCTTCCAACCAATAACACCTCCACTTCGGCAGCCCCAAGCCCTCTACTGTTAGTCAACAAAGATGTCAGCAGCTACTTGTACCAAGCGTTATTGCTTCACCATCCCTCACCATGGAACCAACTAGCTGTGTAATTTTAGCAGCTCAAAGGTTAATACAAACACTCAAGCTTATTTTTAATAATAATTTGAAATTATATTTCCTCAAGCAATTTTTGGCCCCTACATATGTCCCTGAGAAATAATTTTCCCTTGGAAGCTGCAGCTGCAAAGAGGCAACTCTAAACCTTTAAAAGTTTGTTAGAACTGGGAATTCCCTAGTGGTCCAACGGTTAGGACTCTGCACTTCCACTGCAGGGGGCACAGGTTCAAATCCTTGGTGGTGGGGGGCGGTGGGGGGGGAGCTTGTTAGGACCAAATGAAGAAGTGTGATCTTTGCTTAATTTTTATTTTGCTTCAAGTAAAAAACCAGTTTATAGCTGTTTAAGAACTCTCATCAAGGCTCCAGAAGCTCTATTAAAAGAGCCAAGGGAGCCGGGAGGAAGTGGAGAAAGCAGTGATTTATGCTGCTAGGGCTCCCCCATTACTTCCACTAGCATCCCTTTATGAACAACAATATATCTGCCACAAAGGGGGTACTGTGGGAAGGGAAAAATGAGACCTCTTCCTTCCTGACAAAGATTCAACGTAAGTTGACAAAACAAATAGATCACACAGTTAATATACACATCACGGTGCAAAACTCATGTTAACCACTTTAACACTTGATGCTTTGTTAGTTCGTTAGACGTATCTAAAGTGGGACCCAGAGAGATTGATATTAATAAACACTATGATGGCAATCTTTATTTCTTGGTCTTTAAAATGTTCTGATGAGGGAATTCCCTGGCAGTCCAGTGGTTAGGACTCGGCACTCTCACTGCCGAGGGCCTGGGTTCGATCTCTGGTCGAGTAACTAAGATCTCCCAAGCCGCGCGGCATGGCCAAAAAAAAAAAGTAGATGGTTCTGATGAACATCTGATAACATGAGATAAAAGTTAAAAAAGGTATTAAATACCACTGAAATCTTCACCAGACAATATTTCATAGAACTTCCCTTGATCCTTTACATTTGGGGGTAGGGAGGCCTATACTTTTAAAAAGGGGCTCATTAGACATCTCTCAAAAATCCAGTATCCCTCTCTGTCCAAATCTGTTCGATTCCTGAATTCAGACGTAGAAAATGTGGATGGCAATGGTATCACCGACTAACTGATCAAAGTTCCCATCCATATTATTTGCATCATTAGCAAATGAGAGACCTGTGCTGGGAAGAACTGACATTGCTACATCTCCTATCCGGAAGGCTGTACCACACCCTGCCTAGATTCCCAGCCATCTATAAAAGAGCCTGTCCTTTCAATCTTCCTTAAAAATTGCTTTCACCCTATCACACCTGTTCATAATTCTTCAGTGCCTCCCCACTGCCTACAGAATAAAATCCATACTCTTTAGCTTATGATTTCAGTCTTTTACAATCTAATATAGTAGGGAAAACATTAGGTAATCAGGATTACACAAATATTATGAATTAGCCCCTATTTTGCCCTGGACTTACAGACCAAGTTAAAGAATCTGACAGCTGGAAAGAAACTATTAATCTTAAAGGAGCATATCACCACCCATCGTGCCTGACCCCAGGGCTGCTTTGAGGTCTAAATAAGAAATGTGAAGTCCACTGAAAACTATCAATCACTCTACAAGTGCAAGATGTCGGTTTTACTATCCAGTATTACTATCCAGACAAAAATCAATAGTTGTTGCACCAGGACTTCTAAGGATACAAAAAGAACCCACCAGGCTTGGGTACACAAGCAAGCTGTGACTTTCAAAGTGAACTAGTTGATTATTTGACAGGCCAGGTCATAAAGCCAATGAGAACAGCCAATGAGACCAGCCAATGAGACCCTGGGCTCTTTCATCCTTTATAATCTGATATATGGCCAACTCCCCTATGAATGCCTGGCACAAAGAAGCATTCAGTATGTATTTGCTGAATAACTAACCTCCTAAAACACACCTGGATTATAATAAAAAGGATGATATGCACAAAGGGGGACCTATCCCAGGTGTCAATGACAGATTCTTCCAACTACCAGGACCACTTTTAAAAACACAATAAGAAAATTATCTGATAAAACGATGAAAGAAACTACAAAGGAAAAAGTATGCTTGGTTGTGTAGGGAGAAACTCAGGTCCTGATGGCAAAACATATTCCACAAGAAATGCCGTCTTTAGCATAAAGAGTATAGCAGGGATTTTTTATTGTATTATTCTCCAAACATTCTTTCTTCCTCCCAGTAACAGTATCTGATGCCTCATCTCTCCACTCTCAAGCTGGTGTTTTAAGTTAACCCTACCTCCGGCTCACATCTCTCCTAGTCAATAAATAGTTTAAGGGAAGCATATCCCAGACCTAAATTCAGTATACTCTAGTCACATAACCCTGGCCTATTTGGCTCAGGAGTGGACAGATAACTTACATTTATCAAATCTGAATGAATCTCAGGACCCAGGGCTTAAGTACTGGCTGGCCATTTGTATCCTAAAGGAAGATAACCTGAAAGGGGAAGGGATGGGAGAAAGGGGGAAAGGGGTGTGGTGGAAACCACTGCACTTGTTAATTGTGTAAGCCAATTTAAGCTGACTTGAAACACACAGGTCATGAAATACACACATCTCCCTGATTGTAGGCCAACATTTTTTTTTTTAATTTATTCATTTTTTTATTGGCTGTGTTTGGTCTTCCTTGCTGAGCGCGGGCTTTCTCTAGTTGCCGCGAGCAGGGGCTACTCTTCGTTGTGGTGCGTGGGCTTCTCATTGCAGTGACTTCTCTTGTTGCAGAGCACGGGCTCTAGGCGTGCAGGCTTCAGTAGTTGTGGCACGTGGGCTCAGTAGTTGTGGCGCACGGGCTTAGTTGCTCCGCGCATGTGGGATCTTCCCGGACCAGGGCTCAAACCCGTGTCCCCTGCATTGGCAGGCGGGTTCTTAACTACTGCACCACCAGGGAAGCCCAAGCCAACATTTTTTAGGAGTAAGATAACAAGCTCATATTTGTGTTTGAGAAAAATACCTCTGGAAACTGCATTTGTAATGGACTGAAAAAAAATGGATTATTGATGGCAAGGCTAGAAGCAGGGAGACCAGTTATGATTCTATTATAATAGCCAAGTGAGTGCTAATGAGAGCCTAAACGAGGGAAACGGTAGCAAGAATAAGAACAGGACAGAATAAGGTAATCAGGAGGTTGAGCAAAAATCAATAGGACATGGAGATGGAATAAAGGATGAGATTCAGATGGCAAGGGAAACAGAGGCAGCTAAACTGGGAAATCTAGATAGAGGGTGAAAGAGATGTGATGTTCTAAGGACAATGGTGTTCCAAGGACAAAGGACCACCCTGCCTGAAAAAGTTTCAGCGTTACACCCCCTACCGGACTCTTAATCTCCCTCGCCACCACGTTGCGATGGTTACAAAATTCCTGAGCCCACCTGGGCAACGGGACCTGTCCCAAATAAGGAAAGGTATATGCCCTGTCCCACTCCCACCCTACAGAAGGAAGGTATATGTGCCTTGACCAATAAGTAAACAAAATTTTCACCTCGGACCATTCCTTTGCTTTCTGGCTATAAAAACCGATCAACAGCACATGTTCGGGCTTGACTCTCCCTCCCAGACTACTAGGAAGTCGGCCCGCTCTTCTGGCAGTGACCCTTCCCTCTAATAAATTCTATCTTCTTTACATTCTGCCTTGTGTCTGGAAATTCTTTTCCAACCCGCGTTTGGACCACGACAAGAGAGACTCGAGTAAGTGCAAATTTGGGGAGAAAGTTAATGGATTCAGGCTTCGAATATTAAGTTTTGTTGAAGAAAGAGAGGAAACTCCAGAAGCCTGCATAGCAATCATTCTGCTTTAAGTATTTCTTTCATATCATGATCCCTCTGGAAACCAGGACAAGTCAGTCCTCATTCTCTGTGAAGATGGACAAGCATCTTACTTGTCTTTCTAAAAACATTTGTAGCTATTAAAGGTTATGTGATAAATCAACTTTTTTTTAGGTTTAATGATTAAACTGCCTTTTAAAATAAACACAAACCTCTACCTCACATCGTAACACAAAACTTAGAGATAGACCACAGATATAAAAGCTAAAGCCAGTAAGGCTTCTGAAGAAAATATAAGAATATCTTTACAACTTCAGGGTAGGCAAAGATTCTTAGAACACAGAAAGTACTGACCATAAAAGAAAAAAATGACAAGCTGAACTTAACTGAAATTAAAAACTCCAGTTCATCAAAATATACCATTAAGAAAATGAGTGGGCAAGCCACACACTGAGAGAAAATATTCACAAGGTATATGTTTAACAAAGGACTGGTATCCAAAATATAGAGAGTTCTTACAAATCAGTAGGAAAAAAAAAAAAGACAAAACCCAATAAAAAAAATGGGCAATCAATAGCACTTCACAAAGGAAGATATATAATTAGTCAAGAAGCAAAGATTAACTGTTCCACCTCATTAGTCATGAGGGAAACTCAAACTAAAGCCACCAGGAGCTACCACTACACGCCCACTGAACTTCACACACTGATGGCTGGAGTGTAAAATGGCAACTTGGAAAACCCCTTGGCAGTTTCTTACAAAGTTAAAACACACAATGACCAGGAATTCCACTGCTAGGTATTTATTCAAGAGAAATAAAAACAGATGTCCACAAAGTCTTTTTTGCAAGAATGTTCAGAGCAGATTTATCCATAATAGCCCCAAAATGGAAATAACCCAAACGTCCATCATCTGGCAAATGAATAAACAGACTGTGGTATATTCATACAACAAAATAATACTCAGCAATAAAAAGGTACAATCTGGTGATACACTCCAAAACCACGAATGAATCTAAAAGATATTATGCTAAGTTAAAGAAACCCAATACAAAAGAATACATACAGTATAATTCCATTTATATGAATAGGCAAAACTCACCTATGGGGTCGGGGTGCCAGTGGAGGGGTATACTGGAAGAGGCACAAGGGAACTTTCTGGGGTTTTGGAAATGTTCTCTAAGGGTGTGGGTTACAAAGGTGCATGCATTGGTCATGTCAATGAACTGTACACCTAATATCTGTGATTTTCACCATATGTAAATTATGCCTCAATTTAAAGGAAAAATTAAAACAAAGCAAAACAAACAGATCTCTAATACAAATACCTGAAATCAACATGCTTTTTTTTTTTTTCCTGGACTGAAGGAAACCTTTATAATTCCAAGGCAAAAACAAAACACACACTCAACTTTTAAAAGGTTAAACTGTGGAAACAGCACAGACCAAAACATCACTCAAACCACAAGCCAATCTTAAGTAAATCACCTAAGCTCTCTTAGCCTCAGTTTTCATCTATGAAACGGGAATAAAAAAATCTACCTCACCAAGACATAAAAATTAAGCTTATGCAAAGCACTGCAGAGAGGGGACTTCCTGGCAGTCCAATGGTTAAGACTCCGTCTGCACTTCCACTGCACGGGGCGTGGGTTTGATCCCTGGTCGGGGAACCAAGATCCCACATGCGGCGCCACGCGGCCAAAAATTTTTAAAAGTTTTTAAAAATAAAATAAAAAAAAAAAGCATTGTAGGGCTTCCCTGGTGGCGCAGTGGTTGAGAATCTGCCTGCCAATGCAGGGGACACGGGTTTGAGCCCTGGTCTGGGAAGATCCCACATGCCGCGGAGCAACTGGGCCCGTGAGCCACAATTACTGAGCCTGCGCGTCCGGAGCCTGTGCTCCACAACAAGAGAGGCCGCGACAGTGAGAGGCCCGCATGCCGCGATGGCCCCCGCTTGCCACAACTGGAGAAAGCCCTCGCACAGAAACAAAGACCCAACACACCCATAAATAAATAAATAAATTAAAAAAAAAAAAAAAAGCATTGTAGAGAAAAATGTTGCCTGCTATTCCAGTTCTACAAGGATCAAGCCATTAGCCACTGCAATCACCCACTGACTGTGGGCCTGAGGGGAATTCAGGATGGAGACAAACAGGAAGCAGTCTGTGCTTTGGATGCCTGCCCCAAGATAGTGAAGATACATATCTAAGGAAAAATTTCAATGACCCCAGATTCTTGCATCTTCCCATACATTGAAAAGCACTAAAATCATCAACCTGAGATGCCTGTTCTTTGTGATTAAAAGTCACCTTTTGATTTCGACTACAGGTTTTTTCACAGCAAAAAATTCATATATCCTGGCTCCTCCCTTACCTCTTCAGCACAGTTTCTCAGAGCTGAGAGGCTGCCTTCTGGGTTATCTTACACAGTAAGACACTGAATAAACTCAACTCACAGCTCTTACGTTGTTCGTTTTGGTTTTTTTCAAGTCAAGATATCTAGGGAATTCCCTGGCGGTCCAGTGGTTAGGACTCTGCGCTTTCACTGCCGAGGGTGCAGGTTTGACCCCTGGCCGGGGAACTAAGATCCCACAAGCCGTGGGATGTGGCAAAAAAAAAAAAAGTTATCTAGTATAGTCCCTGGAACACAGGACCTTAGTAAATGGTCATGTAGGAAACAATTAGAAAATGCGTAAAAACAGATCCACTTTACCTATCCTTTCTAGTGGACTCTTTTTTGAATATCTATCTATACTCCTACCCTTTTTTTTTTTTTCCTGAAAACTCTCCCCCTTTCTGATAAGTAACCCCATCCCATCCAGATGGCTGGTGGGGTGAGGGGGTAAGGTAAGGAGGAAGAGATGCCTTATTCTTTGGCTCCTTCATCTTAAAAACGTTCATGTTAATCAATGTATTGGATAACCAAATTATATTTAAAGGTATGAGGGAAACTCACTAGTTTTTTTTCAAAAGTTTAAATTGTTTTGTGAAATGCAACAGACTTATAAAGATGACCAGCAGCAGGTTTCTCATATATTAGGTTTACCTAAAGTGGCATTCTTATTCACATTTGCTGGAAAGCTTTCTAATTCTTTCAAAAAGCCATATATTTCCAAATGCTATAAAACATGCATACCAATAACTACTTTCCCCAAAGAGCATGCCCAAGCCATAGACAGAGCATGTGAGTACTACTCTCCTTTTATCACACCAATACTGTTTAGTTGGATTACAGCCAACAGCAGGGCTCAAAGTAGATTTACCTTTCCTGTAGATCATGTAGTCCATTTGCCTAATGCAGTGCCCTAGATTTTACAAATTACATTCACTGATGTACTTGCAAGTCTGCAGATTTAAACATTTTCAAGGAGGACACAAGACATGTGTATAAAATTGTCTGTCTTGATCATCAATAAAAGCACTATTTCGAGGCCACCCACTATCCTTCCGCTGTAATTTTAAATTTCTGTAAAGATTTCTTTGCTTTTGGCAAAATCAGGGTTGAGCCAATACGCAGATGTTCTATCTGCATTCACACCGCACAGTAAGAACCCACACATACCAAAGATCTGTTTGAAAGCTTTCAAGGCCAAGTATTTCTATTGTGTGGCCTGTGATAGGCACAGACTAAAGGAAACTTGAAACTATAAATAGCACAGAGAACACCATGTGGGACGGGGGGATGTTTTGCTTAAAATGACACAACAAACGAGTTCACAATTCGACATAATGTCCATATACATCAAAAAACTGAATTATGAACCGACCAAAAAACTATGATGACTAAGAAGAAAAGAATTTATTCCCACCAAAAAGTTCTTTATGCCATCTTACTACCACTTTTAAGGTGTTTCCTCACGATGCAGAGATATTCACCGCAAAAAGGCTCGGGTCTAACTCTCCATCGTAGTGTGAACCAAACTGAAATGCAGTGGAATCCGACTCAGTGTAAGTGCAGTCTTCTGGGGGCCAACAACCAACCTGGAGCTGGCACAGGGCAAGACTCCATCAGGTTTCCTCACTGCCCCTGATAATCACTGCTCCCCATACAAATAAGATCTTAAAAGCTCCAACCTAAAGACAAACCAGATTTGCCTCCTCCGGTGTCGGCTAAGAAGGTACAGGGATCATCTGTAAAGGGGCAGGAAATCAAGTGGGTGTAAAATGGCTGCCCCGGGCAGACTGAAACGCAATAAATCACAAGCAAGTCCCTTCCTAGAGTAAGGGCTTTACAACAAACGTGTGGGTCAAGAGCCCCCCAGCCATTTCCACTCGGGATGTGAAGGTGCGCAGGAGGCTGGACAGCAAACCCGAGGCCAGATGCGGGCAGGGAGAATAGGCACGCGGGCCCGCAACCCGGGCCGACAACTGGGGGTAGCACGAGGTGCCCGGTCACCGCCTCGACGTTTGTCGGGACCCGTCGAAACACAAAGCCCAGCGGGTGCTGCTAAGAAGAAAGGAAAGGAAAGCACGTGCTCCGCAGACCGGATCGGAGTTCTCTGACCACCGAGTGCACTTTCACCGGAAACCGCGGAGCTCCCCGCGGCCGAGCCGGCTCCCAGCTGAGGGGTTTCCGGCGCCCCCTGCCTTCCCGCACCCCCGAAACGCCCCGAACTCCCGGCCCTGATTGCACCTCTCACCACAGTTTTGCTGAGCCCGGGGCATCGCTGACCCGCTCGCCCGGAGAATTAAGTTTCTAATAATACAACTTCAGGCGGATTAGCGCTGGCATCACCCAACCCCGAAGCCGCACCAGAGGGCGTGAAAAGCGAGGCGGGGGCCCGGGCCGGGGGCCCGGCGAGGTGCGGGGCGCCCGCCCTCCTCCCTGGCAGGTGCGCCCCGGGGTTCGCCAAGGCCCGCCGCGCTCACCAGGTACCAGATGCCGAGCAGGATGGTGCCGGTGCGGACATGGCAGCACAGGCAGCAGCTGTTGGAGTAGAACCGCGTCCAGGGGGCCACCATCTTCATCGCTCGGACCGCCGGCGCAGTGGCGCGAGCGCGCGCCCAACTTTGCAGGAGCTTCGGCCGCGTTGGTCCGGGCCCGCCGCGCGGCTACTGCCGGCTCCTCGGCCACTCCCGCTCGCGCTCCCAACCCCGCTCGCCGCCCGCGGGCCCTTGCTCCGCGCCTCCCCCGAGAGCTCGGAGCGGCTGCTTCGGCCGGACCCCGCGCTCGGAAGGCTGCGGGAGAAGGAGGAGGAGCAGGAGGGGGCGGAGCGGCTCGCGGACCACGTGACGGGCGCCCGGGCCCCGTGATGTCACCGCAGGCTCCGGCCAGCTGCTGGCGCCGCCGGCTCATTGTAAATAGATAAATCATCTTGCACTCTCGGTCGGTCCCGGAGTCGGCCCCCAGTGGAGTTCCTCTTTCATTTGGTCATTTGTGTAACTCTGTCATGGATTCGAGATTCTTTTACAGTCTAGTTGGTTGTGGGGTTTTTTTTCTCCTTCCACTTGTATCTTGCAGATAATCTGTAGGTGCCATCACTGTTATCTTGTAGACTGGATGGAGGGGGGAAAACGGTAGGGGTGATTCCAGTCAACTGCAGTGCTTTGAAACTCCGCTGAAGCTGCCAAGAGCAATTTGTCTCTGCTTCCCAGCTCAATTACTGTGGTAGTAATCTTTTCCCAGAAAATAGGTTGCGTGTCAAGGACATCCTTGCTGTGCTTCAAGTAGCATTTTTAATCATAACTGCAGCTCTAAACAATCATCAAGCCAATTACTGCCACACGGTCTCTGCGTAAGTGAATAAAGTAAGGAGTCCCAGGAAAAAGAGAACCAGGCGTGGCTTTCTTGACATAAGAGAAGCCATTTTTGGCCTAAGACATTTTGTGATCTAAGACTGACCACAGTGCTTGTCCTTGAACAGGCCTCAGCAATAATGATCTTAAGGGAACACAAGAACAAACTGTTATCAGGCAAGAGAAGTAACAATAGCAAAGATAAATCAATTGTAGGACTTCCCTGGTGGCGCAGTGGTTAAGAATCTGCCTGCCAATGCAGGGGACACGGGTTTGGGAAGATCCCACACGCCACGGAGCAACTAAGCCCGTGCGCCACAACTACTGAGCCTGCACTCTAGAGCCCGTGAGCCACAACTACTGAACCCACGTGCCGCAACTACTGAAGCCCACCCGCCTAGAGCCAGTGCTCCACAAGAGAAGCCACCACAATGAGAAGGCTGCACACCGCAACGAAGACTAGCCCCCGCTCGCGGCAACTAGAGAAAGCCTGCGCGCAGCAACAAAGGCCCAACACAGCCAAAAATAAATAAATAAACAAATAAATAAATAATAAAAATAAATTTCTAAAAAAAAGAAGATAAATCAGTTGTAAAGACTCCCAGTTCTGTTTCAATGGTAAAGATTAACCTGAAGCACTTTCTTAAGCTGTTTCGAAGAATTTAAAACCCCCCTCGAGCACTCAACCACCCTCTAAGGGATGATGATGTCGACCTTTTCTGACCCTCAGGACTTCAATCAACTAAAGCTTGGACTCTGTGACTGCCAAGCCACTTCATGACTATGCATGTACCCTTAGCTTAAAATTTCCCCAATTTTGCTATTGGGGAGACACTGCTTTGGGGAAGATTCCCCAGTGCTCTCCTTACTTGCTGCAAGTAATAAATCCTTCCTTTTCCTGATCTTTGTTTTGGTTGTGTCTTTTGGCTCCACACCCACCAAGAGGCGAACCCAGTTTTTTGGGTAACATCTGCAAGACCCAACACAGAGTGTTAAGAGATACTGAGAGATAGGACTCCAGTTTGGGGTTATTTCCTCCCATTTAGTGTTTGGTCTGGAAGAGCCCTTGTCCTAGGTTAGTCTCTAGTAATCACTGTGTAAGCCAAGCATCTCAGTTAAGCACTCAAGATTTTTTTTTAAATAAATTATTTTATTATTTTATTTATTTATTTATTTGGGCTGTCTTGGGTCTTTGTTGCTGTGCGCGGGCTTTTCTCTGGTTGCGGCAAGCGGGGGCTACTCTTTGTTGCAGTGTGCGGGCTTCTCATTGTGGTGGCTTCTCTTGTTGCAGAGCACGGGCTCTAGGAGCGCGGGCCTCAGTAGTTGTGGCACGTGGGCTCAGTAGTTTTGTCTCGTGGACTCTAGAGCACAGGCTCAGTAGTTGCGGCGCACAGGCTTAGTTGCTCCGCGGCATGTGGGATCTTCCCAGACCAGGGCTCGAACCTGTGTCCCCTGCATTGGCAGGCAGATTCTCAACCACTGCGCCACCCGTAAGCTCTCTGAAATACAAGATTCCCTTGAATCAATGAGTCATTTGCCTAAAGAATCTGCAATTCCGGTGGGGAAGGCGAAGTGGGAGGTAACTATGGGAACTTGCTGGGAGTTGGAACTTGGAATGTAGTACTCCCCATCCTGATTCTCTATTTCCATTCCTTCTCAAGCACTAATGCTTGTCTTAGAGCTGGTTCGAAGTGGCTATGAGCATGATTAAATATTAAATGGAAGATCCCAAACAGAAAATTATCTCTAATGTGGAAGAAAACAGAACGTTTTAGTGAGAAGACAAAACAAAACAGAAAAAACCCTGAGATTTCCTTGTTTGGTATTTCTGATTAACTCCCACAATGATGTTGTTACTGGACTGAATTTTGGGTCAGCTTACCCGCTGCACAGCAAAGCCAATGTACCGACACTGGATGGTAGTGAAGGAAAGTACAGCATTTATTGCAGGCACCAAGCAAAGAGTATAGGCAGCTCATGTTCAAAAGTCCCAAACTCCCCAATGGCTTTCAGGGAAGGGTTATTAAAGGCAACATTTGGGATGAGGGGTAGAGGGAGCATGACCTTCTTCTGATTGGTTGGCGGTGAGGTAAGAGGGTGATGTTTCAGGAAAATTAATCATCTGGGGTCTACTTAATCACCATCCTCCACTTGGGGTGGGGAGGTGTGTCTTAGTTTCTGCATAACAACTCAAAGATAAGTGTCAGATTGTTATGGATATCCCTTGAGGGGGAACTGGGATTCTGTTTTATCACTGAACTATTGTTGCTTTTCTTGCTGAACTACTTTTCCCTTGTTTCTGCATTCCCTCCCTTCCCTAATTGGTAAGTGCTTGTGCCTGCTCTTTCGAACTCAGGGAAGGCCTAGGAGACTAAAACCTTTTTCTACAAACAAGAAACGGGGGACACGGAGGGGTTTTTGTACACGGGAGGGCCTCACAGGGTCCTACTCACTTTCGGTGTTCATTATTATTTCTGATTAAGGGCCCATGCCTGACATCTCTGGGGATGACTCTGGGGTCCCTTGAGATCCATGTTTAAGCTACACAATAAGAATGTTACAGCTTTACAGGCTTGTAAAGCTAACCAGTCTTGCACTTAAGCAGCCTTATCTCACATTCCTCTTCCTTCCTATATAACCTGTCTTTAAGAAATTTAGATCCAACCAGTTTTTCTCTTGCTCCAAATCTGAAATGAAACTTTGACAATTACTCTATAATAATCTTAACTTGAGGGCTTCTCATATCTCTTCTTTTCTAGGACAAATTGTATTTCAATCCATCTGTTAGAGATCCAAATTACCCAATGTTACTTTTTTTTTTTTTTTTAATTTTTATTTATTTTATTTTTGGCTGCGTTGGGTCTTCGTTGCTGTGCGCGGGCTTTCCTCTGGTTGTGGCGAGCGGGGGCTACTCTTCGTTGTGGTGCGCGGGCTTCTCATGCGGTGGCTTCTCTCATGCGGAGCACGGGCTCTAGGCGCGCGGGCTTCAGTAGTTGTGGCACACAGGCTCAGTAGTTGTGGCTCGCGGGCTCTAGAGCGCAGGCTCAGTAGCTGTGGCACACGGGCTTCGTTGCTCCGCGGCATGTGGGATCTTCCCGGCCCAGGTCTCGAACCCGTGTCCCCTGCCTTGGCAGGCGGATTCTTAACCACTGCGCCACCAGGGAAGCCCCCCAATGTTCCTTTGAGTAGTGAGTGTTTGTAAGACATACAGACATAAAGGCTACAAACATTAGAAAATTCTACTCCCTCTCCCAGAGCTATTGTCTAGCTTAGTGCACAAGTCACTGTGATGTTAGTCAGAAGCATGCCAAGTATCCTTACAGGTACAAACAAAATACAACGGGGAAACGGAGGGATTGATTACATTAAAACTGTGGGGAGTTAGCGTTTCGGTTGGGCCTTGTAAAGGGTGAATAGAACGTAGACCAGGAAAGGTGAAGGAAGAGACACTTTTTAAACAAAATTATTTTATTGAAGTATAGTTGATTTACAATGTTGTGTTATTGTCTGCTGTACAGCAAAGTGAGTCAGTGATACTTATATATACATTCTTTTTCATATTCTTTTCCATTATGGTTCATCACAGGATATTGAATATAGTTCCCTGTGCTATACAGTAGGGCCTTGTTGTTTATCCATTCTACATATGATAGTTTGCAAGAGACACTTGATCTGGAAGTTGTATAGAGCCAGACAGTCCTTTGGGGGAGGGAAGGTCTCGCTTGAACTACCTCCATGACCTCAGCAAGCAGCTGTCTCAGGAGAGACCTCAGTACCCCTCTTAAAGCTGAGAACTTCAAAGAGCTACTATTTAACTCTCCTGGAAAGGAAAAAGGGGGCTCGACACCTTCCCTCAACGTGTTGGAAGGGGAATCCACATGCCTATGCCAGAGGGAGCTGTGAAACGTCTTCTTCAATAATGAAAGTACTGGGCTTCCCTGGTGGCGCAGTGGTTGAGAGTCTGCTTGCCAATGCAGGGGAAACGGGTTCGAGCCCTGGTCTGGGAAGATCCCACATGCCGCGGAGCAACTGGGCCTGTGAGCTGCGATTACTGAGCCTGCGCTCCGCAACAAGAGAGGCCACGACAGTGAGAGGCCCGCGCACCGCGATGAAGAGTGGCCCCCGCTTGCCGCAACCAGAGAAAGCCCTCACACGGAAACAAAGACCCAACACAGCCAAAAATAAATAAATAAATAAATAAAAATAAAATGACTAAAAATAAATAAATAAATAATAATAATGAAAGTACTGCTCTCCTAGGTGAGACCAAAGAAAACCTCATAGGTCACCTCGTGCACTCTCCACATAAACCAGGGACCCATTCATTCATTCATTCATTCACTCATTTCATGAGAGGGAACTTATCGAGTACCTTCTTGGAGCTAAGCGTGGCTGCCACCTCAGAAAATGAAATAGTCTCTGTCTATAAGGAGCTCACAGTTTAATGAGGCAGACAGAGAAATAAATAGAAAAACGTAATAGCAAGATAAGTGCTAAGATATGTGCAGCACGGAGCGCTATGAGAACCCCAGATCTCAGCTTTGGGAAGGTCAGGGAGGACTTCCCAGAGGTAGTGACAGCTAAATTCAGAATTATAAGATAAGCTGGAGTTAGCCAGGGAGAGAGACAGAGGACCACCCTGGGCAGGATGGGAGCAGAATATGCAAGCGCCGAGTGGCTGGCGAGCTCCCAAGTTTAGAAGCAGCAACTAGTACAATAGCTGGGGTTTAACATTTGGAGGGAAAGGAGGAAGAAGAGAGATGGGGCTAAGGAAGTTTTAGGGGTGTCAATTTAGGTAGGGGAGGTAACAGAAGATGAAAAGCTTTTCATGCCGTGTTTCACTGAGGTTTGGAGTATATTTCCTTAGGGAACTTCTGAACCACTGAGGGTTTCATAAATATTAAACCCATATGACTTGAAAAATTGATGTCTCGAGCTTAAGGTACATACAAATGAGATAGGCAGGACCCTCTACCTAACTTGTGGGTCCAGTGCAAACTGAAAATGTGGTGCCTCTTGTTTAAAGGGTATTAAGAATTTCAAGATGGCAACAGTGGAACCTTAAACCAAGTGTGGGCCCTTCAAAGTGTGGGATCCTGTGCTACTGCCCAGGTCACACACCCATGAAGCTGGCCCTAGAGATAGGTCCCATATTTCTCTCAGAAGTTAAAAACCAAACTAAACAACAGCAAAAAAAAAAAAACAAAAAAACGGTGAGAGCTCTCTTGTTTCTGTCAAATGACAAAGAAGTGCTTCATGGAGGCTGTGATCGATGCCAATTTTATAGGAGTGTATGGAAGCAAATGTGGATGCCAGATGATTCATTAAAGAATCTGGATCTTGTCCCAGTCAGGGGTCAGGACTCTGAAGGTCAGAATGTGAAGCTGGCTCCAGCCCTGAACTGTAGCCAAGGTGGAAGTCAAAAATCGTGATTGACATGCCCTGAGATCCATGTAACGAATCATACATTTATTAAAGCACACATTTGGGGCTTGGTCAGCTTCTGGACTGGGGGTTGGGAGAAAGAGAGACTAAGACACAATCCTTGCCTCCAAGAAACTCGTAAAGTAATGAGAGAGACAAGGTGGACAGAGGGATACATTAGCGGTGGGTAGTATGGCTAACAACGGAGCACAGTATTCTGACAAACAGTGATATTAACATGGCACGTCATACAGTTTATCAATGTTTAAAGATTTGGAGTGCAATCGAATGCATCTGTATCCATCAGAGCTCAGTCAGGAAAACAGAAGCCATTCTAGACATTTTACACAGAGGGAAAGTAGTCAGGGAATTGGTTGCCGTAATAATATATTTCACAAGTGCCATCTTGACCCAGTTTTGAAGACATGGCTGAAAACTCTCAATTCATCTTCTCTCAATTGCTAAGCCCCCACCCAAACTACTTGCCTTATCAGGCTCTAACATGCCTGTGTTACAATACGCACTTACCCAAGGTCAGAGGCCCCAGATATCTAACACCCAGGGTGGCGCTTTCTTCCTTAGGTCCACAGAGTTATTCAAAATACCCAATCCCCAGGAAGTCCGAGAACCTTGCTAACCTCACCCTGCCTGCCATACATAAGCCACCTCCTACAGTTCAGCTTGCTGCTACCCTGTCCCCAGGTGGTCCCGCCTGGATGGCTTCTCTCCTCTGGAGCTTTACGTAACAGAATTCTGCCTATCATCTCTCTGAGGGTCATTGTGTTATGTCCCACCAGTGAAAGAAACCTTACATCTTATATCACAGTTGCACCCAGATGAGAAGGCAGACAACAGACAGTGAGGCAACACAGATATTGGCAAAAATAGGAAGGAAGCTGCCATCACCTCCTGGCTAGAGCTGTGCCCATGGTGGGAAGGGTGGAGTGACACAGGTGGCACAGATGCCTTTAGCTGGGCTGCCGCTGGTGGAAATGCCTCCCAAAGCAGAGAGAGAAGAGGACAGCCTTGGCCTCTCCCCTCCTGCCATCCTCCAGGCTTCTGCCAGAGCTTTCCACTGGCTGAACTCCCGGAAACCAGCTGACAAGGAGTCTGGGAGACATACTTTCCTGCTTATGAAAACAGCAGGGTGTACTCTGTGTTCACAGCAGCATTATTCACAAAAGGGGGAAGCAACCCAAGTGGTGTCCATTGAGATGAATGGATAAACAGAATGGGAGATATGTATATATATATACACATATATATATATATTCCATTACATATGTATAGTGGAATATTATTCAGCCTTAAAAAGGAAGGAAGGGACTTCCCTGGTGGTCCAGTGGTAAAGAATCCGCTTTACAATGCAGGGGGCCCGGGTTCCATCCCTGGTCAGGGAACTAGATCCCGCATGCCGTGGGGCAGCTAAGCCTGCAAGCCACAACTACTGAGCTCGCGCGCCTCAACTAGAGAGCCTGTCTGCTGCAAACTACAGAGCCCGTGCACCCTGGAGCTAGCATGCCACAACTAGAGAGAGAAAACCCGCACGGCACAACTAGAGAGAAGCCTGCGTGCTGCAACGAAGAGACTGTGCTGCAACCAAGACCCGATGCAGCCAAAAATAAATAAAATAAATAATAAATAAATCTTTAAAAAAAAAAAAAAGGAAGGAAATCATGTCATGTGCTACAACACGGGTGAAACTTGAAGACCTTATACTAAGCAAAATAGGCCAGTCACAAAAAGAGGCAAACACTGTCAAACTCATAGAAACAGACGTAGAATGGTGGCTGGGGGTAGAAGGAAATGGGGAGATGTTTTTCATGGGTAGAGAATTTCAGATTTGCAAGATGAAAAAGTTCGGGAGATCCGTTTCACAATAATGTGAATAGACTTAACACTGCTGTACTATACACTTAGCAATGGTTAAGGGGGCTTCCCTGGTGGCGCAGTGGTTGAGAATCTGCCTGCCAATGCAGGGGACACGGGTTCTAGCCCTGGTCTGGGAAGATCCCACATGCCACGGAGCAGCTAGGCCCGTGAGCCACAATTACTGAGCCTGCGCGTCTGGAGCCCGTGCTCCGCAGCAAGAGAGCCCGCGATAGTGAGAGGCCCGCGCACCGCGATGAAGAGTGGCCCCCGCTTGCCACAACTAGAGAAAGCCCTCGCACAGAAACGAAGACCCAACACAGCCATAAATAAATAAATAAATAAATAAAAATTAAAAAACAAACAAACAAAAAACAATGGTTAAGATAGTAGATTTTGTGTTAACGTGTTTTTGCCCATAATAAAAAACATTTTTTCAAGGAATGAAATTCTGACACCTGCCACAGCATGGTTGAACCTGGAAAATGTTAGGCTAAGTGAAATAAACCTGTCTTAAAAGGACAAATGTTGTATGATTCTACTTAAGTGAGGTATCAAGAGTAGGCAAATTCTTAGAGATGGAGAGTAGAATAGAGGTTACCAGAGGTTACAGGGAGATGGGGAGCTATTGTTTAATGGGTACAGACTTTCTGTTCGGGATGATGAAAAAGTTCTGCAAACAAACAGTCATAACAGTTACACAACATTTTGAATGTATTTAATCCCACTGAATTGTACACTAAAAAGGGTTAAAAGGCTAAATTTTATGTTATGTATATTTTACCACACACGCAAAAGAGCAGGGAAGGGGAATGGAATGGATTGAGAGCAATGCGACATCTGACCCTGAAATGTTTTCAAGTATAATTTATCTTCTTTCACGATCTAGAAAGGCAGAATCTTGCAATGCCTTAGGTCTTGAAGTAGGAAGACCAGTTAATCTCCTCTTTTTCAGTTTGTAGAATTTTGTAATAAAAGGGCATCAGTTCAAGACATAATTTGCCAATGGCTGTGTCTTTGGAAGAGTCACTTAATCTCTCTGATCTTTACAAAATGTGAATGATAATCCTACTTTTATGGTTGTTAGGAGGTTGTTACAGAATAAAGCATGTTACAAGCCTGGCACACAGTAAGCGTACTAAACGGTAGATTAGACAAAATTAACATTATGTAGCACCTGCTAGTGTTTCACATGTATTAGGTAAAGCTCACAACAAACCATGAGCTAAGTATTAAAATCCCCTTTTTCTCAGATGAGAAAACGGAGGGCCCAAGGCTTCAAGTCACTTGCCCAGTGTCTTGCTGCCAGGCGGTGTTAGCGCCAGGATTTGGATCCAGGATGGTCTCACTGCAGAACTTGAGCGCACTATGCTATCCGTGGTGCCCCTTAGATACTATCCTCAGGGATTTACAACCTGAGGAAACAGAGCACATGTACAAAGCACTAAATAAAAACATCAGCCAACACAGGGAGCCCCTACATAATATGTTCCTGAAAATATACATATCAAACTAGAATGTCCAAAAGTTGATGCAATAGTTTCTGTTCCCAGAGAGTTAAAAATCTTTTGAATCACAACTTATTTTTAAAAAATTAGTTAATTAATTAATTTATTTTTGGCTGTGTTGGGTCTTCATTGCTGCGCGCAGGCTTTCTGTAGTTGCGGCGAGCGGGGGCTACTCTTGGTTGCAGTGTGTGGGCTTCTCACTGCGGTGGCTTCTCTTGTGCAGCACGGCTCTAGGCGTGTGGGCTTCAGTAGTTGTGGCTCGTGGGCTCAGTAGTTGTGGCTCACGGGCTTAGTTGCTCCACGGCATGTGGGATCATCCTGGACCAGGGCTCGAACCTGTGTCCCCTGCATTGGCAGGTGGATTCTTAACCACTGTGCCACCAGGGAAGTTCTGAATCACAGCTTTTAAACACAAGTTTTGTTGATATTGCTCTAGCTCTTTACAAGTTTATTAATTTGTTTCCTTCACAAATGAGCAGAGTCAATTAGCTTAGATTTTCCGGGGAACCTCTGACTGAGACATTCACAGCTCTGGCATACCTGAGGATCCTCTCCAGTGTTTTAAATTATGAGACCTGTGTTCCTTATGACTCATATCGGCACTTTAATTTTCCATTTTCCATCCATGGTTATAAATTAATAAGGGCTAAAATGCAATAAAATATTTAAATGCTTGTACAAAGAGTTCCTTAAGAGGGCAACACTGCTGAAATTGGCCACATCAGCAGGTGAGATCACAGAAAGGTTGTTGGTCAGCTGAGAGTTGAAAGTTCAAATTCAGCAGAAGAAATGTTTCCTAAGGGAATGGTAGATTGTGTTACTGACCTGTTCACCCAACAGCCTGGTTTCCCTCTCCGTGGTGCCCCTCCCACCAGGAAGATGAGCCAGCCCTGCCCTCTTAAACTCAGGAGTCCCCGCGTGACTTGCTTTGGCCAATAAAATACGGTTAGAAGCCAGGTGGGTGGAAGTTTTCAGAGTCAG
Organism: Balaenoptera borealis; assembly: GCF_965194805.1. Lineage (NCBI taxonomy): Eukaryota > Metazoa > Chordata > Mammalia > Artiodactyla > Balaenopteridae > Balaenoptera > Balaenoptera borealis. Next base: position 38,321,908 of record NC_138876.1, read on the forward strand.
ATGACGGTTACCAGGTTATTCCTCTTCTACCTGGAAACAGGCAATGTGACAGGTTAAGACTGCTGCATCAGCAGTCCCAGAGTGAAGATGACACGGATCAGACCCACAGTCAATCCACCGTGGACATGTTGTGTGGGCAAGAAATGACTTGCGGGGTTATTAGCACAGTGACCTTGCCCATCCTGATAACACGGGGTATCAGTGTACCACAGATGAAAATGTGGGTTGTTGCACAAGCAGAGTATTAAAAAGTAGTGGATTTGGGCTTCCCTGGTGGCGCAGTGGATAAGAATCTGCCTGCCAATGCAGGGGACACGGGTTCGATCCCTGGTCCGGGAAGATCCCACATGCCGCGGAGCAACGAAGCCCGTGCGCCACAACTACTGAGCCTGCGCTCTAGAGCCCGTGAGCCGCAACTACTGAAGCCCGCGCACCTAGAGCCCGTGCTCCGCAACAAGAGAAGCCACTGCAATGAGAAGCCCACGCACTGCAAGGAAGAGTAGCCCCCGCTCTCCGCAACTAGAGAAAGCCCGCGTGCAGCAATGAAGACCCAATGCAGCCAAAAATAAATAAGTAAAATAAATAAATAAAAATTAAAGAAAAAAAAAAAAAAAAAAAAGTAGTGGATTAAGTGCCCAGAAATGGCACCTTACAACAAAGGCACCAGGCAATGGGCTGAAAGTTTCCGTAGGAGACTGAGGCAAACTGAAAGGCTTTGTAGAGGAGGTGGGACCTAATATGAGCTGTAAAGGGAAAGGAGAACTTAGACACGGGAGTGCTTCACCTCTTCTCTGTCCTATTTTAATTGACTGGCTATGCATTTTCAAATAGCAGATAAAAGGCCAACAAAAGGAAAAAGAAGGATATGAGAAGTTTTTATTCTTAAGAAAATGATTCGAGTGATTAGAGGAAAGTGAGAAATATTCACAATCAATCATGTAACAATTTTTGTATCTGTCACTCAGATTTCATCACATTCTAAGATTTTGCCATCTGTGCTTCTTGTTTTTTCTAAAGAAATAAAATATTACAGCACAGAGAACTCTATTCAGTGCTCTGTAATGAACTATATGGCAACGTAGTCTAGAAGAGAGTGGATATATGTATATTTATGGCTGATTCACTTTGCTGTACAGCAGAAATTAACACAACATTGTAAATCAACTATACTCCAATAAAAAAATTAATAAAAAAATTTTTTAAATAAAATAAAGTATTACAGATACAGATTCAAGCTTCCTGCATACACCTCCCTGATCCAATTTTTCTCCTTTAAAAAGCCTACAACTTGGGACTTCCCTGGTGCTGCAGTGGTTAAGAATCCACCTGCCAATGCAGGGGACACGGGTTCAAGCCCAGCAACGAAGACCCAAAGCAGCCAAAAATAAATAAATTAAATAAATTAAAAAGTTCCTGTCTGAAAGAGTTTAAGGTAAAAGATTGCAACTGTGTGGACCACTTCTGTCTGAAACTAAGATGTCTCCTCCTAACAAGCTGAAAACGGTTTCAATAAAAAGCTTTAAAAAAAAAAGCCTACAACTCAGTAAATTAGTCATCTTAAAAAGCTAGAAACCATCAAAATAAAAATCCCACTTAGAAAAAAATACACTTAAAAAAAAATTTATTTATTTTTGGCTGTGTTGGGTCTTCATTGCTGCACGCGGGCTTTCTCTAGTTGCAGCATGCAGGCTTCTCATTGCGGTAGCTTCTCGTTGCAGAGCACGGGCTCTAGGCGCGCAGGCTTCAGTAGTTGTGGCACTTGAGCTCAGTAGTTGTGGCTTGCGGGCTCTAGAGTGCAGGCTCAGTAGTTGTGGCGCATGGGCTTAGCTGCTCCGCAGCATGTGGGATCTTCCCGGACCAGGGCTCAAACCCATGTCCCCTGCATTGGCAGGGGGATTCTTAACCACTGCGCCACAAGGGAAGTCCCAAATACACCTTTTTGATGGCAAAATTGAGAAGCATACGTCTAAAAAAAATGAAACGCAATTTATTATATCTGGGTATAAATACCAGATAATCATTAAAAATGCCCCGGCCAGAAGAGGGAACTGAGGGAAAGATAAGAATATTTAAGGACTACATCGCTGTTTATCTAGTTGTCCACACAACCGGGAAACAGTATTATCCTGGCCTTTAAGGATTTAACAGGATCATGACATTTCAGAGTGAAAGCGTTTGGAGCTGACTTGAAACCAGTGTCTTCATGTTACACTTGAGAAATTGGCCCAGGGAGGTGAAGCAACTTGCCCAGGGTCACACAGATAATCTGTGTCAGAGCTAGAACTTTGTCTCTGCATAGCATTACCTTCCAAAACTGGTGAGGAAGGGAGACTGGGAGGGGAGGGCCAGCTCTCAGTCGGTGCAGGGTACAGGGGGGCTTTAGGAGGTGTGAGAAGAGGAATCCTGAGGTTCTGGAGGCAACGCAGTGAAAAGGGAGGGAGGGGCCGCCACGTGGAAAGAGCCGGTCTTCCAGGGGCCCAGAGACCATCGGAAGTCAGGAGAGGCCCAGTGAGTGTGCCCCAGACCCACGGCCTGTGGTTGTCAGAAGTCAGTGTTGCCTGCTGGCGTCACCCTGACATCCAGGAGCTTCACCGGAAGGCTGAGTGGTCTTAGGACTTGGAAAGACTTACCTTGAAAATGAGTTCTTAGGGCCTCGGGATTCTGAGGGCCCCAGGAAAGCTGTGGGACAGGGAGGTCGCTACTTCTCCTCCCTGTCTCTCTGACCAAATCATCCCTGAGCATTGTTGGTGGTGGTATTTAATTTAATTTAATTTAATTAATTTATTTAGGAATTTTAGCACACACTTTCATCTTCATAGGTGTGTTTTAGTTTTGCTTTTATAGTCTGAGGGAGATTGTCTTTTTTTTTTTTTAACATTGATTTGTTTATATTTTGCTGTGGTTTAAATAATACTTAGAAGCAAAGAATGCATTTAAATTTCATTTTCTTGAAATGAGGGATTTAGATTAAGCAAATACTAGAGAAGTTTTCACGAGGGTGTTTTCATTTAGTGAGTCAACCATTTTGATCACATCAAGCAATCCCTCCTTATCTATGCCAAGTCCCTGGCCACACAGAGGATTTAACACATTCCCGAGATGTGCTTGAGAAAAGGCTGAGAGCACTTTGTTTATGGAAATGTTTGGCAGCGTCTCCTGTTTTCCCCATGGGGAAAAAATTTGCACTTTAAAAAATGAACTGCGCTAATATCCTTGAGTCCATACTGATGTCAATAAATGATTGAATAAATAAATAAATGAGGGAGAAGAGATAAATCCCCCGGTGCAGAAAATTCCAAATAATTTATGTGGATGTTTCGCCCACAGGGAAATGGAGCATAGCTCTCACAGTGTGGGCTGCGCAGAGTGACAGCATAGAAAAGAGCACAGCATAGAAAGTGGGGGAAGAGTGTGACCTGGAGAAACCTGACAAACACTACCCCAGCCAGGTGGTCAAGGTCAACATCAACAGTGTTCTTTTTTTTTTTTAAGACAAGGATGTCCACTCTCGCCACTCTTTTTTTTTTTTTAATTTTTATTTATTTATTTATTTATTTATTTATTTATTTATTTATGGCTGTGTTGGGTCTTGTTTCTGTGCGAGGGCTTTCTCTAGTTGCGGCAAGTGGGGGCCACTCTTCATCGCGGTGCGTGGGCCTCTCACTCTCGCGGCCTCTCCCGTTGCGGAGCACAGGCTCCAGACGCGCAGGCTCAGTAGTTGTGGCTCACGGGCCCAGTTGCTCCGCGGCATGTGGGATCTTCCCAGACCAGGGCTCGAACCCGTGTCCCCTGCATTGGCAGGCAGATTCTCAACCACTGCGCCACCAGGGAAGCCCCCAACAGTGATAAGTCTTACTGATGGCCTGTACCTACCCTTGAATGATGTAATGAGAAGGGCACTTGACCTCTGTCTTGTCATCCCCCCAAACCCATGACCCTAGTCTCATTATGAGAAAAGCATCAACAAACCCCAGATGAGATTCATTCTACGAAATATCTAACCAGTGCTCCTCACAACTGTCAAGGTCATCAAAAACAAGGAAAATGAGAAACTGTCACAGCTAAGAGGAGCCTAAGGAGATTAAAGTAAATATGATGTGGTACCTGGATGGGATCTTGGAACAGCAAAAGGACATTAGGGAAAAACTAAGAATATCTGAATAAAGTGTGTACTTTAGTTAACAATAGTGTACCAGTATTGGTTCTCTAATCGTGACAAATGTACCAGACTACTGTAAGGTGTTACTAATAGGGGACACTGAGTGTGGGGTATGTAGGAGCCCTCTGTATTATATTCATAATCCTTCTGTACATCTAAACTGTTCTAAAAAATAAAGTTCATTAAAAACAAAAATAAAAAAGTGAACTGTGCTGTAGTGAGAGAGGGAATTATTTTAAAACAGTATCAGAGAAATTTTAAAAAATACTCAGGTAATCATTAAAACAAAACATTTGAAGAAGTCAATTTACTTTAGCATCACCTATGCCAAGTAATTTAGCATCATCGTCTTTACAGAGAGAAAAGGATGTTTTGTGAGTGGATGAAAGTATGATAAATATACATTTTAATAAATTAAATGAATCCATGATACTCCTCAAAGTGTCTTTTGCTTATCATGCTGCAAATGCCCCCTTTAAATCCCTGGTAAATTTATATAAATATTATTTTATTGGCTAAAGGACTTAAAGCAAAGAAATATGCCATTTTCAACTTCAAATATCTTTCTCATTTAACTCAGCTCTTTGCTGCCTTTTCATTAAGCCTTTATTATTCCAATGGGGACTTCCCTGGTGGTGCAGTGGTTAAGACTCTGAGCTCCCAATACAGGGGGCCTGGGTTCGATCCCTGCTCAGGGAACTAGATCCCACACACATGCCACAACTAAGGAACCGGTGAGCCGCAACTAAGGAGCCCACCTGCCGCAACTTAGACCTAGTGCAACCACATAAATAAATATATTTTTTAAAGCCTTTATTATTCTAATAAAAATGCTCATTGTGTGACAGCTTTTATTTTACAGTTCACTCACCTTTACAGTTTTCTAGGAATTGTTTTTTGGTAACAGTTCCCTTGCCACTCCCCTCTTTTTAAAAAAATGTAACATCAATACATTCTTCATTGTGACCTCTCAAGATTTGACACTTCATGTGCAAGATTGGAGGTTATCATGAACTATTTCAGAAATTGAGAATTCAGTAAATATTTGTTTTGTAGTGTTTGAGAAGAAAAACACGTCCACTTTTAAGCAGCCAGTAGCAGTCACGTTGCTGTTTGGATAAGCAGCTGAGACCATTTCGTGTTTCTTTCAGGTTCAGAGACAGTGGCGAGCAGAGCAGGAGGAGAGCTCCCTAGTACTCTGCCAGAGATCAGGAGACGGCCTCACTGAAACATGGGAAAAAACCCTCAACTCTAGCGTTAAAAACTCCAGGATGGTGCTTGGGTTGGGCTGAGATTGGGCCGGTAGGACTTCCTCGTGTGAATGGCGAGGGGGCCCTTTGGATCAGCCGATGGAGGTCTTTCAGTCCATTTCCACAGCATTTATTGGTAACTACTTTGCACCGCATCCCTGGGACCCAAGCTGATTAAGACACAGGTGCTCCCCCTTCCCTGAGTGTGGGAACCAGTCAGGGAAAGTCATATCCAAGGCTGCTCTCACCGCGAGACCCAAAGTCACCAGGCCCTGAGTCACATCGGTAGCACTAGTCCCAAGCTTCTGCCCTCGCTTCTATGGGGACCTCCTCCCTCTTTCAAGTCCCCGCCCATCAACCTGAAGGAAGGAGGAGCCTCTCCGTGCTGACAACTAGCCAGTCAGCTTCAGGCTTCTTGCATCCCTCGCAGGCTTCTCGCATCCCTCCCATTCCCACACCCTTCCTCTTGCTCCCACGACGCTCACTGGTTACAAAGCAGCTCAGAGGAGCCTCGCTTACATCTAGTCCCAGGGCGGTGCTGCCGTTGCTTCCAGACCCCATTTGTCTGGAGGGAACAGAGCAAGACTGGACTCTGCCCAGAGCTGGAGGGGCTGTTCCCTCTTAACTGGGCTGCCCTGTGGTCTTGGGCCCCAGCAGGAGAGCTTCCTTGGCTAGTGGATCACTAGATCTCAGAAGAACAACTCCCTCATCCTCTAGAGACAACTGCTCCACGAAAAACCCAGAGACCTCCAGAAGCACAAGCATCGGTGTGTAGGTGTGGCGTCTTCTCTCAGGTGGGACTGAGGGGCCCCCTGAGATGGCCTGTCGGGTCTCTGTGGGTGGCCAGTCTGCTCAGTAGCCCACGTGGATGGTGGACTTGATACAGAGAGGGTGGCACTGGGCCAGAGAGGCTGTGGAAGAACAGAAGCTCAAGGGAGTGCTTCAGTCATCAGCCTGAAAGAAGCATCTTCCAGGAGGATGACGGAGAGACTGAGGGAAGATGGAAGGTCCGAGGGTCTGCGGGCAGCTGCAGGAAGGGAGATGGATGAGAGACTGCTCGCGTAGAAGCAGCGTTGAATGCGGGCACAGAGGCATGGGGCAGAAGGTCCCAAGGGGAGCCAAGGGACTGAGAGGCAGAGACTCGGATGAGTTGTCCACATGGATGGGCGGTCATCTACGATGATGGCAAACGGGCTAAAGGGGGAAACTGAGCCAGGGGCTGGACCCTTCAATTCCATGTGGGGAGAGACCTGGAACTTGGTAGATGCAGGATGCCCTGTACCTGGGTGGGTGTGCTCTGCCCACCTGGGCAACCCGGGGCTGAAACGCAGCCCACACTCCACTGGAAGGGCCAGGCGCCCTGGCATGGGGCTGTGTTTAGCCGGAGGGAAGGCACCCTAGTGCAGCCCTGGGTAGATGACCACGATGAGGCAGGGTCAGAGGCATAGTGGGATGGCATGGACCTCAAAGAATGGGGGGCTTTTTACGAGAAGACAGAGGAGAAATAGTGTGGAGTACCATAAAGAAGGGAGGAGAACGCCCCTGCCTTCTGGCCCTGCAACACTAGATTCTTCTGGTTAATAATAATAATAAAAAAATAATAGTAATGGCCAACATGTCCACAGCTTACTGTATTCCAGGCACTGTGCTAACTGCTTTATATAGAAGCTCAGTTAATCCTCACAACAACCTTCTAAGGTAGTTACAATTATTAGTTCAATTTCACATTGGGGAAACCAAGGCACAGAGATCGGGTTACTTGCTCCAGCTCACGTAGGTAGGAATCAACCCCCAACTGTCTTGACTCCAGAGTTTGCCCCCCTACCCACGATGCTAACACATAAGGTCTGCTTTCCTCCAGAAACAGCTCACAAAACTTGTTTTCTATCCTCCAGATTGACAAATGTTGATCCCAGTTTAAATCAACTCTAGTTTAAAAATGCAAATGGGAATCCAAAACTAAACTTTATTTCTTTCAAGACAGAGAAGGCCTCAGTTGACTGTTTCTCTCATCCTCCAGCTTTGCTCACTTGGCCCTTTGTCTCCCTCCCACCTTACGTTCCCCTCTCCTCCTTACACAGACCCCCTGTAGGGCTCAGATTGCACCCTGCTCTACCTTCTGCATCTTGCCTTCATTACAGGATTAGCACTAACTATATAGCCTGTAGTGTTGTCTAATTGGTTTTGCTGATGTAAAAGTTTGCCATTGAGCTCCTTCCTCTAATTGTTTAAACACTTAAGCGGTATATGTGCAGGTTGATGGGGCAGCCGACAGCATGGCCTGCGGGGAGGAAACTGCAATTCCAGCTGTAGCCCTTGCTTCTGAAACCTCAGACCAAACACACAATCAAGAGTTATTGAGTGTGTAGCACGTGCCAGGTGCTCTACTGGACGTAGATGAATACGAATTCACCAAACCCAGTCCCTCCCCTCTGCACACATGTGTAGACCGTATTTCCCAGGTTTCCTTGCAGTTGAGTGAGGCCTTATGCTTGAGTTTGGGCCATGAAATATGGGTGGAAGTGACGTATGCTTCTTTCAGGCCCCGCCCTTAAACAGCCCTCATATAAGCCTCCACGTTCTCTCTTCTCTGAACCTGAAATTCCTGCTAGTGGAGCATATTAGATTTTTTTTTTTAAACAGTATTTGTGAATACCTGATATGGTTTCTACAGTTGTTAGCTTTGTGTTAGGGCCATCTCTCTGTGAGAGGGTGAACAAATTTTATTTTACATACCGTGGGATTGTTGTTGTTTTTTTTTTAAGATTTCAAATTTTATTTATTTATTTATTTATTTATGGCTGTGTTGGGTCTTCGTTTCTGTGCGAGGGCTTTCTCTAGTTGCGGCAAGTGGAGGCCACTCTTCATCGCGGTGCGCGGGCCTGTCACTGTCACGGCCTCTCGTTGCAGAGCACAGGCTCCAGACGCGCAGGCTCAGTAGTTGTGGCTCACGGGCCTAGTTGCTCCGCGGCATGTGGGATCTTCCCAGCCCAGGGCTCGAACCCGTGTTCTCTGCATTGGCAGGCAGATTCTCAACCACTGCGCCACCAGGGAAGCCCTAGATTTTTTTTTTTAATTGGAGTAAAATTGCTTTACAACGTTGTGTTAGTTTCTGCCGTACAATGAAGTGAATCAGCTATATGTTTACATATATCCCCTCCCTCTTGGACCTCCCTCCCACCCCCACCCCCATCCCACCCATCTAGGTCGTCCCAGAGCACCCAGCTGAGCTCCCTGTTCTATACAGCACGTTCCCACTAGCTATCTGTTTTACACATAAATAGCAGATTTTAGACAAATACTTGGTGGTTCATGCACTTAACTCTGTGATTTCCAACGCTAGCACTTGGAAGAGATCTGTTGGTTAGGTGTTGCTGAGACAATTAAAACTGAATTAGCACTTTTTATACTGAATTCCCTCCAAACACATTTTTAGAGTTTGTTTGGCTGAGTGATGATTGAAATAAAATACCGTTTTGCTGAAATCCTGCTTTTGGGTTTTTTGTTTTTTTTTTTTTAGTATTTGTTTATTTATTTATTTATGGCTGTGTTGGGTCTTCGTTTCTGTGCGAGGGCTTTCTCTAGTTGTGGCAAGCGGGGGCCACTCTTCATCGCGGTGGGCGGTCCTCTCACTGTCGCGGCCTCTCTTGTTGCGGAGCACAGGCTCCAGACGCGCAGGCTCAGTAATTGTGGCTCACGGGCCTAGTCGCTCCGCAGCATGTGGGATCTACCCAGACCAGGGCTTGAACCCGTGTTCCCTGCATTGGCAGGCAGACTCTCAACCACTGCGCCACCAGGGAAGCCCCTGCTTTTGGTTTTAAGGTTCGTCGGATTCGCTGGCAAAATAAGCACTTGTCTCACACGAAGAAGCAGCTTTAATGAATTCTTTAATGAAAGGTGATTTAACTGAATTCTAATATACAATCATTAGAAGGAAAAGAATAAGATTATTAGGGAAACATAACAGGGTATACATCACCGAATTGGGCCGACACTTACTTCCAGATCCAAACAGCAGCTGGGTAGTCCCGAGTGACAGCAATCTGGAGCTCCAGCGGGGAAGGGTCCCGGGCAGTGCGTCCACCCCACGGGTGAGACTTCAGTTTACAGTTCTGGGGGCTTTCGTTTATAATTCCAGGCCGCAAACTGATATCATCAGTTTGCGTGCAAAAATGCAGCTCTGGATTCACTTTAACAATGCTGTTGCTTTCACCATGTGAGTCACAAGATTTTCTAGACCCCGGGGGACTGGCCAGGTCCCCAGGGCTCAAGAAATTCCAAGACCCATCCCCCTTTTTACCATAAGCACCGTTTGAGTTGCTAGTGGCAATTGTTAGGTGGGCAAGCAGGCACGCGGTCCAGGCAGGGTCACAGGTCGGGCAGAGGCATGCTTCTGCCTCTGAAGCTTGAACAAGACTACTTTATTAATTTTCCCAACAAATACCTAAATATCATCTGTCTCCTATTAAGTCAACTACTCCTTCCATTATTTATTCCATTTTTATAAACACTATTCTAAAACAGTTTATATTGAAGTCTTAGTCCAATCTTATTTCAAACATTTCTTCCGTGTTACGAGTAATATACTTGGTTACTGGACAGCAAAGCATTGTTATCCCCATAAAGCATTTTGCTGCATAGCAAAACCTTCTAGATTCTGTGACCTTATGCCATTTTTTTCCCTGATGCTGTAATTCTCAGATCAGTTATTGCAGTTACTTTTCTTTTGGATTTCAGGGAATGTATAAAGCTTGTAATAAAAATAATAAACACTGTTCATCTTGATACAGCTTTCTTCAAGAAGTCCGGACATTTCAAGGGAAAGGTTATAAAATAAATATGAGATGAGAGCTGGACAGACAGCAGCTGAAGTCAGACAGAATTCCTAAGTGTTTGGAAGGCTATGTATCCACATCGATCTTATTTAAATGATGGTCCATCATTGTGGTGTTAGGACAGAAAGTCAGAATTCCTCTGTGCTTCATGCAGCTCTCAGTGTCCTGGCCGTGAACAGGTCGAATGATGTCAACCATCAAATGAAGATAATTGTAACGAGAAGGCAAGATTAAGAGACGTAGAATAGGATTGTTTGCATCCAGAGCAAAATGTTATTTTTTGGTCTTTTTTTGTCAATCAAAAGGAATTGCTTTAGACCTTGACCATCATGATTTGTCCTCCTCCTGGAGTTTGGTGGCCTTGTAGTTCTGGTCTACCCAGACTTCTGCTCACAAAGCGTTCCCTAGTGTGATTTCTTTCTTTCTTTCTTTTTTTTTAAATTGAAGTATAGTGGGTTTACCATGTTGTATTAGTTTCAGGTACACAGCAAGGTGATTCATTTATGCATACATCTATTCTTTTTCAGATTCTTTTCCATTATAGGTTATTACAAGATATTGACTATAGTTCCCTGGCTATACAGTAGGACCTTGTTGTTTATCCATTTTATATACACTTGTATGTGTCTGTTAATCCCAAACTAATTTATCTCCCCCCTTCTCCTTTAGTAACCATAAGTTTGTTTTCTATGTCTGTGAGTCTGTTTCTGTTTTGTAAATAAGTTCATTTGGATCATTTTTTAGATTCCACGTATGAGTGATATCCTATGGTATTTGTCTTTCTCTGTGCTACTTACTTCACTTAGTATGATCATCTCTAAATCCATCCAGGTTGCTGCAAATGGCATTATTTCGTGCTTTTTTATGTCTGCAATACGATGTGATTTTTGAGTGCGGGAGCTCTGTCTGAGCAAGAGCAGATAGGTGGCGTTCGTTTCACTGTGCAGTAACCTGGAACCATCCCTGCATCCTCGTCCCTACCGCCGTAGTTCTCACCTGGGCTCATGCAGCAGCCTTAGGGTGACCAGCTGTCCCTGCTGGCCCGGGATAGTGGGTGGAGAGAGAGGTTCCTGGAATGCAGAACTCCCAGTGCTAAAATTGGGAGAGTCCTTGGCAAACCAGGATGAGTGGGTTCCCCTGAGCAGCCTCCTACCTACCTCTCCTTGCATTCAGCTAGCTCCCTTCTCTGATCTGTTTTCCACACAACAGCCAGAAAGATCAGCAGATCTGGTCATGTCACTCCCGTGCTGGAAAGCCTTTGATGGCCTCCTACCATCATTAAAGCTAAGCCCTTTAACCCGGCATCCGAGGTCTTCCTTATGATTCTGCCCAGCTGTCTCCCCGGCTTCCTCGCTCATCGCCGCTCGCACCCCTGCCCTGCCCTCCGGGCTCCAGTGAGCTGCACTGTCCACTCAGCCACACACGCTTCCTTCGCCCCTGCATGAGGCACACCTTCCCTCCCCGGGCCTTCTTCACTCTCGCTGGTCCCCCTAACCAACACTCTTCCCCACCTCTTTGATTTGTCTGCCAGCGTCTTGCCTTTGATGTTACCTCCTCAGGCAAGTCTTCTCTGATTTACCCTATTTGACTTAGGCGCCTTTATCCTTAGGATGATTTTTGGCTGCTCATTACAGAGGCCTGACTACTGTGGCTTAACAGGGTAGAAGTTCGATTTCTCTCTCGTGTGACATGAATGTGGAGATAGACGGTCCAGGGCAGTTTGGCAGCTTTGCAGTCACTGGGGACCCAGGCTCCTTTCTGTACCCCCTGTGCTAGCATGGATCACGTCATGGTCCAGGCTGACTGTTCCAGCCATCGTGTCCACGTTGCAGGTGAAGCCTTTTAGATTTTGTATTTGTCTAACTGGCATCCATTAATCATAAGACAAAACTAACGGCCGAGGTTGTTTGCATCTCCCCTGTGATCCACTCTGAACCATTTCCTTTATCTCACTCTCACACACCAAGCCAACATTTCCCCTGCCCTAATCAACCCGGGGCCAGGTGCCAGACAACTAAGGACAGCCCTTATGCCCCAAAGCCCACTGGAATTATTCAAGGAGCCAACATTAAGCTTGCCTTTCCCTAGGAAAACACAATAAAGGCTGTGGCCTGTGCTTTCCCCTTGCTCCTGCTTCTGCATCCTGACTGAAACTGGTACTTCTCCACATGGCCCTGGTGGCATGTTGTGCCCCCGCCTCTTGGGAGTTGTGAGTAGTAAGTTCTTCTTCCAACGGCATTAGCCTCTCCACGTCATCGCTCAGTATCCTTTATAAACTAAGACCCAGACACAAATCACAAAGTAAGTCAGATCCCTTCAATCAGCCTTCCCTGGCCTACATACCACTGCAGGGTACTAACTAGTCTGCTCCCCACAACTAGCTCCAGAGGAGGCTGGGAGGGCGCAGTGCTGTCCCAAATAAATCGGGCTCTGTCATGGTGACTTGTGCTGTCCTGGCCTGAGCTCACCTTTATCTTCTTGTCCCACCATTACCTGCTTACTTCTGTGATGTCTCTTTAAGGGCAAGTTGGTAAGATGAGGGATTGATTTGTGATGGTACCTTGCTGACTGCTGTATCCCTGCACCTAACATAGCGCCTTGAACATTGGAGGTGCTCAGCACTGCAGAAGGAAAGTGGAGCTGTTGACTGTTAAGTTAGGAACAGAGGCGACACAGGTCTGCATCGTTAGCTTAAGCATACCTTCTTTATAACATGGGTAACACATGTGACATGGATCCCTTTATATATGTAGTCACTGAAAAAAATTTTTTGAGCACCTGAATCAGGCTAATTACTAGTTCTAGGTGCCAAAGATACAGCACTGAGCTAAACAGACGTGGCTGTTTATTCAGTACTATGTTTAGAATAAATTCCTGGCAGCAGATCTGAGCCTTGCTGGGCTCACCTTCCTCTTTCCTTCAGAGTTTAATTCTATGCCTTTTACAGTAAGTATTCAATAGATCTCAATCGAGCCGCTGGTTGAAACAAGAAGGATAAAGCGGGAGATTTTAAATGTCCTCATTATCATCCCAGTTTCCTCTTTAAAATGTTACTTGGTCATTCTTCCCTTTTAAGTTTTACAGCCCTAAAGAAATGAACAATTGTATAATAAGGGCTGGATATAAATTCTTTTTTAAAAATTAATTAAATAATTAATTTTTGGCTGCATTGGGTCTTCGTTGCTGCGCGCAGGCTTTCTCTAGTTGCGGCGAGTGGGGGCTACTCTTTGTTGTGGTGTGTGGGCGTCTCATTGCGGTGGCTTCTCTTTGTTGCGGAGCATGGGATCTAGGCGCACCGGCTTCAGTAGTTGTGGCTCTCGGGCTCTAGAGCGCAGGCTCAGTAGTTGTGGAGCTTGGTCTTCGCTGCTCCGCGGCATGTGGGACCTTCCTGGACCAGGGCTTGAACCCTCGTCTCCTGCATTGGCAGGTGGATTCTTAACCACTGCACCACCAGGGAAGTCCCGAGCTGGATATAAATTCTAATTCTCTTTCCTGGAATGTATCTTTGTAACACTCTGTACTGTTTTCCTTTGAACTTTGGATATTGTAGAAATTTATGCAGAAGAGGTTTTTAGAGTGAGTTGAGCCATGCAGCATCACATAGTATTTTCTCTCCTGGTCCCACAGCGTCAGGTTTAAGGTCTGGCATGGCATGAAAACCCCCAGCCACCATCACCTCTCTGTACAGATTCTTTAAAGACATTTTTCCTAAGCCTGATATCTGAGAAAATAAGTACACCTCCAACTAGTTATTGGAATAAAAGTAATATTTTTCTATTTTAAATCATTTATATACATTTTTCAAAAATGTTTTTCTCTGCTCATCTGCCTTTCTTATGGTAATGGTGACAGAAGTGAATTAAAGCAGTGTGTCCTAACTTGGGGGTCTCTCAGACAATATATTACCAGTTTAATGGTGTCAATGCAAATGGAGTATAAACATGAAATTGAAGGACTTCCCTGGCGGTCCAGTGGTTAGGGCTCCGAGCTTCCACCGAAGGGGTCACGGGTTCGATCCCTGGTTGGGAAACTAAGTTTCCCATGTGCTGCACTGTGTGACCAAGAAAGAAACAAACAAAAAACATGAAATTGAGTCTCTCAAATAAGATACCGCCATTTTTATGCATTAGTGTCAGAGCAGTGGGATCTAAACACAGAATGGTTTCTTTTGCTCCATCCATGACTTCCTTGATCCATTTTCTGTTGAATCTTCCTTTCCTGTCCTTTAGAGACATCCCTGGAAGGTTCCATCATTTCACAGTCACTTTCAGAAATAAAAGTCCGGTCTCATTTATAGCTCCTGTTTAAACTTTACTTGGGAATTCCCTGGCGGTCCAGTGGTTAGGACTCCACCCTTTCACTGAGGAGGGCCTGGGTTCAATCCCTGGTCAGGGAACTAAGATCCCGCATGCCGCGAGGCATGGCAATAATAATGATGAAGATGATGATGATGATGATAGACTTTATCCCTTGTTCCCTCCACTTCCTCTCCCCACCCCCAAGCACTCACCAGGCTTATGGCTTGCGGGTGTGGAGGTAGATGGAGATTGTTCTGTGCTTTCACTTCTTTCCTCTCCCACCTGGAGTGGAGGAGGGGGCTTGCGATCTACCTTGGGGATTCCCCGCCCTTCCCTACTCCAATTTCCACAATGTGTGAGGGTAGCCAGCTGCGAGAGAGACAGGTTCTGAGTCTTTTTCTGATTGCTGATCCTCTCCTGGGGGTTGTGATGGTTAATTTTATGTGTCACCTCGGCTAGGCTATGGTGCCAGTTATTTGGTCAAACACAAGTCTAGATGTTGCTGTGAAGGCAACGCTTAGTTGTGATTAACATTTAAATCAGTGCACTTTGAGTAAAGCAGATTACCCTCCATAATGTGGATGGGCTTCATCCAATCATTTGAAGGTCTTAAGAGCAAAGACTGAGGTCCCCTCAAGAGGAAGGATTCTGCTTCCCGACTGCCTTTGGACTCAAGACTGCAAATTGACTTCTTCTGCAGGATTTCCAGCCTGCCAGCATGCACTGCCAATTTCAGACTTGCCACCTCCCACAACTGCATGAGCCAATTCCTTAAAATAAATTTCTCTCTCTCTCAGAAATGAGCTATCAAGCCATGAAGAGATACGGAGGAGCTTAAATGTATATTCCTAATTGAAAGAAACCAATCTGAAAAGGCTACCTACTGTATGATTCTAACTCTATGATATCTGGCAAAGGCAAAACTATGGGGACAGTAAAAAGATCAGTAGTTGCCAGGGTTTGGGGGTGGGGGATGACCAGGCAGAGCACAGAGGATTTTTAGGGCAGTGAGAATTCTCTGTATGATGCTGTAATGGTGGAGAAATGTCGTATGTGTCTCCAAACCCGTATAATGTATAACACCAGAGTGAACCTAAAGGGAAACTGTGGACTTTGGGTGATAATTAAGTATCCCTTGTCCTCCCCGAGTAAATGTGCCACTCTGGTGGGAGATGTTGATAATAGGGGGGCAGGAAGTATATGGGAAATATATAATATGTTGATAATAGGGGGGCAGGGAGTATATGGGGGACAGGGAGTATATGGGAAATCTCTATACTTTCTGCTCAATTTTGCCATAAACTTAAAATGTCTCTAAAAAATGAAGTCTTTTAAAAAAAATTTATTTATTTATGTATTATTTATTTTGGCTGGGCCAGGTCTTAGTTGCAGCACATGGACTCTCTTAGTTGCAGCATGCATGGGGGATCTAGTTGCCCAACCAGGTATCGAACCGGGGACCCCTGCATTGGGAGCTCGGAGTCTTACCCACTGGACCACCAGGGAAGTCCCTAAAACATGAAGTCTTAATTTAAAAAATTATTTTAGAAGGCGCATATATATATTTTTTCCCTTAAGGCCGTCAACCGATTGGATGAGACCCTCCCACACAGTTACACACACACACACTCTGCTGGTTCTGTTTCTCTAGAGAACCCTGACAAGGGGTTTTCTCTGCTTTTTCTGCCATCACTGACTTGTTTGTGTCAATGGCCTCCTGGTGCAGTACAGGGACCCAAATCTTCAGAAGTGTTTCTCTGGGAGCTCCTCTTCGTTTGGCTGGGGTGGTGGTGAAGGACCTCCACCATCCACCTCACAAAGAGGGCAGGGAAAGCCTGCTCTGAGCCAACAGCTTTCTTCTCTTGTGACTCTTCCCAACTCCCCTCCCCAGTCTTCTTGGGTGGGCTTCGGGGATTGACTTGATGGGAGGGCAGGGACCAGAACAGTGCCCTGGTGATGGCCATTCCCCTTAGAATGCGTGGTACTTAATGTCCTTTGGTCCTCAGCTGGAGGCCTCAGTAGTCGATTCCTCAGTAGAAGTCAACTCAACAGCAATTACAGTAAGTTTCCAGGATGTGACCAGTAATTCCTTGAAAAAAAAAAAAAAAAAAAAGAGTTCCAAGTCCAAACATATTTGGGGACAACTAAGTGAAACAGAGTTTTAAACACTTTTTTTAAATGCAACGTTTCTCTGAAACTCTAATATGCTGATATGAATGGCAGACTACAAAGGGAGGATACAGTATTCTGGAATTCCTAAACTTTGACTCTGGAACACAATTTTGAGATTCAACTAGTAAGTCCCATACAGTGGTCACACAACACTGGCTTGAAAAATACTGAGTTAGCAAGATGCCTGAGATGCCGGTTCAATTCCTTGAGCCCTCACAGCTGGACAGACTCTCTGGGATTTGAGACTATTACTTAAAGTTCCTTAAGTTAGCTTTTGTGAGCATCTGAGATAGCAAACATAAAGCCCCTGCTATGAAATAGATGTTGCATACATGATAGCTATGACTAAGAATAAGATCTGAGATTTGTGGACTTGGAATCAACTCATACTCCATCCTACCATCAGCAAGTGTATTTTACTGATGGTGCTTTTGTTGTAAGAACAATCAAATGTGTGATGTGCTATTAAGTCCAAATTCTAAACTGTGTTTTAAAAACCTTTCTGCTATAATTATTCTTTACTGGGACTTCCCTGGTGGTCCAGTGGTTAAGACTCCATACTCCCAAGGCAGGGGGCCAGGGTTCAATCCCTGGTCAGGGAACTAGATCCCACATGCATGCCGCAACTAAGAGTTCACATGCCACAACTAAGGAGCCAGTGAGCCGCAACTAAGGAGCCCACATGCTACAACTAAGACCCGGCACACCCAAATAAATAAATAAATAAATAATAAAATTATAATCACTCTTTATCTTTCCATGTTTCAAAATTGGTACGTGGATGAAATCTGGTGCAATTTTCCTAACTTCAAGAAGATCTGAATAGCTTTCCTACTGGCCAAGTCAACTTTAAAGAGATTGGTGAAGGCAGGACTTCCCTGTTGGCGCAGTGGTTAAGAGTTCGCCTGCCAATGCAGGGGACGTGGGTTCGGGCCCTGGTCCGGGAGGATCCCACGTGCCATGAAGCAGCTGAGCTCTTGTGCCACAACTACTGAGCCTGTGCTTGCTCCTAGAACCCTCAAGCCACAGCTACTGAGCCCGCATGCCACAACTACTGAAGCCCGTGTACCTGGAGCCCGTGCTTTGCTAGGAGAGAGGCCACCGCAGTGAGAGGTCCGCGCACCGGGGTGAAGAGTGGCCCCCCCACTCTCCGCAGCTGGAGAGGGCCCGCGTGCAGCAAAGAAGACACAGCACAGCCAAAAATAACTAACTAAATAAATAAATAAATTTTAAAAAAGAGAGATTGGTGAAGGCACAGAGAGTGAGTTAAATAGTAGAAAACTCAATTTCCTAGTACAAACATGCAATGAGTAAACACAATTTCCTAGAACAAACAAACAAGGAAAGCCCAGACCTGACAAGCCCTGAGATAACAGGGACTGAAATCTAGTTAGATTGCTTCCCTCCTCTGCCCAGGCCCCATTCTCATTTAGCAAGAGGGGAATAGTGAAGGCGAATTGTTTCCTTCTTCTGGGGGAGGTTGAAAAGGAACTGCCTTGTGATGATCATTCAACACCTACTCAGACCAGGGTTTGGCCAGATGTGATAAAGTCCCTTTATCTTTACTTTTATGCCTTATGAGACAGTATAGATTGGCTGAAAAAAATAGTGTTTTTCATTATTTTGCAAAAACACCTTAGATTTTATGTGATTTACGTGATGAAATATTTTGGGCTCCATCCCTACATTATGGCCAGTTGTTTACTGCCTTACACAGCATTGATGTTGAAAGCTATACAATACTTATTCATCAGAGTTCAAATTCTCAGAGAGCTTCTGGCAAATAAACTATTTAAATTTATGATGATAATAGAGAGAGTGTGTATACACTTTCCAAGAAGGTCTTTTACCTGGAACTGACCACTGTTTACATTGTTGATGACTTCAAGCTCTCTGACTTGTAATATTCTCCAGCCCTTTGTCCTTATGTGAATAATAGAAGGGTAGGGTGTCGGTGCTTTCTCTTTGCACACCTAACATCAGGCCTCAGAGATTCTCAGTCTCTCAAGGATGTTGCTGTTAGAAGTATGTTTTCTTGATTTTTTATAGGTCACCCATCCCCGCACCGTGCGGCATGCGGAACTTCCCGGATCAGGGATCGAACCCGTGCCCCCTGCAGTGGAAGCTCGGAGTCTTAACAACTGGACCGCCAGGGAAGTCCTTGTGTTCTTGATTTTCAAGGCTCTGTCAAAGAAAGAGCTTCATTATTTATTTACTTATTAATTTCTGTGATAAGAACACAACATGAGGACTTCCCTGGCCGTCCAGTGGTTAAGACTCCGTGCTTCCACTGCAGGGGGCAGGTTCTGTCCCTGATGGGGAAACTAAGATCCCACATGCCATGTGGTGTGGCACCCCCAGCAAAAAATATCACAACATGAAATCTACCCTCTACTTTTGTTTTGTTTTAAATTGATTAATTTATTATTTGTTTTTTGGCTGCTTTGGGTCTTCATTGCTGCACGCAGGCTTTCTCTAGTTGCAGCGAGCAGGGGCTATTCATTGCGGTGCACGGGCTTCTCATTGCGGTGGCTTCTTTTGTTGCGGAGCAAGGGCTCTAGGAGCACCGGTTTCAGTAGTTGTGGCGCACGGGCTCTAGAGGGCAGTAGTTGTGGCACACGGACTTAGGTGCTCCGCAGTATGCAGGATCTTCCCCGGCCAAGGTTCGAACCCGTGTCCCCTGCATTGGCAGGCGGATTCTTAACCACTGCACCACCAGGGAAGTCCTGACATTTACCCTCTTAACAAAATTTTAAGTGCACTATACAGTTTTGCTGACCATAGGCACAGTGTTGTACAGCACGTCTCTGGAACTTACTCGTCTTGCATAACTGAAACTTTATACCCATTGAACAGCAACTCCCCATCTCCCCCTCTCTCAGCCCCTGGCACCCACCATTCTGCTCTCTGTTTCTCTGAGTTTGACTAGTTTAGATTTCTCATGTGAATGGAATCATGCAGTATTTGTCCTTCTGTGACAAGTTTATAAATTTTTTTTTTTGATTCAACTGTGCTTAACATTTCACCAGGAAAAAGTATCTTTGTTACTTTTACTAATATCCCTAATGATCACTCTCAACCCAGAACTCACCAGCCTCACCACATTTTTTATCAGCTACCCATAGGGTGCAGAGGAGATGACTATTCAGAACTTTACGTTCACTTCAGTTATTTCTAACAGGATCAAGCTCTAGGTGATAACAAACCAAATCAACCGTCCCCAAGTGCATTTTCTGGTCTAGTATGCAGCAGCAGGATCTAATAGGGAGACCAGAGCTTCCCTGGGTTAAAGCAAATTTATTTTAATAAAACACGTGGTTTTCAACAGAATTTGAACTTATTTCCAAATTGGCCCTTATTTTAAAAGCTTTGGGACTTCCCTGGTGGGGCAGTGATTAAGAATCTGCCTGCCAATGCAGGGGACATGGGTTCGATCCCTGGTTCAGGAAGATCCCACATGCCACAGAGCAACTAAGCCCGTGCGCCACTACTGAGCCTGCGCTCTAGAGCCCGCGAGCCACAACTACTGAAGCCCGCGCGCCTAGAGCCCGTGCTCCACAACAAGAGAAGCTACCGCAATGAGAAGCCTGCACACCGCAACAAAGAGTAGCCCCGCTGGCCGCAACTAGAGGAAGCCCACGCGCGGCAGTGAAGACCCAACGCAGCCAAAAATAAATAAGTAAATACATAAATTAAATAATTAAATAAATAAAAGCTTTGCTTTTGGGGAGTGGTATATAGCCACTCTGGAAAATAGTTTAGCAGTTTCTTACAAAATGTAACAAGCAATCACCGTACAATGCAGTCATTTCACTCCTGAGCATTTATCACAGATTAATGAAAACTAAAAATATGTACACGAATGTTCACTGCAGCTTTCTTCATAACAGTGCAAATCTGGAAATAATCCAAACGTCCTCAATGGATGGATGGTTAAATAAGCTGTATACAAATATGCCATGGGGTGCCACACAACAAAAACAACAACAACAACAGGAATAAACTATTAGTACAATAGTTTGGATGGATCTGAAGGGAATTATGCTTAGTGAAAAAGCCAATCCCCAAAGATACACACTGTATGATTCCATTTATATCACATTCTTGAGATGAAAAAATTATACAGATAAAGAACAGAGTGTGTGTTGCCATGGGTTATGGACAGGGGTGGGGCTGGGAAAGTGTGTGTGATTGTAGAAGGGGAACATTGTGAGACGGGGCTGTTGTGTAGCTTAACTGGTGCTGATTACACAAATCTACGTGTGATTAGATTGCATAGTGTTAAATGCACACACAGAAGGGCATCTAAAACTGAGGAAATCTGAATCAGATGTTGAGTCATACCAATGTCAATTTCCTGCTTGCCACGTTGTGCTGGAGTTTTGCAAGATATTGCCTTTGAGGGAAACTGGTGAAGGGGTCTGTATTATTTCTTACAATTGCATATGAATCTACAATTATCTCAAAATAAAAAACGTTTAATTAAATAAAAGGCTTTGCTTATAAAGTTGAATAATATATTGCCGAGCAAGCAATTCTTTCATTCGAAAGACTATTACAGAGCAAAGAAAGTTCTCATCGGTTTCTACTGAGGAACGGCACACATTGCAAAATAGAACTGTAGGCCTCAGGAAAGTTATAAATCACTTGTGTTATTGAGAAAGCAATTTGGTGTCAGTATTCTCTGGAAGTCAATGCGAGGATAAGAGCAGCATAAAATGAGAGTAACCTAGATAAATTCTCAATAAATTCTAAAAATGAGATTTTAATCACCTTTGTTATGCTTTGAGCTCAGAATTGGACTCTCCACTGATGCAGGTTCAAACTGCAGATTTGCACATGAGCAAATTTCTGTGTTTAGACATTAACAGTTATTCTGGTCACACTTGAAAAGTGTCTATCCAGCGAATGGCTCTCCCATTTTCACTGTGAGGATGGCACGGTGGAGGCACAGGAAGATAATGGACAGAGAAGGTCTCAAAGAATGCAAAGGAGTCGGCTGAGGAAGACAGGGCAGCAGTGATACGGTGGGCGATGGATCCAGGTACAGGACAGGTATAGATGCAGGCCAGGGCCCTGCAGAGGGGGACAGGACAGTCTGTGTGTGTGTGTATAAAAGAGTTAGGGATGAGGACTGAGGAGATCAGGAAAGGATTCCAGGAGATTTAAACTGATCTGGAAGTGACTGCCTATATGGCTCTTGAGAAGGAAATACGATACAATAAATTGAATTATGTTATCAGTTTGGTCCCTCGGTTGCACTCGCCACATTTTAGGGACTCAATAGGCTCATGTGGCTAGTGGCTTCCATATTTGGCAGCACAGATATAGGACATTTCTTCCACTGAGAAAGTTCCATAGGGCTGCACATGCCTGGAACGGACTATGTGTAGCCAGGGAAGGGTATTCTAGGTGAAGCAGGCAAAGAACAGTCAGGAAGGGGTGTGTGCAGGGAGCAGTGGGAGGCGAAGGTAAAGGTAGTTTGGAATCAGATTGTGGAGCGTCCGAAGGAACAGAAGGTCTAGGGGTATGAAGATCAGCACTTACTTTTCTTGTTTAACAATATATCCCGGTGATCATGAGATATCAGGAGATGGAGATTTGCCTTATTCCTTTCTGCAGCCACACAGAATGCCATCACTGCGTGTCACGTAAGTTATTCAGCCAGCACCTCCTGATGGCTCTCTGTGTTCTTCCCAGTCTTCCACTTACAAGCAGTGCCTAACGTCTAAGGCGTTTTGTGTTTTAGGCAGTGTCCTCCTGAACTCAGGGCTTCCAGTGGTGGCCTCCAGGAGCCCAGCCTAGAACCCACTTTTCTAGTTCTTTCTTGTTTGAAAAATGGCAGTCGGGGGATGGGATGGGTATCGTGGTCCGGGTGCAGGTTGGAAGAAGAATTTCCAGACACGAAGTATTTTAGAAAAGAGTGAGTTTATGGAGAACAAAGAACAGAGCAGAGTTAGTGAGGGCGCGGCAAGTACAGCGGGCCGACTTCCTGGTAGACCGGGGAAAGCCGACCCCCTTTGTGGGCTAGTAGCCAACTTTTATAGCCTCAAGACAAAGGAAATTCCAGCTGGCAGGATGGCATTAGGTGATTGGTCAGGATGCTACAAGGTTACTACATGGTGATTATTTTGCCTAATATGGAGTCGGGGGTGGGGGGGGGGCTGTCCGGTTAGATTAGGAGAGCCCATGGCAACCGTTGCTATGGGGGTTCGGTTAATTCTGGAATTTCTGTCCTGTGTCCTTTTTTTTTTTTGGATTTTTGAATTACGTTTATTTAGCGTTATGTACACATAAAAGAGAAATCACCCTCTGTTCCCACTCAACAGAAAACATGCACAAACCCAAGGTATATATGAAGGGAAGGGGTCCCAGCCCCAAGTTAGTGGTTGGGTGGGATGGTGCAATCCTGTAAGTCACAAGCCCCAGTCAGGAGAGGCCCGGACTGAAGTGTTCCGCGGGCTGTACCCCCTGCAGCTGGCCCTAAAATAAGCGTGCGCCATAGCCAAAGGTCTGTTCGAGGCCCTCAAAGTAGTACCGCTGCCAGCCCTGCCGTGTCCTCTCCTCCTCAGGGCCAGGGATGCCTCGGCCTTCCTTGCACAGCTCAGTCTCTCCATTCTTGTCAATGAAGGTCAAGGTGATGGTGGCAAAGAGCCCTTCTGGCCAAGATTTAAACCTCCACTTCATCACAATATGTCTCTCAGGGATCAAAGAGATTACAGCCTTAACTTTTATCTACAGAGCAGATCAGTGAGTTCTCCAGAGACATTGCCATCTACCAGGTGAAACTTGCCCCCTTTGTCTGCTTCTAACATTGCAGGAGCATGGGTAAAGGCCCGAACAAGCTCCTGGGTGGTAAAAACTCTATGGAGCTCCTCTGGTGATGTCAGGAAGGTTTCTCTAAGGGTGTTCTTACAAGTGGGGATTTTGACACCAACAGGTCTGGCCTGGGTTTTTGAAGGAGCAGGCTTAGCCTTGCGCCTCAGTTTTCAGTGCTGGCTGCCCGACTGGGTCTATTGCCTCTCCGTTCATTGTAGGCAAGATCATACCCCGCGTGAGCTCTGTTTTCAGGGTGCTGATGTAAATTCCCATTGCTTCTCTTAGCGGTTTCACCCCTTCTTCCTTCATTAAGGCCACGAGATTCATGTCAGGCTCACCCTTGACAGGGCTCACACTAATCTCCACTTCATCCACACTATTTTCGTCAGACGAGTTGGGGATCTCCACATGGCCCTTGTACTGCACCCCAGACTTAGAGGTACCTGTCCAGTTTAGTTTGACGCTCCACTCATAAAAGAAGATAAGTTTGCCTTTGCGACTGTAAATAGATGCCTCTCCATCAAGCTTATTCACTTCGGTCACCTCGCACTTGCCTTCCTCATCTTGCACACGCACTGCTAGGAACGGTGTTTTCAGCTTATCTGTGGACCAGTTTGAAGCATCTCTCTCTGTCCTGTGGAGACACAAAGGACACTTCTCATTGTTTCCCTGAACCCTTAATCAGCCATGCTGAGCCTCATGGGAGTTGTAGTCTTGTTGACTGACCTGCCGGATAACCGCAGAAGTGTCCTGTGTCATTGATATAGGGTGTCCTTGATGTAGGGCTGTATAGCAGGGGCTGAGAGCATGCCCTGTATTCTAATTACCGTCTGTATTGGTTTCAGATTCCTCCTTCAGGTTTTAAACCTGCCCTGTGGTAATAGGCAATGGTAGGCACACCAGGCCGGAGGGCAGGGGCCAGTCTCAGCACTTACCAGCCAAATTATTTGCTTGGAGTCAAAGATGCCCTTAGTACCTCTTCAGCACCATTATCTTCTCCAGCTTTTACTCTGACTGTAAGGTCTCGACTGTCACCTAGGGTCTTTTTTTTTTTTTTTTTTTTTAACATATTTATTGGAGTATAATTGCTTTACAATGGCGTGTTAGTTTCTGCTGTATAACAAAGTGAATCAGCTATACATATACATACATCCCCATATCTCCTCCCTCTTGCGTCTCCCTACCATCCTCCCTATCCCACCCCTCTAGGTGGTCACAAAGCACGGAGCTGATCTCCCTGTGCTATGCGGCTGCTTCCCACTAGCTATCTATTTTACATTTGGTGGTGTATATATGTGCATGCCGGTCTTAAACAGACTTCCCATTGCTCTGAGTTTGCATTAAAGCCCAGTGAAGGGAGTAGGGTTGTCCCATATTTGAGCTTAGAGTCTCTGTGGGAGTGCATCTTCAGCCATTCTCTCCTACAGTTTTATTTCCCTTTGCTTCCTGCCTCAAAGGACACATAAAATGCCCCTTTATAACAAGGCTAGATACCTTTGTCTTGGTCCCATTCTGCAATTCTCAGAACAACTTTTTATACTTCATACCTTAAAAATCACACTTCTAAATATTAATACCTTGAGTTTATAGCTTTGCTCATGAGCTGCTATCTGTAATTTACTTTAGAATGCTTCAGCATGGAGAGTGTGATATAAAAATGTGTGTTAGTTTAGCTACCCTAGGGGAAGCTGGCTACTCTAATTCCATTGGTGATCAGCTAGCATCATATCAGAAAGATCCTGCTCCAGAGGAAGTTACCATAAATACTTCCGTTTTCCATATCTTTGATCAGCAGTGAATTCGTCACTTGTCTTTCTTTTTTATTTTTTAAAATTTATTTTATTTTTGGCCGCGTTGGGTCTTTGTTGCTGCGCGTGGGCTTTCTCTAGTTGTGGTGAGCGGGGGCTACTCTTCGTTGCAGTGTGCGGGCTTCTCATTGCAGTGGCTTCTCTTGTTGCGGAGCACGGGCTCTAGGTGTGCAGGCTTCAGTAGTTGTGGCACGCGGGCTCAGTAGTTGTGGCTGGCGGGCTCTAGAGCGCAGGCTCAGTAGTTGTGGCGCACGGGCTTAGTTGCTCCATGGCACGTGGGATCTTCCCGGACCAGGGCTAGAACCCGTGTCCCCTGCATTGGCAGGCAGATTCTTAACCACTGTGCCACAAGGGCGGTCCCCAAATAAAGCATTTTGAAAGTTTTAAAAATTGTATACAGTTAAATATGTCTACCTTCTCTTTTACAGCTTCTAGGTTTCCCATTCTTGGTTAAGAACATCTTCCCATAAAAAGTGATATATGTCAATTATTTCTCAATGAAACTGAAAAAAAATTTTCCTTTATAAAAACAAAGAAAGAATATCTCCTCCATTCCTGGGTTGTACATGTAGTTTCCTGCATTGTCTTTTAAGATTAAAAAATATTTTTTTTCAGTCTTTAATCCAACTGGGATTTATTTTCATATAAGGTATGATGGGGCCCAGCTTTATTTTCTTCTAGTCAGATAAGTTGTGCCAGTACCATCTATTAAAGAAATCAACCTTTTACCACAAAACTAAAACACCACTTAAACTGTATACAGAATTCCCATGAATATAGGAATGTACCTCTGGATTCCCCATCCTGTTCTTCCAACTTATTTGACTATCTTTTTGTTGACAACTTATTAAACTGCACTGGTGTAATGCTCAATAAATTCTGAATATACTTTATGCTTGGAGTTGCTCACACAGCCAAAATTCATTGTCTCGTATCCCTTGCTGCTTGACACACATGGATATGACCTTGCCCCTGCCCAACACTAAGAAAGGAGGGGGGAAACAGGAGGCCTGGGCAGAACCCAGTTGTGGAGGCATGGCCTGCAGCAGCAGCTGAGTCAGGAGTTCAGGTCTGGGCATCCTCATGGGAGCTGGTGGGGGGGTTGTTTCTGCTCCAGCAGACTATGAGGCCAGGTGTTACTCCTGGTAGGTTAAGGGAATCTGGATCTCTTGTGCTTCCAGATTCCTTTTCAGCATAAACTAGCCAGAGGGGATTCTGGGTTTTACCACTAAGAACCCTGATGGATACAAGTCATTTTAAATTTTATTCTCATAACTGGTATTCATGAGGTGGGCCCCCTTGCCCTCTCTTGCAGCTGCTCGCTACTTTTTCTTACTTCATTTTTTTCAAATTATTTGTTTCCATAGTCTTTGAGGTACTTGAAAAATCTGTTTCAGTCTAACTGGAATTGAGCTGAATTTATATATTTGGGAAATATTGATATTTTTGTTTTCCAAATAAAGAAGGATAGTTTTTCATTTGTTAGATCGTTATTCTGTCCTTCAAAAAGACTACAGTTTTCATTTGGTCTTGTATCTTTCTTGAAACATTTATTTCTAGATACGGTAGTTATGGAAATTCCCTGGTTGTCCAGTGGTTAGGGCTTGGCACTTTCACTGCCGGTGCCCTGGGTTTGATCCCTGGTCAGGGAACTAAGATCCCACAAGCCGTGAGGCGCGGGCAAAAAAAAAAAAAAAAAATCATAGTTTTAGTTGTGATGTAATTGGATTTTTTTTTCCATTTCCTTTTCTAGGTGCTTATTCTAGTACATAAAATTCTATTGGTTTCGTGTATCTGCCACTTCAGCGTATTCTCTTCCTAGTGCTCATAAGCTTTTTATTAGAATCTCTTGGGTTTTCTAGGTATGAAAACAGGAAAAAATGATTTCTCTCTTCTTTGATGTTGTACCAATTTAAACATTTTTAAAAAATACAGATGGTTTCTATGTTTTTTTAAAAAATATTTATTTATCTATCTATTTGGCTGCGCCGGGTCTTGGTTGAGGCACGCGGGATCTTTTGTTGCGGCCTGCAGGATCTAGTTCCCTGACCAGGGATTGAACCCGTGCCTCCTGCATTGGGAGGACGGAGTCTTGACCACTGGACCACCAGGAAAGTCCCAATTTAAGCATTTTTTTAACTGTTCATACCTAAGACAATGTTGACTAGCAAGTAACCCTGCCTTGCTCTGACTTTAATAGATATGACTTTAGTATTTCACCTACTTCAAGTTTTTAAAATCTAAATTGGAATAGCTGTTGGATTATAATACTTCAGCTTAGTGTCACGATCATGTACTTTTTCTGCTTTAATCTTGCGATTAAATGAAATGTTAGATTTCTTGATATTATTATACCTGTTTTATTCTTTCGATAAATTTCTGGATTTTGATTGCTAATTAACAGAAATGCCCCCCGGTTTCTGGCATTTGGATGCGCCTTTCCTAGTTCCAGTGCTAAGGAAGGTTTTCTTCCATTGTTCATTATTGTGGTCATTTCAGTTTTGATAAGAAATGGGAAATAGCTCCAAATTTTCCCGGCAATGTATTTTTTAAATTATTGAAGACAGTTTAGAAGAGAAAGAAAGCATTCATAATTCCAGGGTCTTAAGTAGCTAACAGCTCTGGTTGTCCAGCCAGTAAACACCCTTGTGGTGTTTTTCAGAATGTCTGCAGCCCCCTCAGCCAACTTTGCAAGGAACCCTTGCCCTAAGGACACACGCTACTCTTCTGAACCCTGGGGGAAGCTCCTGTCTAGAAAAGAGCCTCGCTGCCCTCTTTCCCTGGGGAAACGCTGCCACGTAAAGCGTGCACTACGCAACTCCGAGGGCACTATTCATGTTCAGATTCACTGTGCGTATGCATATTTATTACAACAATTTCCCAACAGATGTCAGTGGAGTGAATCGAGGAAGCAGTAGCAGTGAGGCTGTCATGACACCCTTCCAAGACCAGGCTATGTGTTACCTGGGACCCCTACTCAGTTGTGGCCCCGAAAAGGAGCTGTGCCCCTGCTGGGCACCTGAGAGCAGCTAGTTTCATCCATGCCTCCTCAGCCCGCCCCTACACCCCGCCTTGGTCCTGTTACCTGACAACAACAAACAGCAAGCTCACCCCCAAGATCCCCCTACTGGTAATGTTCTATTTCTTAAGCAGAATGGTGGTTTCAGAGGTGTTCATTTTATTATGCTTTATAATTTATGTACATGTTACATATATTCATTTTGAATGCTTTGATACAATAAATAAAAAAGGAAAGCACACATACAAAAAAGAATGCCATTATCACGGGGATGACCTTGAATCTGCTTAAAATTTTCTTCAGATTAGCCTATTCATGAACCTCAGTATTGTTAATTAAGTAGGTAGCAAACATCTTATAATGTACCTCATATACCTTTTTTTTTTTTTTTTTTTAAACTCATATACCTTTCTTGATGGTAGGATTAGAAATCATTGTGTTAAAGTATTTAGAATAGTAACAGTGCCTTTTAATTTTTTAAAGATTACATTAGACACCAGGGTAACTTCTACTGAAAATTGTTATAATCTATACTTGCAGTGTAGGTGTGAAAGCAGGCTGCTAAGTTTTTTTAAGCCTCTAGGTCTCTAGAATTTCAAGCAGTCACTGAGTGGCAGAAATTTCTTCCACCATCTATTACATGTAAGTTGAAACACTATCAGCTGCTACTCTGAGCAGCATCCAAGAGATTTTAAAATTTCTGCTCGATTGGAAAAGCTAAAACCTGACCTTAAAAGTGACACTTGGCTGCAGGATATACACAACGTAGTCAACCCTGTGACAGAAGACTGCTAGCTGTTCCTGATAACCACTTCTCTGCTGCTTCCTCAGGAATGAATCCTGAAATGTTAATTTGGCCAATGACAGCCCAGGATAAACACTATTACTTCCCATCCCCCTCTGTAGCTAGTAGGATCAAGTGATTGAGTTTGGGTGGATAAGCCTGTGTGGTGTGAACAACTTGTAAGAAGTGTTCTTAAAGGAAGGGAGCAGAAATGCTCAGAGGAGGTTTCTAGCTGGTGCAGCTGTCTGCAACCGTGACATGAAAGCCACATGTTGAGAATGTGGAAGGGCAACACAGAAGGACCTTGGATGCCTGGCCCTGCAGAGTGTCAGAGTAGCCCTGGCCTGCTTTCTCAGGCCTGCTTTCTCTCTCTTTTTTTTTTTTTTTTTACATGCAAGAGAAATAAACTTCTATATTAAGTCACTGTTGTTTAGGACACAGCCATACTAATACCTAATGCCAAATTTGAGTTTAATTTCCTTAATTTAAAAGGTTGATACAAGTGATACACTACACCTGGTGGCAGTTACATCTACTGCTGTAAGATGGAAGCTGTTTCCCATAGAGAACACTGTGTCACGAACAGGGACATTTCAAGAGATGCTTCACTCCAAGTACCTGACTTGCCGGTGGTAAAGCCTGCAAGTACACCTACGGTTTCAGAGCATCAAGAACATTTGAAACGTTTAGAACCTATAGTTTAGAAACATCAAGAACATCAAAAAGTCACTGCCTTTAGACTAGCTTAGGATGCGAAGTGCCCTCCCATAAGAGAACCGTAAGGAGCAACTTAAATCAAAAATGGTTTGTTTTATTTACAATACTCAATGCATTTTACAAATAACATATTTGCATTCCCTAAGTCTTTCGGAAAGTAATTCCAGTTTGTGCAATGAGTTTATAGGAAAGTCTTAAGACATCTGTTAGACATCTTAAATTCTAAATTTTGAAAGATATTTCACACTCTATTAATAGAGGACTGTTTGTAATTAAGAAAAACTAAACTCTGTAGTTAAATATTGCCCTTCAATATCTTTAACCCAAGTACAAACTGGATTAGCCTATGAAATAATACCATTAGAT
Organism: Balaenoptera borealis; assembly: GCF_965194805.1. Taxonomy (NCBI): domain Eukaryota; kingdom Metazoa; phylum Chordata; class Mammalia; order Artiodactyla; family Balaenopteridae; genus Balaenoptera; species Balaenoptera borealis. The sequence goes on from NC_138876.1 coordinate 38,352,135, forward strand.
TCAGATGAGTCATTCCCACTGCCCGCCTAATAAAATGCATGCACAAAGTAAACACGGTCAATTACATTAATGACATTTTATTTCAATACTTGTTTTTTGGACTCTCTCAACTACTGTTTTGCTCAATTCAGGATACAGAGAGGTAGGATTCCAGTCTGGGGAAGTCCTAACCCACTACTCCTTGCTCCAGAACAGGGAAGGATTTTCATTCAGTTAAGTACGGGGAGACAGGTCAGGATGAGGGAGAGTTTTCAGTAGTTTCTCTAGGAGGCTTTGTTTGCTAATCAGAACAAGGGTCCCCTCCAGGCCTGACAAAGCCTGAAGGGATCACTTATCTCCCTACTAGTGGTTTGGGGAGCAACTAATCCAAGCCTCCAAAGGACAACAGGCTCCCCTCTCTCCTCTCTCCCCTGAATCACTACCTTGATTTTATTGCCTTCTGAGTTTATGTTGGAAACAGTTCCTCTGTTCAGACGCCAGAAACTGCTTTCATGTCACATAAACAACTTTATGGAACAAGAGCGATGAACAATGATACTTTGTGTAAGAGTTTGCATCTCATGCATGTGTAAGAGAATGAACTTATTAATTTTATCACTCATAGCTGCCATCTCTTAAAACATAAAAATCCATGCCCTAGTTCTTGAGCCAGAGAGAAGGGACAGGTATCTCCATCCTGGATCCACCCCAATTTAGCAGTGCACTTCTCCGTCTCCACACCGAATCTCCCCTCAAAAGATGGTGTTTCTAACACCTGGTGTTGGTGGTTGAATGAGAGATACTAAGCTGGAGAAATAAACTCCGACATTCGACATAGCCAACACAATTCTAAGATAAAGAAATGGTGAGGTAGAGTTGAGAGAGTTCAATTAAATTTTTTGAGCATAGATCTTTTGGCACATTCTAAAATTACACAGACTCCCTAATTCAATTCTCCTTTGTGATACCTTTACAAAGTGCTGCAATGTAGGAATCCTTGGATCTCTTTAGGAAGCATCTATATAAAGCGAACAGAGCACAGTCATTTGAAGAAATCCACTCCTGGCACTTTAGCTTATTTACCCCGATATTGAAGCAAATAAAAACAATGCTATCCATTTGCTGAATTTATTTAAACAAATCAATTTAGAAATATAGAATTAAACAAAACTTCTGACATGTAAACATACTGCCATGTTCCTGAAACAGATGTTAACACCTGATAAAAGTTAATAATCACTTGTTAGGAAAGCTGTCCATTAATAAGGCCAGTCTTCAGCAAAACTAAAAGCATTTTGTTTCTTTAGCTTTCCTAGTGTGACAATGCAATACTATCAAACCACAGTCAAATATAATAAAGACAAGATTGGATGGACAGATCAGTACCATTGGTTACAGCTGTTAAACAGTTTCATTCTTGGCGCCACAGGAAAACAATTAAGCCAATCACATCGAATAAATCATGGCTTTTTTTCTTTATCACAATTCACTAAGTGATGTTAATTATGGTCCTTGTCAAACACGTTGGTAAAGGCTATTTACAGTGTACATGGCTGAGCATGCACTATTTATAGTTACAAAGATACCTGCCAGTTTATTACAATAGAATTACACAGTGCCTGAAAATGGTGAAACATCTCACACATCATTTAAATCAATACAGTTTCAAGCAGGAAACGTTCCTTATTTGATCACGATTGCAATAATTACATGAAAATTCTTATAAAAACACGAATCCCCTTCAAGAAATTGATGCATATTCTACGCACTACAGGTTAAGGCAGTAAAAAAATGTATTCCTGATAACTGGAGGTCTTGACAATGTCAATTAAAGCTGTCTGACTTTAGTTTTTCATTCTCCATCATGTAATCAAAGTGCTGTCTGTATAACTAGTTTGTGAAAGATTTCATTTTTAAAGTCAAAAAAGTATTAGTAATGAAGAAGAGTTGATGCTGGAAAAAAAGTAATTGCTAGGGAGAGGAAAAAATGTAAGGTGGATTTTGCCTGAAAGTTTTCAAATCATCAACAAGAGCATTATTTGTGAGTCTGAACCTTAAAAGTATAAAACAAATACATATAGTTTACCTTTCTTAACTTAAAATATACTGTACTTTGAACAATTCAAGTAAAGTAAGACTATCAAAAATAACTTCATAAGCCATACAAGTGTCAACTGCATTTTGAATGTTTTAAGAACTTTTTAAAAATTGTAAACTAAACCATGACAGTTTAGTTAAACAAATAATAAATGACTTTTTATTTGCACTTGTGATTTCTTTAATACAAATTGCTACCAACAAATATGTAAAGATATGGCAGATTATGCATTTGATCAAAGCACTTTGATTTAAGCATAAAACAGATTCAAATGGTTTAAGTTCCGTGCATAAGATCCAAGAAGCTGCTTACTAATATGTAGGCAACCCTCTCTCTAATCAGAATCCTTTATTCCTCAGCTGCAGATGAGACAGGGCACAATCTGTTGTAAACAGGGCACTGTTGTAAAACCAGGATAATATTCTTAAATTAAGATCGTTGTTAGATTGAAAAGACTTTCCCCAAGTGTCTTCCAATTCTGCTGACCTCTTAATTTCATAAATTAACTTTCCTTTGATTCCATTTTTACGGTGGTTGTGTTCACAGTTTTGTTTTAAAAATCGGTTTAAATTTATATAAAACTCTGTACATGTTCACAAATTATTGCATAAACAGCATAATCTTCAAGACAGTGTTTGCAAACACATGTCCAATTCAGGAAAAAAAATATTCACGTTTCCCGTCTGGCTTTTTTCTTCTTTTTTATTTGTTTGGGAGATTCCCAACTAGTTTCAGACTTGGCTAAAAGGCAAAAAAAAAAAAAAAAAAAAAAGAGAGAGAGAAGTTAGGACAGTAAATACTGTTCTGTTTCAAAAATATGAAAGTATCAATAAAAACATGCTTTGAAATCCACTAATGATGCTTCAAATTTTATGTCTACATTTTCAAGTTCTAGTTACATGTTTTTAGGTTATTCTCTGGCTGCCTTCCTCTTTTCCTTTCCTCTGTATTATTTGGTTTAACGATATGGATGATATTTCATCAGTTTTGACCTAGAAAAACCATTGTTTAAAAGACTCAATCTAAGTAATAAAAGTGAAAGTGGGTAAAATGGACACTAAAGGTAGCTAAAGGGAGAAAAAGAGGTGAAAAAAAAGGGCACAGGACAATTTGCAGTCTCAAGAACATGTGCACAGAAAAAGGGAGGGACTGGGCGAGTAAGGGTAGGCATAGCCCTCCTTTGTGTATGTCCTTGGCCACCTATTCTTGCCTGAAGTGACTTCAGCTCCCTGGCCCTCCCAACTGAGGTCCACAAGGGTCCAAGGAATCTAGGCTTTGCAAAGGAGGAAAGGGATGCTGTAGTAAGTAATCCATTAGACTTCTAAGACAGTAACACTTATAGACAGTACAGAGAACACCAAAAGAACCAAAAATGAGAATTACTTACTCTGTGAAGGAGGCACACTATTTTGCTTAGTATTCGACTTGGATTTATCTGTTTCTTGTAGCATCGGTGGCACTTGGGAAGAGCTCTTGTCAGAATCACTTTTTGATAAAATAACAGATGGCTCGGTAGAAATAGCAGGTGGAAGAGTCTTGATAGGCTATTTTGAAATGAAATTATCTTAGATTTTCATAAAAAATTTCAAATAAAAATAAGTATCATAGTAATACAAGAGGCTGTATAGCAGTAATATGAACATGGTTGCCAAATAATTTATCAGCAGAAGCGCTACAACTCATGCCTGCCCTCTAGTGACATATAACCAAATAAGTCTTTATTTACAATATCCACAAATACAGGTTGGGATAAAAATGGATAAATGTGTAAAATCACAAGATGTTTACTGAATTTCACATAAGAGTGAATAATTCCATTTTCATTAACTTTTACATTTTTCTTTTTCATTACAAGTAACAGGATTTTTTTATGTTTTGGTATTCAATGGTTCTGTCCACTTCCCACTAACTCTCACCTCCTCAAAACCTTTTCATGTGAAGGCAAAAAGAAAATAGCAAATTTCTGAACTACCAGTAGGTGATACTCCCTTTTGTCCTTCTCAAGAGTTAGGGATATCTCAAAGAGCAGCAGCAACAGGTTCAGTTTCCTCTCCAAGGAAAAAGATGGCCTCAGATACAGCAGGCTATGGCTACTAGTCTTATCTATTAAAGCAACAAGTAAAACTCAGGTCCAAATCGTCAGAGTTCTATTGAGTCTGGTAGTGAAATCATAATGCGTAGGGCCTGAACTCTTGAATCTTCCTTCTCCTCTGCAACCTCAGAGCAGAGACGTAAACTAACTGATTTGCCTGAATGAGGCCTGTTTTTTTTTTTTTTTTTTTTTTGCCTGTTAATGAATGTTCAGGACAGGTAACAACAGAAACCCCAACACTTACAGTGCCTTGAGGCTGTAATAGATGAGTAAGAGATCATCTCACCCTTTAGCTCTACCTGTGATGATTATTTTGGATATAGAAACAAGGGTAAGTCATGCTTCTCTTGCCCCTTGTTCTTCCAGGCTCCATGGGTTCAAGAAAGCACAATGGGAAAGGAAACAAGAGGAAGATGTGTGTACCCAGGTAACTACTAGGATTCCTTCTTCCTATTTCAGGTATCTGAAGCTGCAGTTATGTTGCTTGGTTCAACTTTAATAATGTTTCCTGTATTTATTTCATACCCAAAAGTTTTAGTACTCATTTTAAATCTCTTTCCCTCCCCATTCTCTCACTTACCTATATTAAATCACAGAAGGACTCAAATATCCTTTACAAGATGGCTTCTGAAAATGACTTATTAAGTAAAACATCAAAATGTCATATGACCCTTTGCAGTCTATTAAATTTATGTATGTATTTTTTAAAAAAATTAATTTATTTATATATTTTTGGCTGCGCTGGGTCTTCGTTGTTGCACGCAGGCTTTCTCTAGTTGCGGCGAGTGGGGGCTACTCTTCATTGCGGTGTACAGGCTTCTCATTGCGGTGGCTTCTCTTGTTGTGGAGCACGGGCTCTAGGTACGCGGGCTCTAGGTACGCGGGCTCTAGAGTGCAGGCTCAGTAGTTGTGGCGCACGGGCTTAGTTGCTCTGCGGCATGTGGGATCTTCCCGGACCGGGGCTCGAACCTGTGTCCCCTGCATTGGCAGGCGGATTCTTAACTACTGCGCCACCAGGGAAGTCCTATGTATGTATTGAGACTGCATTCTTTTATGTCAAAATACTCTCAGGGAATTAAAAGCATCAAGTCCAAATAGGAAGTATGGTTAAGATTTTTAGTACCAGACTGTTACAAATTCTTTCTCTTAACAGTAATTCAGGTTCTTGTGTAAAGCTGTCTCATTAAATATGTAAGCTCCACAGAGGCAGAGATTTTTTTGTCTGCTTTGTTCTTTGATGTGTCCCCAGAATCTTAAGTAGTGTGTGGCATTGTGTTAGGTTCTCAATACATTTTTTGAATGAGTATATAAACGAACCATGCAGAATTTCATGGTCATTCATATTTCTTATATTTCTATATGATATAACTTACCAAATTAGAAATCAGACTTTAAAGAGCTATGGTCTTTGTGTCACTGGTCTAGACCTTTTGTAAAACGGTCCCTTCTGACATATCAAAATTTTCCACAGATGGCACACAGTTCAAGACACTGTCAGCAAATTTTAAACAAATGTTACATTCTGAGAGGTCGGACCATAGTCACGTTATATTATGTGCATGCTTTTGGGGGAGTGGAACCAGTCACATTTTCTGTAAGGCATCTATCCCTTGTATGCCTAGATATTTAAGAAAAAAATACAGTCTAGTGGCTCTCTCTAGTTTGGCCTCTGATAGTTATGGGACTTGGGCCAACTTATTCAACTTCTCTAAACTCATTTATATAATGGTTTGCACCTTTCTTGTGGGGTTGTTGTGAGGGCAATTTGGTGTATTTAAAATGTTTAGCATGGGCCTCCATAAAATATTACTATTAATACAATTCTCAAGTCATCAAAATTGTATTCCTTACGTATCAGAAAGTTACCTGGCTGTTTCTGATGAGTGCTTCAGCTGGGTCACTAGTGCTTATGGTCTTCGAAGAAAAAGCTTTTTCCTGTTTTGCACGGACCTTAGAGGTATTCACTGGGAGCTCTTCTCTAATCTCTTTTTCTAATTCTTCTGTGTCCTACAGAGAAAAGTAGTGCATTAGATGATACAAATCACTCATTCTTACTAATTAAAATCTATTTGGTTTATAGTACTACTGTCCAGAAGGTATTCCAAGAAGATAATTTTATTTCAGAAACTGCCCAAATGGCTTAAAAGAGCATAAAAAAATAATTATTCAAAGAATTTTAACCATAGGTACGTTTGGAATATACGTTCATCATCCCTGCTTTCCTCAGGGATTTAAATCAACTGTGAATTAAAAAACAACACACTCACATCCCCAAATGGGAACCATTTAATTTACTAAACCAAACAAGTATTTTTTTCCTTTTAGAAAAAGTACACGGGGAATTAGGTGCTACTTTAAGACTTTAGAAATAGCATTTCACTTAATGACTTCTTCAAGGAATGAAATATTTATAGGTAAGTGCATTTTCTAGATAAATTAAGCTTACACAGTAGAAAGGACACAGATAGGAATTTCAATTTTGGCCATGCCACAACCTAGCTAAGTCAAGGACAAATGCTTACATCAAGGACAAATCTTTGATTTCCCCAAACTGCAGTTTCCTCAACTGTAAAATAAAATTTGTGTAGATAATTTTTATGGTCTTTTCCAAGTTTAAACATTTCCATTCTTAGGTCTTCAAACTTTTTAAAAGACATTACGTGCTTAGGTATGTGAAATAAGTATGAATTAGAATATATTAAATAGGACTATCATTGTGAATGGTAAGGAAAAAAAAAATTCCAAAACGTAATCATTTATGCATAGGCTACTCTGTGCTATACACTTTACACAGAACTTCATGGATATCTCATTTAATTCTCAAAGCAACCTATGCAGTTAAGGAACTTGTGCAAAATACAACAAACAAACAAAAAACAACGCAGTAAATGGCAGAACTAAAATGTGAATACACATCTGACTCTAAAACCTGTATACTTATTCACTATATTTAAAAAACAGATCAAACATTTTTTTAAAAGGAATATCAGAATACCAAAGGAACTTTCACAATTTAATGACCTTTGCCAATTAAGTTGAAATTTAAGGAATACATCTACCCCACAAAATTTCCTTGAAAAGGAACTCACCTAATCTACAAGCCAGAAAAGCAGTATTAGTAAAGGCCATAGTATGAATCACAGAAATCCAGAAAAAGTCTGGCTAAATGGATTTCAGATAGTATTACTAACAAAGTATGGCTATCAATAACATTTCTCATCAGCTAGTTCAGCTAACAAGAAAAGCACACCTACTATATAGTTTTTGCTTTTATGTCCATTGATCTTAGTTATGCTAACCTTAATGCCCACCTATTATTACTGAGAAAAAGCTAATATTGATAATGGATTGGTATCATTTATGAAGGGTTGTGCTTCGCACAACAAAACAGAACTGAACACACACTTCTTTACACAGTCATGCAGAAATCTGTTCCAAATAGAATACGTAGGAAAAGTACAATGTAGCCTATCCTCTAGAAGTTTTGGTCATCGCCTACATTGAAAGGAATGAAGACAATCAGCCACATGGTTATAAGGAAGAAATAAGATTTTCATAAGTTGTAATGTAATAGTGATAATGCTTTCAAAAACAAATCCATGCGTATTTCTAGTAATCTAGTACATTTGAAATTAAAATATCTTTGTTTTCCTCTATATAATGATCTAAAAATACTTTCCCAGATAGGAAAGACCAAAGAAAAGAAAAGGAAAATGCAGGAGTGATATAAATAGAAAGTTTCTGTTAGAAGCCAAAAAATCAGGAAAGGATACCAAGTGGAACAGCCAGCAAACTCAGAGTCAAGGGAAAGACTCCACTTGTTATGCGCATGGTTCTCCTAAATGTGCTAAAATTCTAATTTGCTAAATTCCATTACTCAAAGAATTTCTTTCTGTATGTGTGAAATACTGTACCCCCTGTTCCATTTCATCATAATATAAACTAAAATGCATCTAATTTAGAATTTTAGTTATTTGCTTTTGGTTTATACCTTTGATATTTTCTTTAGAGCAATAACATTTTTATTACAGCATGACATATAAAATCTTTAAAACATTCTATGACTTTTCAAATGCTTCTCAAGTAAATTTGATGTCTCACATGGTGTCTTTATACCTCTACACTTTCTTAGCATCTGCAAATCATCTTTTCACAAGTCAGCAGTAGGCGCTTGATGAATGATGTCTGTTGTTTTATACTCTACCTGTGCAGGAGAGTTATCTTCACCTTGCTTCTTCTTTTTCTTTTTTTTCTTTTTAGATTTCCCTGTTGGAAGAGCTCCCTCTCCCTTTTCTTTATCATCATCTGAAACCTGATGTTAAAAGCAAAAATACTGAAGTGAACCAACTGGTTAAGTTTTCATTATTCAGAAAATTATTATGAAATAATTCATCAGGTGCAGTCTTTTTCTCCCAAATTCTGAATAAGAATTAGTAACAATAAAACTGATCTGAAATCACATACTCAAAAAATAACAAAAGTGCATGGAACTTCACTCTTCTATTACGATAAACCCCTTTTCGTACATCTTTCATCACTCACTACATGATCAATTAGACAGCTGTGCAAACCTTGGTTTTTAAAAACTCGTTTCTTAGGTAATTTATTTTATTTAAACACAGAACTATTTGCATTAAAATTGAACTTGACCCTGTTAAGAGAATGACAAGCTACAGAGTAGGAGAAAATATTTGTAAACCACATATCCAACAAAGGACTTGTATCTAGATTATATAAAGAACACTCAAAATTCAACAGTAAACAAATAAACAATCCAATTAGAAAGTGTGCAAAAGATACGAACAGACATTTCACAAAAGACATTAGAAATGTTCTGTATCTTGACTGTATCAATGTCAATGGCCTGATTTTGACACTGTACTATGCTTTTGCAAGATGTTACCATTGGGAGACACTGGGTAAAGGGTACAAGGGATTTTTCTGTATTATTTCTTACAAGTACATGTGACTCTGGGACTTCCCCGGTGGTCCAGTGGGTAAGACTCCGTGCTCCCAATGCAGGGGCCCTGAGTTCGATCCCTGGTCGGGGAACTAAATCCCACATGCGGGCCACAACTAAGAGGTAGCATGCCGCAACCAAGAAGCCCACATGCGGCAACTCTGAGCCTGCATGCTGCAACTAAAAGATCCTGCATGCCGCACTGAAGACCCAGCACAGCCTAAATAAATAAATAAATAAATAAATATTAAAAAAGTACATGTGACTCTATAATTACCTCAAAAGAAAAGAATTAAACAAATTGAATTTGAGAAGGAATGTCATTGAAAGTAATATTCTGCATGACAAGAATAGCAAATTAGAATTGTTAAATTAGTATGAATGATATTTCTTCACACATACCATATAGCTGAGTTTTCTATGGAAAAGTGCTTTTAGCTTATTCTGTACAGATGACAGCCAAGATTCTTAGACTCTACTTAAAGGGAGAGATGATATAGCTAACTTGCTATTTCTCTGCTCAGCACCACAGTCATCAGGATGATTTTGGAGGTCTCATGAACCATCAAAGAGTTTACAGAAATTACTAGCAGATGGAAAAACAAAACCAAACCAAATCCTGCACAAATCCTGCTAAACTTAGCTAAGAGACTTTCTGTCCAAGTTGGTTGCTAGTTGTGGAGAAACTTCCACAGAAGTTTTTACCATAGGCTCACAATGATTAAAATGTCATATGAAAAGATGTATCCTCTGAAGGATATTCAGGTCACAAGGACTCTGGTCAGTCTGCTTCTCAGCCAATTTATAATCCATCCATACTGTCTATGGCTGCTTTTGCACTAGTGCATGGCCTTTTAAATAAAAGTTTGCTGACCCCTGCACTAAAATCTCTCCTATCATTAAAATACAAACGACCCCAACAAAACCCTTCGTCATACTACAGTTTGCTGTTATCCACTACTTCTCCATCCATACCCAAACTTGCTTAAGAAAAAAAATCTTTTTAAAAAAATTATTTATTTATTTATTTGGCTGCGCCAGGTCTTAGCTGCAGCATGAGGGATCTAGTTCCCTAAGCAGGGATTGAACCTGGGCCCCCTGCATAGGGAGCGTGGAGTCTTACCCACTGGACCACCAGGGAAGTCCCAAGAAAAAAATACCTTATTATTTTTTAAGCATCATTTTACTCAACTTACTCCGACTGGCTACTAGAGTCCAAGGTTTCTAATGAAACTGCTCTAAATTACCAGAGAGCAAATGTCTCAGCCTCTGTGTCCCAGAACTCTCCTCCCTCAGTTTCTTTCACGGGCTTAAAACTTGGGAGTTCCCCAGATTTCTATGCTCATTACATTGCTCTTTTCAACTCTATAAAATTTTCTACACATTTCACTCACCCTCAAAGTTTTAACAACCATATACTAATAACTTCCAAATACAAATCTTCTCCCAAAGCTTTAACCCGTTGCAACCAACTTTTCTTAGGCCTATCTACAAAACACCTTGCATCTAACACATCCCAAACTGAACCAACGATCTTTCCCCCAATTAAGTAGCTTTTGCTTTCTCTGTTGGGAGCACCACTTTCACCATCCCAGTTACCTAAGCTACAATTCTGGAAGTCATTTTTGATGATTCTTTCTCCAATCAATTCTAACCATATGTTCTGTTGATTTTGCTTCAATTTATTTTTCAAATCTGTCCTCTACTCTGTATACCATTCTTACCACTACTGTACAGGACTACTAGAACAACCTCTAAACTGGTATTCCTGCCTTTATTCTCATTATGCCTCCACTCCTTTTTCTACATTAATTGCCAGAGTAGCCAAAACAAAAACAAAACCCAAAGAACCCACAAAAACAAAAAAACCCCAAATCAAACCAAAACCAACCAAACAAAAACACCAAAAACCAAAAAGCACACCACTTTAGATTAAAATTCTTCCATTATTTATAGGACAAAATCCAAGTCTTTTTTTAAAAATTAATTAATTAATTAATTTATGGCTGCATTGGGTCTTTGTTGCTGTGCACGGGCTTTCTCTAGTTGTGGTGAGTGGGGGCTACTCTTCATTGTGGTGTGCGGTCTTCTCTTTGCGGCGGCTTCTCTTGTTGCGGAGCATGGGCTCTAGGCGCGCGGGCTTCAGTGGTTGCAGCACGCGGGCTCAGCAGTTGTGGTTCATGGGCTCTAGAGCGCAGGCTCAGTAGTTGTGGCACACGGGCTTAGTTGCTCTGTGGCATGTGGGATCTTCCCGGACCAGGGCTCGAACCCGTGTCCCCTGCATTGGCAGGCGGGAAATCCAAGGTTTTAAACATGACATTCAAGGGCTTGTAGAACCTGGTTTCTGCTTCCCTTTCCAATCTCATTTCTGACCACTCTTTGCTACACATTCTGCTTTTACCTCTGGGATGCCTTTGCTAAAATGCCGAAGTGCTTTCATAATACCTAACACATTATAACATTACTTTTATCTTCCAGTGTGCCTGTCTCCCTCCTCTCCTCCCTAACTAGACTGTAGGCTCCTCGAAGGCAGTAATTGTGTCTTGTTTCTCTGTTAGCACAATACCTGACCCATGGCAGATGCAATTAATGTCTGTTGAATAATAATGGCCCTAGTATCTTCAGAGCCTCTCTGACTTTTCACCCTTCTTTCTATAACCAACCAGTAGAAAAGTTCAATCAGTAGCTTAATGTCTCTTGTAAATAACCACTTCCATTTACTTTTCAAAGTTATCAACTTAGTTCATTATCTCCTCCTGATTCATGCAATCAAAATAGTACAAAATAGCCTCCCAAACCAGTCTTCTCATTTTTGTTATATCCAGCCTAATTTTTCTTTTTCAAAAAATTTATTTATTTATTTATTTATTTAGGCTGTGCCGGGTCTTAGTTGTGGCACACAGGATCTTCGTTGCAGCATGCAGAATCTTTTTTAGTTGCGGCATGAGTGATCTTTTTATTCTTTTTATATATATATATATATATATATATATATATATATATATATATATATATTTATTTATTTATTTATTTATTTGGCTGTGTTGGGTCTTAGTTGCGGCACGCGGGATCTTTGTTGTCGTGTGCGGGATCTTCGTTGTGGCACACGGGATCTTTTTTTAGTTGTGGCATGCGGGACCTTTAGCTGTGGAATTTGAACTCTTAGTTGTGGCATTTGAACTCTTAGTTGCGGCATGTGGGATCTAGTTCCCTGACCAGGGATCGAACCTGGGCCCCTTGCACTGGGAGTGCAGAGTCTTAGCCACTGGACCACCAGGGAAGTCGCGGCATGCGGGATCTTTTAGTTGCAGCATGAGGGCTCTTAGTTGCAGCAAGCATGCAGGATTCTAGTTCCCCGACCAGGGATCAAACCCGGGCCTCCTGCATTGGGAGCTTGGAGTCGTACCCACTGGACCACCAGGGAAGCTCCCAGCCTAATTTTTCTAACCCTAGCAATGATTAGGTTATCCCTAGTTTAAAAGCTGTCAGTAGGTTCTCATTACTTCTAGAATTCCATAAAAATGTGGCAAGGTATATATATCACTCATTTCATCTATTTATTCATTTACTGAATGTGAAGCATGTTTTGTAGCTCTAGTTTATAGAGCTACAAAAATAAAAACTTCACGGTCCCTTTCTTTAAGGAATGAAGCCTAGAAGGGGAAGACTGACATACAAAAACAATTGATCCTACCACCAACTGATTCCACACGTGTATTATACCTCTCCACCAAACATGTTACTTTCCTGCCTTGGTCCCTTTTTCATAAGGTTCTCAGTCTTATCTTGCTATGAAGTTTTCCTTAATTTTTCATTGAGAACCAATCTACTCTTCTCTAAACACACTAAACAGTTGGTAGGCTGTTATAATAATTCTGATGAGGACAGGAATTGTGCGTTTTTTTTTTCTTATCAGTATATAATAGTGCTTTCCACATAGTAGAATCCTCAATAATTTGTGGAAAGAAGAAACAGTAATAGAGAGAAGGCATGCGGACATAAGATGACTGAAGCAAATATGATTAGAATGTCTCTCTGAAGCAACTCTACCCCTGGATATATTTGTAATACGGAATGTAACCCTTAATAATTCCAGTACAGTTGACTGCACAGAGAAATAAACATACCCACCAATCCCTTTACTCACTTTTTGATCATCAGGAATTGGTTCCTGGGACTTCTGCAGTGAAGCTCTTTCTTCACCTACCCAATTTCCCCACTCTTCTGCTGGCGCATTCCAATCAGAGCTGGGATCAGCAGAAGACATACCATCTAAAATTTAACAGTGTGAATTAGGCATCTGTCATTTCTGCCAAAAACTAAATGCAAAACCCAAAATTCCTTATGTTGAACTAAGCTGTAATTTTAAACCACTGCTCTTCTTCCTCCCAAGTACATTTTAAGAGCTAGGAAAAATACCCAATAACATGACGGTAAAAACCTTTACCCAACTTCTGCTGGGCACATCATATGACTAGATGGAATGTCTAAGAAACTCCAGAAAACTTATGAATGAACCATTTATTCCACTCTCGCTACTTCCTTTATTATCAAAGGAAGTTTATCCCCTGAATTTGCTTTCTTTTCACTGTTTATGTCTAACTTCGTCTAGGACTTGGTCATTTTTTCTGATTCTTCCCCTCAGGGTATAAAATGAGTCAGTCTCTAAGAGTAGTGCCAAAATCACGCTCCTCCCCTCCTTATGAACTGTTTAAGATTAGGTTCTTCTTCAAATTCACCAAGTCATGCAAAATAGTCAACCTCTTCTTTTTCTCCTCTTTTTTAAAAAACACTTTACCTTCTTATATTTTTTCAGATTATTCAATGGTACTTTTATCTTTCCAAAATATGTGAGTCACTTTCAGGGCTTCTATCACCCTCTTCTCAAGAATAATTTTTTTTTTTTTTTTAAGAATAAATTTCTAATCTAGACTTCCAAATTCTTTCACTCTAGGAAGCACTGAATTTTCACCTCCTTTGGGAAGCTATCACTGGCTTATTCTAAAAGAGAAAAACAATCTTTGGCTTTACCCTGGTTAGATAAGTAGCTCTCAAAATTAATTCTTCCCTCCTCTCCCTGGACATCATACACATCCATATATACATCTATAATAACTACTTAATGTTAACATAACAGAAGTTAGGCTTTATTTCTAAATGGTTAACAAGTCATTCTAACATTGCTCTTTATTGAAAAAAAATCCAACCTTTCCCCAATTAACGCCAAATGCTACTTTTACCAAATATTAAATTCTTAAATATATACTTCAGTCTGTTTCTGGAATTTCTGTTCCAGTCATCTATTCCTGTCATACAAAATATAACTTGTAATACATTTTATTATCTAGAACAACAAATCTGCCTGCATTACTCCTATTTTCTTCACTATTCTTATTTTTCCACATGAATTCTATTATTTTTGTTTAGAGGGGACGTATTATTATACAACCTCATGAAGACTTTTAAAAAAATCTATGTTTTGGATAAATATATTATGATCTGGGAAAATGCTCATAGAATAAAAATCATAGACAAAATTGCCTGTGCAACATGATCCCAAATTTATAAGAGGAAGAGATAAAAGAAAAGAATACATTAATAATAGATACATCTTAACAATGGAGTTATAGGAATTTCATCTTATTAAGTACTTATTAAATACTAGAACTTGAGCTAGACAGGTAACAGAGGTACAAAAATGAGTATGAAATAATCCCTCCCCACATGGAGCTCACTGTCTACTCAGGGATGAAGATAAGTACAACAATTAAGTACAGAGTGACAGATTCTGTCATGGGAAGTGCGAAAAGGGAGAAGAGGGGCTAAACCAGTAGAGGATGGGGAGAGACTGAAAACATCATAAGCAAGAATTCATGGTCCAGTAGAGGAAAAACATGGAACAACTGAGTACAAGTGTGAAATGTGTTACAAAAAAGGAAGTCCCTTCCTATATTTCTAAATTTACTACCATGAGCAGGTATCCAGAGCCAGTATTACATAGTAACAGCATAGAGGTTAAGAGCATGGACCTCAGAGTCAAACAGACCTATATCTGAATATTGCTCTACCACTTAATAACTATGTGATTTTGGTCAAATGTCTTAATCTTAATTGGCTATGTACCAACTTCATAGGATTGTTGAAAGGATTATATTAGATACATGTAAAGCAGTTCAGAGCAATGCAGTAAGTGCTCAATAAATGGTACCTACTGCTTTTAATATATCACTGATGACATTAACAATAGAAAGACAGTTTCTAAGCTATCAGGCATACACAATTAAGAATTTATTTCTCACAATCCTGATAAGTCTCTCCATAAGATACACTTGGTTATGTTTTAATGTAGAAGTCATTTTTATAAGTAAATATGTATGTAGCATGAGACCTCCGGTACTAGAAGTATGGGACTTCCCTGGTGGTCCGGTGGGTAAGACTCTGTGCTCCCAATGCAGGGAGCCCGGGTTTGATCCTTGGTCAGGGAACTAGATCCTGCATGCACGTCGCAACTAAGAGTTCACATGCCACAACTAAGAAGTCCGTATGCTGCAACTAAAGATCCCACATGCCGCAAGGAAGATCCCGAGTGCCGCAACTAAGACCCAGCACAGCCAAAAAAAAAAAAAAAAAAAGTATCTAGTAGATGTCTGGAACCAACCGCTCATCTTACACCAAGCATTTATTAACAATATTATTAGGAGATTTGAATGCCAAAGCTGTCAATTGTTTTGCTTAAACCTCACAAATAAGACACCCAGATTTGGAAAATTGCTGTCCATAAGCCAGGTCTCTTAGGGCTTCCTGTCGGAAAAAAACCTTTGTCAAAAAAAAAAAAAAAAAGTTTAAGGAAGTGAATGGGCACTATTTAACATACAAACTCTTTTCTTAATAAATATGGTGGTGGTGGTGGGGGGGGTTAGGGATAAAAATCTAGTAAAGTACTCGGTAAAATTATCTTTTTTTGTAGAAGTCTTAGACAGCCATAAAGTTTGAGGAGTAACTGTAGCCTATGTTTCAACTTCTATCAGAACATTAATAGAAGCATAAATCTCTACAGGCTTTATAAAGCTTTATGGTGATTTTTCCACGTTTATTGATTTCAGGTTGGTTTTTATATAATTTTTAAATTAACTGGGATCAAATAAAACTACTCCCCCCCGCCGCCCCTCACCCTCGACCTATGGGATTTTAGTTCTCCGACCAGGGATCTAACCGGGGCCCTTGGCAGTGAAAGTGCAGAGTCCTAACCAGGGAATTCCCCAAATAAAATTACTTTAAATCAACAGATCAATCAACTAAGCCTAAAAATTGTCACCAGGAGACAACGCATAATTCTTAAGGTTCATGGGCCTCATGAACCTTAGTTTATTAGCACCAAGTATACATATACTTGGTGCTAATAATCTTCTTAGTTTCCTGGAAACTATGTAGTACAGTTTCATTCATAGCATAGTTCCCTCCATTTATAGAGTAATTTCTCATTTCTTAAAATTCTCCCATTAGTTTGCCAAAGTCTTTCCAAAGAGCTTTGTATTAGCTGTCTTTTCAAAATGGTAAGGCATTTGTCTCTCCATTGAATTTGCTTGTGAAATAATGTTTTAGGTTTAAGCATCCCATAGCTATTTTCCTTTTTATCTCAGTAAGAAAATGGTTGTCAGCTGTTTCTGGTCAGAACTTAACTCAGCATTAACTTTAATAAAATAAAACAAATATGACAGAAAGAATTTCTCCAGTGTTTAAACAGATAATTTACAAATTAACCCCACTGAGTAGACTAATTATGCCCCTAGAAGAATATCATCAATAGCATCACAGCACTTACTGAATATTTACCATGTATCAGGCAGTGTTCTAAGGGCTTTATAAATATTATGTCACTTAATCCTCTCAACAAGTCTGTGGGGGAAGAAATATTATATTTACAGATGATGAAACTGAAGCACTGAAAAACAATGAAGCTAAGATTCGAACCCAGGTAGTCTGTCCTCAAAGCCCATGCTCTCAACCCATTCACTATGCTGCCGTTAATTCTTTCACCCTGGTGTGCCAACAAAAACAAAATTCTATTCAAAATCTGACTTTTTACAGGGGTTGTGATGATATTGTTCCTTTATGGTCAAGATAATTGAATGATTAACATCTGTCTTTAAAAAACATTACCTTCTGTACTTTAGCATCTTTAACTTTATTTAAAAATTGTTTTTGGTCTCAATGCGCGGCATTCGGGATCTTAGTTACCCAACCAGGGATCAAACCTGTGCCCCCTCCAGTGGGAGCGCAGAGTCCTACCCACTGGACTGCCAGGGAAGTTCCAGCATCTTAACTTTATATTCAAGTGCTTGGGTAAATTCAATGCCTTTCTGCTAGATAATGATGTTTATGCCTCAAACCAGAGGGTCAATATATTAATCATATCACATTGTTAAATGTAAAGATAGTATATATATACTTTGTGGATTAGTAATCTCAAATACTTCATGCATTACTATAAATTTAGAAGGAATAACTAAATTCACTGAGTACCAAAATTAGCGACATTAAAGAAGATAACACAAAAAATAAAATTCACAGAGAAAATGAGGTTAAAGAGTAACTTTGGACTGAAAAGACTGCCAATACAGCATAACAAACAAAAAAGGCGTTCTGATACTTATTACTTAAGTACAGAGTCCCATGGATATGTTTATTTCAGTCTCTTATTTATCAGCCAATTGTGTTTTTCATTATCACAAGAATAAAAAGATAAAAGTAGAGCTATTCTTTCCAAGCAAGGAAGCCTAGAGCCCTGTTTGCTCCATTTTCCTCAGCTTCAACCCACAGCTGCCCAAGACACCTCAGTGCTATTTTCTTACAATCACTCCTCAATTCTATTTTGCACATAGCAGATCATTCTTCCGGAAGTACACTGTTTCCTCCCCCGCCCCCCACAAAACAGTGCTTTCACATCCTTGTAATACTTTGTATTTATCTGATACTTTATAATTTTCCAAGAGCTTTCATGTTCATTCCCTCATTAAAACCTCACAACACTCTATGGAAGTAGATAGGAAAGATTATTTGCTCTGTTTTACAGGTCAATTAATCTAGATTCCAAGATAAGTGACAAAGTCCAAGACATATGAGGTACTACGCTTTAAAGTCAGGACGAGAACTGGGATCTACCTTCTGAACTAGTACTCTGACCCTTGGCTCCCTAATACTTAGCCAGCAATTCAAGGCTCTTCACAATATGGTCCTTCCTAATATACCTTTCCAATCTCACCTCCCTCAACTGTGCTTCAACTAATCTAACAGAGACTAGTCTAAGACTAATCTTTGGATTGTGTTGCAAGCATACCTTCATGATTACAATCATCATCGAGGCTGTACCATGCAGTGGTTAAGAACATGAACTCCGGGGGCCAGACTACCAAACTTTGATACCAGCTCCTCCACTTAACTGTGTGGCTGGGGAAGATTAGATAATTTTTCTTTACCTCAGTTTCTTCAACTGGAAAGTGTGGGAAAAAAATAATACCTACCTCACAGAATTGTACTAAACAAGCTAATAACATGCATAAGACTTAAACCATCTAGATCAGTGCCTGGCACAGTCAGGTGTTTGCTTTTATTATCATTATGACTATTGAACACCTGTGTATAAAACACTGCAGTAGGTACTGAGGATAAGGAAAGTCAATGAGAGTTCCTGTTTCCAGAGGGTTTTAAATTCTAAGATTTAATGTTGTGGGGAAAAAAAAAAAAAAAATCTGTCTTTTTTTTTTTTTTAAATGAAGATGGTATGAACTTTCTGAACATGAAAACCATATTCTTCTTTTTCCCTTCCTCTTTTTTTGTGACTCTTGCCTTTAACTTTCCTATGCTTCTACTGGAAATTAGACTAAGAAAATGGTTTTCTACCAATATAAAAACGTGCATACCTCATGAATTCAAAGCCATTCCCATATATTCTATTTACTCTATTATATTAAAACTAGGAAAAGAAATAGAACATTCATTTAAAACAATTTAAAAACTAGACAAACTACAGAGCAATTATAAGAAAACTTCATGTTTAAATATTGCCTCAATCATGAAAAGTGAATTTAGTTTTAATTCTACAGGTATTCAATAGTCAGTTTACAAGTAGTACACATTTGGTATTAAACTATATTACTATGACCTAAAAGGTGAAAAATTAGGATTAAAATGAAAACATAAAGCATGAATTAGGGTGCTAGAAAGAAAATTCTGAAAACAAAAACAAAAACAAACTGATAATTTTTAAAAGGACATACTTAACCCAGACCATTCATCATCGATATAGGGTTGATTACGGCTAACATCCCACTGATAATCAGAAGTGGTAGACTGAGAAACTGGCTCAGCAGTAGACCCTTAAATGAAAACGAATGCAATAAAATTAAAAATGGAATTTTCTACTGATGTTTCATAACAATAGTTCTATACTTTGCACACGAAGACTTAATTATTTTTTATTTCTCCTAAAAGGAAAACTGCAGACATTAGAAAAAGAGTTAAGATAAAGAAAAGCAGAATTGAGGGTAATTTTAGTTTAAGCACGATAATCACTGGATTGAATTCACTGATCAGAAATATATTTTTTCCCTAGTACCAATCCATTAGATTTTGTCTTTTATAATATATACTTCAAACCGGGTATCTACAAATTTCAAGAAGTCAAAGAAAGTTGTTTTATTTTTCTTCTTCATGAAAAATAATAAAGCATAAAAGAAATACTGGAAATTTCAGGGTATGCCTATATCCTTAGAACCCTGAAGGACACAACTAGAAAATGTCTGAGCTTGCTAGAACCTTCTGCCTAAGAAAAAATAAAAGAAATAGATGACTATCTAGAGAGGTGAGGCAGAAAGAAGCCAAAGAGAATAAGACAGTTGTGCTGGTGGTTTAGAGACCAAGGTAAGTTCAAGTGCACTTAAAAACAAGAGAATATTATCTTCTAAATGTTTTCCGTTTTTACTTTTTTGGGAGGTGGGGAATAGATGGGGTAAGTGGGGTCACACAGTCCTTTAGCAATATGATGAAAGCTGTGGTTGGACTACTGTCCAGGACTTACACAAAATTTTGCATATAGTTTTTGGGGCATATAAATTAAAGGATGCCAGGTCAAAAATCCTTGGCTCTATAGCCATAAATTCGTTTTAGAATAGAAATGTAAAGCAGTGGTTTTCCATCAGGTATTTATATACCCCAGACCTTCTGAATCAGAATTTGCACATGTTTTGGAGTCCTTCTTAGGTGACTGTGATATTCACTTTGCATTCAGAGCCAGTGATAAAGAAAGGGTTAAGAAGAATACCTGTTAGTATAAAAGACACTTCCCCTCACAAAAGTCCTTACTCACTTATAAATTTTCACTTGGTTATAGATGATCTTACTAGCCTTCCACTAATATGCTTGAAATATACTCAAAACAGTTATATATTTTAAATATAAATTTTGACAAATGGAGTAACCCTATAAAATTCATATATAAATAGCACATTAGCTGCTTAGAAAGACTACAGTAACACTGTTGCTATTTCTTTAGCAGCTTTCTCTGAATATATGAATAGAATAGCATCTGTGTTGTACAAAGTCACCAAATGAAGGAAGAAATTAACTTGTACCTCTGGAACTAAAATGTAGCCTATGAGACCAAGAGTTGGCAAACTACAACTCATAGGCCAAATCTAACCATCCCTTTTTTATATCGCCCATGAACTGAGAACAGTTTTTATATTTTTAAATGGTTGAAAAAAAAAATCAAAAGAACAATATTTCAGAACCAGACACACTCATTTGGTTTATGTATTGCCTCTAGCTGCTTTCCTGCTACAATGGCAGAATTAAGTAGTTGCAACAGAAGACAGTATGGCCCACAAAGCCTAAAATATTTGCTATTGGGCCCTTTACAGAAAAAGTTTGCTGACCTCTATTCTAGACTCGGTGACTCCAGACACTGTGGAACTACAAGATTAGTACTGGGTCCATGAATTCCAACGTGAACCAAACATTACAAAACTAAATGTGTCCCATGTTTACGTAGTATTTGTTAAGTATATATAGCGTCTATATTATTAATAAAAGGCATATCCATGTAAGTAATGCTGAATTATAGTAGTTTAGTAGTAATAATGAATTTTCTAACTCAACAGATACTCAGAGGGTCCACATAACCCGAAAGCTATAAACTCATGATGAATAAGGGCAGATAGAAATAAAATGCCAAACTGCAAGTAGAATTATGGTAGGGGTAAACTAGTAACAGAAGAGTGTCATGACCTTGAAGGGAAGGCCTTCTATTTGCATTCGTCTGTGTGCCAACACACTTTCAGTTAAGTTAGGCCACAGAATCTTCCGATCTCCACCACAGAAAGGAACTAAGCCACCTGCAGGTAAGAATTTAGGTCTTTCTTTATTAAGGCCTCTGCTACTTTATACTGTATATCTATAATTTATGTGGATAGCAGTACTTTGACTCTGATTATTTTTTCAAATAGCAAGTGCTAAAATTAAACAAATTTTTTTTGTTAACTAAATGAAAGACTGTTTTCACATACCAGAAACAGCAGAGTTAAGTGTGAGAGATGCAAAAGAAGCAGAATTCTGTTCAGAGGTATTCATTCCCCTATCCACACTAGACCAAGCAGCTGTTAAAATAAAGAACGTCACTTGGAACCTTCAATTTGCAATGAAACTTGAAAGATACGTACAGATTTATAACTATGATAATAATATTTAAAGATATCCTTAGAAATCAGAACCACCTAATATGGCAATAGCTACCATTTATTGAACGTCTATTATGTACTGGGCTCTTTACACCAACTACTTCTAATCCTTAGGGCAGCCCTGCTAGGCAAAGTGTCAGAGCAGTTAAGTGACCTGCTGACAGAAAACACCCGAGTCATGACTGGAACTTAAACCTACTTTCCAAGCCCATGTTCTTTCTCTACTATAGCAAGCTACCGGATCATCTACCACAAGTAAGCTACCAGTTTGGATCAGGCACTGAAACTTGGTACTTCACACTCATTATAGCCAATCCTTACAACTACTTGAATATGGGATTCACATAGGTTAAATAACTAGCCTAATATCTTAACAGTTTATATGTGGAAAAATAGGGATTCATACCAAATAGGTCTGTCTGAAGTAGGAACAAGCTCATTCCACTACACCATGATATCTTCTCAACATTTTAAAGCAATTGCCTACTTACGTATGAGTATTTTAAGGAACATATATACATCCATGAGACAAGTCACATCTGTCTCTTCTCAGTAACTCACTGCAAACCTCATTTAATATAGTTCCCTTTCAATTTCAATAAAGGTCCTAATCCATCTAGGCAGGAACTCTAATCTGCTGCTTTAAGTTTGTCTACAGCAACATTAAGCAAGTACTACCAACTAATTTATGTACTAATTATGAAAATGCTACATAGGTTTTATAAGTAAATTGCAAATATCTCAAAAGGTCATGGTTCTTAAGATTACTTGATAAAATTTGACCATTTCTTTTATTAAGTGTGAAAGGATGCTTTATAGCATAGAAATTTATGCTTTTATTACTGCTGAAAACGAGGCTAGGAATTTAGGAATTGTCTCTTCTTCCAAATAAATTTTGATATTTCTACACAATTTTTGGACATTGCAGGGGAAGAGGGGAGAACAAGCTGAAGAACAATATTAGCAAATGATATAGAGCCTGCTTCTTAGGGATGTTAGTCAACATAAGTTTTTCTAAGCTTAAAAGTGATGGGAAAAGCAAGTAACATGCGAAGAAACAGTTATTTCTACTTAAACACTAAAAACTCTGTAATGTCTATTGCTCCCCCAAACTAAAATAAACCAAGCAAAACATATCTGCAACAAGCACAACAGAAAAGATTATATGTTTAATGCACAAGGAATTACAACTTAAAGCACAAAAAACAGAGGCCATTACACAAATGGGCAAAGAACATGAATAGACAATTTACAAAAGAAACAGAAATGATCAAGAAAGTTGTGAAAAACACTCAACCTCATTAGTGATTTTAAAAAGTTAACCAAAACAATTTATGTATGTTTTCCTTATCAAATTAGAAAAGATTAAAAAAATAAGAATACTCAACCTTGGTAAGCATATGATAAATGGCACTCATACTGATGCTGACAGGATAAATTAGAACTCTCCTAGAAAATACTTTGACAACATGTCGTAGAGCACTGTAAACATTCATATTTCCTTTAATCCAATAATATCACTTCCAAGAATCTATCCTAAAGAAATAACCCCCAAACAAATATATTCAATGCAACGTCATTTACATTTCTTTAAAAAAAGAAGTTACTTCTCTGATAATAGGGGAATAGTGAAATAGTTTATGCTATGCTTACACAATGTATCACATGGTCATTAAATAAAATACTTACAGAAAGTAAAGAAAATGTTTGAGGCACAATATTAAGTGAGGGAGGAGGAACACAAAAATGCATGTATGATTTGGATTGTGTAAAAAAACCAAATGAAACCCACAGAATTGTACACTGGAAAAAAAAAAAAGGACCATAAGGAAATGTAAAAAACAGTGGTTGTCACTGGGTAATGTGATAACAGTGGGTTTTTCCTTCTCTTTTTGCAGTTTTCCATATTAAATATGGATTTCTTTTCTATAACACATGCACACACAAACACACCTGAAATTAAGTTGCTTTTAACTCGATGGCTCTCAACAGAAATAAGCTTCTCACTACTAGTCTTTATCTTTAGAATCCAGGGGAAAAATTAATTACAAACAGGCATTTTGTAGACTGTAAAATAGTACAGACACCACATTGATGCTACAAACTGTACCTCCATTTACTATTTTTATTTAAACTCAATAGTAGAACTGTTGAAATTAATCAAAAAGTCTGCTCACACATTACTCTTATTACATCACTAAAAACACACAATTATATCAGTTAGCTAAACTGATAATCAAATGTGATAAAAGCAAGTGAAAGAATTAAATAAAGAGTAAATAATAAATGCTATTATTCACTTATTTAGTTCCCATTTTGCTCCATGTGAAGGATCTGAGATGAGCTAATCTATATTCTTTCTGTATAGCATGACTAATTTTTCTACTAATGGATCTGTTTTTCATTCTTGGAAAATTTTAAATGTACCAGATAGGCATTTTAAACAAACTTAAAATTTTCTAACAGTTCTTACCAATGCCAGAAAATATTGATCGGTCACTCCAACTCCTTCCCCAGTCTTTTCCATTTGCATTAGCATCTCCACTGTCTTGACCCCAAGCAGATGGTTCGGTTTTCCTCTTGCCTGCAGAAGCAGGTGAAACAGAGTTCCACTTCTCCTCACCTGCACTGATCTGTGAGGAGAGTTTTACAGACTTTTCATTCCAGCCTCCTCCATTTACAGTGAGGTTTTCATTCAATCCTGAAGAAACTTAAAGAAAAGAAAATAAAGATTAAAAATCGATACACGACTCCTTGTTAAAACTGGGATATTTTCAAGTTTCTATAATTGCTTGATTTATATTTATATTTTTATTTATCCTCTAAATAGCTCAAGCTTTAAAGATAAAATGAAGAATTTAAAAAGTGACATGACCACCATGGATGACTTAATTTAAAAACTACGAGTAGGCTTGAACTTAATATATATACTAATAATGTTTTCAAAAGCAGACTGACTTGCTCAAAAGTACAAAGAAGAAAACACATATTCTGGTATACTCACCCACTAAGAACATAAAGACTTCTCCTTAGTTACATGCTCTTTCCTTAAATATTTATATATATATATATATCTATATCTATATATATATAAAATGTATAAGGCAGTGATTCTAAAACCTGGCTGCACATTAAAATCAAATGAAAAATTTCTTAAAAGTAGACACTGGTGCCTCAGCCCAAACCAATCAAAATCAGAATCTCTAGGGACAGAGTCCAGGCATCAGGATGTTTGCGTGTATACATTTATATGCAGGTATATGTACACATGTGTATGTATGTATCTGTGTTGTGTATATATATACACACATACATAAATACACATAGGTGTGTGTAAGTAAGTACATGTTCCTTTTTATATACGTGTGTGGTTTTCTAAGCTTCCTGGATGGCTGAAATGTGCAGCCAGGATTGAGAACCATGAGAATGAAGGAAGCTGACAGTGTTAAGAACAAGCCTGAAACGAGAAGGTGCTTCTTCATTTGTGAATTTACGTTTTACTACACTTTAGTTTTTAGGTAAGGTATATCATTCTCTACTTAATTCAATCTTTATCATAAACTAGTAAAAAAAATATATTTTCTGTTTGTGAAGTACTGTATAACTCTATACTATAGTCCATTTATTATGAAATATTTGATACTGTTCAGGAAGCAGTTTAGAAGATTATAGGTATTAAGCCTTCTTATTTAATTTCAGGGGTAAAGTCTTTTATCCCATATATGCCTATATCAAACCCAAGTCCAGAAAAAAAAAATCTTTTTCTCTGTTAGCTTAAACAATGCAAGCAAGAATCAAAATTGCATATAAACTATTAACTAAAAGAATGTTTTTACATATAGGGGAGAGGGAGAAACAACCAGAATATACCAAAGACTGTTAGAGTGATTTTTCTGTTTATCTATTTTCCAAAATCTCTGAACTGTGATTATGTTACTTTAGTAATTAAAATCATTTCTAAGCCTTTTTTTTCTTTCTGTGTCATTCATGTGAGGAAAGAGACATACATATAAGTTTCTATCTTGATGGGCCTTCAATTTAAGTTACATGTAATTTCTCTCACCCTGAAGTGTAGAATCTCCTTTTCCAGATTTAAAGTTGCTAACTTGAACATTTAGATGAGAATCACCTGGTTGAAATAGAAATAAAATTTATTTAATACTAAATAGGCCACTATGCACATTAAGTTAGGAGTAACATATAAATTAATTTTTACTAATTATTTATAATAAATTGTTCCTTTAAGTACTAAAGTCTTACACTAGAAAAGAGTCACTTTTTACTCACAACATATTTCACATGTTCTTAAGGAACAGAGTTCTCTAGTTATCATATTCTTAGTCAACTACAATGCCAAAAAAGGACCTGGAAAACTGCCCAAGTATATATAGAGTCTCCTGTTCTACAATGGTTATCAAGATTCTTTAAAGTAGGAATTGGAGAACTGGGCTCTGTAATTGGATTCAACTTTGCCACCTCTCAGCAATACCAGCTAGGTGCCTTTTCAACACTCCTGGAAGCAAACACATCAACTTAGAAGAATTTTGCCAATATTTGGAGCAGGACTTAGGAAATATGGCAAGCGGTAAGACTATATGTTATAACAAAGATACTATTTCTCTGACACTGAAAAGCATAATGATCACAATGTATCAAAAACCCAGCATGACATAGCATTCTGCTAGCGAGGAAGGCATGCACAAGACAGTGAAAAAGAGTCACCAACAGAAACACTACAGCATGGCTAATATGTGACAGTGAAAATGGATAAGCAGAAGTCACTGCTGTACCACAGCAATAAATTCCACCACATCATCAAGCAAAAAAGTAAAAGACACCAAGGCTAAGACAGAGGTTTGGAGACAAGTGGGAGGTGCTAGCAATTAATGAAAAGGTGAAGGAAGAAAAGTCAATGCCTGAAGCAAGATGAACAGCATCACTCCGTAGACTGATGTCTCCAGGGTAAAAATGATGGCAATGTAAGAACTACCAAGAAGCCATCAGTATTGGATAGTTTGAACATTTGAAATACTTGGGAAGAACATTAGCTCAATAATGTTTGCAGTTCCAGTCTAGCTTTATCAAACACCTATAGCATTCTCAAAAAGTTGGGGTGATAAGAAATGCAGATAGAACCTGCATTATCCAGAACATGCTTGTTTCATCTTGGAATGAAAAGAAAGGTGACAAGTCATTTCATTTAATGAATGTCCACTATAGGAAATGGAGATGTTAGGGAGTTGGGGCAAAGCAATACACATGAGAAAAAAGCAGCAATCATTTTCTCAT
Organism: Balaenoptera borealis; assembly: GCF_965194805.1. Taxonomy (NCBI): domain Eukaryota; kingdom Metazoa; phylum Chordata; class Mammalia; order Artiodactyla; family Balaenopteridae; genus Balaenoptera; species Balaenoptera borealis. The sequence goes on from NC_138876.1 coordinate 38,379,287, forward strand.
GTGACAAAGCAGAAAGGCAATTTAATTTAATAGGCCATTCATTAGGCAGCATGTAACAAGTAACACTGCTGGTATCAGGTAAACCAATACGTGGTCCACAGTGCTCTCACGAAGAAGGGTATATCAGCACAATGATGTAAGCAGTTCAAAATAGCCAGATTTTGACGTAATGATATTTTGTACATCTGATTAAAAGGAGTTGGATTTGATGTATCACTCTTATGTTCCACTAATATACCTTTATTCTTCTTGGAACCAACAGGAAATGATGCAGTTGTAACTTGCTCGGTGGTAACTGTGATGGTATTTTCTATCCCAGGGATAGTTGAATCCAATGAACCAGAATCAGACTGCACCTTATCACGTTTACGCTGCTGTCGTTTCTCTCTGTGACTAATTTTAGTTTCCCAGGCTCCTGACATAGCCCCAGAAAAAAAAACGTTATTCAGTAAGGGGAAGACAAAAAAGTTGTAGTTTTGGGGGGAAAACATGGTGGTGCATCTGAAGTATCATAATAAATTTAGATATTAAACTAAAAACCAAGAGTGCTGATTATACTAATTTATCCTATGAATTTATTCTAATCTCGCTGTATTAGACAGCTAACTGCCATTATTTATTCTGGTAATTTTTATCAGATCTGTCATCTATGGTTTAGAAAAAATTGAAGTAAGTTATCTTGTATATTTTTTTATCTTGCTGGATAGTACTAGTAGGGGAGTGTTATATATACTTACTAATAAATGGGTTTATTAGGTGAGGACAATAAATGGCTTACTTAAGAATTTCGTACCCAGCCTTCTAGGGATGGTATATTTAAGAACAATGGGAAAAAAACCAAACCACGTTTCTAGGAAACAAAGACAAAATGAATGGCTTTTAAACTGCTCAAGATACTGAGCTAGACCTTAAATTTCAAGGCAGTTCTCTTCAAGGAAAGCATTGTTAGATCCTTAAATAATTTAGGGGAAAAAAGTGTCTCCTAACAATGTCACAGATGTGTACATTAAAATCTATAGTTATTAAAAAGAAGAGCTAGATAAAAGATTAAGCGAAACAAATGCAGCTTTTATATAATGCACCTTGGTAAAAAAGGATTAAAAATTTTTCTACAGTCCTTTCACTTGCTCAAGTACCTTCATCAACTTCCTTTCCATCATGGCGTGAACTGTTTTGCACTGCTTTAGCATCTGACTTTGATTTCTTCTTATTTTTCTTTGACTGAAAGTAAAATAGAATGTTACTTAATATTTCATTATGTTTTTGAAAAGGTAGGAGTCAGTAAAATACATAATGAAATGTATGATGCTGACAACCAAAAAAATTTGTTTGATTAAAAAACTTAACATATTAAATGGCAATAATAGTATGAGGTTACCATTTATTCAGTGGTTACTATATAAGTACGTTACATTCAATTCTTTATTCCTTAAAACAAGCTCACTAGAAAGGTATTATTCCCATTTTAGAGATTAGGAAACAAAGACTTAGAGATGTTAAATATTAAATAGGCTGTCTGGGTTGCATTAAGTTAATAAATTAGGAAATAGGTCTAACTGGCTCCAAAGTGTGTGCCCTTAGACATCATGCTATCCTAACTTACATCATAAATAAGGCACTATAACATGATGTTTTCAGAGCAATAAAACGAAAACCTATTGCTAGTGGTCAGAAGGAAAATGATGTACTGATTATTGGTTTTTTGATTTCGTAAAGCAGATTGTTGGCATACTCTTCGCATAACAAATTAATGAGTCAACTGTACAAAATAGACAATATTTTGTCAGTTTCCAAGCAGTGTGAAAATACCTAAGATTTGTATATGGTAGATGTATAGTAATTCATTAAAGAAAAAACACCTACACATGTACAAGATATGGACATTTTTGGAATGGCTTTCCAATTCCCTTCTGCTAACATTTTCTCCTCTCAAAAGTTTGCTAAAAACTTCATAAAGCCATGATTTCTATATTTAGATGTTTCCAGAAGAGAACTAATATTTAAAAATATAGATTTTATTTATACTTTGTATTCACTCATTTAACTATTTACCAAGATTGGCTATGTATGTATTATTGTGCACTATCTTAAAGTTAAGTTTACAACTAAAAAGAAATAGGGTAAGCAGTAACTGACAGTTTGAGTAAGCAATAAATGACAGCTAATTGCTTCTTATCAAGAAACTACTTGCAAATATTCTCAAGTGGCATGGGAATACATAAAAACTATTAAAATGTTTTCTTACGTTCCCCATAGTTGATTTGCATCTGTTTCTTTGCATGTTCTCATTATCATTAACATGTATCATGTTTAAGGTACTGGTTTATTACCTCTACCAAACCAGGCTCATATCCACTTAAAAAAAATTGAGATATCTTTTTCAGTGTAGTTCAGCGGTTTTCAGTATCTTCAAAGTTGCACAACTATCACTGGTATCTAATTCCAAAACATTTTCATCATCCCTAAAAAGAAACCTGGGACCCATTAGCAGTCACTCCCTACTACCTTTTCCCCACCGGCACCCACCACTAATCTACTTTCTGTCTCTCATATCCACTCTTAAGTAAAGATGTAACACACTGAGCATCTATCAGTTACAATCTAGAGCAAGGGTCAGCAACCTTTTTCTTTCTTTCTTTCTTTTTTTTGGCCGTGTGGCCTGTGGGATCTTAGTTCCCCAACCAGGGATTGAACCCACGTCCTCGGCAGTGAAAGCGCAGAGTCCTAACCACTGAACCGCCAGGGAATTCCCAGCAAACTTTTTCTATAAAGGATAAAACAGTAAATATTTTAGGCTTTGCAGGCCGTATGGTTCTATATGTAGCAACCAAATAATTCTGCTGCTGTAGCATGAAAGTAGCCATATACCATATATAATTAAATGGGTGTGACTGTGTTCCAGTAAAACTGCATTTCTAAAAATAGGAATCTGGCTGAATTTGGGGGTCAGAGTTTGCCAACCCCTGGTCTAGAGTAGTACTGTCCAACAGAATATAATGCAAGCCACGTATGTAATTAAAATTTTTCTAGCAGATATTAAAAAGTTAAAATATGTAACATTAATTTTTATATTTCACCCAACACATCCAAAATACTATCATTTCAAAATGTAATCAATATTAAAAACTATTAATAAGACAGTACAAAAAAGAATGTTAAATAGCCACATGCGGCAAACAGCTACTATATTGGACAGTGCACACCTACAGAAACTAACTAAAGTAAGTATCCCCGCCTTACAGATAAGGAAACCTGAGGCCATAAAGAGATTATATAAATTGCCTAAGATATAGTGTTAAGTGTTGAAACCAAGACTAAAAGCCAGTTCTGACTCCAGAGCCTTGCCTCACAAATACTTTCCTTTCTGACTCTCTACATATAATGCCAAATATAAATTCAATCATGTATTAGCTATGTGATTTAGGGTTGAATCACTCTAAACCCTTTTCCCCAACTGTCATATGGGACAAAAACTCCTACTAACTTCACGTAAGGTTCTTTTAAGGATTAAATAAGATGTGAAAGCAGACTGCTGACTACAAAGCCGCATGCATAAATCAGCTTATTTATTTATTTATTTATTTATGGCTGTGTTGGGTCTTCGTTTCTGTGTGAGGGCTTTCTCTAGTTGCAGCAAGTGGGGGCCACTCTTCATCGCGGTGTGTGGGCCTCTCATTATCGAGGCCTCTCTTGTTGCGGAGCACAGACTACAGACGCACAGGCTCAGTAATTGTGGCTCACGGGCCCAGTTGCTCAGCGGCATGTGGGATCCTCCCAGACCAGGGCTCGAACCCGTGTCCTCTGCATTGGCAGGCAGATTCTCAACCACTGTGCCACCAGGGAAGCCCCTAAATCAGCTTATTTTTAAAAGAGGGAAGCTATGGAAAAAGGACAGGAATTACATTCACACTGAAATATACTATGATTTGTCATTAAAATAAAATCTGCAGAAAAGGGAAATTATCTTGATTTAGGCTTCCATCTTGTTTGATTTTATACTATTACCTTTAAAAGTAACCTCACTTTAAAAGTAACCTCTCACTCAGATGAGACTTAGTAACATAATATACTATAAAAAGCTTTAAAGTAAATATGTATACACACTACTAATTGACCCAGCCATCCTACTGAGGTGAATGTCTTACTTCTGATCAGCTCCATTACAGCTAACAGTTGAAGGAAAACTGAGAACGTAAGTTCTGCCTTCCTGTTACCCATAGTTCTTCCCCCCCGCATTGTTGTCAGGCTTCACCATGGAGCTGGGTGGACTATTAAACTAGCCTCTCTTGAATGGTCTTCATACAGTCAAGATTTATTAAATACCTACTGTGTGTCAGACATTGTTTTAGGAGCTCAGTATATAGAACTAAATAAAACTTTCTACTTATGGAAAGTGTTCTATACTAATCTAACAGGAGAAACAGACATGTAAATGAGACATTAGGAGAAATTCTTAACTTCAAGGGCTTCCCTCCCATTGTTCATCTCCCAACATATCTATACCAGTCCAATTAATTTACATTCCCATTTAAAAAATCCCTATCATTTTCTACCATCTATAAAGTCTAATATAACTTCCTCATATGATACAGGTCTTCCACAAATTAATCTCAACCGTATATTCTTTTATTCACATATATAATCATTTGGTTCCAACACGACTGTCATCTCTAAATATTCTTGTCTTTGCCCAAACTTTACTGACCATGAATTTTCTTTCAAAATAAAGTACGGTAGCCTGGGTGCTTAGGGTGACTTTCTCTGTACCCTTTACCATGTACCCCCTCCCTCTACTGATGTCCAATGCCTAAAATGATGTGCATTATTTTTTCTTAACCCAGCTCAAGTTCCACCCCATTTGCTTTATCTCTGTCATTTTCCTCTCCCCAATTAATTAATTAATACCTTTTAACATCCTAAATAAGGATGCCAATGACTATATATAAAACATGAGTAAAGCTTAATATTTTGATTAAAAAACAGTATAAATAGAAAGCCTAATCTTTTCTTCCTTCATCCCAATGGATCTTCTTATGTATTCCAATTTGGAGAGTACAGTCTTTAAAGCACATGCTAAAGTAGTTCTAAGACTATGAATAATTTGCTCTCAAATTCACAGAACTTAAAAAAAAAAAAAAATATATATGAACTGGTTATCAAAGAAAACACACAAAAATAACTTCCATAATTAAGCTCATCTTTTAATCTTAACATAAATGAACACTCCCTAATATTAGACAATACCCAAATAAGTGCTATCATTTATTAGAGTGGCAAAAGGTATACCTTGACAGCAAAAGCAGATCTATTCAAATGGCTAACTGCTCTCTTAACAGATACTGCTATTTTAAAGAACTGCAAAGTATAAAGAAAAGCAGAACAGTGTCCAATTAATGCTTAAAAGATTAACTTAGGGAGTATAATCTAATATTTGCATTGCAACAAAACTATCAGAAGACGAATACTGTACAAATTTTTAGTTAAATGATACTTTATTTTGCAATTAGCCAATTACACACAAGGTAAGTTGCCAGGTTCTGAACGTAATCCTTATTCAATTTATTAATTCTCTAATCTGGAAAGTACTAGTCCTTAAAATTTGGGGGAACTGACCTCTCTAATACTTACAGCTCTGTAATCATCTAAAGTCTCTGCTGGTAATGTCAGGAGTGATAAAGTAAACAGAGCATGAAAAAGAGGAATGCTGAGTATTTTCTAAAGGTTAGAAATGGATACTAGAGTGCTCTGGTCTGCTGACTAGCGGCTGGTGTATAAGGTTTTTCATTAACTCATGGCAAAAACTTTTTTCCGAGATTTTTGTTCTTCTCCCATTGTGTCAAAATTCCTTTCTTTTTTTGCAATGGTGACAGTGGTTTTAAAAATGTACTTGTATAATATCGCCTATATGTGGAATCTAGAAAAATGGTACAGATGAACTTATTGGTAAAGCAGAAATAGTCACAGATGTAGAGAACAAACTTACAGTTACCAAGGGGGAGTGGGGGTGGGACAAACTGGGAGACTGGGATTCACATATACACACTACTGTTGTATAAAATAGATAACTAATGAGAACCTACTGTTTAGCACAGGGAACCCTACTCAGTGATCTGTGGTGACCTAAATGGGAAGGAAACCTAAAAAAGAATGGATGCATACACGTATACGTACACATACACGTATACACATACATATACATGTACGTATAACTGATTCACTTTGTTGTACAGCAGAAACTAACACAACATTGCAAAGCACTATACTCCAATAAAAATTAATTTTAAAAAAAACAGCAAAAAAAATTAACAAATTAAAAAAAAATGTACTTGATGGGATTTCCCTGGCGGTCCAGTGGTTAAGACTCCGCGCTTCCACTGCAGGGGGTGCGGGTTCGATCCCTTGTCAGGGAACTAAGATCCCACATGCCAGGAGGCGCAGCCAAAAAAATAAACAAAAATAAAAGTGTACTTGACAAAATTAAAAGTTGTTAGTGAAATTTATTTTGAAAAGTTTTAGCAATTGCCACTTGAAAAGTCTGAAAACCATTGCTTTAGGATCAATTTCATCCACCTCCTGCTTAAATGTGGCAAGTCCCTAATTTTATACTGCTCCACATTTTGGCACTATTTATTTTTCTCACTTGTCTCAAACATACAGATGAGTTGGGCATGGTTAAATGGCAAAGGATGAATGGCCCAAGAGGCATACGAATTCCATTTCTCTACTCTGTCTGAACTAGCAGTTCTTCACCTTAGTAACTTGGTGACACAATACCAGGATGAGATTAATTATGAAAAGTATCACAAACCTTTTTAAAAGTAGACAGGCTTGCAATTGATTTCCCCCATTTTGGGGAGGAGGTATGATTTAAACTAGACTCAGCATCTCTCCACTCACCACTATTCTGATACATTTTTTTTGAATGGAAGGAAGGAGTAGAGATGCAGGTGCAAGGAAGTGCCCACAATTAGCACTTTACCTCTTTCTCCTCACCCTGGTTAGTTATTTTCTTTCACAGCATTTAACACCACCTGACCTTAGAGACTATACTTGCTTGTTTTTAGTTGTTTTCCCCACTAAACTTCATGAGAATAGTGACTCTTTTATCAACCATTTTATCCTGTTTTATCAACCATTATATTCCTTGTGTTTAGAATAGTATATCCTGCACATAGAAGGTATTCCATTAATATTTCGTTAATCAATGAAAGAGCCTAAAATTAGACTGCATTACATATAGCCCTGTCTTCCCAACTCTCATTGTCCCCCCAAATAAAATCTTTGAGCTATTACATTTGTATACTTGATTCACCATCCAAGCCATTAAATTATTTAAATGTTTGGTGTGAGCTCGTAAGTTATGGAACACTGCATAAGCAGCATGGTTATCAACTCATAATCTTAAAAAATTCACAAGAAACATTTCTTAAGAACTTCTTTTATCTAGCCCTGAACTCTTTCCCAGATTTGGTTCTCACATTTCCAATAGCCTAAACTAATTCCACTTGGAGATTCCACTTTCATTCTCACTTCAATCATAGCATTATAAAATACAAATTCACCATTTCACTTTTGACCCCCTCTTGCCACTTCCTGCCTGATACAACCATAGTATCGTGGAAAAACGATGGGTTAAGGCAGATGTCCTAGTTCTGGTCTCAGTTCCACTATTCATTAGGTGTTTAGACAGAAAAGTCTACGGGCAGAAATGAGGCTTCTCTGGTAAGATATTACCACTTTTATTTAAAAAACCACTTGGTTTACCTTAAAGAAGTTCTTGAAAACTAATTCCTTGGGTGAAACCCAAGAAATCACAAAGCTATAGACTGCGGCACAAGGGAGCCTGGAGAGTCAAGAGTCCAAGACCTAGAGAATCAGATGATATTAAAGCACTCCAGATAATGAAACATTTTAATGAACCCAAAACACTGTATCAGGAGTTTAAAACAGGGGTTCAGCAAAAAAAGGGACCAGATACTAAATATTTTAGGCTTTGTAAACTATAAGGCCTCTCAACTTTGCTGTTGTATTGCAAAAGCAGCCACAGTCAATAAACAAATGAATAAGTGTGTCTGTGTTCCAATAAAACTTTCAACAATAGGCAGAGAACCTGATACGGCCAGAAGGTCATGGCTTGCCAATCCCTAGTTTGAAACTACAGTTTCTAAGATGTATTATGGAACATAAAAAACAAATGTATGTAAGCTCCCTGAGCATGCAGGTTCTTCTCTATTTTGCTAACTGCTAGAGTTTATGCCTGTATAAAATCTATGCTGCCTCAGAATAATTTTGTCTTTGGTCTTCTAAACACTAATCACTCAAACTTCTTGGTCATAGGATACTCTTTTCTACTCTTAAAAGGTATTGAGGGGACTTCCCTGGTGGTCCAGCGGTTAAGAATCCGCCTTCCAATGCAGGGGACGCAGGTTCGATCTCTGGTCAGGGAACTAAGATCCCACATGCTGCGGAAGAGCTAAGCCCGCGCGCCACAACTACTGAGCCCGGGAGCCACAACTGGAGAGCCCACGTGCCACAAACTACAGAGCCCATGTGCTCTGGAGCCCGCATGCCACAACTAGAGAGCCTGCATGCCACAGCTAGAGAGACGCCTGTGCGCCGCAATGAAAGAGCCCACACGCCGTAACGAAAGATCCTGAGTGCTGCAACTAAGACCGGACGCAGCCATAAATAAATAAATATATATTTTTTAAAAAGTATTGAGGATATCAAAGAGCCTTTGTGTGGGTTCTATCTTTTGATATCTACCATACTGTAAATTTAAACTAAGAAATTATTTAGCTATGTATTAATTTATCTCAAAGTAATAATAAGCTAATTATAAATTATACCTATATAAAGAACTATATTTTCCAAAACAAACATTTTAGTGAGAAGCATGTCATGTTTTACATTGTGCAGATATCTTTTATGTCTGGCTCCATTAAAAAAACCTGGACTTGCATATCTGCTTTTGCAATAATTTGCTATGATATATTACTTGATTGAAGCATATGAAGAAAATATGGCTACACATACATGTGGATATGTAATTGGAAAAGGGAGGACTTTTTCAATAGTTTTTTTCAGATAATTGTGATATTCTTGATAGTACATGAAAGATTAGCAATTGCCAAGGGGAGGAGAGGGGAAAACGGGGAGCAACTGCTAACAGGCACAAGATTTCTTCTTGGGAAGAGGAACATGTTTAAAAATTAGACTGTGGTAATAGTTGTACAACTCTGTAAACACACCAAAACTGTACACTTGAAAGAAGTAAGTTCTATGGTATATCTCAAAATAAAGCTGTTTAACAAAAAAGAAAGAAAACCAGGGGACTTCCCTAGTGGCACACCAGTTAAGAATACACCTCAATGCAGGGGACACAGGTTCGAGCCCTGGTCCGGGAAGATCCCACATGCTGCGGAACAACTAAGCCTGTGCACCACAACTACTCAGCCTGCGAGCCACAACTAGTGAGCCCATGTGCCACAACTACTGAAGCCTGCGTGCCTAGAGCCTGTGCTCCGCAACAAGAGAAGCCACCGCAATGAGAAGCCCGCGCACCGCAACGGAGAGTAGCCCCCACTCGCCGCAACTAGAGAAAGCCCGCGGGAAAAGACCCAACGCAGCCAAAAATAATAAAATAAATAAATTAAATAAAAAAAATAGAAAGGAAAAGAAAGAAAACCAAAGTGTCTGGAGCTTAGAGAAGGTAAGAGGTAAGAAAAGAGACTTGAGCCACAGTGCCATTGGATTATGTTCAAGATTGTCGAGTAATAACAACGGGAAATCATGAAGGATTTTAGGTAGAGGAAGGAAAAAATATTACATCAAAACTTGTCAAGTGGTAGTTTCTTAAAAATTGTTGCAATGTGGAATCTGAAACTACATCAATGAGCTTTCTATACTTTACTACATTAAAATCCATTGGTCTACCTTGCACCTTAAATGAATCTTTTATACTTGTCTACTTTTGTAACACGCAAGCATTGAGCGTTTGGAAAATATTGATTCACTGAGTTACATACATCTTCCAAAAGGTTAAAAAACATTCTGGGGGGCTTCCCTGATGGCGCAGTGGTTAAGAATCTGCCTGCCAATGCAGGAGACACGGGTTCGAGCCCTGGTCCGGGAAGATCCCACATGCCGCGGAGCAACTAAACCCGTGTGCCACAACTACTGAGCCTGCGCTCTAGAGCCCATGAGCCACAACTACTGAGCCCGCGCGCCACAACTACTGAAGCCTGCGCGCCTAGAGCGCATGCTCCACAACAAAAGAAGTCACCTCAATGAGAAGCCTGCGCACCACAACGAAGAGTAGCCCCTGCTCGCCACAACTAGAGAAAGCTTGCGCGCAGCAAGGAAGACCCGACGCGGCCAATACATACATACATATATACATAAATAAATAAAATTTATAAAAAACAAAAAAACAAAAAACATTCTGGGGACTTCTCTGGTGGTCTCCCAGTGGTTAAGACTGCGTACTCCCAATGCAGGGGGCCCGGGTTCGATCCCTGGTCAGGCAACTAGATCCCACATGCATGCCCCACCTAAGATTTCACATGCCACAACTAAGGAGCCAGCGAGCCGCCACTAAGGAGTCCGTGAGCTGCAACTAAGGAGCCCGCCTGCTGCAACTAAGACCTGGCGCAACCAAATAGATAAAAACAAACAAACAAACAAAAACCCCAATCCATTATATACAATATTAAAAAAAACCAACACATTTGTTAACATCACTGCTGATCTCATCAGCAATTCATTAAGTACTGGGATGTTGTCAAGCTCATGGTGGTAGACACAAATTTTCCAAATTTCTAATTTTCACTTGGCAACAAATCATTTTATCATTTGTAACAGTACTATCAGTTGTTTTCCTTGAACTGTCTTGATTACTTTTGAGAAAATGTCTACAAATACCCAACTCAAAATAACCATGGCCTCTCAGTTGTTCTCTCAAGTAAAAATGGAGTAACAAGAAATAAGTGGCTAGTCCAGCTTGCAACTCAACTGCACAGGTGTTTTTCCTCAAGGCAACCACTGTTTTTCAGTACAGAGCATACTTTATGCATACTTCCCATTTCATCATACAGAATATTAAACGGCATGTATTCAGAAGTCAATATTTAATCAAATGAATAATGATCATTTTTTCAGATTCGTCAAGGATACTCTTAAGTGGAATTAGCCTTTTTATTTTTTTTTTCCTTTTTATTTTTCCAACTGTAAGTGGATTGCAGTAAAGAATTCAACTACAAGTAGCTTGGTGTCACTGCCTTTATTTGTACTAAGGAGTCAGTAGTTTTACTCACTACTGCTTTTGCACCATTAATGCAAATATTAACACAATGGAAAAGACAACAATGTCTTAATTATTCTGAAAACACTTTTGTCTTCTGGGACCCAACAAAAAGGTCCCTGGAACCCCTTCACAGGGGTCCACGGACCACACTTTGAGAACTGCTACCTCAAAGAAATTGAGAGAGCATTACTTACTAGCTATGTGATCCTGGGCAATTCATTAAACTCTTTTCAATAAGCTGTATAAAAAAAATGATAATACCCTCCTCCCTGTGCATTAGGATTAAGAGATGTGAAAATATTTTGTACTCTGTGTAGCATCACCAAAATGTAAGAACTTGTCAATATTTATAATGAATATTTCAGTAGGACACCACTGACTTTGTCCGCAACAACCTGATTGTGACCAAATTTTATACATTTTTGCTTTTGCTATTTTTCTTACTAACCATCTTTACACTTCTATCTTAATTCAGACCTTTACAATCACAGATGCAATGCTGATCTGTTAATCATAAATGTTGCTGCCAGCTGAGCATATCTAAGTTTTTATCATACCCCACCCCACTCTGACCAGTCAAACCTGTCTAGGGCTTTCCCTTGAGTCTGAATATGTTGTTTTCTTTCAGCTGAACAATGACTGACTGTGTTCATTTGTTTCTCTCCCCTGCCAAAATTGGCCTCCCCACTTCTACTCACTGAAATACCATCCCCATCCTCAAGAGTCCAATTAAGTCAATCTTTTCTGGCTACCCAAATAGGATAATCTTACTTCTCTGAATACCTGGCACTCAAGGCTGTATGTTACCTGGTATCTTCTCTTATGCTTGCCTTTCCTTAACTAGACTGTAATCTCTCTGAGGGTAAGTACGTCTTACATTTCTCCTTATTCTCTTCATCATCAAATAGCACAATGCATTCAGCCTGGCTAATGATCCAGTGTATACTCTACTAGAGACTAGCATCAATGAAGCATTAACCTTCATATCCAAATGGACCTGGTAGCTTAACTTGCTTTATAGACCCAATATCTATAGCTCTTGTCATATACGGTTTTTAGGCAGTTTTATCTATAAGGCTTACTCAAGTGACAGGACAAGGTATTCAATATCACTGCATAGAGTGCAACTGCTTTACGGGCAAACTGTATTTCTTAAAGTGCCTAACGTGGCTCTGAGAGGAAAACAAATACATAATAATACATATTAAGGTGCATAAGTAGACCTAAGATGTTTATTTACGAAAAAAGACAGTAAGAAGTCTTAAAAAAAAACCCCACATATTTAAAACACACAACAGCACACAGCACAATAGCATAAAAAGTTAACTGAAATGAGAGTCACCTGGACTGAACCAAGTTAAAAAGCATAAATTCAAGATGTAGGATTGCGAAAAGAAACATTAAGCATGAGTGGTAGCATTTATTATTATGCAAAAAGTCAAATCAAATAGGCGACAAACCAAAGGTAGAAGCCTTGCACTAAAAAAGCAATGGCAACTGAAAGGAGGTGGTTCTGTCAAGTGATTAAACAGCACATGGGCTTTGGCATGAGAATGAGCTGGGTTCAAATCCCAGTTCAGAAACTACGTATGAAATCAGAGAAATCACACAATCCCTCTATGCTTCAGAGCCCTTATTTGTAAATGGGACTAATACTATTTGCCTGGAAGAGTTTTTGAAAGGATTAGAAATAATACAGAGCAGTGAAAAGTACAGACTTTGGAGTGATGGGTCTAGGTTAGAACTGACTGTACTTTTAAAAGCTTAGGTAACTTAAGCCTCAGGTTTCTTATTTGTAAGATAGGTATGATACCACCTCCTCAGCATTCTTGCGAGGATAATTAAAGTAACATGTATAAATATTCTATAAAGTCTTAAAAATACACCCAGTAAGTGCTCAATAAGTTGTCCCTACTATAAGTAAATATATTTACTTATAATTAAATAAGTAATTATGTACGAAGTAAATATGTACGATATATACACATACCTCACCTTGCACAGTGCCTGCCATGTTATAGATACTTAACAAATGTCAACCATTATAATTACTTTCTAACATAAGAGATTTCAGAATGATTTAAAACGTTAAACTATGGTTTTACATCCCGATACATACAATCTATATATAATTAATCAATCAGAGATGAATGGTAGTTGATTAATTATTCCAACTACAGATTTTTCAGGATAATTCAGGGAGTGGAAGCAGGAGTTAAGTATAAAATGCTCACTAGTAAAGAGAAAGCCCAGGAACAAGGAAACACTAGATGGGAGAAGTATACATCTACATTATGCATATAAACTATTCACAGTGTAAATTCACAATCCCTAAATTGTATGCTTATTTGTTAATAAAAGTAATTTACTATTTATTTTTCTGCCAAAGGCAAAGTCGGACATATATTTATAGGGCGTTTTTTTTTTTTTTAAGATTTTTTTTTTTTTAAGTGGACCACTTTTAAAGTCTTTATTGAACTTCTTACAACACTGCCTCTGTTTTATGTTTTGGTGTTTTGGCCCCGAGGCATGTGGGATCCTAGCTCCCCGGCCAGGGATCGAACCCACACCCCCTACATTGGAAGGCGAAGTCTCAACCACTGGACCACCAGGGAAGTCCCCGGACATATATTTAATTCTTTCCCACAACCATCCTTCATTTTAAGCCATCCTACCTGCAGCTGTCTTGGCCCTAGACCAATTTCACCGGGTTACAGGGCAGAATTGATCTCACCAGTTCTTCAGTGGTATTTTGATATTATGAGCATTAAGAAACTGTACCAAGCACTTCACCACTACGCTACGGGGCTGGAGTTGTGGCACCCTGGTTCCTAGAAACCACTTACCTACCTGTGGTTGTTTTTTTGTTCGTTTTCCCTGAAAAGGAGTCATGCATGCAAGGGTTAAAAAAAAACGGGGCGGGGGGAGAGGTTGCAGTTTTTAATGTACCAAAAAGAATTAAATAAAAAGTCTCTCGCCCACAGCAGGAGGTACCACTGTTAACAGAGTCTTGTACATTTTGCCTACTTACAAACTAAAGTAAGTCAAATAAAAACGCGTTGGTTCTAACACTGGCAACTGGAAAATGAATAAAATCCCAGGAATGTACCATTAACGGGGTATAATAGATTGTCTTATTTGAAAACTTAAGAGTGCACATCCAAACCTTTTAATAATGACCTGAGTACAGAATATTTTCCTTTGTTAAACAAATTCAAATTGTATCTAATAAGTAGATGATTATGTCGCTGTCACAATAGAAATCTATATTAACACTTAATACCATAGAACAATTTTGCCAAGCTTTTCATGCCAAAAGTGCACTATTAACAAAGGTATCACAATTTTGTTTTCCAGTAAGAGGTATGTTACATATCTGGAACCTTACTCATATAAAAGATGTTCAAGTCATGAATAAATTGTTTCTGGCAAAATGAAAACTTAATAATGTCACGGCAATGTTTAAAATACTTGGTGATACATCCCTCCTTAAAAAACGAACAAACAAAACCAACTTACTTAAACCTCCACCACCCATCCATCCGCTATGATAAATTCAGATTTTTAGTTTTCCTTAAATGGGGGTGCACATGTAACACTTTATATGTCACTCTCTTTATTAAGAGCCTTGCATATAATTTCACATGCTCCCAACTGACCTTTTCATTTTTCTTGTGTGTCTCTAATGGCTGCTTAGCTGCTGCACTCCGAGGAGTTCGGACGACCTCTTCCTCAGCCACTTCGATGGTCCGTCCGTTTGGCTGCACAGCGACAATAACGGATTCTGTTATCAAACTGCTTGGCAGAGCAAATCAAAGATTTGTACTCAGGACACAGAATATACAACAATCAAATTCTACCCCCGACCCAAATTAAAGACTTTTGTACAGCTGTGTTATCGAAGACTACTGTCCCTAGGAACTACATCTTGTAATATAATAAAGAATGAACTTATAAGCAAAACTGTACCACAAATTTATTTTCTGATTTCACCCAGGCATCAGTACCTCCAACAAAAAATAGTGGAATGGAAGCAGGAAAAAGAACTAAATTGTATTTGCATTCTGACCATCAATTGGCTGTGTAATCTCAGAGTATTTCACTCGTTATCTTTGAGTCTTGTTTCTACATCTATAAAAATGATAGGTCTGATCTATTCAAAAGTCCACAAACTTTTTTGGTAAAGGGCCAGATAGAAAATATTTTAGGCTTTGTGAGCTATGGAGTCTCTGTCCCAACTACAAAACTCTGCTACTGTAGCACAAAAGCAGCCACAGACGATACATAAAGGAATGAGTATGTCGGTGTTCCAAAAAACTTTACAAACACAGGTGGAGGGCCAGATTTGGTCCATGGACCACAGTTTGTTGGTCTCTGTATTAGATCATCGCTAATGTCCCCTGTAATCCTACAATCTAATAGCTCTACTATTCTAGGATTAAGAAGCTTTACTAACCCGCTGCCACAGTTTAAAAAGGCTACCTCAGTTTTCCTAACATCCCCAAAATAAAATGACAGCACTTAGAGGTATTCATGAGTAGAATTAAGTCTGTGAACACCAATTCTGGCTTTTAATCAGAATCACTAGTTTGGGTTTTTTTTTTTTTTTAAATGAAGCATTTCTGAGCCCCATCACCAGAAATATACTTAGATTCAGAACTTTGAAGAAAAGGGCCCAGGTATCTCCCAGGTATCTGTATTTCTAACCTCTTCTTTCTGGATCTCACTACTTCTTTTCACTTGCCCATTCTTCTCATATTCAACACAGTAAGTTAGCAAATCAATATACTAGTTTAAATTGCTTTATTTCTAGTTCTTGCAGAACAGATTTCCACCAGATTACTTATTACAGCAGACCTATAGCCATGAAAACAATATGAATGTTCAAAGTTTTTCTAATGTGACATTACCTGCATTTGTGCAAAATTATCAGGGATATGCAGTTGGAAAGAGAAACCATTAATATTCCAAAACCCAATCTGCAGTTTTCCCAAAGATTTATGGCAGAAAAATCCAAACAAAAGCTGTCTTTTAGCTGATTAAATTCCTAATTAACTCAAATTTAATATGCTGAGTCTTAAGCAACTTGTTAAAGTCAGACAGCTAATGTTGAAACCAGGTGTCCTCACTCTCGGTTTGGTTTTCTTTCCTCTGGGCTGTTTTGCCACTTTAATGCTGTCTCTTCTCATTTCTCTGTGTTTATGTATATTGGGGGGGCGGGGAGGGGTGGAGGAGACAATGCACTGAGAAAGGTCAGAAACCCCAGAAAGGAATTTGGGCTTAGAGCCATATCCACATCAGGAATATAACTTTATTTAATCCTACTTTCCAGTATCACCATCTTACTTGTCAATTCTCATATGCCATTTCTTATTTCAGACTAGTCAAACTTACTTTTTCTGATTTTCTGGGGTCGTCCTCACCTTTCCATGTAAGCTTTACTCCAACTGACCAATCTTACAGCTCTAAGTCCACACAGTTTCCCTCTCTTCACTTGTGGCAGCTCACAAACCTCACATCTGTGAAACTTCATTTAACTAATTAATCCCTTCAGCAAACTATCATAGTCACTTATATGATACCTCCATTTTACTCATGTAAATGACTAAATTGAGTCATTTTAATTTATATACTAACTGTAAAAAGGTGAAATTAAGTGGTTAAAAACTATCTTAAAAACCGCTAAAAAGTTCAATGCAATTTCTTTGAGACAACTGCAAACAATGCTGATAGAGCCTCCCAAATGAAAGATGAAACAATCTTTCCTTCTGGACAAATACGAAGTCTGAAATCCTCAATCAGTGACCAACAGAGGAACACTCAGTCTCCATTTCATAGGCTCTGCGATGATCAGCAAGCCAAAGGTGGTCCCACGTTCCAACCTGTGCCAATTTTACTTGCTTCTTTGCAACAACTTATGTAGTGGCTAGAACTGCAGCTGTTCCCTCTGGTCTATGCAGATTTCCCAATTTTCCACTAACTTTTGGGCTTTATATAGGTCTCGTAACTATTGGGGTTCCATAAGTCATCAACAGCTCCCCACAAATGCCTGACACCATGAAATAATAAGCCCCCTATCCCAAGGGAAAAGTCAACAGCATTCTTAGGTAGCAGGAAAAGAGGATACACTATGGTGGTTGTGCCTCTCCTACCTATCAACAGCACTAATCTGATCTCTACTAGCTGGTCAAGGAAGCCTTGTCCTGGTAAAGCATTAACCACATTTAAATTAGCAAATCCCTAAATGGAAGCATATTATGCAGATCTGCTCACACGCAAACTAACACTTCAAATCCAATGTGACTTCCATGCTGGGTTTTACATGAAAGTATCTTCTCTGATCATAGAGACTTTATAATATATATGGTGTTGTTTCTATAGGTTAGAATTACATGGGCCTCTTGCTGTACCCCGCTTTAAAATCCTCTGGAAAATTTTGAGGTGTTCCCCTCCAGGGCCAACCAAAGTTAATTTTATATATAGCATGCAATCTATATTTTAAATTAGACCACCCCAAAATGTCCTTCAAATTTGGTGAAAATCAACCAGTAACAGAAAAATGATATAATCATTTCTTACAGGGATAAACTTGTAGACAATGCCATGTCAGTCTTATTATTAAACATTCCCTCAACTCCCATCCCAGATCCTTTTAAAAAATACATTCACAAAAGAACGTGTGTGTGTTGGGAGGGTGATAAGGCAGAATGAAGACACCTAGCTGACAATCAGGAAAATAAAACGGAGGAGGGGGCCACACAGCAGGGGAACAGGGTCTTATTTGATAACTACTCAAGGAAATAAAATTCTTCACGTTAGTCAATCTCCAATTTACTAATTCCATAAACATTTATTAAGTACTTAAGCACAAGCCACCTCGCTAGGGACCTCAGGGACGAGGACATGTGAAAAGAATCTGCCCTCTGGGAGCTTTAAGGTTCAGAATAAGAAGATATGCTTAATAATAGACTTCTACTCCAATTGAGTGGCCTTTATATATCTGTTAAACTGATTCTAAAATGCAGAAGAATCTATAGCTAAGGTAAGCATAAACAAGGTTTAACATTTGACACTTCTAAAATGAAAGCATTTAGAATCCTATTCTCACTTAGTTATATAAATTTTATTTTTAGCCACAAAATGTAAAAACCATGACTTCAAATTACTTGGAAACTTCTTAAGTTTATTTATTTATTTTTTCTTAATTTTTAAAAAAAATTTATTTTATTTAGTTTTGGCTGTGTTGGGTCTTCGTTGCTGCGCACAGGCTTTCTCTAGTTGCGGCAAGCGGGGGCTACTCTTTGTTGCGGTGCATGGGCTTCTCATTGCGGTGGCTTCTCTTGTTGCGGAGCATGGGCTCTAGGCGCCCAGGCTTCAGCAGTTGTGGCTCGTGGCTCAGCAGTTGTGGCCCGTGAGCTCTAGAGTGCAGGCTCAGTAGTTGTGGCACACAAGCTTAGTTGCTCTGCGGAATGTGGGATCTTCGCGAACCCGTGTTCCCTGCATTGGCAGGCGGATTCTTAACCACTGCACCACCAGGGAAGTCCATTTCTTAAGTTTAGAAACTAGAAGGGCAGTCTACTAACTACCAAAAAAAGGGGAAATATGAAAAGACTATGGGCTTTGGAGTGGACAACCTGGGATTAAGGCCCAACTTCCATATTTAATCACCGTGACTTTAAGCATTTTCCTTGACTTAACCCTCAACTTCATCATCTGTAAATACGAAGAAAATATGTAACTTGTCTTATGTAACTTGTTAAAGTGACAGTAAATGAGAAAACATGTGAAAGCATACTTTACTTGCTCAAGAAAGTTTCTTCCCTTCAATATCCTTTCCTCTCCAAAGCTATGATGGCCCATATACTCAACCCATGTTCCAGCACTCAAGTCATTTTTCATACTAGCAAGCTCAAAATAAATGTTAAGTCCTGGTGGTCAAGAGGGCTAACAAACTGTACATGTATCCAATGGGCCCAATGCTCCAGACAGAAATTCTTTTGGGAAGTTAACAGAATACAAATGATGAGTAAATGTATCCTCTCAGAGGCTAGAAATAGTCCAGGCTTGCTCTAGAGACATGTCATACTACCTTTCTTTTTTAAAAAGCTGCTTATAGTTTCACTGTTTTCTAGAAAAATTACACAATATTCATTCATGTTCATTCACTCAACATCCAGTAAGTGAACTCAGTAGAGTAATATGCAGAACCCTTAAAACCTTGAAACAAAGACAAGTGAGGCACAATTCCTGCCCTCAAGAAGCTTAGACCAAAGCAAAGGAAGAACACAATAGCACACACTAAAATACCAGACAAAAGATGTACTCTGCCTCCCCCCACCCCCCCCATCCCGTCCCCATTCCTCAGCCTCTTAAAGGAGAAGAGTATGAGTTTTGAAGGCAAGCTGAGACCACGGTTGAATCCCCAAATGTCTATCACCCTGGACAAGTTACTACTTCACTGGAGTCTCAATTTTCTTAGCTGGAAATTATACTGAGCATACAGGAAGCGTTAAGACTACATATTATGTCCATGATAAAAAAAAAATAAAGGCAAGACATCATGGAAATTCAAGAGATATCATCTTTAGCTGACAGACCTAATAATTTCCAAGTATTTGCCATGTGCCAAGCACATGCATTATCTCATTTAATGGACAAGACTTAGTCTTGGTCAGTTTCTTCGTTTTAGTTGTGAAGAGTGCTGATACATATTCAAGACAGAACAATTTCTTGTCATTTATCTGAAAACACAAATGGTGTGTTTTTTCCTGCCAAATGTTGTGCACATATCAATTACATAAACTAAACATACACATAAACTACAGCTTCAGTCACAGTAATTTACCAACTTATTTTTAAATTCAACCCCAATTTTAAACTCCTAAAAACTAAGAGGATAATCTTACAAATATGGCCTATAAATCAAATTTGCAAAATCTCGCTATATATCCTGAGATATTTCCTTTAGGGTAAAGATCCTTGTGCCTTCTCAACAGCTAGCCAAAACTAAATCCTCTTCAGGGATTCCAAAACATCTCTTTGTTGATTGCATCAGGGATGCTCAGGGCTACTTTTTTAGGTTAGAGAGATGACATTCAATACCTATCACATGGCCAAATTATTCTAAAGATGATTTTTGAAACACTAAACACAGCATTGGTTTTCAAGGTTTTATGTCAGATGGGTACTGAGGTAAGGATTACAGGTGATACAGCAGACACATATCCATGTAATTCTTTCTCAGATCCTGATGGATGCCTTCTGGAACACTGGCATTCTGTGGAACAGTTTGAAAACCACTAGCATAGTTGGAGAGAAAACAGAGTAAATTTAAAAACTGGACAGGAATTCCCAGGTGATCCAGTGGTTAGGAACTTGGTGTTTTCACTGCCAAGGGCCGGGTTCAATCCCTGGTGGGGGAACTAAGATCCCACAAGCCATGTGGCGCGGCCAAATAAAACTGGTCAGATAACACCAAGTCCTCACAGAGATCTTATGATTTTGTTTGAATAGTAATAATAGTAACAATCATTTAAAAATGCTTTCAAGGCTTTCACAACCTTAAGAAGTAGTACATTACTCAATAAAGCCAAAGTGCAACAAAAACAAGTGTTCGGAGGGTTTATTGCTGCTCTTGGTATTTAAGATGAGCACGACTATTTAAGGTCTTTTCTGTCAGAACTATTGAAGGTCTTTTCTGCAAGGCCTCTGGCAGAAGAAAATGACAGGATGAAAAAGTCCTGTCATGTAACCAAACAAATGGAGCCAAAATTCTGGAGCTTCTGTAAAGGTCATTATAATTTTCAGCAGAAACTTCTGATTCTAAAAGTAAAATTTAAAAGCAACAAAGTTGTAACTCACTGAGAAAATTAGATTTGTTCTCTGAATGCAATATAATATCCTGGAACATGCTATCAAAATGAGAGGTTACAAAAAAAAAAAAAATCAGAGAGGTATAATGGAAATAACAGTGAGTTCTTAGACTAGAAATCAGGGTATTGTTTTGCCTTTGAAATGCCTTTGCTCTATGACCTTGAATAAGTCACTTAATCTCTCTGAATCTCAAGATTCCTTTTTGTAAAATCAGGAATGTTTGTTTTACCTATCACTCAGGATTTTTAAATCAAATGAGTATTCTTCTAAGACTTAAAACTAAGAGGACTAGTGACTTAAAGGGAAAAAGAAAATCCTGTAGATGACACGAAACTTTAGTAATACCTGGGATGACATGGCAAAACCACCACCTATGAATAAAAGACATAATTCTATTGAGAATATCTTAAAAAACAAATTTATTTAGCCCAATAACAGATTAGATTATTCAACTAAACAGTGAGATGTCATTTTAGATACTTCATTCAGCATTTAGTTTAACAAATAATGATCAAAGGCTCTTATATGCCAGTCACTGCTTGCTATCCCATATCAAGGCTTACAATCTAGCGGAGAGAAAAGACACCGAGCAAAAGTAAATGAATAAGTTACTAGACAACTTACAAACTACAAAAAGGAAACACATATAAGAGGTTAAGACAGAAAATAGAAGGGGATGCCTATTTCAAATGGGGTGATCAGGAAAGCATTTTCTGGGAAGGTGAGTTTTAAAGTGAGATCTAAAGGCTGATTAGAACAGTGCGGTCAAGATGGTTCCAGAAGTGTTAATAACAGCTCACATAAAGGTACTGGGTTGTGAGAGTTTGAAGAACTGAAAAAGATTACTATAGGTGAAGGTAGCAAATGAGAGGAAACCAACTCAAAATTGCTTAGAAAAAAAAGCAGGTGCTGGGCCATACAGGAAAGAAGTTTAGATTTTAAATGCAAAAGCTACTGAAATGTTCGTTTTAGACAAGATGGTGACTTGTTTTTAAAAAGACTCCTTACTAGGGTGTTGAGGAAGGACTGGGGGCAGCCAACAGAAGCTACTGCTGTACAAGTGAGTTAAGGTGATAATAGCTGGAATAAATATACGTTTTGGAGATGAAACTGATGGTACTTCCTGAAGGATTAGGATATGAGGTGAAGATGAGGAGGTAAGGAAAAGAGAAGAACCAAGAACGATTCTTAGATTTTTGGCTTGAGTAACTGAAGGAACGGCAGAGTCATTTACCATTTACAGAAATGGGGAAGACTGGGAGAGGGCAGGGAATTATAAGCCCTGTTTTGGCGATGTTAAAGTTTTTGAGACAAACATCAGGTTTCTAATTGAAGAAACCCAGTGTACATCTAGACATGAGGTTTTGGAGATGAGAGGAATAGTCCAGTTACAGATACAGGCAAATAAACAGTTGATCACCACTATTTGAAGATTCCATATTGGCAAATTTGCTTACTCACTAAAATTTATTTCTAACCCCAAAATCAATACTTGTCATTCTTGGACATGCACAGAGCTGTGAAAAGATCTGAGTCATCCCACAAGCACATTCCCAGGCAATGCTCTGCCTTCTTGTTTCAGCTCTCATAAAAAATATAAAATAAACATAAAAAAGAGAGACCAACTCTAGCTGGGGAGCTAGAGAAGGCTTTATAGTAAAGGCAACAATGTAGCTGGGTCTCGAAGGATAGGTAGAAATTGGTAGAGATACAGAAAAAATAGGCCTTTCAGAAAAAATAATATGAATAGAAGAAGATAATATGAATAAAGAGACAATGACATCTAGCTAATGGTAATGTCTTAGGGGTAATGGTATGAGATAAATCTAAGATGGGGTTAGATCATGAAAAGGCTTGAGTGCCATGTCACTGGATCTTATTCAACAGGTGCTGGGGAACTACTGAAAAGATGTGAACTTGAAAGTCACATGATCAGAGTTGGGCTTTAAAAGATTTAGCTGGCATAAGTGGGTAGAAGGGATTGGCAACAAAGGGACTGGAAGCATGGAAACCAGTTAGGATGCTGTAGGACAGCCTAAGCAAAAGGTAACAGTCCACAAGTAGGGCAGCGGCAGTGAAACTGGAAAAGAAGTAATGACTACAAAAGACACGGCATACTATTAGAATGATTTATTGGCTGTATAAAGATGGACCTTACAAATTTTTAGCCAGAGGAGGCAAACACAGCCATTTTCCACTGTAAAAATAAAAAGGTGGCTCACATGGAATTTACTAGGCATGAAAAATAGGAGTATGTTGCATAAATACTTTGGTGGGACATCTTACTATATTATGCGTTCAATAATTACTTATTGACTGCCAGCACCGTGCAAGGTTATACAGTAGCAAACAAGACAAAACACTACTCTTTTATTTACTGAGCTTATAGATATTAACAATTGCACTATGGCAAGTCTTTATGAAAATTCCTAAACTAATATGAAAAAAACTTGTCCACTAAAATGAATTTTCTTTGACGATGATCTTGGTTACCTGCTTCCAGCTGAAATTCAAAGCAACAATTGTTAAAGACCAGTTATCTGAGATCTTACATCCATCCATATCCCTGCGCAGATTAAGTCAAGCGAAAGATATTTACTGAGTGCCTATTTAACACTCACAATGAACTAGGTGTCATGAAAAATACATGTATGAAAACAATGTTTTCCAAAAATGCCAAGAGCTAAGCCCAGTGAAAAGTGCTGCCCCCTTCATCACCCCCTTCACTTTTAACAGGGGAACGAACTGCAATTCATGCCCCCCAAAACTTATGGCAAGAAATTAGGGGATAAAAAGCAAACCGATATAAGAATTAAAAAAAAAAAAAGCTTATGAATAGATTTTAAAAAGCTAAACGACATCTACTCTACAAATAAAAGAAGGCAACTAGAAACAAATTTTGAAAATTCGAGTTGTAAAATTTGGAATGATTTAAGAGAAAACTAAAAAGGATGGACTGAAAGGACAAAAATAAAATATTTAAACAAATATGGAATGTCCTTTTAAAAAACTGTAGTAGTTGACATCACTGATTCCACTTGAACCAGAATTAAGTATATCTTAAAATGTTTATCAGAATGATGTAGTAATAAAAGATGGATCATAAGATTAAACATGACTCCATTTAGAAATCTCTCTTATACTATGGATCTTATGGCCCTATTGCAGTGAATGATTTTCAAACTCATAGGCAAGGGAGCTTGTTAAAAATGCAGATTCCCTGAACCCAGTTCCACAGATTCTGAATTTACAAGATCTGTAGTAGGACTCAGGAGTCTACACCATCTAACAAGCATTCAAAGTAACTCTATTGCAGGGACTTCCCTGGTGCTCCAGTGGTTAAGCCTCCATGCTTCGAATGCAGGGGACGCTGGTTGGATCCCTTATCAGGGAACTAGGATCCCACAGGCCGTGTGGCACGACCAAAAAAAAAACCAAAAAAACAAACAAACAAACAAACAAAAAACACCAAAGTAAGTCTATTGCAAGTAGTTAGGGTTAACACTCTGAGGAATCCTGCAGTGTTTTAACTCAACTAAGATCTTCAATTTATAAACAAGATAAGCTAATCGGAGCATGGTTAAATGCCTTACTCAAATTTAGAGGTCCTAATTCCTGCCAGGCTGACAGAGTTAAGTCTTCCTCCCCTGAGCCATGGCTGCTTCTTTAGTCTCTCCCACTATCCTGCTCCTCCCCACTTTCAAAGTCAAATTCTGTGATAAGGTTTTTCCTGGCCACCTGGGCCCACACTAGGGTTTTTCTGGTATCTTTTTCCACAACTGGAATAAGCAGCTCCCTGGGGAAAAACTAAGCTTTTACTTTTGTATTCCCTTCACTGTGAGACATATTCCTTTTTACTGCCTTCAATTTGCAAGCAGTATCCTGCTTTTCCCCAAGTAAATATTTAGCACAGTGCAACCCATATGAGTACTAACTAAATAAATGGAAGCTTATATTTCTTAACCCTATAAAGCAGTGTTTTTCTAACTGTGGGTCACGCCTCACAATCAAATGTGAAACCAATTTAGTGGGTCACAAATATCATTAAAGAAAAACAAATATAATAGTTTGATACATGTGTGGGGGGTATTGCAATGTAAAATGTTTTCAATGTAGGTTGCAAAAACGTTTGAAAGCCACAGTTTTGTAAATGCTGATGAACTTCTCCAACACAACTTTACCATTAGGTAGGCAAATACGTTTTCTCACGCCATTCTCCACTCCCCAAAGCTAAAACTGGATTTATTTATTCATTCCCCTTTCCTTAACTCAGATGAAAAGGAGAAGGAATAAGTACTAAGTTTGATAAGCATTTTTCACAGCACAAGTTCCACAGGAGCCTGTCTGTGCTCCTTCTTCAGATGGGTCGTCCAAGTGTTGTGATGCACTTAGGGTGGGCTCTCGGAGCACCTGTCTCTTGACCCAAGTCTATCTGAAATTCCAGACGTCCCAAACAGGGTTTTGAAATGTTCACATCCTGCTTCATCCACACTGGTCCTAGGCTTATTAATGTATGTGTTTTTTTCAAGATCACCTTCTTTCCTGTCTTGGAGCCAGGTTCTTTATTTCCACCATAACATTACTTTCTGGTAGTCCTTGATACTCTCTACAAGTTTAAATATAATTACCTATGTTCCAAATCACTTGTATTTTCTCTTCTCCTAACCTAAGGTGGTATTCATACTGACAAAGTTGTATCCTTTCCCAGGTCTTGCATGTATCTTGCATCCTCTTAATCAGCAGGTCTAATCTAGACCTAATAATGCAGTAACTGTGACCTGTCACATCTCTACTACAGCCTTATCCTTTGTACTGTTACCAACCATACTCTCATTGCTTTAGCTTCAACTCAGATCTCACTTCCTCCAATAACTTGCCTAAATCCCTCCAATGGAAATAGTCTCCCACTCTCCAACCCTCATTTATACTGCTCACACCTCTATAGCACCTGTCAGTCTACAAAGTATTAGAATTATTTTTGAATCTGTCTCCTGTATTAGTTTCCATGACTGACTTTAACTCTCACGTGTATACTTCCCACTGTCCAGCAAAAATCAGAGCGCAGTTCACACAGTATTGTACTTTATCGTACTGAAAACGGGGAAGAGCTAAATCCAGTGGCTATAAAAATAGGTTAGGAGCTGTTTCTCATTTTGCACACCCTCCATACCCTGCTCAACTGCACGGTATTTTTTTAAAAAATGAATAAAACCATGAACGTTCCAATGGGAGAACCGTGGGGAAATGGCCATAAAGGCCGCAGAAATAAAACGCGAAGGCATGATAAAACGGCTGTGATGCTCTCTGCATTTCCACACGTGGCCCGGTAAATCGGTGCCGGAACGCCTCGCGCAGCCTGCGCCTTTCTGCTCTGTCATCCCTTTACTCTATTTCAAAACCGCCCACACCGCTCCGCCGAACTTGCCTGAGCGCTCTCTCGGAGGGCCCCGGAGCCCCGAGTACCCGAGAAAACAGACCCCCTCTTGCCTTGCTCCAGGTCCGGCCTCCACTTGCCACAGGCACCGGAATGAGAGGGGGCCACCGTCTCCCTTCAACAGTCCCAACTAAAATGGAAGCGCGTCCAGACCTGGGTACCTTTAAGCCTAGAGTCAGCCCCGGAGTCTGCAGGCCGCCGTATCTCCCCATCTCAGTGTGACCCGAGCCAGGCTCTGCCTCCCCGGCGCAGTCTTGCCACAACTTCCCCACCGTCAGGTCCCATCAGCCTCCGCACACACATGCAGCCGACCCAGCAGGCCCTCGGGGACGTTGGCATGTCGTTCCGGCGGTCAAGGTTCCCGAGAACGACCTGACCGCCGGGCGCTTCTATTTAAACATACCTCGCACTGTCTAACTTCCTTCCTCTAAACTCATCTTCCCCACCGGTCCCATACTTCCTGAGTTTCCACCGTTCTCCAAGTAACGTGTCCACCGATCACCTCCTCCGCCTGGGGAGACTGCGTCCCGGCTCTCGACTAACCTCACTCTTTTCCTTTCCCATTCCCGGCTGGGACGGCTCGCGTTTGGCCTCCCGCAAGCTCGAGGGGCTCCACGCTGGCCCCTCGCCCCTACTCTCCCGCCGCTCCTCCCCTACTCACTTTGGGCTTCTCCGGCAATTTCTTCCGGTTCTTCTTCTTCTGCTCCTCGCTCCTGAGATTCTTCAGCACGCCTAGGTCGTCAGAGGCCGGGCCCGGCGCGGCCGCCGCCTCCTCCCGCTTGCGGGGCGGGCTCCTCCGCTTCTTGCGGGCGCCGGCGCAAGCCGCGGCCCAGCCGTAGCCGAGCAGGAAGAGCAGCAGGAGCCCGAGAGTGCCCATGCCCACCAGGATCACCCAGCCCGGGTACCGTTTCGGCTCCAGCCCCAGGTCGAGGCCCAGCTCGGTGCGCAGAAACCCTAGGCCGACCGAGAGCATTTCCTGCAGCCGGGCTGAGCCCTCCTCGGCCTGCTGGGCCAGCTCGTCCAGCCAGCTCCGTGTAGCCATCTTCCCTCCCGTCAGGGGCACTCGCAGAATGACGCCGGGGCGCAGAGACGCCGTGGAACAGTCAAGGGAAGCAAGGAAAGGCCGGGCCGGACAGCCTCAGGCCGAGCGCATTGCGGCCGCCCCTCGCGCCGGAGCCGGGGATCGGCCGCTGCCGCCGCCAGGAGGACAGGGGGCTCCCAGTGCCCCCCGTCAGCCTCACTCCGCCGCCGCCAGGAGGAGGGGGGCGGCGGGAGGGAGTGTCTCCAGCGGCGGCCGCTAAGCGGCGTCTCCGCGCCAGGGCCAGGCCCCGCTGTCCTCCCTCGGCGGAACAATGGCGGCTCCGGCCGCGATCCACGCAGCGAGCGTAGACTAGGAGCAGGGCAGCGGGTCACGTGGGCGCCGGTGGGCGGGGCGTGGGGTGTCACGTGGGCGCGGGCGAGGCCGGGCGGGGCTGGAGCCGTTGGAGCTAGCGCGCCGCGGCTGCAGTTGGCGGTGACCCTTTCGGGCCTGGTGGCGGCGCCGAGCCTTGGGGATCGGTGACTCTGGGCGGGTGGCTGGGAGGGGTTAACCGGAGGAAGTCTTTGCGGGATGGCTGGTGGCCCGGAGCTAGGAGACGTGGCGCTTTGAATGAGTCCAGGGGAGGGGCTCTCGGCGAAGCCTGGGGGTTGGGGGGTGTGGAAGAGGGCGAAGAGCGAGGAACCGGGTCACGGGGTCTGGGTCAAAATTGCCCTAGTAGCTGTCTCTTTTCTCCATTCTTTTTCTGGTAGTGGTGTCGGGGTGGAAGCGGCTTTTTCTCCCTGGGTCACCGGTCGGCTAGATGCTTCCAGGTGGGCTCAGCCGAGTCTGAAACCGGTCACTCTTCTTCCAGCTCATAGGTTTAGTTCACAAATTGGGTTTGTCTCTTCACGGCCAACTTACCCACATTGCGTGTCTACCATTTGCCTGCCTGGCTAGGGCGCTTTTGCGTGGTTTCTCGCCTTCGCTCTTGCTCTCGCTGCTATTAGTCGCCAGAATTCAAAAGTTGGAAAGTCCGTGGGCAGTATTCTTTTCCTACTCGTTTGTAGCTTTAATAAGAAATAATAAGAGGCATACTGGATTGTGTTTTACATGTAGAGATAGATTCCTTGTTGCGTTTTATTTTAAGCTTTTGGGCAAGATCACAAAAGGAGTTTGCAAAAATTCTGTTTTTATATGCTGTGTTGACCTTATCTGGGTAGCGTTAGTAGGAAATGAATTTTCAGATCTTAGTTACAAAGATGATATTCGGGGCTGCCGTAGGGTTTTCAAGTTACATTTCCCTGTAAGGAAACTGGGTGTTTTATCATTAGGTGATAATTAGCATGTAAGCAGGTGTCTCAAGTGAACTAAAAACAGGCTTTCTCAACGAATAGAAAGGGGGGTAATATTAATAAGTACCGAATCCAAAAATGTATTTAGGAGTATTTTGACCTACTTTGCAACTGTGTTGTAATGCATGTTGTGATTAATGGGTGGAAGGGAGTTTGGTAAATAATAAATAATAAAAATAAACTGCTACTCTTGCAAAGCTTTATACAGACTTATAATTAAAGGTTGTGTAAATTACAAGGCCAAAAACTTAGAAGATGTCATTGGAACTACTTCATCTCTAAAAGGTTCCAAATTCCACTTATATTTATGAAAGTAGATTTATCATTCTACATTTATGTTTTGGTTCCAGAGACATGAAGGATGATGACTTTCCTAAGAAGTTCCACTGCCCATTCTAGGTTAACACCTGTGGATTCATGAATTAAGCTATTACACAATAATAGTAGCTGGGTTTCCCTGTTCCTCTGGCAGCCTAGCAAGTATTGATTATGTAAAATCCTGTCACCTTTCTTCTTTCTTTTTCTGTGACTCTCCTTTGATCTTAAAAAGAAAATGTTTACTGTATTTTGGTAATACAGGTATAATCATTTTTCATGTATAACTTTGTAGTCATCTTTTTAAGTTTTTATTTTAAGAACAAAAATGGAGTCATACACTATTTACTGTTTTGCATTTGATGTGGTCATGAACATTCATGTCACTTGATAAAGCCCACCTGATAAAGCTCACCAGGAACATACCAGTAGCCCCACAAAGTTAGGTTTATTAACTTGCAGCAGAATGAAGTTTAGGTAAAATTTAAACGAAAGAATGCTTTGAAAGACAAAGCAAGCTGTGTCTAAAAGAGTTAATATCAGCCCTAGCCTAAGTAGACTCAGAATCCTAATTCCCTGGACATGGCAAAGTTAAGAGACATATAAAAGGTCATTTCTGAAACCTCTTTCCTGGAGGCAACTGGGTTGGGAATGAAGACTGCTTATCCTGAGAGTCAGAGTGACCCATACAGTGGAATACCACTCAGACATAAATACATGCAGCAACATAGGTGAATCTCAACATAATTACGCTGAGTGAAAGAAGGTGAAAGAAGCCAGGCAAAAAAGAGGATGTGCTGTATGATTCCATTTGTATAAAACTAGAAAATGCAAACTAATCTATAGTGACAGCAAATCAGTGGTGACTTGGGGAGGGGAGTGGGACCAAGGAGCAGTGGGAGGGAGGGGTTTAAAAGGGGCACCAGGAAACTTTGGGGAGTGATGGCTATGTTATCTTTATTATTATGGTTTTATGGGTCTGTGGGTTTTATGGGTTTATGTATGTCAAAACTTACCAAATTGTATACTTTAGATATTGTAGTTTATGTCAAATATACCTCAATAAAACAGTTCACAGAAGTTTTTTGAAAAATGACCCATGTGGAACAGCTGTGTATAGGCGTGGCATGCTCCATGCTCGCCAATAGGATTTTTTTTTTAATGATATTTATTTATTTATTTATTTATTATTTGGTCGCACCTTGCGACTTGTGGGATCTCAGTTCCCTGAAACCAGGGATCGAGCCCTCGCCCTCGGCAATGAAAGTACGGAGTCTTAACCACTGGACTGCCGGGGAATTCCCACTGATAGGATTTTTAACAAAGTTTTTACCAATCTATGATTTTAAGGTTTCTCAGCACTATCTCCATTTATTTATTTATTTTTGGCTGCATTGGGTCTTCGTTGCTGCGTGCGGGCTTTCTCTAGTTGCGGTGAGCGGGGGCCACTCTTTGTTGCGGTGCGCGGGCTTCTCATTGCGGTGGCTTCTCTTGTTGCGGAGCATGGGCTCTAGGTGTGTGGGCTTCAGTAGTTGTGGCTCACAGGCTGTAGAGCACAGGCTCAGTAGTTGTGGCGCACGGGCTTAATTGCTCCGCGGCATGTGGGATCTTCCCGGACCAGGGCTTGAACCCGTGTGCCCTGCATTGGCAGTCAGATTCTTAACCACTGCACCACCAAGGAAGTCCTCAGCACTATATCCTTGATGTTAATTATCAAAAAAGTTTTTTTTTTTTTTACAGGTTTGCGTAATAAATATTCACTTATTCTATGATCTGGCTCTACTGTAATTTATTTAACATACTTTATTGTTGGATAGTTAGGTTATTTACAAGGTTTTCTTTGTTTTTTTGCCATTAAATGCAATTCTGTCATGAATATGCTTGTAATTAAATAGCTTTGCGAATAGCCATAGTAACTTTTTAAAATCAGTTTTATTTTATTTTTTAAATAATTAATTAATTAATTAATTAATTATTTTGGCTGTGTCGAGTCTTAGTTGCAGCATGCGGGATCTTTCCTTGCAGTGCACGGGCTTCTCTCTAGTTGTGGCTCTCAGGCTCCAGAGCACATGGGTTCAGTAGTTGCCCCACGGCATGGAGGATCTTAGTTCCCCAACCAGGGATGGAACCTGCGTCCCCTGCATTGGAAGCCGGGTTCTTAACCACCAGACAGCCAGGGAAGTCCCCATGATAAGTTCTTTTTTTTTTTAGAAAGATATTCGCCATGTATTTCTTATTTAGGTCTTTTTTTTAAAAAAAATTTATTTATTTATTTATTTATTTATTTTATTTTATTTTTTTTTAAATGTATTTTTTAAAAAAATTTATTTATTTATTTATTTATGGCTGTGTTGGGTCTTCGTTTCTGTGCGAGGGCTTTCTCCAGTTGCGGCGAGCGGGGGCCACTCTTCATCGCGGTGCGCGGGCCTCTCACTGTCACGGCCTCTCCCGTTGCGGAGCACAGGCTCCAGACGCGCAGGCTCAGTAGTTGTGGCTCACGGGCTTAGTTGCTCCGCGGCATGTGGGATCCTCCCAGACCGGGGCACGAACCCGTGTCCCCTGCATTGGCAGGCAGATACTCAACCACTGTGCCACCAGGGAAGCCCTATTTATTTATTTTTATATTTATTTTTGGCTGTGTTGGGTCTTCGTTTCTGTGCGAGGGCTTTCTCTAGTTGTGGCAAGCGGGGGCCACCCTTCATCGCGGTGCGCGGGCCTCTCACTATCGCGGCCTCTCTTGTTGCGGAGCACAGGCTCCAGACGCGCAGGTTCAGTAGTTGTGGCTCACGGGCCTAGTTGCTCCGCGGCATGTGGGATCTTCCCAGACCAGGGCTCGAACCCATGTCCCCTGCATTGGCAGGCAGATTCTCAACCACTGCGCCACCAGGGAAGCCCCCCGTGATAAGTTCTTGATGGTAAAATCCTGGCACTGTCATTGCCTGAGGCATAGCCCACAGTATGTGATTTAACGCTTAGTTTGGAAGTTTTAAGAGACCTGAAGATGTTCTACCTAAGGCCTCTCACTTCATAGAAGAGAAAAAGGAAGCTTCAAAGGGTTAGGG
Organism: Balaenoptera borealis; assembly: GCF_965194805.1. NCBI lineage: Eukaryota > Metazoa > Chordata > Mammalia > Artiodactyla > Balaenopteridae > Balaenoptera > Balaenoptera borealis. The sequence continues at coordinate 38,411,646 of NC_138876.1, forward strand.
CTCCTACCGCAGTGTCAGGGTGGCTGAGCTCATAGTAGAACCCAGTCTTCCCTGTTCTTGACCCCTTGGTTGCTCCTCTTCTTCATATACTCTGTGATCAATTCTTGGGATTAGTGTGTGGTTGTTTTCTCCGACTGCTATAACAATATTCCATAGACTAGGTAGCTTAAACAACTGAAATGTATTTTGTCACAGTTCTAGAGGCTGGAAGTCCAAGATCGGGTGCCAGCATGGTTGGGTTGTGGTAAGGGCTCTCTTCCTGGCTTGCAGATGGCCACTTTCTTGCTGTGTCCTCACATGGTGGAGAGAGAGCCAGTGAGCTCTCTAGTGTCTCTTATAAAGACGCTAATCCTCTCAGATCAGGGCCCCACCCTTATGACTTCATTTAACCTTAATTGCTTCCTTAAAGACCGTATCTGCAAATACAGTCATGTTGGGGTTAGGGCTGCAACATATGGATTTGGAGGGGGGACACAAACTTTCAGTCCATAACAATGCAGGAAGCTTCCATTCAAGTAGCTTATCTTTCAGGGCTGATGAAAGAAAAATGCTGATTTGGGTCTTTAAAATGGAGGCTATTTACATTATGAACTCCTGGGTCACAGGATTATATACCTAGGAGGATGATTATTTTTTAAAATTTCTTTTATTTTTGGCTGCGTTGGGTCTTTCTTACTGCATGCGGGCTTTCTCTAGTTGCAGCGAGCTGGGGTTACTCTTCATTGCAGTGCACGGGCTCTAGGCACACAGGCTTCAGTAGTTGTGGCGTGCAGGTTCAGTACTTGTGGCGCATGGGCTTAGTTGCTCCGCGGCATGTGGGATCTTCCCGGACCAGGGCTCGAACCCATGTCCCCTGCATTGGCAGGTGGATTCTTAACCACTGCACCACCAGGGAAGTCCTAGGAGGAGGATTTTACAGTAAAGCAGGGAATACAGTTGAGTGTGCCAAGAATTTGGAGATATAGTCAGGAAAGGGTTACCCTCAGAATAAATTTTGTAAGAATTAGTAAATAATAAAGTTCTCTGCAGATGTATCCTAACTAAGCTGAAAGATAGTTTATGAGTGTGTCGCTGAAAGGGCCAGGATACTTCCAAACCTCTTTAAAAGATTGGAGAATTTGCTAAGAACCTGTGTGGAACTAAAAACTGGTTGGGGCATGAGGGCAGGGGCCAGGGGAAGCAGAAAAGACGGTGAATATGGTAACAAAAATGAAAGTTGTGGTGTATCCATTCAGTGGAATGCTGTGCAGCAGTGAACATGTCCAAGGACACTCATTGCGATACCATGTATGTAAAGTTTAAAAAATAGATTTACAGATAAAGATGTAAAACCATGCATGGGAATAATGAACACCAAGTCAGAATAGTACTTATTTGTAGGGAGAGACAGAGAGAGAAATGGGATTGGGGTGAAGTATACACGGGGCTACAAATGAATCTATAACGTTTTTATCTCTTAAATTAGGTTATGGGTAAAAGAGTGCCCCTTATCTCTACTTTTTGTATGCCTGAGATACTTTGTAATTTAAGTGACAAAAATTAAATGACAAAAGCAATAGTTTGCACAGAGGCTAGGCAAAATAATGGAGGCTCCCCTGACTATACAATTGTGGGGTTGCTGTGATCTTATAGTGGGGAAAGGTATATTATACCATATCAATAGATATCCCCTAAGGTCATTTAACCCCCTTTGCTCTGATTTCATGCTCAGCACACCATACCCAGCTTGTAATGAGGCATCTCCTTTACTACAGGAAGATCTGACTTAAGTAATCTGATCCTCTTCACAGTTATATTTATTAGTGTAAATCATACATTCTCAGTAAAGCAATATTGCTCCCATGTGGGTGAAGAGTATTGGTATTGGGGGCAAAAAACCCTTTTTTAGTGTATAAAGTATAGATATAATATACTACATGTGCAGATTGATACAATATATATGTGGCATTAAAATTTCATAGGAAAAAATAGGCCCTTAGAGGAGTGATAACGAAAAAATGAGTGAGAAACATTGGTGCAGAGGAAGAAATCGGCACTCTGTTTCGTCAATTAGGCTCCTGTGTGTTTGGTTAATCAGTTTCCCTGGGTCATTTATTCAATCATTTATTCACTGGACTTTTATTAAATCCCAGCTGTTTGGTTTAAATGCATGCTATCTGTCCTCAAAAATCTCAGAACCTAGTGAGGACAATGGACCCTTTCTTAAATAGCTTTAATGCAAGAGAGTATTGCCATAGTAAGTTGATTTGAGCATGAAGATTGTACTGGGTGCTATGATGTACCTCCCAGGTCCCGCTTCAGTAATGAAGAACTTATTCCCCAGCTCTGGGAGTATTACCAGAAGACATCTCTTAGGTGTCAGTCTTTGGGGAAGATTACTGAGGAAAACTTCCTCAGTCAAGGTCATGTCTCCTTTCAGGGACAACCCACATCCAAGGACTCATCAGCCTGGGCTACACAGTCCTGGCCTTCTTGCCCCAACTTGGGTCAATTTTGAAAGACCATCCCAGCCCCAGTGTACTCCTTGAGCTTGGCTGAGGACTGTTGGTACTATATCTCAGCCCAGTTCTCCTCTGCTCAGTCCCACTTCCTTCTCCTCCTTCCACTGGCATTAGTTTCAAGAGCACTTCCTTATATGCTGATCTGTCTCAAAGTCTACTTCACAGAGAACCCAGTCTATAACACGGATGATGAGGTATTTACAAAGTGTTTGATATAACCAACAAGGGAAAGGTTATTTCTGCATAGGGGCAGTGGAACACTTCAAATACAGTATGTTGAGGTTCAGTCTAGAAGGATGAGTAGGATGTTGCTAAGAAGAGAAGGAAGAGAGTGGAGAGGAATTTCCAAGCATGGGGACCAGCGAAAGTGAAGGCTTTGGGACATGAGAGAGCAACGTATGTCTGGATAATAGTGAGCTCTACTCTGTGGCTAGTGATAAAGTCTTAAGATTTTGGCGAGGGATCGAAGAAGAAGGAATTGTCAACAATGACTCCTAGGTTTCTCACTTCCAGTTGGTCAGATGGTGGTGCCATTCACTGAAATGGGGAATATTGGGAAAGAACTAAGTTTGGCCAGCGAAGATGAGTAGCTTGGTTTTATACACATTGATTTGGAGAGTACAAATTATCCAGATGAGATATCAAATAGGCAGGTATACGTGGATGTGGACTCCAGATGAGAGATGAGAGTTGGAGGTACCTCTTGGTTTCCTTGCTCGGATCACACTTTCACTCCTTATCATTTGCAAGTGAGACTTCAGGTGAGACCCCAGCCCTGCTTATGCCTTGACTGCAGCCTTGAAGGATCCAGTTAAACTGTGCCTGGACTCCTGAGTCACAGAAACTGAGATAATGCATGTGTTTTAAGTTGCTGAGTTTGTGGTAATTTGTTACACAGCAATAGAACTAATTGCTAAGAAATTGTCCAAAAGAAATAATTGGACAAATACACAGAAGTAGAATCGCATAGTCATTACATTGTAGTTTACAATCTCAAAAAATTGGAAGCAACCTAAGGAGGTGATTGTTTGAATACATTGTGACATACACAAGGACAGGAATATTATGAAGCCATTAAAGAGTATGACATATATCTATGTATATCAATTATTCATTGACATGGAAAGCCACACTGCTAAGTGAAAAACATCAGGTTACAGAATAACATGTTGAGTATTAGATAATTAAAATTTTAGGATATGTATGTGGGTATACATGGATAGAGAGGCATCTGGAAAGATATTCGCCCAAATCTTTACAGCAGTTTACAGTAGCCACATATGGGAAGTAGGATTTCAGGGTGTTTTTAAACTTTTTTCTGTATACTCTCCTGAATTGTTTGAATATTTTGTATGAACATATACTATCCTTTTAATCAGAATAAGATAAAGGTTTTGTTTTGTTTTTGTTTGCTTTGTTGAAACTTTACCTACAGGGTGACTGCAGCATTCATATAAACAGTCTCAAAAATCAAAGAAACAGCTTCTAAGGTTTCAGTTAAATTTTAAGATGTTTTTCTGAACTTGTGAAAGCTTTATTACTAAAAGGAAAACTTCTTTAGAAGGTGGTAAGTTACCTCTGCAGGACAAGAGAAAAAAAATAATACCTGAAACCTCATTTGAGACCTAATGTTTGTAAAAATGAGTAGCTATTCTGGTGACTGAGCAGAAGGGAAAGACACAGGTGTCCTTGCTGGGAAAGACCAAAGTGTTTAAGTAAATTAGTAACCTCAGATACTCAAAAGCTGACCAAAGAACTGATATTGTAATCGAAAAGGTAAACTTGGCAGTTAATAAGTTTATTACTCCCATGTGGCCTTGCTTCATCTAAGAAATCCTAAATTTGATGAATTACTTGAACTCAATGTGTTTTTGTTTGTTTGCTTTTGTTTTTGCTCAGAATATGGTGCAAGTGAACTGCAATATGTAAAGTATGGTTACTACTTGGACAAATTCCTTTTGTCTGTGTTGTGACCCATATTCCTGATGAGCCATTTTGTGAATACATGTGAGAGCTTTGCTTGCTTCAGTACAAATCTACCTCCTTTACCAAAAAAGGACATTTTTGATAAACAATGTATCTTTTTCAGATAAATAAGTTAGAACACATTTTTTCCTGAAAAAATAAAAACAAAAAAACTGTAATATGGAATACCTAATTACTTTAAAATAGTATTTCATAGCTGTGTCTAGTTTTTGGTCAAGATAATTGTCAGCTTCCTACTGTTCTGTGGGCATCAGATGAAATCTATGTATGTGAAAGTGCTGGACAGATGTTAATGTAACAAGCAAGCAGTTAGTTTATATTTAATGATTCCTATTCTTAAGAGGTGTTTAGTTCCGTGTGTGGACTTTGTCTGCAATTGGAGTAAGAAAACCCCCATTAGTGCTTTAGTTATGGCCTCCTGTTCCAAACAGGCTTCAATCATAGGTACAAGGATCTAAGAGAGAGATCAACAAACTTTGCCTATATTTATGCTTTAAGAAATAATGGCGTTCTTTATTAAAACAGTCAGGAGTATTGATGATGAGGAGTAACATGGTTAAAGGTTTAAAACAGAAAAGAAGATGTGTGTCTTTGGAGAATTTTGCTTCCCTGGAGCTGAGGGCTAGTATTAGAGAACAGTGCCTGTCTGGTGAGAATAAGAGTAATAGGATTTCTTAGTCAGCTTGGGCTGCTATATAACAGAAGACCACAGACTGGATGGCTTAAACAACAGAAATTTATTTTCTCAAAAATCTTGTGACTGAAAGTCTAAGATCAGGGTGCCCTCAGGGTTGGTTTCTCCTGTCTACTTGTCTGGTAGACAGCTTCCTTCTCACTGTGTGTTCACATGGCCTTTCATCTGTGTGTGTGCAGGGGGAGAGAGAAATCTTTGGTGTCTCTTCCTCTTCTTATAAGGACACTAGTCCTATTGGATTAGGGCTCCACCCTTATGACCTCACTTAACCCCAATTACCTCCTTAAAGGCAGTATCTCCAAATGCAGTCACATTGGGGGTTAGGGCTTCAATGTAGGAGTTTTAGAGGGGACACAATTCGGTCTGTAACACAGGATAAGACCTGGGATTGTTCTATAGAGCAGGGGTCCCCAACCCCTGGGCCATGGGCTGATAAGGGTCCACGGCCTGTTAGGAACTGGACCACACAGCAGGAGGTGAGCAGCGGGCAAGTGAGCGAAGCTTCATCTGCCACTCCCCATCGCTCACGTTACCGCCTGAACGATCATCCCTACCTTCCCGCCCCCCCGACCGTGGAAAAATTGTCTTCTATGAAACCGGTCCCAAGTGCCAAAAAGGTTGGAGACCACTGGGGTAGAGTCTTTAAGGGCAAGAATACCATAAAATTGATTTGCTGGTATCCCTGGCTAGAACATAAGCTCCATGAGGGCAGGAAGGGCATCTTACTTGTGTACCGTGGTATCCCTAACACTTACTGCACGGCCTATTATTATTAATATTTGATCAACTGATGAATTAACAAATGTGGTGATTGGAGAGTAGGGTGGAATGGAGGTTGTTGCAGTGGTCTGGGGTGTGAGGGACCAAGTGCCTAAACCCAGTGGAAATGAAGTGAAAGTGAGACAGTGAGTGACAGTAAGAAGGTGAGATAAAGGGGAGGGAAGAATCATGGATGACTGGCATTCTGTTTTTGCGTGACGTGATGATCACTGTTCCATTAGTGGAAAAAGAGAAGTTGAGAGAAGTTAATTTATTACCATGAATCCTCATTTTGCACTGAGATACCTCTTAAGACTTATTCATAGTTTGTAAAACTGAAAGTCCTCGTAGTTTCTTCCAGATATTCCTTACGGCTTCTTTGAACTCTGTGATTTCTTTCTCATCCATCAACATTTAGGGCTTCTATTTTCTGACTTACCTCTCTCACCCAATTTTGGTAGCCCAAAAAAGAATTAGAAGACTAGAAACACACATTTCTTCTCCTCTTCTAATAATACTACTTCTATCTTCACTGTCTTTTATTTGTGGTAGCCATAGTAGAAACAGAAATTATGGTCTTATTGGGCATCACAGTGAAATAAAACTTCTAGCACTAGTGCTCGTTATTTCAAAATTATTTCTCTTTTTCTGACTGCTTCCTTATCTTTATAATTCTCAAAACTTACTTTCTCGCTTAGTTCTCTGACTGAATTATTTATGAGTGCAAATTTGTGTCTCATAGCAATCTACTTTCTGAAATTGCTTGTAGTTACAACAATCTCAGTTTATATCAGAAACTTTTTGAACATGTCTATTATCTCTTCTGAACAAACTATTCTTAGCTAACTTTAAAACCGAAACTGAAAAGGTTGTTAAATATAGATTTAGAGTAATTTGTTTGTATCTCCTAAGAGGATTTAGCAACAGGAAATCATTTATCTTGAATGACTGGAATGCTTTCTTCTAGTTTGTGCCCTAGTTGTTCCAACAAGAACGAAGTTCAATATTTAGGTGCACTTTCCCTAACTATGTTAATGGTTCTTTGCGAGTAGACAGCACTGTGCATAACCTTGAGAATAGGGTTTGTTCCCTGAATTTGGATTTTATAATTGGCTGATAAAATGACCATTTTGAACTATCACATGATGTTAACATCTACCAATTTTAGCAAAGTTACCCTCCCTCTTTGTACAGAAATGTGTATAGTTCTTTGAATGTTTTGTTGCTCCTTGATTGAAATGCTCTGCAACAGCTAGAGAAAATGAAAGAGCAATTAGTAACCAAAAACATAAATTCTAAATGTAATACAAGTGAAATTGTAAAGTGTTTCAATTAGGATACAGGATGAGCTGCTTTAACAAAGACTTACAGGGGTTTAAACAATATAGAACAATATAGAATTTAAGTCTGATTAATTCCTCACATAATATTGATATGTTGGCTCCTTCCATCCTGCAGTTCTACCAGTGGCCCTAAAATATTAGCCTCATCTGCTTGGTCCTCGATGGCTTGTCAACACGTCTAACTTTTAGGCACTAAGATGGGAGAAGGAGTAGGATAAAAAGACACATTTTCCATTTAAGGGGCGCAACCAGAAATTGTGTATGTCACTTCTGCTCATATTCTGTTGGCCAGAACTTAGTCATATGGCCAAACTTAGCTACAAGTTTTACAAGCTAAAACTCAGGGTTTTACTTCTTAAGGGAACGTGAGAAGATGGATACGGCACGCCAAAAGTTGTGACACTTCGGTCAAATGAGCACTCATTGGACTAAGCTGGTTGACTGTGGATTCAACTTTGAAGGAAAAAAGAAAAACAAAATTATATATCATAAGCAAAATGTAGACAATATGTCAAAAACCGAGTCTAGAAGATGAAGTTTAATTAGCTATTTTATATATCTTGTGGGTCTCAGCAATGGAAGTGCTCCTTCCAACTTGCAAGTCTATTGTTTGACTTTCAAAGATTTGGACTTTGAATTTATTTAGAGTAACACACTTTGTATGAAAACAATGAACAACCTATGTGTATGGAAATTTCTGGCTGTCCTTTGTTCTGAAATATTATGGTTGAATCAGTGTTACTGAGTGAGCCAAATGCTTTGAGTAGCCAAGTTTCAGTTAAGAGTATAGTGTGGTGGGTTTCACTAGCTGGAGCTTCTCTGTTGAACCTTAGAAAATGCCTTGACTTTGTGCACAGGGAAGACTGTCGTCAGGCGTCGTCAGCGTCCACCTTAACCAGAGCTGCTCTGGAGGCAAGCAGCGTTCTCTGGTCTCCTGGCCAGTGCTCTGCTGTGGTTCTGTGAGCCTGTCCGGGAAGAGGGAGAAGAGAGCAGGCTGAGAGCAAGTGAAGTGCCAGGAAAGCATGGGGCTACTTCCCAAGTAGACCAGAGAAAAAGATGATTAGAAAGGTTAGGGGTCCCACCTCAGTAGGGAGAAGAGTCACATGATGCTTCCCTGCTCTGGTTCCATTTGAGAGCATCAGAAGCTCAGCAGGTGGTGGGGGAATGACCAGTGTTGGCCATCTCCTGAAACACCAGAGTCATGATGGCTTGAGAGGTTTGATACCAGACCAGGACTAAGTAGCCATATGCTCGGGCTTCTTTGAGGATTCCTCCAAGTCTTACCTGGACGTATTTCACTTAGTAGTCTATGACAGCCCTTGGGGACCTCTGAAAGTTTGAGATGCCATAACTTCCTTCTGGCTCCCGTGGCATGAATTTTCTACCACTGAAGGCATTCCTTTAGGTTAAGCCGTAGAGGTGAAGATGTTGTCTGTGAAAGCCACAGTCTCTTATGTCTTCTGGGAGGGCAAGGAAGTGGGATGTTGTACCTCTGGTCTTCAGCTCATAACCAGTTATAACTGACCTGTTTATCTCATTAACTGGTTGCACACTGGGAGTAAGAGAAGTTTGACTAAGTACGTCGGCAACAATATAGTCTGATGACCACTGGCTGTTTTGAGGGCATTAAGCTAAGGAGGGCAGGGCCTGGGTGCTGCGTTGTATAAAGGTGAGTTCCTGGTGGCTGTGCATCAAAAAAGTAGGAATGGGGCTTCCCTGGTGGCGCAGTGGTTGAGAGTCTGCCTGCCAATGCAGGGGACACGGGTTCGAGCCCTGGTCTGGGAAGATCCCACATGCCGCGGAGCAACTAGGCCCGTGAGCCACAACTACTGAGCCTGCGCGTCTGGAGCCTGTGCTCTGCAACGAGAGGCCGCGATAGTGAGAGGCCCGCGCACCGCGATGAAGAGCGGCCCCCGCTTGCCGCAACTGGAGAAAGCCCTCGCACAGAAACGAAGACCCAACACAGCCAAAAATAAATAAATAAGTAACAAAAATAAAGGAATTCCTTAAAAAAAAAAAAAAGAAAAGAAAAGTAGGAATGGCACAATGGCACACAAGTTTTATCCAGTGAAACATATTCTCCAAGGCTGCTCCTGCTCTGACTTCTTCTAGGCTTAGAATGTCTGGGCTGGAAATAACGTACATTATTATGGTAGTCATGGTGGTTTAATATGTTAAATAGTTTTCCTCTAAGGATCCATAATTTCTTTTAACTAGTTATGTCACTGCAGTTTTGATACCATAATCTTTAAAAAGATATATTGTGATAATTATGAATTTGGATAAAACTTTTATAGTGTGGGTATGGCCAAGAGCAAGCCTTTGATGAGCTTAGTGTATCTCTATGAGAGACCTATGAACAGCAGTATAGATCTTCAATGATATGTCTCTTTATCCAAACTAAACAAGTTAAAAAAACCCTACATTTATTTATGTATAAATACTTTTATAAACCTTCATGGGATTAGAGATGGTTCTTTAATAATGTAAGCAAAGCTGCCAGTCATTGGAAAGTTCACTGGACCTAGATTCAGAGTTCCTAGGTTGTTGTCACAGGTGTTGCTGAAATGATTTTGTTGTGTTTTTAATGGATTGGTTACCTGGTTAATAATTTACAATGAGAAATACACCTTCAAGGCGTTCATATCTATTGACCAAGAGCCTAATCAGGGTATTTGGGAATAGGTATAATATTATTTCTGATGTAGTTTCTCGTGATCTTAACTCATTTTTTGTAATATTAGAGGTTTGGATAAACCTTTAGGGCTCCTTTCAGTTCTAAAGATTCCTATTGTATGTTCTGCATTATAGAAAGGAGAAGCCCCACACAGAACTTAGAAAGTAGATGGTTCAGTGTCAGACACTGTGATAAGCACTTAATGTGCATTGTTTCATTTAATCCTTGCAATTTATGAAGTAGGTGTTATTATCATCCCCTTTTTATGGATAAAGAAACTGGAACCTTACAGGCTTTACATAACTTGTTCAGTGTCCTACAGCTAGTGAGTGGTAGAGTCGAGATTTTGAACACAGGCCTGTGGGACTCCGGAACTTGGGGACTGCAGTGTACGCCTCTTAACTATCATACACTAGCAGTTTTAAGGAATGTTTAATTACCCAAGAGCAATAAACAGTCTGACCAAGAGTTTTTACTTTTTAACAAATTATGCATCAGCAATATCTCTCTAGATATTTTCTGTTCATTATTATAAGTTTATAAGATTTGAAAATAGGGTAAATTGACCTCTGAATACAATGGCAAGATAAATCCAGATTAAACACCCTTCCTCCAAATCTAATGAAATGAACAGAAATAGTGAAAGAAAAAAAAAAAGGCAACAATTTATGAATGGCATCCAAACAAAGGAGAATAATTTTACATCATAAGCTTCAAGAAGTGATGGCTAAGGACAGTGTGAGAGGTTTTGGGGTAGCTCTTTTCTTCACACCCACTCCACAGGAGTAGTATTGAGAAGTCTGATAATTTTTATTAATGCCTTCCAAATGGACATAAGCAGTCTGAGGGAGTGAGTAGGTAACCCTGGGAAAGGTAAAGGAAAACGCCTCAAGTGTAGCCAACCCTACTTACCCCTTTGGGACCTTGACAGAGGCAGGAAGGGCCTCCATGGCATCTGAAGTTCCAGGTCCCTGTGGGGAGCTGGATGAATGAGAGAAATACACCCACAGCTGGGTGGGGTGGGCACTGGTACAGGATGTTTAACTGGACTTCACAGGAGAAATCAGAGGCTCCTCCTGACCCAGTGTGGGTCTCCCCTCACATATTACCCACCGTGACCTCAGGCTAGAGATAAGTGGATTGAGAGCAACTCCAGTGCATTAAATTATCTCCAAATGGGGCAGACTGACTGATCCTAATCAGGACAGAGCTATCTGATGAAAAATGAAAAGAAGTGGAATGGCAAGTAAGCAAACTCATTAGAGCGGGAAACAGAAGGAAGAAAAGAATGAAAAGAAAAAGAACAGAACATGGTATAAAAAAGACAGACGTTTTAAGGGGGGAGAATGGGTTTTTAAATAAGAAAACTATACCCTCTCCAAACAAACAAAAAAGATTTCTTGGGAGTGCTTTAAGGTATAGAATAACTTTATAATACTTTTTTATTTATTTTTGACTGTGTTGGGTCTTCATTGCTGCCCGCGGGCTTTCTCTAGTTGCGGCGAGTGGGGGCTACTCTTCCTTGCGGTGTGCGGGCTTCTCATTGCAGTGGCTTCTCTTGCTGTGGAGCACGGGCTCTAGGCACGCAGGTTTCAGTAGTTGTGGCACGCAGCCTCAGTAGTTGTGGCTCGTGGGCTCTAGAGCACAGGCTCAGTAGTTGTGGTGCACGGGCTTTGTTGCTCCGTGGCATGTGGGATCTTGCCGGACCAGGGCTCGAACCCATGTCCCCTGCATTGGCAGGCGGATTCTTAACCACTGAGCCACCAGGGAAGTCCTGAGAATAACTTTATAATACTATTATTTTATAAAACTAAGTCCCCCAAATGAGATAATAAAAAAACAGAATGAAATGAATGTGGAAATTTCTGTGCTAAGGAAACTGAGACCCTACAGAGCACCATAATACAGTTAATATATAATTTAGGAAGAGCAAGGAACAGGATGGACAGTGGGTGAAAATAAAATTAGTGACATGGAGGAAATGCTTGCAATAATCAGTGAATGCAGAGGAAAAAGACCAAGATTAAAATATGTAAAAGACAATATGGAGGACGGAGACCATCCAATATAGACAGCAAATGGAATAGGAAAAGTAGCTAGATACTTAAGAAATAAACTTTCTCTGAAATTAACAAACTGACTCCTTAGATATGAGGGCACATTGTATGCTAGAAGAAATTGGTACAGCATCATAAACATCAAGACATACTTTGGTTAAGTTATTGACATTCAAGGATAAGAAAAGAAATTTTTAGCTGTTCAGGAAGACAAAGTAAAAGTCACCTATAATGAAAATTAGGCTTGCCTTAGACATCTCAGCAATATCCAAGGGCAGAATGCAATGGCACAATATTTATAAACTTCTGAGGAAAAGAAAGTGTGACCCAGCCGAAACACTGGATATAAAGTCAACAAGTAGGTTTTCTCAAATATGAAAAAGCACAGGGAAAATAGTGTTTAGAATCTAGTGTGTAAGAGATATAAAACCTGTGAGTCCTCAAACAAACAAACAAAAAAACCACTTGACATTGAAATTCAGCCAAAGAAATGAATGAAGATCAAGAATTTAAAATTGGGGGAACTTCCCTGGTGGTCCAGTGGTTAAGAATCCGCCTTCCAATGCAGGGGGACATGGGTTCGATCCCTGGTCAGGGAACTAAGATCCCACCTGCTGCGGGGCAACTAAGCCTGTGTGCTCTAGAGACCATGCGCCACAAATAGAGAGCCCGCGTGCCGCAACTACAGAGCCTGCGTGCTCTGGAGCCCCTGCACTACAACTAGAGAAAAGCCCTTGAGCCGCAAGTAAGAGCCAGCGTGCCGCAACTAAGATCCGACGCAGCCAAATAAATAAATATTTTTTAAAAAAGAATTTAAAATTGTTTAAAGAACCAGAAATGAGCACTGGATCCATTTTTAAAAAGAACAAAGACTGAATAACTAGGAGTACCACTGTTACAGAACACAATGTGATGGTTAATAACCTGGCAAGGTAAAATGTCTTATAAGCATTGAAAAATGGAATGAGGGAAAGTGTAGGTAGGAGAAAACACAGGAGTGTATCATCTCATCTTTCACAGCAGAGAGTCATGCTATCTAAAATTTAACCTCGTAGTTAAAAAAGCGTTTCCAAACCTTTGATGACTTTTATGATCTCTTTGCTTAACCTGAGAGCCAGCATGACAAGCCGGCATATGCGTGCCAGAATCACCTCCAGCTGTATTTTGGTTTTGTAAAGGATGGTTCAGTGTTTTTAAATATTTTAAAATTTGAATATCTTTAGGTGGGGGCAAACTTACCAGTCAACCCTTATTTTCCACCTTCTTATTTCACACATTTAGGGGCCTTCCTGGCCCTGCTGTTGGAGGAGTCTTTAGGAGCTAAAATTTCCTGTAGTGAAGAATCATTTATCTGAAGTTCAGTAATTCCTAGAGTAAGATAAAATAATAATTGACCAATAGATACATTCTTCTCATTTGTTTTGTAAAACATGTTTGTCTCTGGCATCACAAATGGTATTTTCCCTACTCTATAATGCCAGAAATCTGTCTCCTGGCAAATGGAAGCACTACTGCCCCACTTTTTTCTTATCTGCACCGCAACCAAGTCTTTGACTCCAGTGCAATCGTGAGGGATACACAGGAAGTGATCACCGTGTAGGAACACTCCAGGGAAACTCCTTATGTGGTGTCTCACTCTATTTAAAGCCACATGGGCTTAGCTGCTGTCACCTCCTAGCTATTTCTTTGGCTCGGTTTTAACTTTCAGCCCTTTAAATAGTGTACAGATTGAAACAGCCAGAAGAAAGAGCTGATTGGCTGTGAAGGCCCCCCTTGGGAGCTTCTGGAGCTGGCCTTAGAGGCTGAGTTGGTCATTCTAAGAAAAACTGTGTGGACAGCCCCAGGGTCTACTCTCATGGCTTTAGGAGGGGCATCTGATGGACGTTGGAAGGACTGGTACTCCAGCAGGCGACCATAGATTAGGCACTGAAGAAGAACTGCAGGATTCATAAGTTAGAATTTCCATATACAGGTACTGTAGTAGTTCTTCAGCAATCTGCTGAAGACAAAAGACACTACCTTCGAAAAGCAAAACTAACCTTTTATTTAAATTAAATCCTGCAGTAATCAAGAGAGAGATGCCTGCCTCTCATAGAGTTTTGAACTTCTAAATATTTCCATATTTAGAAGATATTTCATGGGAAAGAGGGAAGACTGGACTGTATAATAGCGGCAGTGAGAATTGGCATTGGGGGGTAGGGAGTGGGGCAGGAGGGGGTAAGTATGAGCCCCACCCCATTCTCACTGCCATTATCATACAGTCATAACATGTGAAAAGAAGAACCAAAGGCTCATACCATGTGAAAGGCTCCATTCTATATCAAAGGAAGAACCAAAGTTTGGTTCCTGATTGATTGGATATGGGAACAGAGAAGGAATCAAGCTTGATCACTTGAATGGCAGGTAACATTAAGCATGAGCAAGTTGAGGGTTTTAAACGCAATGTGTTCTCACTTGCACACTTACTGCTTTTGCAATAATACCATTATAGTCAGAGCATTTCCTCTGATGAGATGAATTTCCTTTGTCTCAGCAGTGCTTACAATGACAGGTCTCTTAGGATAAAAGCACCATCTCTGAAAGCACCATGACAAATTATCCAGTGCAGATGGGCTTCTTGTGCTTAACAATTTTGTTATGGAAAAAAAGTTCATGAATTTGTGTAAAGCTGACCACACTTAACCTATTGATTAACTTAAAAGTTCAGCACTGAGAAAGGTAAATTGCTTACAATGCTTCAGGCATATATATGGAATGATATATTTTTCAACTGTTTGGATGCTGAGAAGAAATCTCAACGGAAATTTTTCCCTCATTCTGTGTGCCATCTATGACATCCTTTCAGTTTATACCTGAGTGCTATCGTGCATGGAAAGTACTATCCACATTTGCTTGTATTTAAATAATGTCCAATTTATTATAAATTGGGAAAATTCGTTTTTCTTAAGCTTCTAAATCCAATTTGTTATTTTGTTAATAAATCTTGTGAATTTTTATAAAAGTTAGGAAAAAATCGCTTTCACTTGCTTTTTAAATCGATGTTCCACTAAATTACAAATTCAACAGATTAAATTCCCCTAAATAAAACTAGTTTATTGCGCTTCCTGAGACATTTCAAATTACTATTACAAGTTTAATACCATCGAATCTATGATACCATCGATTGTGAGATGGACCATTATTTCATGTAGTATCATGAAAGGAAAAATACTGCCAATGCTATCTTATCACACTGATTGTAGGTCACACTCAGGTTGCATATTTGTTAAAATGAGAAAAAAAGTGCATCTTGGAATTGATAAACTATTGTATATCTGAATATCTCGAATAGTACAAATGCAGGGCATTTCACTTGTGAGGTTTGAAACAAACAAAATCTTTCTAAGCATTTAAGCAACTCTCGTAAATCTTGTAAATACATTAAATTAATATACATGCTATGGCCTGAAAATTTGTTGCCCCCTTCCCCCGACAATATTCATATGTTGAAATCCTAACCGCCAAGGTGATGGTATTAGGAGGTGGGCTTTTAGGAGGTGATTAGGTCATGAAGGCAGAGCCCTCATGAATGGGATTAGTGCCCTTGTAAAGGGGGCCCAAGAGTCCCCTTACCCCTTCCATCTGTGAGGACTCAGCAAAAAGTTGGCCATTTACAAACCAGGAAGTAGTCTCTCACCAGACACCTAATTTGCTGGCACCTTGATCTTGGACTTCCTGACCTCCAGAACTGTGAGAAATAAATGTCTGTTGTTTATAAGCTACCCAGTCTGTGGTATTTTTGTTATAGTAGCTTGAACAGACTAAGCACAGATTTCTAAATGTAGTATATCATAAGTGTTTAAATACTGTTTATAAATGTAAACAAATTCTGTTATGTTTTCTAAAATAAGTAAAAAAAGACAGATGGAGGGACTTCTTTGGTGGCCCAGTGGTAAAGAATCCGCCTTACAGCCGAGGGGACGCGGGTTCGATCCCTGGTCAGGGAACTGAGATCTCACATGCCCCGGGGCAGCGAAGCCTGCGTACCACAACTGCTGAGCTCGTTGCATGCCTCAACTAGAGCCCGCGTGCCCTGGAGCCTGGGCGCCACAACTAGAGAAGAGAAAACCCCGCACGCCACAGCTAGATAGAAGCCCGCACACCACGACGAAGATCCCGCATGCTGCAACTAAGACCTGATGCAGCCAAAAATAAATAAAATAAATAAGTAAATAATAAATAAATCTTAAAAAAAAAGAAAGATGGAAAATTTCAGTAACTCATAGGGCTAATATGTCAGTTTCTGTAATATGTCGGATTCTCTTAAACATTTCAAACACCTTAAATGGCAAATACACCAAGATTTTCTTGATGTTTAAAAACCTATTCCTAAACTTAACACAAAAGAATTAATAATGGTTTGGTTACTTCACATCATTCTTCTTATTTCAGTCCCTTCATAGTATTATCAAATCACTTACCCAGTGAGCATATTTACCATCTCATTTGGGCTGGGGTTACTGGTTCTCAAAACACCCCAACTGGATTATAAATTAGATCCAGTGGTTCTCAAACTTTTCGGTGTCAGGACTTTTTATACTCTTAAAATTTATTGAGAACCCCAAAGAGATTTTATTTATGTGGTTATAACTATCAATATTCACTATCATAGAAATTAAATGTGAGAAAAATTTTTAAATGTTACTGATTCCCTAAAAAATAACAGAAATAATCCCATTACATGTTAATGTAAATAATACATTTTTATGGGGAAAACTATTTTTTCAAAGCATAAAAAATTCTTTAAAAAATTAGAAAGGTGGCATTGTTTTACATTTTTATAAATATTTTAAATGTCTGCCTTAATTAAAGAAAATTTTATTCTCATATCTGCTTCTGCAGTGATATCACAGGTCATGTAGCCTCTGGAATACTTTACTGTATACTAGTAAGAGAATGAGAGAGACAAAGGCAAGAACTTATTAGTTTTATTATAAAGATAGTTTTGACCTTAAATCCCCCTGAAAGTGTCTCAGACACCCCTGGACCACACTTTGAGAACCACTGAGTTAGATAATAATGAGTTAAATAATCAGGCCAGGACTTGGGTGCTACGTACCAGGATAATTCTACCGAAGCCACAGGTTAACAGGCTGAGCTTCCTGTCACAGTAGATTTGTCTGCTGTGTCAATGGAGGTAAGTCTGTATCTTTCATCATGTGTCCCTTAGGCATCTTTCAGTTTTCATCCCTCCTTAATTTTTTTCAACTTTTCATCAGCTGATTTAGGAAGTTGGAAATCTTTTTGCTGCATGATTAGAACTCACTGACCCCTGAACTCTCTCATCTAGATTGTAATGCTCTCCTTTGCTGTCTAGTTGGACTGTTGACCATAATTCTGTAGTCAATATATTGCTAGGACCTAAAGTGCTATTCTCTTGCAGGTAATATCAAGCATCCAAACATCACTATGTTGTGTGAATTCAGCAGAAGCTGGATGACCATGTGTTAGAGAAGCTGTAGAAGTAACTCCTTCATTAGGCAGGAAATGGGACTAGACCAATGATCTCAAAGATTCTGTGCTACTGTTCTTTCTCCTATCAACCCTGAAAAACTGCAGGCTGCTCTGAGGACCACTAGAGATCAAGCTGTCTGTTCTCTTCCCTGGTATTCAGTCTCTCCTTTTCCCTTTGTAACAGAAACTCACTTGTGTTAGATCCTTACTGTGTCCAGTTAAAAAGAAAAAATTCCCTGGATCCTTTGCAACTAGGGGTGGCCTCATGACCTAATTCTGGCCAATGAGATGTAAGCAGAAGTGCATGGGTGAGGGTTCTGGGAAAGTGAGTATTTCCCTTATGAAAAAAAGAACACACTTAGAAAATTTGTGTCTTTTTACTTCTTCCTTTCCGAAAGGTAGACGTAATACCTGGGGATGGGGTAGCCCTTGTATGACCATGAAGAAGAAAGCCACATGCTAAAGACTGAGCAGGAAGCTAAAGGAGATGGAAGCCTTGATGATCTCCTTGAGTCAATGCATGAGGCCTGGTCTACGTCCTTTTGGACTTCTTTAAGAAGAAGAGTCCTTCTTTAAGACACTGTAATTGAGTTTCTGTTACATGCAGGCTAAATGTGCTCTTATTTGTCTAATCCATTTGCTACTTGCTAGTTGTGGCAGCTGGTGCTTTAGCCTGTCATCTCACTACTTGAGTGTTCTTGAAGAGGTTAATACCATGGTCCAGGGCAAAGAGTGGCTTCGGCATCCACCAGAAGAATCCTGACTCTGTATCAGTGGCCATGTGACCTCGGGCAAATTACCTAATCCCTTTGAGTCTAAGTCTTCTTATCCATTGAAATGAGACTGAGATTTAATATCTCCTGGTTTTTGTGAGGATTAAATGAGGGAACAAACAAAATCCCCAGCACAGTGACTTATGGGCCAAGGTAGGTACTCAAAAAGCACAGGCTCCATCTCTCTCTTTCTGTTACAGTAGTAAATCAGTTCCATTCATAATATTCCAGACCTATCTCCTACTAGTTTGAAGCTGAATAACAAAAATAGAGCAGGATTTTGATATACTGATACTTAGGCAAATATTTGTACAGTAAGTCAGATAGGGTGGACTTGCCTGTGACAACTGGCAGGCTGTGCAGATGGCAAAGGTGGTGTCCTGATGATCTGTGAAAACACTGAATGGTGACCCTTCAAGGGTAGGAGATTAATAAAGATGATGATAGTAGCTAATATTTCTTAAGCACCTACTAAGTGCTAGTCACTGTGGTAAGTGTTTTATATGCATTATCTCGTTTTTAACACTCAAGAGCTATAAAGTAGCTGCTGTTATTATCTCCAGTTTATGGATAAAGAATTGGAAGCTTAGAGAGGTGAAATAATGTGTCCAAAGTCACCCAGTGGTAGAGTTGGGTCTAGACTTCAGCTCTGTCCAACTCCAAGGTCATACTGTTAACCACAGCCTACTGATGAGATGTAAATCAGTGGTGAGCTGAAGTTGGTAGTGAGAGCATATTATGCACATCTCTTCTCAAACCTGTGTTCAGTGAAGTCACATTGGTAGCTTGAAGTCAGCCACGGTGAGTGTATTTATACCACAGAAATTGGTAAATGCTACAAATCAGGTTTTTCCTCAACTTCCCTGCCCTAAGAGCTGATTGTTATGCATTTACCAACACATGGCTGGATGTAACATAGCTGTTTTTAAAGCATTGAATAATTGAGGGCAGGGAAGCCTCTTGTACATTTGTCCTGAGTTGTTTGCCAGGTGAGATAGATTCCTGTGAACAGGGGAATGGGAGAATGAATGATCCTTGGAGCTACAGAGAGAAAGGAGTCAAGCGGTAGTGAGGGTCTGAGGATCTCAAACAGAAGTATGCAATGTATATTTCCCCACTTATTCCTTGATCCTCTTTTTGAGTGCTGGTATTTCTTATGTGTCACATATAGGAACATAAGTAAAATAGAATCCCTTTTCTTGTGAAGCAAACACGTACACAAATAATTACAATGTAATATGAGAAAAAGTAATAAAAAGCTGTGCGCATCAATTTTTAGTGAGGTGGGAATTTATTTGTCAAAACTACTGCAAGTAACCTTTTTAGTGCTTCACGGATCTTCTGCGGCTCCTTTAGTATGATGGATTATGTTAAAAAAAGCCCCAGGTTATACGGACGTTGTTGTGTTCTCAAGCCATGATGTTAACGTGAACAGCAGTAGAGACCAAGGTACCCCATGAACATCTGTTTGTCCAAGTAAGTTGGTGAAGACGGTCAATTTTAGCTTTTTGAGGGTAACTTTCTTCTCCCTTTCAGTAGCTTTCATGTTTTCTTCAGGTTGTCAACTGGGAAATTATCTCGTATGTCGTTCTTAATGTTTATTGACAGACTGCATGCCTATCCCTACTGTGTACCATTTCTGTCACTGTGTTGTTTAAACACACTTTCAGTCTTTTAACTTCAACTTTTGAATAAAAGGATTTTTCTGCTGCTAAAGGGACTTCAGCAAACTGTAATAAGCCATAATGGAAAAGAATATGAAAAAGAATATATATTTCAAGAATTTTGTGAGATAATTGTTAAACACAGCTATTACTAAAAACTTAATTATACTCATGTATAATTAAATTATATTAAAACAAAGATCATAAATATTCAAAGTTCCTTGCTCCCTAGGTTTTATTTTTTAAATCTTCTGAAAATATTGAAAATATAGCTACCTGAAGGCCTGTTCTGCAAGTTTGTCCCAGAGAATAGAGTGCCTCATTCCTTTATTTATTTATTTCTTTGATGTGGACCTTTTTTTTTTTTTTCACACACTCACACTGTATTTTATTTTTACAAGAGATAAATAAACAGACACCAAGCATTGTAAATGGATGACCACAACAAAAGCAACAGTGATTGCAATTACCAAACACGAAACACACTCATACTATGTCATAATATTGACATTCAGTCCAGTAATCCTCCACTGTAACAGCTCCTTTACTTTGCAGTGAAAATTGATTTGTATATTTTTTGCTTCTGAGTCCTTGTGGGATTTTTTTTTTTATTCAAACAGAAAGTCACAAAAATTATAATCATCCTCATCAGTTCACTCAGTCCCATGTAATTAATTTTTTTTTCATCTTGATCTTTTGTTAGCACTTTTATGAATTCATCAGTTTTCCATTAGAGTTCTGAAAATGTTTATTCATTCAGTTCAGCAGTATAGTCAGTTACCAGAAACCTGTACTTGTCAGAGGATGTGGACAAGTTTTTAAAGTCTTTATTGAATTTATTACAATATTGCTTCTGATTTATGTTTTGGTTTTTTAGCCCGGAGGCATGTGTGATCTTAGTTCCCTGACCAGGGATCCAACCCGCACCCCCTGCATTGGAAGGCAAAATTTTAACCACTGGAGTGCCAGGGAAGTCCTGCTCCCTAGTTATTTTACTACATTATACTATTATTTATGCTCCTGAGCTTATTTATGTCCGTTATGTCTCTATGGTGAAAAATTAGATTAACAGTGTGCTACTACTGCACATCTCTTTCCAACTCAACTCTGTTCTCTGTGTACCAGGATGTCACACTGGTAGCTTGAAATTGGGCGTGGCGCTCTCATGGAAATTTAGACCACAAATCTGCAAGTGCTACAAATCAGGGCCTGATTTATTGTTTTGTTGATTTTTTTTTTGAATTTTATTTATTTTATTTTTGGCTGTGTTGGGTCATCGTTGCTGTGCACGGGCTTTCTCTAGTTGCGGTGAGCAGGGGCTACTCTTCATTGTGGTGCGCAGGCTTCTCACTGCTGTGGCTTCTCTTGTTGCGGAGCACGGGCTCTAGGCACGCGGGCTTCAGTAGTTGTGGCTCGCAGGCTCTAGAGTGCAGGCTCAGTAGCTGTGGCGCACGGGCTTAGTTGCTCCACGGCATGTGGGATCTTCCCGGACCAGGGCTCGAAGCTGTGTCCCCTGCATTGGCAGGCGGATTCTTAACCACTGAGCCACCAGGGAAGTCCTGTTGATTGTTTTTTAAGCATAATTTCTGTGAGGATATGGCCGAGGAAGAATAGGCATGTTGTAGTAATGAATGAACCTCAAAATCTCAGTGGCTTAGCACAATGAAGTTAATCTCTTTCTCACAGGAAGCTTGATGAAATTGGTGACTTTCCAGGGTACTGTCCTCCTTGTCGTGATCTGCCACTCCAGGCTGCTCCTCTCTTGTGGAACTTCATCTCATGACCTCCATGACCAGCATGGCAGGGGAGGAAAGAGCTGGAAGGCGGCGCTGTCTCTTATATGCTTCCTCCTAGAAGTGACACATTTCCCCTCTCAGCCCATTGGCCAGAACCAATCACATGATCCTGTCTAATTGCAAGGTCGGGTGGAAAATTTGGGAGACAACATGGATATTCTATCAATACTAAATATCTCAGTGAGTTTTCTGGTAAAATAAATACCCAAATTTAGGGTCCACTTTTATATTCTCTCATAGCACCCTATACTTTCCTTTTTAGGAGTTATCAGAATTGTCATTACATTAGTTCCTAATATCATATTATGGTCTGATTGTCTGTTTAGTAACTTGTCTCTCCCAAAGCTTCATGTAGGCAGAGGTCATCTGTCTTATTCACAGTTGTATTCCCAGTGCCTAGCACAAAGCTTGCCATATAATATTTTGGTTTGTCAAGTTTACTGCTATATTTTTTAGGTGAATGAATAAATATATAATCTACATTGCTATAGGAAACGTACATAATCTACATTTCCTATAGTAGGGAAGAAAGTTATGTGAGTGATACATAAGTGCTTTTAAAAATTGAAAATAAAGATGACAGCACTTACATGATCAGTAATCCCACAGAGTGATGGTGGAGTTGATTTGCTGTTATAGTTCTTTTAACAATTCAATGTCTATTATTCCTCTGGTTGCGTACAAAATATTGACACATTCTCTTTAGTGGAAAACACTGATAAAATAGAAGATCTACTACAGCAATTTTAGATGTTCTAATTTACCTATATTTATGCTACTGTATGTTTTCTCAGTTTTCATTAAAAAATTTTTTTAACCCCTTTGGGTACTATTAGAGCATCTATGTGGGGTGTTTTCCCTCTAAGTTTTTTATTTTATTATTATTTACTTTTTATTTTTTATTTTTTGGAACTAAGATCCCATAAGCGCCATGCGGTGCTTATGGGATCTTATTTCCCTGACCAGGGATTGAACCTGTGCCCTCAGCAGTGAAAGCACCGAGTCCTAACCACTGGACTGACAGAGAATTCCCTCAGGTTTTTATTCTTTACAAAGAGTATTTGAATTAAACAGTGATTGATTCTGAGTTTACTCTTTTAATTTTTTACTTTTTATTACCATGTGACAGACTTGAAATTCAGTAAAACCATGATAAAACAACTCTGGTTGTTTATCTTTCACAATGGGGAAAGGGCTATTGAAAATCTATACCGCACACACTTTCTCCATGAATCTAACGAGATTTAAAAATCATCTTTTTGGAACGAAATTGAGTTATTTGTAACGAGGTGGATGGACCTAGAGTCTGTCATACAGAGTGAAGTAAATCAGAAAGAGAAAAACAAATACCGTATGCTAATGCACATATATGGAATCTAGAAAAAAAAATGGTACTGATGAACCTAGTGGCAGGGCAGGAATAAAGATGCAGATGTAGAGAATAGACTTGAGGACACGGGGTTGGGGGGAAGGGGAAGCTGGGACGAAGTGAGAGAGTGGCATGGACATATATACACTACCAAATGTAAAATAGATAGCTAGTGGGAAGCAGCCGCACAGCACAGGGAAATCAGCTCGATACTTTGTGACCACCTAGAGGGGTGGGATGGGGGGGTGGGAGGGAGACGCAGGAGGGAGGAGATATGGGGATATATGTATATGTATAGCTGATTCACTTTGTTATACAGCAGAAACTAACACACCATTGTAAAGCAATTATACTCCAATAAAATGAATAAATAAATAAAAAATCACCTTTTCATGATCAAATATTTTATCTCTGGTGTCTGAGGAATCCTTGTGATTATTGTAACTTTGTTTCTTAGAAAAGAGTAAAGAATTAGGCTGGTTTCTTACTGTATAAAAAGCTATTTCCTCCCAAAACAGAATGTTTAGGAGAGATAACAGTTTTCAACCTCAAACCTATATATTTATGTCAGAGACTTAATGTCTGGGTCGTTAAATACAAACAGAATCATAAAGATAGCATTCCCAAGTTACATTCAGGGGAAAAGATAATATTGGCCCTAAATTAGACCAGGGATAAGCTCCAGACCAATTTTTAAAAGCTTGGTAATAAGTCATTCTAAGCTTGATTTACTCTTGTTTCTGAAAAGCCTTTCTTAATATCTCGAGGAGACACTTTAATTCCTTTGAGGTCGTGGGTGATTTGGAGTTGATGTTACTCCTCTTTAACCTTACTAGTAGTTCCACAAGTACTATAAAAATGGACAAACAATCCAGTGCTGGTGTCAGCCTGATCAGTGTGTGGCCGACACTTATCTTTCTTCCAGATGGTCTCACAGGCGGGCCAGCTGGGCCATTGCCAGCATCTTCTGATTGCTATTGGAAATGGACCAAACTTTATACATCAGGGGATCTAAGAAGCAGACTGTTCTCCATTGTTCACATTCTTCTATTCAAATTCATATTCCCTTAAGGACTATATGTCCTTTTGCCTGTCTACAACTATTATGCCTGTTTTTTCACTCCCTGAAAGGCTCAGTAATACTTTTGGGGGGATAATGTGTTGGCCTAAATAGACTTTTTATTGAGAATAGAAGTAGTGATACATTTTCCTTGACATGGCTTGGACATGCTATTGTTTTCCCAATTATTTTTGTTATGTATTTTGAAGATTTTAAATTTTTTTAAATGACTGAAACCCAGATGTTTGCTGTCCCCAAGGACTACTTCTGTTCTCATTTCATGCAAACCCAGACACACAACTCAGCAGCATTATACAGTCTTTAGAAAACCCACTATAGGATGGTGGTTATTAGGGTGAATTCAATCTGTATTCTGGCTGTGGGACCCTCAATATGTTAATTACCCTCTCTAAGCCTCAGTTCCCTTATCGCTAAAATAGAGATGATGGTAATAGTACTCACAAAGTTGTTGTCAACATAAAATTTAAAAATTCATGTTAAGTGTTCAATAAATTGTGGCTATTTAGTAGTGGGCAGTACAAAGTTTAGAAATATTTTTTATTAAAGAATAATTGAAACGTATAAAAGTGGAGAGAAAAGTACAGTGTACCCTCATGTACTCATTTCCTAGTTTCAATGATGATTATTTCGTGGTCAATCTGATTTCATCTTATTTCCCATTCCTTTCCCCAGTATTCATCTGAAGCAGATCTCAGGTTTCATATCTTTTTACCACTAAATATTTTAGTATATGTTTCTAAAAGATAAAGAGAAGCCTCATGTCTTTAAATATTATCAGTAACCTCATAAGGTGATGATGGGCTTGATCTGCAGCTGTAGTTCTTTTCCTTTAGCAATTTGACATCTATTATTCCTCTGATTGCATACAAAATATTGACACTTTCTCTTCGGTGGAAAAATTGATAAATAGAAAATCTATTTTCTATTTAAAATGAAACCATAATAACATTATTAATATTGGTTAAAATTAATTAAATTTATAAATTTTTAATAAATTCCATTAAATTAATAAAATTAATAAATTTAATGTCATCAACTATCAATCCACGGTTCAAGTTATTAATTTGAACTCAATTTTAAAAATATCAGTTTAGGGCTTCCCTGGTGGCACAGTGGTTGAGAATCTGCCTGCTAATGCAGGGGACACGGGTTCGAGCCCTGGTCTGGGAAGATCCCACGTGCCTCAGAGCAACTAGGCCCGTGAGCCACAACTACTGAGCCTGCGCGTCTGGAGCCCGTGCTCAGCAACAAGAGTGGCCACGATAGTGAGAGGCCCGCGCACCGCGATGAAGAGTGGCCCCCGCTTGCTGCAGCTAGAGGAAGCCCTCGCACAGAAACGAAGACCCAACACAGCCAATAAATAAATAAATAAATAAATAAAAAATAATAATTAAAAAAAAATCAGTTTATTTGTTTGTATCTGGATCCAATTAAGGTCTACACATTGTTAGTGTTGATATTGTTCCTAAGTCTTTTTAATCCATGGTTTTCTTATCCTCTCTTTGCTTTTCCCCTTGCAGTTTAACTGTTGAAGAAACTGGTCGTCTGAATTTTGCTAATTGCTAACACCTAGTGTGTAGCATGTTCCTTTGTCTCCTATGGTTCTTGTGAACTGGTTGTTAAACCTTTTTTTTCTTTTTTCTTTTTTTTGAATTGAAATATAGTTGATGTACCTTATTGTGTTAGTTCCAGGTGCACTACATAGTGATTTGACATTGGCATACATTATGAAATGATCACCGCGATACGTCTAGTAACCATCTGTCCTCACACAATGTTATTACAATAATATTGGCCATATTCCTCATGCTGTATATTATATCCCCATGGCTTATTTAGTGTATAACTGGGAGTTTGTGCCTTGTAATCCCCTTTACCTATTTCACCCCACCCCTACCTCCTCCCCTCTGGCAACCACCTGTTTGTCCTCTGTATCTATTTTCTTTGTTTTTTTAATATTTGTTTATTTATTTAATTTTATTTTTTTGGCTGCATCAGGTCTTAGTTGCAGCATGCGGGATCTTCCATTGTGGTGCTCAGGCTCCTCGTTGCGCCGGCAGGCTTCTCTCTAGTTGTGGCCTGCGTGCTCAGTAGTTATGGTGTGTGGGCTTAGTTGCCCTGCAGCGTGTGGGATCCTAGTTCCCTGACCAGGGATCGAACCCACATCCCCTGCATTGGAAGCAGGATTCTTAACCACTGGACCACCAGGGAAGTCCCAATTTTCTTTGTTTTTAATTTAAAATTTTTAAATTTTATTTTATTTTTTGTAAAATAACAGTTTATTAAAAAAATTCTTATTGAAGTATAGTTGATTTACAATGTTGTGTTAGTTTCTGGTGTATGGCAAAGTGATTCAGTTTTATATGTATGTATATATATATATATATATATATATATATATATATATACACACACATACATACATATGAATATATATATTCATATTCTTTTCCATTATGGTTTATTGCAGGATATCGAATATAGTTCCCTGTGCTATACAGTGGGACCTTGTTGTTTATCTATTTTATATATAGTAGTTTGTATCTGCTAATCTGAAACTCCTAATTTATCCCTCCCCCCTTTCCCCTTTGGTAATCATAAGTTAGTTTTCTATGTCTATGAGTCTGTTTCTGCCTTGTAAATAAGATCATTCATATTATATTTTAGATTTCTTACATAAGTGTTATCATATGATATTTGTCTTTCTCTTTCTGACTTATTTTGCTTAGTATGATAATCTCTAGGTCCTTCCATGTTGCTGCAAATCTTTGTTTTTTAGATTCCACATATAAGTGAGATCATATGGTATTTGTCATTCTCTGACTTATTTCACTTAGCATAATACACACTAGATCCATCCATGTTGTCACAAATGGGCAAGATTTCATTTTTTAATGACTGAGTAATAATATTGCATTGTGTATATATACCACATCTTCTTTATCTGTTCATCTATTAATGGATACTTTGGTTGCTTCCATATCTTGGCTATTATAAACAATATTGCAATAAACATTTGAGTGCATAAATCTTTTTGAATGTGTTTTGGTTTTTTTGAGTAAATACCCGGAAGTAAATTTACTGGATCACATGGCAGTTTTATTTTTAATTTTTGAGGAAACTCCATACTGGTTTCCATAGTAACTGCACTAATTTACAATCCCAACAACAGTGCACAAATGTTCCCTTTTCTCCACATCCTCGGCATCACTTGTTATTTGTTGTCTTTTTGGTAATAGCTGTTCTGACAGGTGTGAGGTGATATTTCATTGTGGTTTTGATTTGCATTTTCCTGATGATGAGTGATGTTGAGCATCTTTTCATGTGCCCATTGGCCATCTGCATGTCCTCTTTGGAAAAATGTCCATTCAGGTCTTCTGCCTATTTTTAAATCAGGTTGTTTGTTTTTTTGATGTTGAGTTGTATGAGTTCTTTGTATATTTTGGGTAATAACCCCTTATTGGATATATCATATGCAAATATCTTCTCCAGCTGCATTAAAAAAAAATTTATTTATTTATTTATTTGGCTGTGCCAGGTCTTAGTTGTGGCATGTGGGGTCTTCGTTTCAGCATGTGGGATCTAGTTCCCTGACCAGGGATCGAACCCGGGACCCCTGCATTGGGAGCACGGAGTCTTAGCCACTGGACCACCAGGAAAGTCCCTGCATTTTCTTTTTTTAATTTTTAAATTTATTTTTGGCTGCGTTGGGTCTTCGTTGCTGCGCACAGGCTTTCTCTAGTTGCAGTGAGAGGGGGCTACTCTTCGTTGTAGTGCACAGGCTTCTCATTGTGGTGGCTTCTCTTGTTGCAGAGCATGGGCTCTAGGTGTGTGGGCTTCAGTAGTTGTGGTGTGCGGGCTCAGTAGTTGTGGCTCGTGGACTCTAGAGCGCAGGCTCAGTAGTTGTGGCACAAGGACTTAGTTGCTCCATGGCATGTGGGATCTTCCCTGGCCAGGGATTGAACCCATGTCATCTGCATTGGCAGGAGGATTCTTAACCACTGTGCCACCAGGGAAGTCACTCCAGCTGCATTTTTGTTTTGTTGATAGTTTCCTTCACTGTGAAAAAGCTAAAAGTTTGATGTAGTGTCATTTGTTTATTTTATTTTTTGTTGTTTCCCTTGCCCGGGAAGACATATCCAAAAAAATATTGCTAAGACTGATGTTGAAGAGTGCACTGCCTATGTTGTCTTCTAGGAGTTTTATGGTTTGGGTCTTACATTTAAGTCCCTAATCCATTTTGAGTTTATTTTTGTAGATGGTTTGAAAAAGTAGTCCAGTTTGATTCTTTTGCATGTAGCTGTTGAGTTTTTCCAAGAGGAATTATTGAAGGGGCTGTCTTTTCCCTGTTGTATATTCTTGCCTCTTTTGTCATAGATTAATTGACCAGATAAGTGTGGGTTTATTTCTGGGCTCTCTATTCTGATCCATTGACCAATGTGTCTGTTTTTGTGCGAGCACCACACTGTTTTGATGACTGTAGCTTTGTAGTTTAGTTTGAAATTGGGGAGCATGATACCTCCAGCTTTGTTCTTCTTTCTCAAGATTGCTTTGGCTATTTGGGGTCTTTCATGTTTTAGTACAAATTTTAGAATTATATGTTTTCTGTGAAAAATGCCTCTGGTAGTTTCATAAGGATTACATCGAATCTGTAGATTGACTTGGGTAGTATGGTCATTTTATTTTTTTTTTATTTTTTAAATATTTATTTATTTTATTTATTTATTTGGCCTCACCGGGTCTTAGTTGTGGCATGCGGGATCTTCATTGTGGCATGTGGGATCTTTTTTTTTTTTTTTTTTTAGTCGTGGCATGCAAGCTCTTAGTTGTGGCATATGGGATCTAGTTCCCTGACCAGGGGTTGAACCCGGGCCTCCTGCATTGGGAGCATGGAGTCTTAACCACTGGACCACCAGGGAAGTCCCTTCATTTTAAAAATATTAATTCTTCCAGTCTATGATCATGGTAGATCTTTCCATTTGTTTGTCTCATCTTCAATTTCTTTCATCAGTGTCTTATAGTTTTTTAAAAATTTAATTTAATTTAATTTTTAAATTTTTTGGCTATAGCACACAGCTGTGGGATCAAACCTGGGTCCCCTGCGGTGGAAGCGCGGAGTCCTAACCACTGGACTTCCAAGGAATTCCCCTGTCTTATAGTTTTCAGAGTACAAGTCTGTTTCTTTTTGGTTAGATTTATTCCTAGGTATTTTATTCTTTTTGATGAAATTGTAAATGGGATTGTTTTCTTAACTTCTTCTTCTGAGAGTTCATTGTTAGTGTATAGAAATGCAACAGATTTCTGTATATTGATTTTGTAACCTGCAACTTTACGGAATTCATTAATTAGTTTTAATAGTTTTTTGGTGGGATTGTTAGGATTTTCTATATATAGTATCATGTCAACTGCAAACAGTGACAGTTTTAATTCTTCCTTTCCAATTTGAACTCCTTTTATTTCTTTTTCTTGTCTGATGTCTGTGGCTAGAACTTCTGATACTATATTGAATAGTTGAGAGTGGGCATCCTTGTCTTGTTCCTGATCTTAGAGGAAATGCTTTCAGCTTTTCACCATTGAATATGATGTTGACTATAGGTTTCTCATATATGGTCTTTATTGTGTTGAGTCATGTTCCCTCTCTACCCACTTTGTTGAGTGTTTTTATCATTAATAGATGTTGAATTTTGTCAAAAGCTTTTTCTGTATCTATTGGGATGGTCATATGAATTTTATTCTTCATTTTCTTAATGTGGTGTATCCTGTTGATTGATTTATATGTATTGAACCATCCTTGCATTCTTGGAATAAATCACACTTGATCATGGTGTGTATGTCTGTTTCCTTCCCCAGGTTAGGGAAGTTTCAACTATTATTTCTTCAAATAAGTTCTCTGCCTCTTTCTCTCTTTTCCTTCTGGGTCCCCTGTAATGTAAATGTTAGTACACTTGATGTTGTCTCAGAGGTCTCTTAAACTATCCTCATTTTTTAAAATTGTTTTTTCTTTTTTCTGTTCAGTTTGGATGATTTCTACTACTCTGTCTTCCAGATGGGCTGCTCCTTTCCTCTGTATCATATAATCTACTTTTGATTCCTTCTAGGGTATTTTTAATTTCAGTTATTGTATTCTTCATCTCTGTTTCTTCTTTTTATTTTCTCTTTGTTGAAAGTCTTCATGTGTTCATCCATTCTTCTCCCATGTTCAGTGAACATCTTTATGA
This sequence comes from Balaenoptera borealis, assembly GCF_965194805.1. Taxonomy (NCBI): domain Eukaryota; kingdom Metazoa; phylum Chordata; class Mammalia; order Artiodactyla; family Balaenopteridae; genus Balaenoptera; species Balaenoptera borealis. The sequence goes on from NC_138876.1 coordinate 38,442,057, forward strand.
TCAGTACCTTGAAGTCTTTATTGGGCGGGTTGCTTTTCTCCACTTCACTTAGTTTTTCTGGGGCTTTGTCTTGTTTCTTTGTTTGGAACATACTCCTCTGTCTCCTCATTTTGCCCAATTCCCTGTGTTCCTTTCTCTCTCTTTTTTTTTTTCTAAAACGCTTCATGTGATGGAAACCACAAGGGCTTCTCATTGTTCTTATTTATTTATTTATTTATTTATAAAATTTATCTATTTATTTATGGCTGTGTTGGGTCTTCGTAGCTGTGCACGGGCTTTCTCTAGTTGTGGTGAGCGGGGGTTACTCTCCATTGTGCTGCGCGGGCTTCTCGTTGCGGTGGCTTCTCTTGTTGTGGAGCATGGGCTCTAGGTGTGCAGGCTTCAGTAGTTGTGGCTCGTGGACTCTAGAGCGCAGGCTCAGTAGTTGTGGTGCATGGGCTTAGCTGCTCTGTGGCATGTGGGATCTTCCCGGACCAGGGCTCGAACCCGTGTCCCCTGCATTGGCAGGCGGATTCTTAACCACTATGCCACCAGGGAAGCCCCCCCACTGTGTTTATTTCTATGTGTTACTTTAAGTTACGTTTCCCAGTCATGGAGATGTGGCCTTATGTAGGAGAAGTCCTATGGGGCCCAGAAGCATGTTCCCCTGTGATCACCAGAGCTATATGCTCTGGGGGCGCCCTCTATGTGAGCTGCATGCACACTTCTGTTGTGGTGGGACCAACTACTGTGGGTGCACTGGTCGGTGGGGCTGGCCCCCAGCCTGGTTGGCTGCGAGGTTGTGCCTTGTGCGGTGGCTGCAGGCCCACCGGTGGGCAGGGTAGTCTTCCTGCATGGTTGGCAGCACAGCCGCAGTTCCAGGGTGGGGCACAGGACTGCTCCTGGCCTGCTGATGGGCAGGGTGGGGTCCTGAGCAGCTCTCTTTGTGGGTCTGGGAGGGCTTGGGGCTAGTGTTGACCTGCTGGAGGGCAGGCCTGTGTCCCTGCACGGCTATCTGCAGAGCTGAGGGGGCTTTGGGCTGGTGCCAGCCTGCTGGACGGTGGAGCTGGGTCCCTGCACGACTGTCTGTGCAGCCTGGGAAGCTCAGTGGTAATTAGATTTTGAGACTTTGTCAGATTCAGGTTGGAGTTTTCAGCAGGACCACTTTGTAGATCACATGGTCCCTCTTACCAGAGGTACCTGATGTCTGGTTGTCTCTTTGGGATGACATTGATGGTTAGTGCCTAGATCCATTAATTCACTTGGAGTTGCAGAATGGTGGTATTCTAATTCTGTCATTCATTCTTCCTTTCTTAGCTGGAATACTATTTGGTTACACAGTGGTACAGTTTACATAGGAAAGTCAGGATAAATGCTTGATTCTCTGTCTTTATCAATGTTCAAAATAATAAGCCAGTTCACTAGTATCCTCCAGTAGTGACCAATATGTTTTATTTTGCTTTAATATCTTTACAAACTCATGAAGTCAACATATTTGTTGTATTTAAATCCTTTTCCATTATTTTTTTGTATTGATGCTCAATGGTTCCATCTTTGGTCAAGTTGACGCCTGAGACCCACTGACATGACTCTAGAGTCTTTGACAACTTCTCTGTTGTCTGACAAGATGTTGCAAGCTCATCCTTTATTTCTCTGCCCCTAGAATCAGTCCTTTCTAAGGAGCCCTTATTTCTTTCAGTGAAAATAGTGTTTCAAGTTCACAACTGGGGCACTAGTGTGCTTATTTCTACTTTTTTTTGGTCTTTTGTTTCAAGAAATTCTCATCAGACAGTGCTGGGAAATATAGTTTTTGTTTTAAAGATAAAATGAATCATTTGTTCATACTGATACTTCATATTCAAATTCATGACTACAGGATTTTTACTTAATCTCTTCTATCTAATTTATTTATTTTCTGTTCATGCTAAGATCCCCAGTTCTCAATAATGCTGGGTATGAGAGAATTTTTTTTTCAAATTTTAAAAATTAATTAATTAATTAATTAATTTATGGCTGTGTTGGGTCTTTGTTTCTGTGCGAGGGTTTTCTCTAGTTGCGGCAAGTGGGGACCACTCTTCATCGCGGTGCGCGGGCCTCTCACTATCGCGGCCTCTCTTGTTGCGGAGCACAGGCTCCAGACGCGCAGGCTCAGCAATTGTGGCTCACGGGCCTAGCCGCTCCGCGGCATGTGGGATCTTCCCAGACCAGGGCTGGGTATGACAGAATTTGAACATTACATAATTACTCTCATTTGCTTTATCCCAAGTTATACACACAACAGCCTCAGACACTGACTGTTCATACTCTAAAACTTTAAAGATTTTCATATTAGTTTTTGTTCTTAACAGTCCCTTCTATCCCTAGGGTGTATCCCACAGGGGATGTCAGTCAAATTACTGTGTTTTTAAGTCATTTAGAATAGTCCCTCTCTGGTGGTTATGCCACCATCTGGATATACAGTTATGTTCATTTTTTCCTTTCATTTTTTGTTAAGGATTGATTGCTTTTTCTCAATTTAAGTATCAATTATTTAAATATTTACATGATCCTAAAATTAAATCTACCAAACAAAGTGCATCTAAAGAAGTCTAGTTTGTGTTTGTTTCTTCTCTACCTCATTTCCTCCTTCCTTCATAGGAAGGAGGTATTATTATTTTTATTTTATGATTATCCTTTTGTTGTTTTAAAATATAATCACATATGTTTAAAAAATATAAGCAAATGTATTTTTTATACTGTGTTTCCTTATGAGCCTAGCGTACTATTCTTCTCTTAATATATCCCAGAGCTTATGATAGACTTCTAGAAACAGGGCTGCTAGATATAGGAACTATAGATTTGAAAGCAGTAGGATAGAGGTTTTTCTCCTCTCCCCAGTACCTTCCTCTGCCCCAGTAGAAGCACTCTGCAGGCTCCAGGCTCCCCACTCTCTACTTGCTCTTTTTATTATGCAGAGCTCTTAGGGCTCACTCCCTCCTCCCTCCAAAGCTCCTGACTCCTCTATCCAGCAAAGACTCAGGTATCAGGACCCTACCATTGGAAGCCACTGGGAAAATAAATCCATAAGTAAACAAACAAATACATATATATATTTCAACTGGATATATTATATATTTCAAACACATTTTTGATCTTTAAAATGTATAACAGCAAAACTCAAATTGTAATGCCAACGTAAATAACCAGTAGAGATAAACATCTCTACAGTTTAAAACTTTTGTGTCTAAGCCATTGAAATCTGTGGACTTGGCTTATAGAGAGAAAAATTATTTTTTAAAAATGTCTAATTGATTGGGAAGTAGGAATATTGTCCTTTAAGCAAACTCCATAGAAAGAAATCAAGTTAAGAGTGATCACTCACATCAGCAGTTTTCAGCTTTCTTGTTCCTCTTGAAAATCTTCCTCTGGCTAAACTAATTTGGTTGCCATCCTAACCAGGAGTTACTTGCTCATCTCGATTTCGGTGCCATGGACCCTCGCTTCCCACATTTGGAATGTCTTCTGTTTCCATCCACTGCTTTCATCAGCAGTTGGCTTAAAACTCACATTCTCCAGGAAGCTTATCTGACCCAATCCACTCTATTAAGATCCTTTCTGTATCCCACATGCCTCAAATTTAGAGTTGTCAGATTTAGAAAATAATAATGCAGGATGCCCAGTTAACTTGAATTTCAGATAAAGAGCAAATACTTTTTTCCTCTTCCTTTTAGCATGGGACATGCTTATACTAAAAATTCTTTGTTATTTATAGAATTACAATTTTAACTAGGGGTCTTGCACTTTATCTGGCACCTCAAGTTTAAAGGTCTTAAAAAACAAATAATCTCCAAATATTGTTACACTTGATTATTATGTTGCTTTCAAAATTTTCCATGAGTTACTTTATGTGTGTGTTTTGCTTTCTAAGTAGACGACAGACTCCTTGAAAGTGGAAACTGTGTCTTCCGCGTTTGTAGTTCACCTCTCCCGCACTTTGCTCCCCACACTATGCTAGTCATCAGTTCTGAGCTAATGTTTGATGAATGAATAAATCCTCAGAGTGAGTTTTGTTTTTGATTAAAGAGAGGAGTCTTTGAGTTAAACATAAAATACTATAAAAATAATTTAAACTATTTTAAAACCAATCTAAATTCCTAAGGTTGATTTAGAATAAAATCAGAAACTATTATTAACATTATTATTATTATTTTTTAAAAATTTTATTTATTTATTTATTTATTTTTGGCTGTGTTGGGTCTTCGTTTCTGTGTGAGGGCTTTCTCTAGTTGTGGCGAGCGGGGGCCACTCTTCATCGCAGTGCGCGGGCCTCTCACTGTCGCGGCCTCTCTTGTTGCGGAGCACAGGCTCCAGACGCGCAGGCTCAGTAGTTGTGGCTCACGGGCCTAGTTGCTCCGCGGCATGTGGGATCTTCCCAGACCAGGGCTCGAACCCGTGTCCCCTGCATTGGCAGGTGGATTCTTAACCACTGTGCCACCAGGGAAGCCCTATTAACATTATTAATGATTTACATTCTAAGATTTTTATCAATGAACTTACATGAACAACTGTTATTACACATATTTATAAAAGTTGGGTCAAGTTGTGAGTTCTTTGTGTGAGTAGAAGTTATTTTCATTTACTGTATCTTGTCCTTACAAAGTTGTACCATTATCTTACCTGCAATATACATTTATATTAATTAAATTTGGTAGCTGCTTCTTGCTTCACTTAAAAAAAAATTGTAGTAACAGTTGCTTCTAATCTCTTTAATCACTAAAAGTCAATGCAAAAAATTGCCTTCTGCCAGAATCAGTATCTGTTGCGTCATATTCTCAACATCAGCAGTGCTTCGGCCCTTTTGAATCATCAGAGGGAGCCAACTCCAGTTTTGCTGCGAAGTCACTGCCTTCTAGTTCCAAAGGTGCAAGTGTAGGGGCTACTATGTGAAGGCCATTTATTTGTTCTTAGTATCGAGAATGAGGGCATAGATAAAAAAGCTAATTGAGATAACTCCATAACCAGTAGCAAGTTTATGTTGGAAATTGAGGGGGGTGCAGTTAAAGCTAATGCCATGAATTACGGTAATGAAAGCAGTGTCATTTGCTGTTAATTCTCTAAACAAAACAATCCCATGCATGTCAGGATTTTGACACTTTAATCTTGGTTTCTGAAGACGCTGGCAAGGTTGTAAAGAGAAAACCTAAGGGGAGGCATGTTTCATCACTGGGACAAAGGATACAGAGCAACAGACAAAGAAAAAGGAAGGGGGTTTGAGGGGTGGGCGGAACAAGAGAGGAGCTCTTCTTTTTATCTAAAAGGAACAAAAAGGGAAATGGTGTTTAAACACACACACACACACACACACACACACACACACACAAAACAGAAACAGTGTGACCGGAGGAAACCTAACAGCGGAATTCAGTTTTCTCTAACAAGGAGTGGTTTGGGGCCAGTGGAAGAGGAAGTAGGGATTGAATGGAAGGAACCCTTTTTAGTCCACCTGGAGGGCTGGCAGGGGTGGGGAGGGGTGGGAAACCAGCACAACCAGGCGAGAGCAGAAAGCAGTGTTGACTGCAGCCTTGGACTAGCCTGGGCTGGGGAGGATCCTGACAACAAGCTAGAATTAAGGGTGGGTATAAAAATAAAAACATTCAAAACAAGCCCTGGTGAGGTGAGAGGTGGAATCAAATTTAAAAAGAAAGGAAAAAGGAAAATTATTAGAGAGATACGCTGTAGACTTTATTTTAAAACAGTGATTTTTTTGTTATTAAATAAAAAATTGAAAAATTATTTTTCCTAGAAATGTGGTATGGAAGATTATAGTTACAGATCTCCATGCATTTGAGCATACAGAGCCATCATCAGAATTTTTTCCCCCAAATTGCTAAGAGCTTTAATTAAAATATCACCTGTGATCTCACCACCCCAATATTATAATCATTGTAACATTTTGATATGTATCCTTTCGGAAAATGCATGTGTCCACATATAGATATATTGGATATTTAAAAAAACAATGGTATCACCCTATATGTAATAATGGTAGCTAAGGCCTGTTGAGAGCTTAGTAGATGCTAAGTGCTGTTGTCAGGGCTTTCCCTGTAATATTGCATTTAATCCTCACAACAACCTGGTGAGGTAGTAATATCATTCCTATTTTGTAAATGATGCCCAGAGAGGTTAAGAAACTTGCTCAAAGTCACACAGTTTATAGTTGGTACTTGATCACCGACCATCTGACTCTACAGGCTTTTAATGTTTATAGCAAATTATCTTCCATATCAGTATTGGATAATCTGCTTTCTTTTCACTTAAAAATAACATATAATGGACATCCTTTCCTGTTATTACAGAACTTCATCATTAATAAGTCATCATAATGTATCAGTCCTCCACTGATGGACAATTTAGGTGGTTTCACATTTTTTGCTATTATATACATACGTCTCTGTTCATTTATTCCATTATTTTAATAATTTACTCCTAAAGGTGGGATTTCTAGGTTAAATGCTTTTTTGGGGGTAACACTGTGATTTCATTTTGAGAAAGAATTTCAATGAGTATTCCACCAGCATTGAGTTCTGAAGGCTTTGCGAGCTAACCTTGAAGTTGTACTCACATGTCACAGACTCCCTGTTGCCACCTAGTGGCACCATCTCTAAATTGTTAGTAGCAACCTTGTGTGATCATTCAAGAACTCTCCAGGGAAGACCTTGAGCAAAATGTCCTCAATTTTTCATTATTATAAATAATACTGTAATGATTAAATGTATTCATATTTAAAATCACTTCCTTAGGGAATAGAGTCATAGACATTCTATACATTGTCAAAAGGTATAAACATTAATTTTTTGTCTTATAAATGTAATACAGGGGCTTCCCTTGTGGTGCAGTGGTTGAGAATCTGCCTGCCAATGCAGGGGACACGGGTTCGAGCCCTGGTCTGGGAAGATCCCACATGCCGCGGAGCAACTGGGCCCGTGAGCCACAACTACTGAGCCTGCGTGTCTGGAGCCTGTGCTCCGCAACAGGAGAGGCCGCGATAGTGAGAGGCCCGCGCACCGCGATGAAGAGTGGCCCCCGCTTGCCGCAACTAGAGAAAGGCCTCGCACAGAAACGAAGACCCAACACAGCCAAAAATAAATAAATAAATAATTAAATAATTAAAAAAAAAAGTAATACATATTATAAATATAATAAAGAATGAAAATTACATGGAATTATAAGAAAAAATAAAATGACCTGTAATTTCATCAGCCAGAAAAACCACTTTTTAGGGGCCATTTAGGTAAATTTTATTTTAATATTTTAAAAAACAAAATTAGTGTTATAAGTGTCACAATTTAATAACCTGCTTTTTTTTAAAGTTCATTTTTTTGGGGGTTATATCTTACTGATCTGACTGCCTCCTGGGGCTCTTAAGATCAGAAACTTTGCCTTATTTACTGTTGTATTAGTAACACCTGCAACAGTGCTTGACAAATACTGGTTGACCAAGCAAGTTTTGCAAGAGCTGAAATTAGCATGTATTTTTCTTTCCTTTTTTCCTCCCCATTTTTATGAGGTTAAGTCTCCCAGGCTATGGAATGCTTGATCCCACCTTAAGGGGAAATAGTTTCAATATTTTTTTTAAAGATTTTTTTTTTGATGTGGACCATTTTTAACGTCTTTACTGAATTTGTTACAATACTGCTTCTGTTTTATGTTTTAGTTTTTTGGCTGCGAGACACGTGGGATCTTAGCTCCCCGGACCAGGGATTGAACCCGCACCCCCTGCATTGGAAGGTGAAGTCTTAACCACTGGATGGCCAGGGAAGTCCTTATTTTCAATATTTTAATTTGCTGATTATTTCGGGCTATTCTTAGCTCTGCTCTCCCTCTTCTTTTCCCTTACTGCTTTCAGTAGTCAGGTGGCATGAGAGACAAAAGGAGCTCCCAGATGAGTGTAGTTAGAAGACTTGCTGTGAGAGAGAAGTGGGCAGCCAGGTAATTGAGTGGGGAGAGCCTGGGGCTGGTGGGGAGAGCCTGGGGCTGGAGGTTCAACCAATATGTCCCCGTGGTTGCCCCTTAACCAACCCCTTGGTTGCCTGGGGTGTAAAATGAAGGGGCTGGCCTCTGGGGTCCTTTGCAGCCTGAAGGGTGTGGGAGTCGAAGATCCTAATGTCTGCTTGTGGCGGGCTCGGGGGGACGAGTGTCATCTTGAAGATAGAGGCAGATGGGTGAGGAATGAGGCACCAGCAGAGAAAGGGGGGGCAGGGCCGGCTGTGTGCGTGTGTGACCTGCTCTGTGACACAAACCCCTACTGCACGCAGAAGGACCCCTGCTTGGTTTACTTTAAGTTCTGCTTTGGCCATCTTGAAAATTTTTAATCATTTTTGAAAAAGGGACCTCACATTTTCATTTTGTACTGGGCCCTGCAAATTATGGGTGGTGGTCCTGGGTAGAGAAAAGGATGGAGGCGGAGGGACAGAAGACAAGAGAGATGTGGCATCGAGGGCAGAAAGAGCAGAATGTGAAAAGAAAGGGGCATGGTACCCCCCCATCTAGTGGCTGCCACCCAGGTGTTGCGTCCCCAGAGTCCCCCACCAAATGCTCCACCAATTACCTGAATCCTGGGGTCCCTTTCAGCCTCCTTCGTGTATCCCATAACCCCTCATCAGCCATACTTTCCAGTATCTACTGTTCTCCCCCTTCACAGAAAATTATTGTCAGGCAGCCTTCGTTAAGAGTAGTCACTTTTTTTTTTTCCTGTGAATTCAGCAGAATATGCACCTTAATCCACTAAATATTTTGAGGTATAAACTTATGTCTACTTTGCCTGACACTTATGCTCAGGCCTGAAGAATCGGGAAGTTAGAAAACATCTACCAAGTGTGTGCACCCTGGCTGAAGGCAGAGAAGCCGCTCCCACCTGCTCAGGTGTTCTTTGTCTCACCAGGCACAAGAAAGCCGGGAGAGAATCCAAAGGCATGCTTTCAAGAGTTTGTGGCAGCTCGCTCTTTGCACAGGGAGTGAAGCTATGCAGGCTGGGTGACAGCAGCCTGGAAGTTAAAGTAGGCCTGGAAAGACACAAAACATGGTCTCTAAATTTAATCAGTCATTTTTTACAGAATCCCAGACATTTAAATCTCACAGCTGAATTGCCAGATTACCTGCGGGCATTGCAAAGAATTGAGGGGTAAGGTACCATGAGGTATTATTAATTTACAAATAAGTATTATTTACTTACCTTCAACAACATGCCAGGTGCTGTGGTAGGAGCTTTAAGTATTTTTTTGCATATGATCCTCATAACAACCCAGTGTGGTAAGTAGTTACTGGTTTCATTTTACAGATTTTAATCTCGAATACAGAGATTAAAAATATGTATTAGATCTCAATAGTAGAATCAATATACAGAGAGCTTTTTGAAGGCAGGGAAGGTGGTCCTTAAGGGATATGGAAATAGCTATATTCCCATTTATTTGATTCATTCCTAGACAAGTAAAATGACTTATTCGAGTCTTCAAGGTCCTGCTCTGGCCATCGAGTTTCCTCTGACCTTATGTCTGGGAGTCAGGGCCCTGGAGGTGAGACTCCTTAGACCGCTCATGTTAGACTTCTCAGATTTCCCCCATCTGAGACTTCCCATCTGCAAAAGGAACAGGTGGAGCAAGATGGTCTGTAATGGGAGATCATTATTACCTCTCTTTCCTCATTAGCCTCTAACAGAAATTCAGTATTTCCTTCAATTACAAATACAGGCCACAAACCACAGTTTTATTAGCAGTATCTGAGACTTAAAAAAAAATTTTTTTGTATACATCATTTAATTAATTTATTTATTTTAAAATTATTTATTTATTTTTGGCTGCATTGGATCTTCGTTGCTGTGCGTGGGCTTTCTCTAGTTGAGTGGAGCGGGGGCTACTCTTCGTTGTGGTGCGCGGGCTTCTCATTGCGATGGCTTCTCTTCTTGCGGAGCACGGACTCTAGGTGCGCGGGCTTCAGTAGTTGTGTCACGTGGGCTCAGTAGTTGTGGCGCACGGGCTTAGTTGCTCTGCAGCATGTGGGATCTTCCCGGACCAGGGCTCGAACCCGTGTCCCCTGCACTGGTGGAGCTTACATTCTAGTAGAGAGGAGGGGAGGGATAGACAATAACCAAAATAAAAAAAGTGCACTATATAGCATATGGTGACAATGAATTCTGATAAAAAATGAGGTAGGGAAGTGCTGTTGGGGATAGGTTGTAATAATTACTACCAATGGGAAGCGGGTTGACTGAGGAGCGAATTTGAGGAGGAAGTACACCGTGGGTAGCAGAGACCCTTCTGCTGCCTTCCCTTTGCGGATCTGCCTGCCAGCAGAGAACATTTGTTCCCACTTGTTTTCGGCCACGTGTAAACCTTAAAGGCCCAGTGGTGTGGGGAGCACTCCCTGTGGTGATCCAGCGTCCTCCGTGACTTGACTGGATGAGTCTCCAGGGGGACTGGGGCTCCTACATCTAGAGCCAGATTCTCTGTATTAGCTTGGTCAGTTTTCTTATTTTTTTAAATTAAAAAAAAAAATTATTTATTTGGCTGTGCCGGGTCTTAGCTGTGGCACGCGGGATCTTTGTTGCAGCATGCGGGATCTTTTTTTTCAGTTGTGGCATGTGGGATCTAGCTCCCTGATCAGGGATCGAACCTGGGCCCCCTGCATAGGCAGCGCAGAGTCTTAGCCACTGGACCACCAGGGAAGTCCCTGTCAGTTTTAAAAGTGATGTTTTGGTCTCCACACGTGGATACTTTAATTTCTTCGTTGCTTTAGAACATTGGCAGGGAAATGGGATGCTATTTGTTGGTGTTCCAATCAACTCCCTCATTGTTTTTGTATTTGGGTTTTTGATGCATTTCTTCCCTTCTGAATGTGAGTCCTCCAGGGCAGGAAGGATATTGGCCTTTTCCTCTGCCTGGGATATCCCTACTGCCTAGGATATCCCTACTGCCTAGGATAGTACTTGGCACAAAGAATGTGCTCCATAAATCTTTATTTAAGTTTCATGTAAAGTACAGTAGTCACTGACTTTTGGCTGTGGATTCGTCGGAAGCTTACTGTGCTATAGGTCAAATGAACTGTAAGGGCAAAGGCATTTTTTGTCTGAAACTGCCCCTATTAATCTATAACTTATTTAAAGGGATAATAATACTTTCCATGGAACATATATTTAAAACAAACCCTTAGACATTATGAAATCTTTTCTAAAAAGCAAGATATTAGGTGATTTTTTTTCCACACAACTCATGTTAACTTGACAGCTCCCACAATTAACATTGTAATTCACTTGTGAAGTCCAAGGTGAGTCAGTATTTAAGGTTTCTACCAACATAGCATTGAGTATAGCCTGGAATGTAAAATTGTACATGTGCTATTTCAAGAGCTTCAGATATTTGACAACCAATTATGTAGCAGACATGATGCAACTACTGTATACACACACGACACATTGTGCTGGACACGGGCTTACACAGAGATAAATAACATACACCCTCAACCAGTGAGCTCCTAGGGACTAGGGTTATGAAATAATATTAGGGCTTATATGTACCTACACTATCTTAAAGGCTTTTCTTTTTTTTTTAAACACATTTAATACAACAACCTGGTAATTTAGCTGCTATAACATTCCCCACATTTTACTGAACATGTAGCAGGCAGCCTTGGGAGATATACTGTCTCCCTCTGGAGCAAAGAGCAGTTTCCCTGAACTCAGGGTTCCTCTCCTGTAATCACGCTGCATGTGCAGGTTTTTGCATCTCCCTGTGGGAACCGGGGCTCAAGGAACCAGTGTAATACATGCTGATACTCTGGCTACTGCAGTTGTCTTCAGTAATAGACCGTCATTCATTTCTGACCCAGGAGTTTCGTGTATTCTGCCAGCATCTATGAAAGTATGGCAGGCTAACTTGCTAGTTTGCAAGTAGGGCAACATCTCAGACCCTTCCCAGTTCTTGATGTTCATGAAGGGGGAAATTGAAAGACAAATGGTTCAAGAACTTGCCCAAAGTCACTCTGCCAGTAAGTGGAGGAGGTGGGATCCAAACTCTTGCAGTCTAGGGAAGCTGATGGGCTTACTTCCAGGCATATGCGGTTTGAGGTGCCTTGGGCCATCTAACTGGTGCTATATCCAGTAGACCTTTGATCATATATGGAGGAACCCAGAACGTAGATTCACATTTGGGAACCGGTCATATTAATGTTGTTGCCGAGATGATGAAGTGGGGATTGAATGTATGGATTCCTCTAAAATCTTGGTTATGGAGAGACAGAGATAGCTTGAATGCTAGAGAAGGACATAGAGGAAAAATCACTTATTTATGAATTTTTAATTTGAGATAGACCTGAACATGTAAAAATACTGTTGGAAAAGAACCACTAGCCGGATGAGATTGAAGGTAGAGGAGAGGAAAGTTGGTGGAGTCAATGCCCTAAGGAAATGGAAACTGATGAAACCCAGATCATACATTTTCCGCTGAGGTGGAAAGGAAGGAGGGAAAGATAGGTAAGGTGCTGATAGGTGTGTAGATATCTAGATGGTGTAGGGAGTTGAGGGAGTCCTTCTCTAGAATTGGCTAGATCACTGCTAAGAGGAATGAGGAAGGTATTGGGGTGGGGCTTCAGGAGAACAGTGTAGGCTAGAGTGAGGAACAGAAGATGGGGCTGTCTGTAGACCATTGACTCTCCTACGTTTGGCCCAATGCCTTGCACATAGTCAGTGAAATTAAATGAATTGAATTAATGAGTAGACACATGTAGAGGGAGTCTTAGGCAATGCACTGAAGTGCTGGTCGAGGTTGGAGACCACCTTTCTGCAAAGGCTAGTTTCTGAGATGCCGAGTTAGATGGAGTTATGGGCAGGGAACAGTCTCCTATTTGGTGACTGCCTGCAGCCGCTAAGTGGGTAGCACCCAGCCCACCTGCTGAGAGATAGCAAGACAGTCAATCCTGGGCCCCAGGCAGGGCCAAAGTGGGGATCAGCTGGGATGGGGAAGGACTAGTACAGCTTGAGTTCTCCCCTTTGACCACTACGGATGCCAAGAGGTTGAAGCCTGGTCATGCCTGGATTCTAAGCATATTATAGAGCAAACAAGAATTATTTGTCATGATGTGCTCTGAGAATAAATTCAATGATATGACCTTGTTCCAAATGGGATCAGTTTTTATTTTTAATGTATTTATAGAATTGAGGTTCAGGCTTCCAAGGGAATGAGATAAAGGGATAGAGGTCAATAAAGGGGGTGAGAAATACAGCTCAAAATGAGCCAAGGGGCATTCCATTTTAGAAGAAATGTGTCTGTGACCAGCCAGAAAATGATGATAATGGTTGTAAAGAGAAGACAGTCATGAGAGAAAGATTTTAAGTAACTTTCCATTACTTGACCATGTTTTTAATTTGGCTACATCTGACACCAAGAGGTGAGGGAGAAAGCCAGCCCATAATTCTAAAACTAAATTAAAACTGCTCCTGAGGCATCTGAAGATTTTGATTTTGGAGAATAATTGGTTTTTGTTTCAGTTCACACAAGTCAGCAGGCAGGGTGAAAAAAGCACTGACCTGCAGCAAAGCATTAACCTTCCAAGCAGTGGGTCTTGGTTTCCATAAGTGCAGTGTAGGAAAAAACTCTACAAACCTTCTACATCTAAGCTGAATGGGTGCTGTACAATTTAAATGTGCAGGAACCTCCACCCACACGCATTTGGCAGGTGTCCAAGGATACAGCAGCTCATGGTCTTGACTTGCAGTGAAGGACAGAGTGACAGTACATCTCAAGACAGCTATTTATAGGACACTAGTGCATGTCATTTTCTTTAACTATCATCTATTCTTGATGTTTGGGGGCTCTGCCATTTATTTCAACTTTAAATTATAGGTTTTAAAAACTAGACCATTGTGCCTGACCATCCAGTGGTTTCCTATTACTCACCTGTCACGGCTTGGGAAAGTCATCTGAGGAAATGTAATGAGATCACTGGGGCAACCCCTTTTCCAGGCTAATTATTCCAGCCCTCCGTATTGCATTGTTATTTTTAGCTTACTAACATTAGCTTGTTTTCTTCCTAAGGAGACTTGAGTCCACTCAATTTCCCTAAATGTCAAAGATGCAAATCGCAATTTTATTTATTTTTTCTTATTTCCTCGGAAACTATAACCCTCATGTCCAGCCCCATTTTCTCTTTTCTCTTTTTTTGGATTTTCTTACAGAGCAGGGATTAAATCTGATCATTGCAAGATGACATTGCAAGAGCAGGCTGGACACATTTTCAAGTGGCCAGGCTTTTGCAGGGGAAGGCTGCTGGGAAGGGTGGCTTCCATTCATTCAGTGGGGCAACAGCTCTGAACTCCTCTTCCTGCTCTGGCCCTGACACCTCTCCAATCTATTCTCAGTCCAGCAGCCAGGGTGATCCTGGTAAGACATCAGTGGATCGTAAGAGTCCTCTCCCCCAAACCCTACCCCATCTGTCCCCCCATTCCCTCCTCTCTTCGCTATTTTCCCTCCCTCACTCTGCTTCCCCCTGGGACTTTCTTACCGTCCCTCAAACACACCAGGAATGCTCCTGCCTGAGGACTTAGCCCTTGCTCTTTCCTCTTCCTAGAATTCCCTTTCCCCAAATTCATATTTTTTTTTCACAAGGAATGTGAATAGTTTTATTTTTGTAAATGTATTAAAAATTTTTTATTTTATATGGAGCCTAGAATTTGAAAAAGAATAGATACGTGTATATGTATAACTGAATCATATTGTTTGCTGTCTCACATCCTTAAAGTCTTTACTCACCGAGGCCATCCTTGACCATTCTATTCTTAAATTGCAAGCCCCTCCTCCAACCCTCACCTGGAAATCCCTCTTTGCTGTCCCTGTGTTCCTTTTCTCCACAGCACTTGTCACCAACTATTACTACGTGCATTTCTTTTTTTTTTTTTCGTGTCTGTTTCTCCCCACTAGAATATAAACTCCTAGAAGACAAAACAGTTTGTGTATTTTGTTTATTGTCGTGTCCCTACCACTTAGAAGAGAGCCTTGAATGAATTGGTAAGTATGTTGCCTAACTAGTGACATGTTTCAGGAAGCCTACTAACATTTTATAAGGTCATCCCTTAATACTGCCTGGAATCTCCCTTCCCTTGGTGTGCCAGTGGTATCCTTCCACAAATAGAAACCACAAATGCCCATAACCATCCCAGAAAAGAGACACAGAAGAAACACAGAAGCACAATGGATTGTTAACATATGTCTATGTTTCTGAACACGTGGAGAATAGGTCATTCATAGTCTTTCCCATATAGTTAAGAACTCTATTAGCACCATTAGCAAGTTATTGGCAGTGAGTTGGAACTAAGTATGTGTGTCATAATCTTTCCCCAAATAAAGGGTACAATTTTAATAGCTCTGAAAGATGTCTTTGACTGAATTTGTTCAACTTGGCTTTATTTTTTGCAGAAGTGATTTTGTATCAGGGATCAATTTTTCAACTCATTCAATATTTATTAAGCATCTTCTATTCCAAGCAACAATATCATGCACTGTGTTGTAGTTATTTCATTTATTAACTTCTATTAGCAGCCTTGCATTGGGGTATTTGGTTTCTGCTGAGCCAGGCCCTTGGTAAAGGTGTTAATTATTTTCCCTTTTAAGAATCCCCAGGAGGTTACACCTGTTAAAAACAAGACAACAGGCCCAAAATGGAGTTGCTTATGCTAAGCCCCACATCATCAGACTGAGACTTGACTTAGTTACAGTTTTAGCTTTCCCAGAAATGGAATCTTTTGTTTTAAATTTAAAAATTTTTGTCTTCATTGGGTCTGTTGCTGCGCGTGGGCTTTCTCTAGTTGCGGCGAGCGGGGGCTACTTTTCATTGCGGTGTGCAGGCTTCTCATTGTGGTGGCTTCTCTTGTTGCAGAGCATGGGCTCTAGGCATGTGGGCTTCAGTAGTTGTGGTGCAAGGGCTTAGTTGCTCCGTGGCATGTGGGATCTTCCAGGGCCAGGGATCGAACCCGTGTCCCCTGCATTGGCAGGGGGATTCTTTTTTTTTAACATCTTTATTGGAGTGTAATTGCTTTACAATGGTGTGTTAGTTTCTGCTGTATAACAAAGTGAATCAGCTATACATATACATACATCCCCATATCTCCTCCCTCTTGCATCTCCCTCCCACGCTCCATATCCCACCTCTCTAGGTGGAAACAAAGCACCAAGCTGATCTCCCTGTGCTATGTAGCTGCTTCCCACTAGCTATCTATTTTACATTTGGTAGTGTATATATGTCCATGCCACTCTCTCACTTCGTCCCAGCTTACCCTTCCCCCTCCCCATGTCCTCAAGTCCATTCTCTATGTCTGTGTCTTTATTCCTGTCCTGCCCCTAGGTTCTTCAGAACCATTTTTTTTTAGATTCCATATATATATGTCAGCATACGGTATTTGTTTTTCTCTTTCTGACTTACTTCACTCTGTATGACAGACTCTAGGTCCATCCATCTTGCTACAAATAACTCAATTTTGTTTCTTTTTATGGCTGAGTAGTATTCCATTGTATATATGTGCCACATCTTCTTTACCCATTCATCTGTCAATGGACACTCAGGTTGCTTCCATGTCCTGGCTATTGTAAATAGAGCTGCAATGAACATTGTGGTACATGAGACTTTTTTTTTTTTTTTTTTTAATATATTTCTGTTTTTTTTTTTAATTAATTAATTTATTCATTTATTTTTGGCTGTTAGGTCTTCGTTTCTGTGCGAGGGCTTTCTCTAGTTGCGGCAAGCGGGGGCCACTCTTCATCGCGGTGCGCGGGCCTCTCACTATCGCGGCCTCTCTTGTTGCGGAGCACAGGCTCCAGACGCGCAGGCTCAGTAGTTGTGGCTCACGGGCCTAGTTGCTCCGTGGCATGTGGGATCTTCCCAGACCAGGACTTGAACCCGTGTCCCCTACATTAGCAGGCAGATTCTCAACCACTGCGGCACCAGGGAAGCCCACATGAGACTTTTTGAATTATGGTTTTCTCAGGGTATATGCCCAGTAGTGGGATTGCTGGGTCGTATGGTAGTTCTAATTTTAGTTTTTTGAGGAACTTCCATACTGTTCTCCATAGTGGCTGTATCAATTTACATTCCCACCAACAGTGCAAGAGGGTTCCCTTTTCTCCACACCCTCTCCAGCATTTACTGTTTGTAGATTTTTTCATGATGGGGCAGGCGGATTCTTAACCACTGTGCCACCAGGGAATTCCCTCCCTTTTTAAACATAATCAACATATATTCAATTTCATTCATTCATTCTAGTATAGTAGTTAAGCATGTGGGCTTTGGTGTGCCAAGTAAAATTTCCAGAACATTGAAAATCTAACTTTCATACAAATATAGAATGAACATGTGCCACACATTTAATTAACTCATTAATGAGGGAAGTAGCAGGATGGTAAACCTGGTGCAAAGGATTACAGTTGGGACAGAAGTATTTACAGTCATTGAAAGAAAGAATGCTGGAATGAGACTGCTATATTAGATGCAAAACGAGCTAATCTCCTAGAGAACAATACAACTGTAACCTCTGCAGTTATCTTTTTCACTAGAGAGAAGCTCACTTGCCCTGCTATAGGTCAAGAATCATTTGAATCACCCTCAGCTTTCTACAAGTTAATATCTACTCTTACAAAGTTGTAGACTATCCTAATCAATAGTAAAGAGCGAGTCATTAGGGTAAACCCCCTAGAGACTAGGATAATTCTGGAGTGGCTCTGTAATGGTGCAGCATGACATTGAAAAGATGGGCAGCCATCCTTTGTCTGTTTCCAAGTTTTGGATATTTTTGTCTTCACAGTAGTTAGGTTCCCTGGATTCAAATCCTAGTTCCCATTTCCACTAGCTGTGACCTTGGCCTAGTTATTTAACTTCTAAGTCTCAGTTTCCTCATCCATAAAGTAGGGATAACAATAGTTTCTACCACATTAGGTTATTGTAAGGTGTCAATGAACTGATCTGTTTGAGGACAATAGAATAGAATAGAATAGAATATAGTAAGTGCTCAATAAAGCTTAGCTACTATTATTTATATGGGCACTAGGCTGAGCTGCAGGTAATCAGGGCTTGTGTCCTCTATGTCCTGGCCTTATAAAGGAGAGAACTGTGACCCTAAGGCCATCACAGATTTGGTTGTAGTGGTCAGAAGGAGTTCATGTCATTTAGGAGTTTCAGGGAACTGTCTGCTCCAGCCTGGTCAGAGTGGCTATTGGCAGTCCAGAGCAAAGCCTTGATGGAGGCAAAGATGGGGGCCCATGTGAGAGAAATAAGAGGTGGAACAAACAGAAAAGGAGAGCTGAGGGCCTGGTATTACTCACAAGTGGGGCTACTGAGCTAGTAGACATCTGAGTTTTACTTTCTTCCTTTACCTTCTTCCTGTTGAAGTCTCCATTGTATGTACTAGGTACTCTTCTCGTACTTTTCTACTCTTCAAAGTTGAATATGATATAGTCCCTACCCTTAGGGAGCTCATAGACAAGCTCAGGAACCAAATGTGACCAACTGTTACCGTATGTATACAAAATGCCTGCCTCACATGAGAGATGTGTCTGCAGAAGGAAGGCTTTTTGCTTCCTCAAGGTTGTTCCAGCAGGTGGCCTGGACCACAGAAGGGTGGCAGTGGAGTTTATGAATATATTAGAAGAGCTCTAGCAATTGGGAAGTATTATGGGTTGAGTTGTATACCGCCAGGACATATGCTGAAGTTCTAACCGCCAGGACCTCAGAATGATCTTATTTGGAAATAGGTTCTTTACAGATGTAATTAGTTAAATTAAGATGAGGTCGTACTGCAGTAGCGTGGGCCCCTAATCTAACATGACTGGTGTCCTTATAAGAAGAGAAAAATTTGGACACGGACATGCAAAGAGGGAAGATGATACAAAGGCACATAGGAAGACAACATGTGAAGATGGAGGCGGAGGTTGGAGCTATGCAGCCACAAGCCAAGGAATGCCTGGGGCTACCAGAAGCTGAAAGAAGCCAGGAAGTGTCTGCTCCCAGAGGCTTTGGAGGGAACGTGACCCTGCTGACACCTTGATTTCTGACGTCTAGCCTTCAGAACTGTGAAAGACTACATTTCTGTTGTCCTAAGCCACCCAGATTGTGGTACCTTGTTACATCAGCCTTAGGAAACTAAACAGCTTTTTTTGGAGGTGATGTTATTTATAATTGCCTCAAAGTTTGCATTAAAAAATCATAGAATAGGTAAACATTGATATAAGATTTATAAAGCACAACTGACACACTCATTTCTAGAAGGGTTTGGTCAAAGAGGAAGATCCATGAGACCAAAATGACAAAGAACACGAGCTGACGTTCATTGAAGGCTTGTGATGCCCACACTCTTCTAAGTGCTATATACAGATTAATTAACTTTCCTTTTTAACAACTCCTATGAACTAGGTATTATTATTATCTCTGTGTTACAGATGAGGAAACTGAGGTATGGAGAGACTAAGTAATTCGCCCAAGGTCACAGTGCATAAGTAACAGGACTGGGATTTAAAACCAAGCCGTCTGGTTCTGGAGCTTATGCTCTTGACTGTGACAGTGCTGGAGTCCTTTACCTGGACTTCAGGGACAGGGGAAGGGACATAAAATCGCCAGCAGCATTCCACTGCCCACTACCCTCATAGTCATAGCTGTTCCTTCCTGAACGGCTGCCCTCAAACCCTCTCCCTGCAAATGCCTCCTGGAGCTACCTCTTCTTCTTTTCTTTTTCTTCAACTGATTTAAAGAAAAAAAAATTGAGATGAAATTCACAAAACATGAAATTAACCATTTTAAAGTGAATTCAGTGGTATTTAATAAATTCACAATATTATGCAACCACTACCTCTATCTGGTTCTGAAACATTTTCATCCTCCCCCAAACCCGGTACCCAAGAGGTGGCCACGCCCCACTCTCCCCTCACCCAGGTCCTGGCACTCACCAATCTGCTTTCTATCTCTATGGATTCACCTATTCTGGACATTTCATATAAATGGAATCTTAAAATATGTGGCCTTTTGTGTCTGGTTTCTTTCTACTGGCATAATGTTTTCGAGGTTCATCCAGCATGTATCCACACTTATCCTTTTTGATGGCTGAATAACATCCCATTGTATGTATGTACTGCAGTCTATTTATCCATTCATCTGTTGATGGACATTTTAGGTTGTTTTTAACCTTCAGCTATCATGAACAGTGCTGCTATGAACATGAATGTACACGGTTTGTTTGAGTATCTGTTTTCAGTTTTTTGGGGTCTATACCTAGGAGTGCAATTGCTGGGTCATATATTATTTCTATGCTTAGCTTTTTGACCAAGTGTCTCTTCTTGTTTCTCATTTTTCCATGCTGATTCCTTATCACAAAACCCTACTCGGAGTGTGGGGAAGCTGAAAATCCCACAACAGGCCAAAGAGTAAGGTCAGGATTAAGGAAAGGCTAGGAACACGCCCACATTAATCATCCTTTATTTCATCTGTCACACTTATTATGTGGGACTATTTTCAAGTTTTGGGAAAACAGACTAAAAGTTTGCTCTTTAACATTGAATCACAGAACTTTCAGGCTGGAAGAGACCATAGAGATTTTCCAATTTGGTGAATTTTCTAACTTTCCATGGCTGGCTTCTCTCAGGCCTCATGGGGAGGGTCCTGGGTTCCTCCCATCTCTCATCCACCCCTTAACCATACTGGTTAGTTTTTATTTCTCTTACATTTTGGATTTCTGGGTAAGATTTCACATGAAGAGCAGAGGGATAATATTTTAAAATTTAAGTTGTTTTTCGTTTCTGGTGTTTCTTTATATCCCTGGGTCCTTGACCCATTCAGTGAGCTTGACTTTCTGTGTTCATCGCCTTAGGAGAAGACGATTCAGAGAAAAGAGAGGGACAAAGAATGGAAAGCATTCTTTGGTTGTAAATTTCAAAAGCCTGGGCTTCCAAAAGGGCAGATTCCTGTGTGTAGAACAGAGATTTGGGAAATGAGGAAAGGCAAAGACTCCTGCCTGAGGAAGGACTCAGAGCTGGGAGAGGGGGAAGAGGGGTGTAGTGAATAGTGGGAGGTCCCTGGGTGAGGGACCAGACTCTGATAGGTGCAGAGTCAGTCAGCATCTAGTGACTGCCAGGCTCCCCTGGCACATAGCCATGGATGAATGGCTCACCTGTGTTAGGTATCAAAGGAACCAAGTCTCCACTGGAGTGAGCACTGTGTCCCCCATAAGGAGGAGCTTCCATAATGGATTTCTTGGTGTCTGGCGAGGACTCCCTTTTGGACAAACATGTGCATATCATCCAGTGACTAGCACGAGGACCTCCATCTATGTCCCAATACTTTCTCATCCCTGTGGCATATGTGGCTAGCAGCCTATTCAATTTCCATGCACCTCTTTTTCCTTGCTGCTGTATCTCCAATTTGGTTCGGGGAGCAATGTGCCCATCAAAAAATTCCCAGGCTTCCTTCAGTGTCATGCGGATAGTTGTGGCCAATGAGATGTGAATGAAGCCTTCCATATTCCACTGGATGAGGCTTCCAGGAAAGCTATTGCTTTCCTAATAAAAATGGACAGACTCAGCTGCCATGGGCTCTTTGCCCTCTCCTTTCCCTCCTTTTCCTGCCAGACACGGAGACACGATGCCCAGAGAGGCTACAGATACTTTGCGACCCCTTGCTGAGGATGGCAGAACAGAGATGTAGAAGGAGCCTGGTCCTTGAGCAGCTACATTTGAGCTGGGCACCTGCTACTCAGTTTCCCTGTTACATGAGAGAAATAAATCCCTCACTTAATCTACTGTTTAGCTTCTGAAACAGGTAACCGAGCACACTTGGGCCCCATGACTCTGACTTCATGTGGACAACTCCAATGGGAACACCTGTCCCACATGCATGAGCCCCATTCCCATGACTGATGGGGGTCGTGGTTCTGGAGACCTGGAGAAGTGGTACGGTGTGGAAGGGAAAACCCCCTGAACTTGGGTGAATCCAAATGGAACCCATTTGCCATCTCCCTAGAGCCAGGACATTGATAGACTTTCCCCTTCCATTACAGAAGAACAGGTTCACTTAAAAAGAAAAAGTAAAATCCTCTGCGCCAGTCTAGCCCTCTCTCATTTTATGAGGGAAGAGAATGAGGTTTAGGGGCAGGAAGTGACTTGCCCAGGATCCCACAGGTGGCTAATGGGGATTGGAAGGTAGGTCTCTCCCACACCCATCCTTTTCCCATCAACAGAGTGGTTCCAGTGCTAAGTTCCTTTATATTTTGTTTTGTTTTCTACTAAGGCGATTAGCTGAATATCTGGTGTGCCAAATTAGTGAAATTTGAGGGCTTTTGAATGAAAGTAAACAAGGATTAAGTAAATCGAATAATTTACAAGAAAGAGATCCAGATGGTAATTAAAAGGATTAATCGTGGTATTTCTAAATGACAAATAGTTCTCTTAATTATTAATTGCCAAATTAAATGCAACAGCCTCATATGTTCTCATATTGTTCTGATTTATTCATCATCAATGTACTTAAGAGAAGTGGAAAACATAAATTAACCTTATGTAAATTTCTGTATTCATGAGCAGATGCAACAAGACAGGTCCCACTAGTGCAAAAGGGCTATAGCTGACATAGAACTCCAGTTTGGGGCAGTGTTGATCCCATGTGACTCTTTGCCGCTAAGAAATGGTGTCGTGATCCGGAAAGCTAGAGCTGAAGATACAGTGTTTTCCCATGGAGTACAGTTTATGGACAATGGGTTGGGAAAACAACCATGAAAGCTTTGAGACTAGCCCTTGGTAGGTCTTCAATGTCTGAGCGTTTTATAGGGAACTCCCTGAGGGAGTGCCTTTGGATTTTGGTAGAGTACCCTCTGGTGGCCAAATATTTTCCTGCAGGTTTTTCCACAGGAAAACTAAAACAAAACTGTATGACGAGAGTAATTTTGGAACCACCATTTTTGTGGTGATTCTGTACCTCTTTTAGGAAAGCATTCCACTGTTTCAGATATTTTATGTTCAACAAAATTTTGCTAAGTCTCAACCTGGATTGCCTTTGATGCTGTTTAAATTCTCGACTTGGTTTTTCTTCAGTTGAAGAAGGTAGTGATGCTTCTCCAAGCCCCTGAAATTCACACTTTCAAATTCTGCATTTAAAGACCAATTTAGTGGACCAATTGGAAGGAAGGAAACAACTTCTCCTAACTGCAGTCAGTGTAAAAGGAAAACTTGCTACCATTCCTGTGGTCAAGTTTTATTTTCTGGATTAATTTAATCTAAAAATGATTTTCAATGTATGCGAGAGTACTTGGAAAACTGTAAAGTTCTGCACATATGTAAGACTTACCTGCATCTCTGTCGTCTGTCTCAAGAGGCTAGGAAACAGGACTTCCCTGGTGGCACAGTGGTTAAGAATCCGCCTGCCAATGCAGGGGACACGGGTTCGAACCCTGGTCTGGTAAGATCCCACATGCCGCGGAGCAACTAAGCCCGTGTGCCATAACTACTGAGTCTGCGCCCTAGAGTCTGTGAGCCACAACTACTGAAGCCCATGTGCCACAACTACTGAAGCCCGCACGCCTAGAGCCCGTGCTCTGCAACAAAGAGAAGCCATTGTGATGAGAAGTCCGTGCACCACAACAAAGAGTAGCCCCCGCTCGCCGCAACTAGAGAAAGCCTGTGCACAGCAACAAAGACCCACCACAGCCAAAAATAAATAAATAAATAAACAAATAAATAAAGAGACTAGGAAACAGTCACCGAGCTCAATTGTAAAGGCAGAGAATCCTCAGCCAGAAGGTTGGAAGATCATTCTTTCATTCCCTCCTCAAACATTTATTAAGCACCTGCAGTTAGCAAACACAAAGAAGTTCTTAAAGAGTAGATAGTCTAGTGAGGAGAGACAAACATCAGCAAATAGTTACTGTGAATGAGTGCTTTTCTAAGACAAATTCCCTTTACATTAACCATAACACAAAACCACTTTTAACCCATAGAATTGGGACATACTGTCTAAAGACATATGCCACTTGGTAACAATTACACATATATATCACATAAAGGAAAAAGAACTCACATCTGTTAATCATGGAACAATTCATTGGTTCAGATCATACCTTAAAATTTCCTTCTATTCTGCCATTTTCTGAAATAACAAAAAAGAATACTGACATATCAAAAAATGAAAGAAGGAAAAAAAGAAAAGGGGAAAGTTTCCGTGGCAAGCTCAGTGTCTGGCACACAGTAGAGACTCAACAAATATTTGAGAAATGAACAAGTATATTAATAACGAGATGGGGGGAGGGACTGTTTTGAGTGGCTTCTGTAGCTGGTGACTACAGAAGGAGACTGGGCCACATCTGTGACCAGGAGCCCTTTGGAGGAAAGGTTTTGCTTCTTGTCTCTCAGGGTGACGGATGAAAAGAGTGACCGGTGGTCTTTGGACGGGGCTCCTCTGCTGAGCCAGGGACAAAGTTCACACGCTCTACACACAAACTCACACACCTGTCTTTTCCCATTGATCTAATATGATAAGCTCACAGTTTGCCTGGCTGGGTACAAGGTGCAGCTGAGAACCAATGGCTCCTTCTGGGGTGAGGGTGTAGCTCCTGTGTTGCTTTTTCCCTGCTAATTTACACAGACCAGGTCCATAGTCCCTATTCAAAACCCCTGGGTCTGTCTCTGTTTTGGCCTTCAGCTGCTGTGGGTTTTAGAAAAGTAAAGCAGTGCACATGTTATATATAATTTAAAGCCCTCAGCACAGTCTGGGGAAATACCCCTTGATCTAACACATTAATATTTGTGCAGAAAAATATGACCATTCATACTCAGCAGGATCGATAAAAAATGTACAGAGCCTCCTCCATGTCACGTCAGGTTTTGCCAGCAAATAGATTTTGATGCCAAATGGATGCCAAAAAAAAAAAAAGAAAAGAAAAAAGAAAAAGTTTTCAGAGTTTTTTGCATTTCAGAAATCTGAATAAGGTTGTGGGCCTGTGTTCGGTCTTTCTAAAAGTGCCACCTTCCAAAGGTTCATTATTCATTTTACCGCAGAAGCCCATACATGTAGCGCTTCACGTTCTTCACGGTAATTTCACATTCTGACATGTTTATTCCACATGCAAGTCCTCACCACACAGCCTAACACATGTGTTAGCGAGTTTTTGTTAACTAAATAAACAACAGTCTTGCAAGATAAAAGTTATGATAACAGTATTTTACGGCTGATAAAACCAAGCCCCAGGAGGTTGAGGGTCTGGGCCTAGGGTGACTGGCGTCTTGAACCCCTTGTGCCTTGTCCTCACATCCCTGCTGGTTTGCACACAGTGGGCCTGATGGGTTGTAAATACACCCAGGTTTTAAAAGGAAAAGAAGCTGGGTCTGAAGCTGTGGTTCTCGGCAGGGGGCGATTCTGTCTCCTCTCCTGGGGGCCGGGTGGGGGAGGATTTAGCAATGTCTGGAGGTGTTTTTGGTTGTCACAACTTGCCGGGAGTGCTACTGGCATCCGGAGGGTAGAGGTGAGGGATGTTGCTAAACAGCCTAAAACGCACAGGACAGCCCCAGTCCTGAAAGTTAATAGTGCTGAGGTTGAGAAACCTAAAGTTTCTAAAGTTTCTAAAAGTATCACCCAATCAAGCTTAATTCAGAAAAAGCCCTAATCAAACCTCTTGAATTAGGAGAGCATCCGATTCCTGTTGGTGTCAAGGCCTCTCCATTACTTTGTGCAAACCCCTTACCTGCCCCGAGGCACCAGGCAGGAACTCGCCCACCCCTGCTTTCTTTTGTTTTGTTTTGTTTTTGTAAAACACCTCAAATTTTACTAATGGTACAAAAGTATTTAATAAGCACCACGTTGGTACAGAAAAACACATAGCCTATAGCTCATCCTTTAAAACCAGAATAGCCAAGTGAAAAGTCAGTAGAGATTCTTATTTTTACTTGAAAAACAAAAATAAAAACAACAACCACAAAAAAACTAAGGTGCACATTGGGAATTGAACTACTATGGTTTTTCTTTCGAGGGATGTGACATCCATGTTTTCTGGTCAGTAATGTTCTATCAAACATTGTACTAAACCAAACCAATCCAAGCAGACAGATGACCAGTGAAGCTGTTTGTTATCTCCTACTTGTGCTGAGCTAGACCAGCAGAACACTATCTTGGTGGGATTATTTTGACAGCGAGAAGGAAGTGCAGAGCCCCTATCCCAACAGGAAACCTAAGGAGCTGATTTACAGAGAAAGGGTTTTAAGCAAACCTGCACAAACGCTAACATG
The DNA here is from genome assembly GCF_965194805.1 of Balaenoptera borealis. Taxonomy (NCBI): domain Eukaryota; kingdom Metazoa; phylum Chordata; class Mammalia; order Artiodactyla; family Balaenopteridae; genus Balaenoptera; species Balaenoptera borealis. The sequence continues at coordinate 38,468,303 of NC_138876.1, forward strand.
CTCTAAGAAAGGAATACCTTTTAGACTACTTCCAGCATATATTCATTGTTGCCCAGTAAAATAGGAATATCAACATAGAAAGCATTTTTGCTTTCATAGCACTAACAGCTAAAAAGCATACAGCATATAATACTTTGATCTTGAAGTGGGTAATCAAAGAAGTTCCAAGATTATATCCACTAGGTTAGCCTGTGTATTCATCTATAAAAATATTTTTTCAAAAACACGTAAATGAGTTATAGAAACAATGGGACTACATCAGGACCAGCAGAAGACAGTGATACAAGGACTACACATAGAAGACTAGAAATTGATTTTCTTTTTTAAAAAATAAATTTATTTATTTATTTTTGGCTGCGTTGGGTCTTTGTTGCAGTGCATGGGCTTACTGCGGTGGCTTCTCTTGTTGCAGAGCACGGGCTCTAGGTGCGCAGGCTTCGGTAGTTGTGGCTCACAGGCTCTAGAGTTCAGGCTCAGTAGTTGTGGTGCACAGGCTTAGTTGCTCCGCAGCATGTGGGATCTTTCCGGACCAGGGCTCGAACCCATGTCCCCTGCATTGACAGGTGGATTCTTAACCACTGCGCCACCAGGGAAGCCCAGACATTGATTTTTCACATGTAGCTTTTAGGTAAAGGACATCTCTCTAAGTTGATTTCTACAGCCAAGACTAGCTGTGAGAGTAGCATTTTCAGAAATCTTGAGATGGGCAGCTAGCTTGAGTTAAACTCTAGATTAAATACTCCCAGCCAAAAACCCCATAGAGGCTGCAGGACTGAAACTCTGACCCATATAAGCTGTGAGTGCACAGAAAGCCCTGGTGGGACACGCAAGGCCCGCTGGGCAAGAGGGCTGGTGATGGTGCGTTCTCCCAATGTGGACACGTTAACAGGTATGCTGGGGAAGGGCCCCCCAGGTGGAATGCTGGGCTTGGGCTTGCTGCAGGAGCCAGACTCAGAAGCCCCTGAGAGAGGTGTCTACTCCGGGAGGAGTACTAGGGTTACTGAAGACAAGAACGTGTCCCTGGAAGGTCAGGTAATTTTCTTCTGACCCATCAATACTTAACATTAATGAAGGGGTTGCAGAACAGTCAGTCTTTCCGAGATGTATTCTTCTGACATCATTAGCCAAAGCCTCTCCCAGTCTATTCGGCTGGTGATGTCCAGAATGATCTCAATACCTGGAGGTGGGACTTGGGGCCGCATACTGTTCTGGGAACCTGGCAATGAAGATGATTTGCACAATGAAGTCACCACTAAACCGCAGCTTAAGTCCAGTCCTCGGCCTTCTTTTTCTGCTTGAGAGTCCAGAGACATTTCCTTAAAAGCCAGAAAATCGGGGCTTCCCTGGTGGCGCAGTGGTTGAGAATCTGCCTGCTAATGCAGGGGACACGGGTTCGAGCCCAGGTCTGGGAAGATCCCACATGCCGCGGAGCAACTAGGCCCGTGAGCCACAATTACTGAGCCTGCGCGTCTGGAGCCTGTGCTCCGCAACAAGAGAGGCCGCGATAGTGAGAGGCCCGCGCACCGCGATGAAGAGTGGCCCCCGCTTGCCACAACTGGAGAGAGCCCTCGCACGGAAGCGAAGACCCAACACAGCCAAAAATAAATAAATAAATAAACAGAATACCATGGCCAAAAATTAGTAAAAATAAAAAAAAAATTAAAAAAAAAAAAAAAAAAGCCAGAAAATCCGTAAATGTGAGCAGCATGTCGAAGATGTCACCGGCCACTTCATCTTTACGGTGCTGTAAAGTTGTAGTGAAAGCCGCCATGTTGAATCCAGGAATCCGCTCCAGCAGCTCTTCTATATACTTTTTTTTTTTTTTTTAACTAAGAGCTCAGTCTTTTATTTATTTATTTATTTGGCTGTGTTGGGTCTTCGTTTCTGTGCAAGGGTCTTCTCTAGTTGCGGCAAGCAGGGACCACTCTTCATCGCGGCGCGCGGGCCTCTCACTATTGCGGCCTCTCGTTGCGGAGCACAGGCTCCAGACGCGCAGGCTCAGTAGCTGTGGCTCACGGGCCCAGTTGCTCCGCGGCATGTGGGATCCTCCCAGACCAGGGCTCGAACCCGTGTCCCCTGCATTGGCAGGCAGACTCTTAACCACTGCGCCACCAGGGAAGCCCTCTTCTATATACTTTTCTACCAAAGAAATACATTCATTAAAAATAGGCGTGGAGGTGAGCTTATTCTCTTCCGTGTCTTCAAACTCCCAGTAGTAAATACTTGTCCATGAAATTCCTCTGTAATAAACGGAACTCATCATCCATGATAATGTCCTCTAAATATCCAACCACAGCATCAAATTCTGCATCAGAGACGGAAGAGAAAGCGCGAAGCTCTCTTCCTCTAGGGCGTCCATCGCCGCCGCCACTGTCTCATCCACTGGGCGCGGGCGAGCAGCTGCCCGTGGGCCTTGTACCCCGCCCGCGGCCCGGGCCCGGGTGCAGCCTCAGCTCTGCTCCACAGAGACCCAACCGGCACCGGGGAGGCCTCGCCGCCGAGCCCACAGCTGGCTCACGGCCCAGCCGGGTGGCGCCTGCGCGCGAGGCCCGGGCCTCAGGCTCCCCGGCTGCGGCCACGCGCCGGCCTCCAAGCCCGGCCAGGCCTCACTAAGCGCGCCGCTGCCGCCGGCCACCCCTGCTTTCTTACACCCTGCAAACCGAACCATCCTCCTTCTCGCCAACTGAACGAATTCCTGACTTGGGAACAAGCTATTTTGAAGTCCCAGCCCGAGGACCGGCTGTGCTACTGGCCCAAGAAGGAAAGTGAATCAACAGACTTTTCTCTCCTACGCTTAAAGTAATTCAAAACCCAAAGTAACAAAACGAATGGCTTTATAATCAGAATGATGAGTTTTTATTTCTTGTTTCTTCATCACTTTGTTTTAGGAAGCCGGGAAAGAAAAACTCTTGCCCTTGGTAGCTAACTTTTGAATCACCAGCAGAGGGCAGGCATTGCTCACCTAAAGGAAAACCGAAGTTGCCCGTCTGCGTTCAAGTACAGACTGAAATGCCAGTATCCGCAGGAACCCGCTGACTGATCAACTCCCATCTCCTGGTCGTTTTCTTCCTCCTTGTCACAAGTGACACGATTAAAGTCGTCTCACGCAGTTATAATTCTGTATCAGGAAAGATTTGATTTCTTCTCCTTTTTGGAGACAACTACGTTGAGGTGATGTGAAAATCTTACTTGAAAAAAAAAGTATTATTTTTCCTAATTAAAAATAAAGCATAAGCATTGAGGAAAATTAGAAAAAAATATAAAAGCACGCAGGGAAGGAAATTTTCACCTCCCAGAGATGATCCCTGTTGGTTTGCTTTTTGGAGCTTTTTCTTCTAATCTCTTTTCTGTGAACACTTCTGAAATGTATTTGCAGCAATAACACATGAGGGGTCCTAGACACACTGATAAATGTTTAAACATGCTGTGCTTTCTTGCCTCTGTGCCTTTGCTCACCCAGCTCAACTGGAGACGCCTTTACTAATCTCTGAAAATCCAAATCCAGGATAGTTTTTAATGTCAAGCTCAAATGTCTTGCTTGATTCTCCCCAGCTGGAATCGATTTCTTTTCTCTGTATTTTTTGTGTCACTCTGTTTATGACTCTCATGGCAATTACCACCTTTTGCCTTGTATAATGATTTGTATGTACAGTTGAATCTTCCTACTAGTAGGTCTAAATCTTTTGAATGTGAGAATATCAACTTCATCTTTCTACCCTCCATAGCAGAACATAGAGTTATCACATAGTAAATATTCATAAATATTTGTAAAAAGGAGGAAGAAAGGAAGGAAAGATGGAATGCCATTTATAATGCCATTTGGTGGAATTTTTCTCAGAGTAGACGATTCGGAGTTGAATTGTGTCCTCCAAAATGATATGTTGAAGTCCTAATGCCCTGATACCTGTGAATATGACCTTGTTTGGAAATGGGGTCTTTGTAGATGTAATCAAGTTAAGATGAGGCCACACTGGATTAGAATGGGCCCTAGACCCAATGACTATAAGGAAAAGGATATTTGGTCACAGAGACCCACAGAGAGGGGGATGACCCTGTGATGACCAGGCAGAACTTGCTGTGATGCATCTACAAGGCAGGGATTGCCGGCTACCACCAGCAGGTGGAAGAGGCAAGGAAGGATTCTTCCCTGGAGTCTTTAAAGAGAGCATGACCCTGCTGACACCTTCATTTCAGACTTGTAGCCTTTAGAACTGTGAGAGAATACATTTCCGTTGTTTTAATGTGCCCAGTTTGTGGTAATTTGTGACAGCAGCCCAAGGAAACAAATGCATCATGTTCGGAACTCTTAGTGACAACAGGCTGCCCAGGAGTGAAGGGAAGTTCTATGAATATTTGGATGGAAGTCAGAATTCCAAGGAGATATAAGGAGTTCTTGGTGAGAATCAGACAGAAGTGGGTTTTTAATGGGTTCAAAGATAGCTTTCAGTTGTTTCTTTGCCAAAATTTTAGCACAGGCACTCTGTCTTTTCCCTTCATTTATTTTATTTTATTTTTCCCCCCTTCATTTATTTTTGAAGGCATTTGGCCTGACTGAAGGTCTTTGAAAAACATGGCAAAAGTGAACCATCTGATTTCTTCTGTGTCATCAACGGATTATTTCTAAATGCATGTAATGGTATTGGCATCTTCTTATTGCCTAAGTAGTTTCTGTTGTATCATGATATATTTGAAAGGATGATGTGAAAAGCTAAAATATGGTACCCACCTAGCTCAAACTCTTAGAAGGGAAGTCTGGATTTTCATGTACTGCAGCCATTCATTTATCTGTTATCATCCTAACTAAGGTTCTTATGGATTCTGAGGATTAAATTATAACTGGGAAAATATTGCCAAAGCAGGGGAATGGAGTTTCCTCTCTGAAATAAGCCCAGTTGTTCCTTGTCACCCCCACGACTCAGGTAACTTAGATTTTATGGTCCAAGATAGATAGATCAATTCTTAGAATAAAGTGACTTGCTGGGAGGTATAAGTGAGACTGCTTGGTATATATCATCATCTCTCCCCATGGTAGGAAACATATGTCAGCAGACATCTAGATGACTTTCCTTGGGTTTCCATAGTGACCTTCACATGCCTCCAACATGGCAGGAATAATGATGAAGATGATGGTGGATAGTGTGGGATAACAGGGATAACAGTGTGTCATCACTGGAACAAAAACAATAGCAAACACTATTTATTCCAGAAAGGATTTTAACCTACCAGTGTCTGGCACATAGTATCCACTCAATGAAAGTGCTTGATGAAAGGAAAACATGAATGAATGAATCAGAGGAATTGAATCCCTTATAGCAGTGCCCTTTATTGCTTTGCGACTGAGTTTATTTCTGTAATTTCCTACCACGACGTCTGGGAGTGAGGGAGGCTCAGTAGATACTGACAATACATGGCCAGAGCTGTTAATTTCGAGCAGTAATGAGTTTTGGTTTTTCTATATCATCTCCTGTCTTTTCAGGGTCACTGGCTCCTGAGCATATTAGGGCTGGGATTTGATCCTAGACAAAGATTTCAGGGCTGCTGTGATGCATTGTCTACAAAACCAAAGGCAAGGGACTTCCCTGGTGGCGCAGTGGTTAAGAATCCGCCTGCAAATGCAGGGGACACGGGTTTGAGCCCTGGTTTGGGAAGATCCCACATCCCGCAGAGCAACTAAACCCGCGAGCCACAGCTACTGAAGCCCGCGTGCCTAGAGCCCGTGCTCCACAACAAGAGAAGCCACCACAATGAGAAGCCCGTGACCGCAATGAAGAGTAGCCCCCGCTCGCCGCAACTAGAGAAAGCCTGTGTGCAGCAATGAAGACCCAACGCAGCCAAAAAACAAAAAAACAAAAAACACCCAAAGGCAACTACATTGGTTAGCAATGCCCATGACATTTCTGCTTTCAGTTTCTGGTAAGTCACTGGATTAAGTTTCTATTGGCTAAAAATAATATTGCCATTTGAGTATTTCTTGATCTTAGGATCAATCTTAATTGATTTATTCAACAAATATTTTTTGGGTACCTACTATGGGCCAGGTGCTTTTAAGGCATTGAAGATTTTTTAGTGAACACAATGCCTCCATGGAGCTGAAATTCCAGCAGGGAAAGACTAATAATAAATAAAAGTGTAAAACAATGTCAGGTGTTGGTCTACTATGAATCAGAACAGCAGAATAAGAGGATGGAGAATGTTGGGGAGGCAGAGATCTCTATTTTATTTTATTTTTTTAATTGAAGTAGAGTTGATTTTCAATGTTGTGTTAGTTTCTGGTGTACGGCAAAGTGATTCAGTTATACACATATGTATTCTTTTTCATATTCTTTTCCATTATGGTTTATTATAAGATGTTGAATATAGTTCCCCATGCTATACAGTAGGACCTTGTTATTTATCTGTTTTATACATAGTAGTTTATATCTGCTAATTCCAAACTCATAATTTATCTCTCCCCCATCCCCTTTCTCCTTTGGTAACTGTAAGTTTGTTTTCTATGTCTGTGCAGGGGTCTCTATTTTAGACAACATGGCCAGGGAAGGCTTCTCTGAAGAGGTAACACTTCAGCAGAGACTTAAATGAAGTGAGAGAGTGAATTGTGGGAAAATCTTTGGGAAGAACGTTCAGGCAGAGGGAACGGCATGTGAGAAGACTCTGAGCTAGGAATGAACTCGAGGTGTTTGAGGGGTGGTGTGGCTAGAGTGAAATGAATAGGTCTGAGAGTTTAAGGAGATGAGGTTGCAGCATACGTGGGGGCCTATAGAGCGTAGGAAAGAGTTTGGATTTTATTCTGAGTGTGATTGGGAGCCACTGGAGGGTTTTGAGAAAAGGTATGACATGATCTGGCTTATATTTTGAAAAATAAAAATCCCTCAGGCTGCTGTGACTGTAACAGAGAAGATTTGAAGCATGGAGCTTAGCCAGGTGGCCACTGCAGCAGTTCAGGGAAGAAATCAAGGTGCTCAGACCAGGGTGGTGCAATGTGGTCTGTTTCTGGGCATGTTCTGAAGGTAGAGCCAGTGGGACTTGCTAACGAATGAAGTGTGGGATGTGAAGGCATAAGAGAGATGTCAAGGAAGATTTCTAGGGTGTGGGTGGGTGTATACTTTACAATTATGGGGGAGACAGGGAGAGACACATTTTGAGGAACAAAGTCAAGATCTGTTTTAGCTATGTTAAATTGGAGATGCCTATTAGACTTCTGAATATCATGTTCTCCTGATAAGAGAGTTATAGATATGTGTGTGGGTGTGTGCATGTGTGTAAAATGATATGAAGAAATGGGATGGAGTTAAGAGAGCACTGGACATGATGTCCGGAAGCCTGGACCCAGCTGTAGGAAAAAGAAAAAAAAAACTATGTGGCAGTAAGCATGTAACTTAATCTTCTTGGGTCTTATTTTATCTTTAAAATGAAAAAGTTCATTAAGATGATCTCTTTGTACTATTTTCAAATCCTGTGATTCCGGTTTGTGGTATTTCTACCATATAACTCTAGGCCCTTGGAGAGTAGCTTCCCTGTTGCCCTAAGAAGGTTATCAATGTCCTAAGCTTTTCCTGAAGGCATGCTTGTCTGGGCAAAGGAGACAGTGCTTTGACCCATTTATTCATTCTCCATCACCAATAGTTGGAGCATGGTGAATCCATGATAAAGAGAGTTTGTTTTTTTTTTTTTTTTTTTTAATGCTATTCTTGTCTGCTTACATTCTTTTTTTTAATGTATGTATGTATGTATGTATGTATGGCTGTGTTGGGTCTTCGTTTCTGTGCGAGGGCTTTCTCTAGTTGTGGCAAGCGGGGGCCACTCCTCATAGCGGTGCGGGGGCCACTCTTCATGGCGGTGCGCGGGCCTCTCATTGCCAAGCACAGGCTCCAGACACGCAGGCTCAGCAATTGTGGCTCACGGGCCGAGTTGCTCCGCGGCATGTGGGATCCTCTCAGACCAGGGCTCGAACCCGCATCCCCTGCATTGGCAGGCAGACTCTCAACCACTGCGCCACCAGGGAAGCCCGAGAGTTTTTAATTAGTGTACGTTCTAGTTCTTACATAATGGGTGAGTTGTGGTTGTCCTGTACTTAAGATGTTACACTGTGGACCGGTTATGAGGGAGGCCACCTCCACTGCATGGGAGGAAAGGTTTAATCTCAAGAGTGAAATAATGCATTTAGACGAACACCACATCCCACCTCTAACATTTACTACGTGGCCCCCACCTTAATTGTGAACTCCAGTGGGCTTGCCTCAGTTTCATATTAGTTGACTGCTTTATGTACATCACTTGGCATTGCTGCTGAAGCTCTCATTGAACTGCTTCCTTCATTGCCTTCTGGATCCAAACAACCCTCATTCTCTGCTTACTTCCCTGATCCTTTCTTTCCTGTGTCATTGTCATTTGCTGACCTTTCCTTTTCCTCCCCATTCCTTGAATAAAGGACTCTCTCCATAAGGTTCTGTTCCTGGTTTTGTGTTTCTTCCCTTTTCTTTCTGCACATCCTTCCTGGACCATATTATTTTCTGCCTTGACTTCCTCCACCACTTGGATAACATTGATTCCTAAATCCTCAACTCTGACCTCTCTTAGGATGTTCCTACTTTCAAATGATGATTAGGCATCTTTGTTTGTATGTCTTCCACATGGCAGATCCAAAATCGAAGTAATTATCTCCTCCCTCTTCTCCCAAACTGATTTTTTTTCTCTTGTGTTCTGTATCTTGCTTAGTCCCATTATCGAATCACTCAAGCCAGAAGTCTCAGAGTCAGCCTTTTAACTTCCATCTTGTTCGTTGCGGTAGTCAGGCTCCAAGATGGCCCCCAATTATCCTCACCTCCTGCTGTTTGAATCTTTTTATGGTCCCCCTTCAACAATGTATCATGATTGGTTTGTGTGACCAAAGAATATACTAGAAGTGATGGTGTGTGGCTTCTCAGGTTAGGTTATAAGAGAAAGTGCCACTTCACCTTATTCTCTTTTAGGTCACTTGCTCTGGGGGAAGCCAGCTGCCATATCATAAAGACACTCAAGCGGCCCTATGGGGAGGTCCGTAGGGGAAGGAACTGGATCCTCTTGCCAACAGTTAGCATCAGCTTGTCAGCCGTATGAGTGAACCATCTTGGTCGTGGATCCCCTAACCCCAGTCAAACCTTCAGATGATGCAGCCCTGGACAATCTACTGACTGCAACCTGACAGAGATCCTGAGCCAGAACAGCTAAGCTGTTCTTGAACTTCCTGACCCACAGAAAATTGTGAGATAATATATTTATCATTATTTTAAGCTGATACACTTGGAGTAATTTGATATAAAGAAACAGATGACTAAAATATTTATAAACCACATTTTCTTAATCACTGAATTCTTGCTGATTTTGCTCTCTAAATATTTCCTAAGTATAACTCATCTTCTTCATCTCCACTATTATTGTTCTAATTTTAGGCCTTTATCATCTCTTTCCTAGACTATTGCAATATTTCCTTACTGGTTTCCTTGCCTGTAACTAACCTTCTCTCCTACCTCTAATTCATCTTCCATATTGCCATCAGTTACCTTTTAAAAATATCAATCTGATAATGTTATTCCACTTCTATATCCTATATCAGTCGGGATAGCTTAAAGTTTTGTTGCGGTAATAAATAATCTCCAAATCGAAGTGGCTAAGACAACAAAGGTTTATTTTTTACTCCTGTTGCAAGTCCACTGTCGTTCATTGTAATCACTCAGGAACTGAGGCTGACAGAATAGCCAGTATCTTAAGATTGCTGGTCACTGGCTGGAGGTAAAAGAGAAGGTGACAAAGCATGTACTGGCTCTTAAACGTCCATGCATAGGTGACCCCCGTCACTTTTATTCACATGTCATTGGCCAAAACAAGTCATATGATCATTTCTAACTTCAGGTGGGTGGGGAAATTCTATCCCATCATGTACCTGCTTAAAACTTTGACTGGTCCCACATTGCTTTTGTTTGTTTGTTTATTTATTTTCTTAGAAGTATAGTTGATTTACAATGTTGTGTTAATTTCTGCTGTACAGCAAAGTGACTCAGTTATACATATATATATATATTCTTTTTCATATTCTTTTCCATTATGGTTTATCACAGGATATTGAATATAGTTCCCTGTGCTATACAGTAGGACCTTGTTGTTTATCCATCCTATATATACTAGTTTGCATCTGCTAATCCCAAACTCCCAATCTTTACCTCCCCCTCAACCCCCACCCTTGGCAACCACAAGTCTGTTCTCTATGTCTGTGAGTCCACATTGCTTTTAGACTAAAGTCCAAATCCCTTTGCAGAGGATGCAAGGTCCTTTGTGATTTGGACGCAGTCTACGTTTTCAACATCAACTCCTCCCACTCTCTACTTTTCACCCAATGCTCTGCTCCAGTTACACTGAATTACTCTCATTTCTAGAACATTCTATGTATTTTCTTGCCTCTGTGCCTTTGTCCATGTTGTTAAATGTGCCTGGCAGACAACTACTCATCCTTCAAGGCCTTATTTTCCCTTCCTTTATGAAGCCATCCCAGAACTCCCTAAATAGTCACTCCTTCCTCTTTAACCCCACTCTAATTTGTAAATATCTCCATTATAGCATACTTTTCAACACATCACAGGGTAGGAAGTTATTTATTTCTCTATCTGTCTCTTCTTTAGTCTAGAACTCCCTTAGGGCAGGACCAATGTCTTACTCACATTTATGTGGCCATGCCAAGCACAGAGCCTGGTGTAGCTTAAGAAATATTTGTTGAATGAATGCATAAATGTTCTTTTCCACAATCCCTGAATATTAATCATATACCCTGTACTCTCTGGTTCATGTACTTTAAGGGATTTCTGCCATCTTATTTCTTTCCCACTATGTCATTTTATATTTTCCACTTTCTAATAAAAGACTGACTCTTTCACTTAAAAACCCAAGAAGTCTGTTAGTCATACCCCATGAATTCCCTAAGTAGCTCTGATTGAACTCTCACTTGTGATTCCTGACTAATTTCAATCACATTTAATGCCAGTATTTATTGCACTCTTTATATGCCAGACACAGTGCTTGGTACTGGGGGACATGAAGACAAATGATAGTGTCTGTGCTCTTCGAGTCTTGCACCAAAATACTCTATTTCACCCACACCTTCGGGTGTACAGTGAGATCTGATTAGATGCCTTCATAGAGGGGGCTAGCTAAAGTTCCTATTCCCATTTTTTTCTCAGTGTAGGATGCATATAAATCCTTTAGTGGGAAGAAAGAGTCTTCCTTCCCACCGTCAATTAACATTCAGGCTGTTACTTGGCAGTGTTGGCCACTTTAATTATTAACCAACAACACCAGACTAAATAAAAATTTTAGGGCAGGAATCTGGAATTTGGGATGAATACATTTCATAAGTCAGAGTGAATTAGGAATGTTCTTGACCTGGAGTGATATTACGGTGTGGGGTGGGGAGTAGCTGGGCACCTTGAAATGTGTCCAGTCTGGATTGAGATGTTCAGTGATTGTAAAATACACAATAGATTTTGAAGACAATACAAAAAATTGAGAATCCTATAATCATTTTTCATATTGATTACATATTGACGTGATAGTATTTTGGATATATTGTGCTAAGTAAAATGTATTATTAAAATTTATCTCATCAGTTTTTTACATTTTTAATGTGGCTACTAGAAAATATCAAGTTACATATGTAGCTCACCTTTAGGGTTGGCATTACACTTACAGCAGACAGCCCTGGTCTAGAAGTTAAACATTACCCATTCGGTTGATTGTTGCTTCCACCTTCCTTCTTTCCCTTCCTCCCTCCTCCCTTCCTTCCATGCCTCCCTTCCTTTATTGAGCATCTTTTATGTTCAGGTTCTGTTCTAGTCTCTGGATTCTTTCTAGCAACGTCCAATTTAGTGGCAAAGAAATTCATAGAAACAAATGATTACACTCTAGTGATAAGTACTTTCTTAGGCCATACATTGGTGGTCCTTTGGGGGAGCATTTGATTCCGAGGAGCTGAGGAAACTTGAGCTGACTTTCAGTTCTGCCTGCAGCCATCTGTGGGAAATGGCTGCCCCCAATCAAATCGGTCTCTATAATTATGGCTCTGATTACTCACCTAATACTGCAAGGGAACAATGACCCTTTCAGTCATGTCAGGAGTGGAAGGAGAAAGGAAAAGGAGCTCAAAAATTGGGACTTTACAGTGTACAAAACACTTGCTCAGGGCTTCACATGTACCATCTAACTTCATCCTCTCCACAGACCTTTGGATTATGTATTACTGTAATTACAGGTAAGGAAACCAAGGCTTAGAGATATTCAGGAACTTGCACATCTCACCTTGGCCAACTGTCTTCAAAGAGGCATTGGATAATTGGGTCTGGCTGGCTCAGTGCTAATCCTTCACCAAAATGAGGGAATTGTCTTATTGATCATGAACTAATAATATCATCTCATACACAAAGGATATTTCATGGCTTTAATTTTTAAAATTTTTCCTTTATTATTTTTTTACCTTTCTTTTTTCTAAAATTGAAGTATAGTTGATTTGTAATCTCATGGCTTTTAATATCCATGATCAATTTATAGTAATTTTGGTCCAGCTTCCTTATTTCAACAATTCTACCTTTTGGTCAAATGTCACTATCAGGATCCTAGTGAGTTCTATCCTATCTGTTATCCATCTTTCCTGTGCAAGTTAACTTCTGCTTTCATCTCAGGAGTTTTTCAGTTGTAGTATATTACGTCTCAGATGACAGAATGCTTTCTATTAATGGGAGAGAAGAGTTCTCAGAGGCCTTTACCTTTTCACGTTAAGCTCCTATTTTCATTTTGTCTTTATCAATGATTATTTCCTTTCACGTTTTTCAGTTTGAATAACCTATTGCTACCAATGATGAATATTGCCTGAGAATGTCAGAGTTAACCATGATTTTAGCTATTGTGAATTAATGAAAATGATTTTTACATTGGCACTGAATTAGCTGAATGGACTTAGTTCCAAGAAATAAGTCTAGGATGTTTAATTCATACCTCCAACACCCCAAAAATCATCCTTCAGAAAGAGTCTAGGAGTAAGGTATTTTAGGATAAGAGCACTGGCCAGACACTCGTGATCCGGTGTCTGGTTCTTTGTGTCTCTGTTCTGCCGTCCTCAGTGTTGGTTACATCTTCAGGCTGGCAGCAAAATGGCTACAACAATATCGGGCAGCCATCTAAAAAGGACAATCCACAGAACCTTCCAGTGGCTCCTTATGGAGAATGAGCGAGGGCCCTTAGCAGACTTTTCTTGCATCTCATTGGCCATCACTTGGTCATTAGCTCGTGCCTGAGCCAATCACTCTGAAACAGTGGCATTACCCTTGGTGGGGCTGACTTTGGTGGCAGTCACCTTCCCCTGAGGCACTTGGCTGTTACACCTGAGCAAAATTCTGGTTCTGTTAGGAAGGAAGAAAAAGAGAATGTGTGTTTGGTAGGCAACAGAGGTGCCCACTCCAACAAAGCCAGCACAATTCAATGTGGTGCAGATGATAGGTAGTTATTTTGGTGGACTGTGGTACTACAAAGAAACACTAGTGTTTGTTAGTGACTTGATTATCAGGAGAGTTAAGAAAGCCATGGTGAGTAGGAGAACATTCCATAGGCACTGAGGTTTCACAGTCAAGAATATGGTTATATATAAAATTGCTGTGTTGTTGTTCTGCTGATGAATCCAGGCCTCTGCAGGGGAAAATAGATGTTTAGAGCAGAGTTAGAAGAGAGAAGAAATGAATCCAAGTTCTGCCGCATAATATTCAGGTGTTTCATCAACTTAGCTGCTTGAGTACCTGGAGAGAAGGCAAGATGCTCTGAGTCAGATGTTTACACATAAGTAGTAGGTCAAAAATAAATTAGCCTTTTGCTACATCATGCAGCCTGGGGTGGTGTTTAGTCACATCAGATTTCTTATTTATTCACGTTAACAGTAGGAACTAACAGGACGAGTGTAATAGGTGGGACTGGATCCAGACCACACTTGGGAATAGTGGGAAGTTCTGCAAATTCTTGATTATTCACAGCAACGGATGAAAGCAAGAGCACAGCTAATCTAAATTGGCAGTCAGAGGGTTTCTTTTTGGCAACTATGACTTGCATATGAATATGTGTGTTACCTGCTGTTTTGTTACTAAAAAATCTGGCTCCAGAATTAGAAATCTCTCCATTTCCTCCCTTCTGCCCTCCTGCTGCTCTTTAGACCTCTGTTTCACTCAGATGGAGTAACCCCCATGCCTCTGCAGATGCTGGTCCTTCTTAGAATGCCCTTTCCTACCTTGTTCACCTGGCAAATTCATGCTCCTCTTTCTGGATTCAGATCAAGGCTTTGGAAATTCTCCCCTGCTAATGATTCCCTGCCACTGAAGTGACTGAAGTGGTCTATTGTCTTCAGAATGTCTCCAGCCTAAAAAGAAGCTCTTCATCTTCTTTGTCATCAGAAGGATGACAAACTGTCCCAGTTCACCTGGGCCTGGGCCTGAGTGTCCAGGGACGTGGGATTTTCAGTGCTAAACCCACAAAAGTCCAGGGAAAACTGACATGAGTTGGTAATCCTAGGATATCAGCCAGTTAAGAATAAAGAGGAAAGAGGGACTTCCCTGGTGGCGCAGTGGTTAAGAATCTTCCTGCCAACGCAGGGGACATGGGTTCGATCCCTGGTCCAGGAAGACCCCACATGTCACGGAGCAACTAAGCCCGTGTGCCACAACTACTGAGCCTGCGCTCTAGGGCCCGTGAGCCACAACTACCGAGCCTGCATGCCACAACTACTGAAGCCAGCATGCCTAGAGCCCATGCTCTGCAACAAGAGAAGCCACTGCAATGAGAAGCCTGCGCACTGCAATGAAGAGTAGCTCCCACTCGCCGCAACTAGAGAAAGCCCGCACACAGCAACGAAGACCCAACACAGCCAAAAATAAATAAATAAATAAATAAATAAATAAATAAATAAATAAATACATTTATTAAAAAAAAAAAAAGAATAAGGAGGAAAGAGAGTCAACGGAGGTTGGGAGCAAGAAGCAGTAGGTGAGGTAGAGGGTGAAACGGTGGCAAAGCTCTCATGAATCCCTCTCCCTCAAACTTCAAAATTCATCACTCGGTTCAGGCTTTGAAAACAGTGAATGAGAACAGTTCTGAGATGGAGACAATTAACAAGGTGTTGGTCTTTTCCCATTAAAACGTGTGTATTAAAAGTATCACCCTTATCTGGAAGCAATGACTGTTGAATTGCCATGATCACTCAGTCAAGCACTTACGAGGCGCTTAATGAGAGCTCAGTCTCCAAAACTGTCCTTGTAACTTATTCCCCACTCATCCATTCATTTATTCATTCAGCAGACATTCACTGAGTGCCAGGCACCATGGGGGAGCCATCAGCCTGGAGGAGCCCTGGCGACGGCCCTGTCTCCACCAGGAGCTGACTAGCAACTCCTGCCTGTGCATCTTCGTGTTCATAGCTGATGGGTTTACTGTGCAGGAGGATCTTGGTGGGCTTCCCGAGCAGTCTTGGGAATGAAATAGTGAGCAGGCAAACCTTGGCAAGTTTGACTATACCTTGGGACCGCAAGTACGCTGAGATACCCAGGAAAGAGCATCGCCAACTACTGTTCATCCTCAGCTTAAACGCAGTTGTGAGAAGTGAAAAGCAAATCATTCTTCGGGTTAACTCCACAGCTCCTGTCCTCATCACTTCCCTCTATCTACCCCCAGTGAACTATGTGTAGCTCCCTGAACTTGTCTGCTTCTCTTTGGTTTCTAGGCCCTTTTGTGGTCTATTTAGGTTTGCTTGAATCATCCTTCCCACTACAACAGCTGCCCCTACTCCAATGAAGTTTCATCTTCGTCATCACCTTCTGTAAACCTGCCCAAACCTTTTCCTTTGTGGCCACGAGAGCCCACTGTACCTGCCCCGTTGTAGCATTTATTACACAGTATTGAAGTTACTTATTCAGTTATATGTCTGTGTCACTAGATTGTGAGCTTCTGGAGGCAGGATTGTGCTCTGCTTACCACACAGCAGGTGCTAATAAATATTTGTTGAATAATTGAAGGGGAGAATAAAATAACACTTCCCTAAAATGATAGTAAACATATGTTCCATGATTTTTGAGGTCAGCTGACATATTATTCTGGTTCGAGAATTATATTCAAAATATTTATTACTACTGAACTAGATCGTCAGTTGGAATAGACCCTGGCCCGGTGGGGCTGGATTAAGGTGCTGGAGCCCCAGCTGTGCCAGATGTTAAACTTTTAGTTGCTGGATCCTGGGGAGGTGAGGAGTCCCAAGGAAGGAGCCTGATGTCGGAGTGGGGGGAGGGGCATGATGGAAAGATGTTTATTTGCCCATTGATACTGAAGTATTTTAATATTTTAATAACTGTCATGGTCATCCAGGTGCATGTGGGTCACATTTCAGCCCTGGTCAGGTCCATTTTCTCATTAAAATGGATGCTGTAGAGTTTGTAGCAGGGAGAGAAAGGCTGCATTTTAAATCGTCCCAGTTTCCCCTGGTGGGATGCTCTGTGTAATCTTATCAGATATGTTCATGCATGGAGAGGACTCTTTATTCAGTTTCCATGGCAGAGCAGAGAAACTAATGGTGGAGTTAGTAAGCCGCGTGCTTTGACAGAAGGCGGAACGGGGTGGGGAAGCCGTGGTGGGAATGTTGGCAGCCATGCATGCAGTACTGGGGTCTGCTATGCCCTCTGGAGCTTTCCAGAAGATGCCGACCTTTAAATCAGAGTTTTGAAAACGGACAAACAACCCCCGAGCTGATTTTTTTCAGAGCCTGAAAGTGCCAAAGTAAAGTGTGAAATCATTAAGAAATGAAGACACTTGGATATGTTTGAAATCTCTTTGTGTTTCCAAAGACTTTAAAATCTGTCTTCATTTAATTTAGCCATAGGGAGATGGCTGGTAAAATCTCTGGGCCTGTTTTACTCAAGCACTGAATATAGAAAGGTGTTTAACTACAACTTGGATGCTAATGAGTACAAATTTCAGCAAGTCTGCCACGTTCCCCAGTGAAACTCTGATTTAAAAGAATTATACAAAGCCATACTTTCTAAGCATAAGGGATTTCCCAGGGAAAGAGGTAGAATTCAGAAAGTGCAGGTTTGTGTTATAAAGCCTGTTTTCTACCCATTTCAGTATACGCTTTGAAAACGCAGGAGTATTAGAAGCAGAGGAGAATGTAAGATCCAGGTTATGTACAGAAAGATCCTGGGGAATAGCTTCTAAAGTATAATAGGATGTAAGATGGTAAGAGATTGCGTCAGCTCTGAGAGCACTGTCCCTGATTAAGAGCTCAAATCTGACAGCCGGGACAACTGAAACAGCTGAATGAAAATAGAATCCCCAGAAGAATCTTTGAAAAGAAAATAGGACAGAAACCCAGAGGCATATACAGAAATTGCTAAAGGCACCATGTAAAGAAAGGTCACAAAGAATAAATGAACATGGACTAGGGCTTCCCTGGTGGCATAGTGGTTAAGAATCCGCCTGCCAATGCAGGGGACATGGGTTCGATCCCTGGCCCGGGAAGATCCCACATGCCACGGAGCAACTGAGCCCGTGCGCCACAACTACTGAGCCTGCGCTCTAGGGCCTGCATGCCACAACTACTGAAGCCTATGTGCCTAGAGCCCGTGCTCCGCAGCAAGAGAAGTCACTGCAATGAGAAGCCTGCGCACTGTAGTGAAGAGTAGCCCCCGCTCACTGCAACTAGAGAAAACCCGCGCACAGCAACGAAGACCCAACACAGCCAAAGATAAAAACAAATAAATTAATTAATTAAAAAAAAAAGAACATGGAATAGTGAAAGGAAGGGGAAGACCAGGAAGGAGCATCTCATTAAAATTTAGTGTGAAAGGGACTTTCCTGGTGGCGCAGTGGTTAAGAATCTGCCTGCCAATGCAGGGGACACAGGTTCGAGCCCTGGTCCGGGAAGATCCCACATGCCACGGAGCAACTAAGCCTGTGCACCACAACTACGGAGCCTGTGCTCTAGAGCCCGCGAGCCACGACTACTGAGCCCACACGCCTAGAGCCTGTGCTCTGCAACAAGAGAAGCCACTGCAATAAGCCTGCGCACCGCAATGAAGAGTAGCCCCTGCTCCCTGCAACTAGAGAAAGCCCGCGTGCAGCAATGAAGACCCAACGCAACCTAAATAAATAAATAAATAAATTTATTTAAAAAAATATAGTGTGAAAAACTCTGCTATTTCTACTTCCTGTGACTTATACAGAGGAAATAATCTTCCGTGCAGGCCACAATTTATGCTCAAAGATGTTCATCACAATGTTATTTATCATAACTCAAAAGTGGAAATCATCTTAAAAGTCAACAATAAGAGAATGATTAAACAAAGGCCAGCACGCCTATAAGATACACTGTAGCATACAGCCATAAAAAGAATGTTCTTTGCAAGTTTTTACTGAAGTGAAAATATTTGTGGCATCCACACATCTTAATCTCACCCATGTAAACAAACAAAGAATTTTTTTTTGCTGCAGGTTAGTTCATTGAAATAGTTTGTTTTTCTCCCTATAATTTTTCCTTCTCCCCACCTTTAATTAGAAGCCAGATTTTGTCATTCTTGGCCTCAGAGATCTGAGCAGCAAGCAGAAATAGTCTGAAGTCAATTACCTTTCAAAATATTACTTTTATAATCAGAAAATGGCATAAATGTTATTTAAAAATACTACTAACAAACAGTCCCACTTTAAACATCAGGGGAAAAAATTATGCGATGCCATTTGGCAAAATGGTGCACGCAGCCTGCTCCAAAGTAGTCACCTCAGCTGCTGACCCCGGCTGGCGTGGGTCAGCTGCTGCTGCTACGTTTGCAGAGGACAGGAAGTCTGCAGGAGACCGCTGAACCCTGGGGAAAGGATGAGGCTTCCTCATTCTTTCACAGTGGTTGCTAAACAGCACCTCAACTTCTATTGAGTGACTTTGATCTTGTAATAAACTATAATGGAAAAGAATTGAAAAAGAGGAATACAGATATATACATGTATATGTATAACCAAATCACTTTGCTGTACACCTGAAACTAACCCAATATTGTAAATTAACTCTACTTCAATTAAAAAAAATAAAAAAGAGAGACTTGGAGCATTCATTATGTGTACCTATAACATATTGGGAGAGCCAAGAGTGGTAAATGCTGTTACCAATCCTTCTATTAACCACCACTTCCATGATAAGACCTTGCGGTACTTCCTGAATCATCCACATTGGCTCAGTACAGGTTTAGGGTGAAGTACATTTTGTTGTAATCCAATTCTTTCAACATTGGTAATTTAGGTAGGGTCTGAGTCACAACTATTAACTAGAATAGTGGTTTCCAAACTTTCTTTTCCACAGAACAACAGTCCATTCTTCAAATCTAAGGTTATGTGAAGTTTAATAAAAGTTGAGTTGCTCTGGTAAAGTGGTGATGGAGAGCCCCCAGGATCCCCAGCTCAGCCGTACTTCTTTTCCTACAAGTTATCTCCCCCTCTTCACCCAGGAGGGCCCGCAGAACCCCCAGTGCTCTGTGAGCACAATCAGAAAACCACAGAACCTCAGTATTTTCATGAGAATGGGCTTTGTTCTAACCATACGCAGAAAAAAGAGATCCTACAGCCATGGATGGTCTAAGCTTATTACACATTACTGTGGCTTGTGGGGAGGTAGGGGCAAGAGAAAGAAAGGGGTATCTCCCTTAACTGGGAAAGATTTAGCAGTCCCCGGATCCTTTCCCTCCCCTAAACCTCATCATTTATGCTTTTCTTTGGACTCTGAAATCTGAGAGTGAGATAACACTGCTTTATGGAATGCAATATAAAATTAAATGAACCCCCAAATTTTCATATATTCCAGGGTCAACCGTACATTTGAAACACGAGAAAAATGCTCTAACAATGTTGCGTCAGAAAGCCTTTGAGTTTTTTTTTTAGTTTTAATTTTTTTAATTTTTTAAACATCTTTATTGGAGTATAACTGCTTTACAATGGTGTGTTAGTTTCTGTATAACAAAGTGAATCTGCTATATGTATACATATATCCCCATATCTCCTCCCTCTCGCATCTCCCTCCTACCCTCCCTGTCCCACCCCTCTAGGTGGACACAAAACACCGAGCTGATCTCTCTGTGCTACGCTGCTTCCCACTAGCTATCTATTTTACGTTTGGTAGTGTATATATGTCCATGCCGCTCTCTCACTTCGTCCCAGCTTACCCTTCCCCCTCCCCATGTCCTCAAGTCCATTCTCTGTGTTGTCTGCGCCTAGTTTTAAGATTCATTTGGCATGACAAATTGTTTCATGCCAAATGAATCTTAAAACTCAAAGCCTTTATTCCTGAAGAACCTAGGGGCAGGACAGGAATAAAGCCTTTGAGTTTTAAGATTCATTTGGCATGACAAATTTCTTCCCCTTTTCTCTTTCCCCAATTAAAGGCAGATTTTTCAGGGTTCCTCCAAGCTCCTTTACTAACTACATGGCTTCAGTGGAGGGCAGTGGAGGGTCCTGGTGGACAGCCTAGCCTGGGTTCTGGTGCGGACAGAGTGGAGTCTGCATCCTGCCCCCCACTTAGGAGCTCGGTGTCGGGGAGTAAGGCAGGTAAGCTGTAGGAGCTTCAGTTTCTCCTTGTGGAGGGGGAGAGTAAAAACACTTATTTCAGAGCGCGGTTGTAAGGACTGAATGAGATGATGCATTTAAATACCTGTCACAGTGCCTGGCATATTGGAAGTGCCCAATAAATATTTATTATTATTGTGATTTTTGTTTGTGAGCCTCTAAAACAGTAATATAAAAAAATACCACGGCTGCCCATTAGAATCACTAGGAGTGCTTTAAAAACTGTAAATTACTGATAGCCCAGACCAATTCAATCGAAGCTTTTGGGCTGGGGCCCAGGCATTGCTAATTCAAAAGATTACCTCAGTAATTCTAATGTTGACAACCACTGGGCTGAAATATGCAGCTGTGAGTGAGAACACCTGATGGTGGAAGAGAGCGGGTTTGGGAGCAGGAAGAAGCCTATGGGGGACCCACAGAGATGCTCGGCCTCCTCTGATCCGGCCTGTGTGTGTTTGTGTGTGTGTGTGTGTGTGTGTGTGTGTGTGTGTGTCTGCAGGGCGACTGGTGACTGTGAGGGAGAGAAGAACTGATTTCAGAGAGATGCTTGGAGGCAATGGAACCAATTGCCAGATCTTAAGTGTGCATGGCCCTTTACCATTTTCAAAGTGTTTTCCCATAATTAACCTGTTCAGTCCTTTCAGTAACCCCGTGAAGTACACAGGGTACACGTTATGCCCAGTTAAAGAAAGGGGAATTGAGTTACAAACAATTAGGTCCTGTAATTTCAGTCAAACAGTACCTGACACAGTCAGGAGGAATTCAGTTTTGGACTTTGTGTCAATAACAAACCTTAGTGCTGCTTTTGTACCCGAACTCCCGGAAGTTGAATAAAGTTTATGAATGGGAGACAAATACATTGCAGGATGGGTTTCAAACGACTTGTGTTGAATATTCCAGGAAAAGCTGACCTGAGTATACATGATGTTCTCAGTGTCCCATGTAACTTCTTAGAAGAACCTGTTCCAAAGTCAACTGTGGTCTGGAGAACAGCAAAATGCTTACACACATATGTACCCACCCACTTCCCCCAGGGACAATACCCCAGAATTGGATCCAGCTCTTAGCTACTCTGTGGCCCACTACTTTTCTGATACTCCAGCCCTGTTTATTAGTCCAGCATAAACTATCTAATTTCCCTATCCTTGGGGATCTGTTGCAACTTTAAATGCTGTAAGCAGACAATGGGTTTACGGGAATTGCCTAACCAGGCGTTGCATCTTGATCTGTGGTCTTACAATTGGTTTTGGAGTTGATCTGGATTCAAAGAAGTGAATGACCACAGAATCAGGATGTGGTTGGTCTTAAAAATTAGGGTGGATGTTCATTCAGATACAGCTTTCTGGGAACTAGCTTATTTTGTATCATGGAAGAGAACATCAAGGTGTTTTTTTGTTTTGTTTTATTTTGTTTTTAATGAGACTTGGTTTAGTAATTTATTCAGAGACTTCAAGCTACATGTGAGATCTCCCAGGACCTGAAGGTATGAAGGGAAAACTATTTAAAATCATGTTTCAGTCAATGCTACTGAGAGAAATATTATCCAGAAAACCTCTGTGTTCCATCCTTAGGGATTTTTTTTCTCCTGAGGATCTTAGAAACATAGTCAGAGAAATGTCAGGTTTATACCTTACTCTCTGGATTCTGATCAAGGTAACCATTATCACAGTTTTGATGAGCTGTCAGGGGAAAAGATCATCACACACGGATAAGCTGGGAAGAAGTGTGACCGTGGGGTAATGTCACCTTGCCTTCTTTCTGGTCCCCCAATATCACCCTCCTTCCTGCTATAGGACCTTCGACAGGCTCTTGCCTGTGCCTCACTTGTTGTCTCCTAGTTAGCTCCTAACCAACTGTTAAGGGTTGAATTGTGTCCCCCAAATAGGTATGTTGAAGTTCTGATCTCCAGTACCTCCGAATGTGATCTTATTTGGAAATAGGGTCATTGCAGATGTAACTATTTAAGATGAGGTCATACTGCAGTAGGGTGGGCCCTTGGTCCAATATGACTGGTGTCCATAAAAGAAGGTCTTGAGAGACACACAGGGAGAAATACCATGTGCCAATAGAGGCAGATACTGGAGTGAGGCAGCTGCAAGCCAAGGTACACCAAGGAGTCATCAATCTGGCCACCACCAGAAGCTAGGAAGAATCTCAGAGGGAACAGGGCAGTGCCAACACCTTAATTTTGGACTTCTAGCCTCCAGAACTGTGAAAGAATAAACTTCTATTGTTTTAAGCCACCTGGTTTGTGGGGTTTGGTTACGACAGCCGCAGGAAACTAATACACCATCCTGATCTGAGTTCAAATGTCACCCTTTAGAGAAGCCTTCCAAATCCTTCCATGGCTTAGAATACATTCTCCTGCTTTATGGTCCATTGCCACCTCTAGTTTTCCTTCATAGCACTTATCACATTTGGCAATTACTGCAAGGTTTATCTCTTCTCTTACACTGTAAGCGCTCTGAGGGCAGAGGTGATGTTTCTGGGACTCATCATTGCATTTCCAGCAACTAGGCTTGTACCTACCATTAGCATTCATGCTCTATAAATATTTGTTTAACGAACCAAAGAATAATGAGTAAATTCTATTTAAATATTTCATTTCTAGCTTTTCAAAATTATCAGGATGCTAACACTTTAAAAACAGAAATTTTCTCGTTAAATTCTTTTCATCTGAGAGAAGGGATTGCTTTTTTGGAAGTTTGAAACCCAGCCTTTTCATACTTATAATATTTTTCTTCAAAGTACTGAAAATATATTTAGGCTTTCTTCTTCTTCTTTTTTTTTGCTTCTATATATATATATATTATATAATATATATATAATATATATTTTTTTGCTTCTATATATATATATATATATTAACATCTTTATTGGAGTATAATCGCTTTACAATGTTGTGTTAGTTTCTGCTGTACAACAAAGTGAACCAGCTATATGCGTACATATATCCCCATATCCCCTCCCTCTTGCGTCTCCCTCCCACCCTCCCTATCCCACCCCTCTAGGTGGTCACAAAGCACCGAGCTGATCTCCCTGTGCTATGCAGCTGCTTCCCACTAGCTATCTATTTGACATTTGGTAGTGTATATATGTCAATGCTACTCTCTCACTTTGTCCCAGCTTACCCTTCCCCCTCCCCGTGTCCTCAAGTCCATTCTCTACGTCTGCATCTTTTTTCCTGTCCTGCCCCTAAGTTTGTCAGAACCATTTTTTTTTTAAAGATTCCATATATATGCATTAGCATACGGTATTTGTTTTTCTGACTTACTTCACTCTGTATGACAGACTCTAGGTCCATCTACTTCACTACAAACAACTCAATTTCATTTCTTTTTATGGCTGAGTAATATTCCATTGTATATATATGTGCCACATCTTCTTTATCCATTCATCTGTCGATGGACACTTAGGTTGCTTCCATGTCCTGGCTATTGTAAATAGTGCTGCAATGAACATTGTGGTACATGACTCTTTTTGTTTTTTTTTATTTAATTTTTTATACAGCAGGTTCTTATTAGTCATCCATTTTATACACATCAGTGTACACATGTCAATCCCAATCGCCCAATTCAGCACACCACCACCCCCACCCTCCCGCTGCTTTCACCCCTTGGTGTCCATACGTTTGTTCTCTATATCTGTGTCTCCATTTCTGCCCTGCAAACCAGTTCATCTGTACCATTTTTCTAGGTTCCACGTATATGCGTTAATATACGATATTTGTTTTTCTCTTTCTGACTTACTTCACTCTGTATGACAGTCTCTAGATCCATCCACGTCTCAACAAATGACCCAATTTCATTCCTTTTTATGGCTAATATTCCACTGTATATATGTGTCACATCTTCTTTACCCATTCATCTGTCAGTGGGCACTTAGGTTGCTTCCATGTCCTGGCTATTGTAAATAGAGCTGTAATGAACATTGTGGTACATGACACTTTTTGAATTATGGTTTTCTCAGGGTATATGCCCAGTAGTGAGATTGCTGGGTCATATGGTAGTTCTATTTTTAGTTCTTTAACAAACCTCCATACTGTTCTCCATAGTGGCTGTATCAATTTACATTCCCACCAACAGTGCAAGAGGGTCCCCTTTTCTCCACACCCTCTCCAGCGTTTACTGTTTGTAGATTTTTTGATGATGGCCATTCTGACGGGTGTGAGGTGATACCTCATTGTAGTTTTGATTTGCATTTAGGCTTTCTTTTATATAAATAGTTTTTAACAATGAAACAGTGTGAAAAAACACTTGCTTAAATTGTTTGAAGTCTCCCGCTCCTCCCTCCTCCATAAAATGCCATTTAGAATATATTTTGAATATCCTTTTCTTGAAGGATGCAACACTTAAGGGAGTAACAGGGCCATTTACTGAATATGAAATGAGTCAACAAGTTGAAACTATTTTCCTTGCCTTTTCCTCAATGCCTTTCCCCTTCCTCCTAAGCTGCTGTGAAAGATTATAAAGTATCTGTCCAAAGCTTCATATTCCCTTTAGACCACATGTAAAAGTTACAGGGAGCACTTAGAAGAATGGAAATAGGAGGTTCAACCATAAAGCAGTACATTGAAATAAGTGTGTCTCTTCACCTTCAGGTATTTAATCCTGAATTTGTTAAAAACATTGTTCTTTTATTTTGGAAGAGTTTCTAGAACTTTCAAGAAAACCGGTCTTATTACTATATTGTAATGTCTGGTTTTAGAAGAAAAAAATAGATATCCTCTTTATTTACTTGTGTGATCTTTATCTGATTTTTGACCATTTCCAAGGATGGAAATTTGTCCAGGATGGGGAAATTTGAAGGGCATTATCCTGGAAGAGGAGGATGAGAGAGTTCAGCAGTGTCAGCTGTGGTGTCTGAGGAAGTGCTGGGGGTGCAGGGTCAGCATGGATGAACTTGAACTCCCATTGGTGATGTTGAGCTAGCCCTTAACTCATTTGAGTCTTAGTTTCTTCACTTATAAAATGAAAATAAAATTGCTAGGAAGATGATTTTTGACAATACATATGAAAATGTTTGACCACATATTAAGTGCTCTGAGGATATGAATTGAAACTGAAGTTAATCAGATATAATTATACTGCACACTTTTGTAACACCACTTACAAATACTTTTGGACACCTTCTATTATTTGAGATTTAAAATAGTCTACTAAGCCAGCTGAGCTAGGCACTAAACTACGTGATGAACGAGATAAAGTTTCTAGTGTCATGGAGCTTATGGCCTAGTAGGAGAGGAAGACAAATAAATGGATAATTTCAACAGTAAGTGCCGTGATAAAGACATGGATGAAGAGTAATCACAGCTGACAGACATTTAGTGAGTGTTAGTAGGTGTCACATACTTTACCTTGTACTTTATGTGCGTTATCCCATTAAATCCTTATAATCAACCCATGAAGCAGTAATAATTATCTAGGGGACTTGCCCACAGTTACACAGCTGGCAAAGGATGATCCTGGTACTGAAATCTAAGTGTATCTCCTGAGTCTAAGGCTTGATTACTGTACTTGGCAGTGACCTCATAGGTGTTCTGGTTTTATTACTGTGTAACTTACCATTTCAATCTTAGTGACATAAAACAACAATGATTTTATTATGCTCATGGATTTTTGTGAGTCAGGAGTCTGTAAAAGGGTACAGCAGCAATAGCTCACCTTTGCTTCATGGTGTCTGGGCCTCAAGTGGGCAGACTGAAAGGCTGGGAAAACTCAATCGCTGGGGGCTGGAAGGCTAACTTACTCACATGTCCCATGGTTGATGTTGGCTGTCTGCTGGGACCTCAGCTGGGGCTGTTAGCCAAAACACCCACATGTGGCCTCTCCAAGTGGCTGCTTGAATTTCCTCACAGCATGGTATCTCGGTTTCAAGAGCAACCATCCCAAAGAGAATCAGGCTGCAGCTCACAGCTTTTTATAACCTAGCTTTGGAAGTCACACAGTGTCATTTATAAGCTCCACTCCCACCCCATATTTAAGGGGAGGGGACATACCACCATTCTCAATGGGAGGGGTATCAAAGTCATATTGTAAGAACATGTGGGATTGGAAAATATAGTCTGCCACAATCCACCCTCTGACCACAATAGTTCACATTCCTCCCACATGCAAAATACACTCATCCCCTTCTCCAGGAATTCCAGGTCTCATCCCAATGTGGCATCAGCTTGAAGTCCAGGATCTCATTATTTAAATCAGATCCAGTGTGGATGAAGCTCTTTTGTTCAGTGCCTCTGGTGGAGTTTCTCTGAAGGCCAGAGACAAGTTATCGACCTTCCTCCTTCCCATCCAATACACATTTGTGGGACAAGAATTAGCTAGCTGTTATAGCACTCCCATTTGAAAAAGGGAAAATGTGTAGCACAGAGCAGTTACTGGTCCTTAGCAATCTTGAAATTTACCTGGCGCTTGTTGTCAGTTCCTTGACCATCTGAGTTATCCTTCCTTTTCTATAAAAAACTGCTGGTGTTTGTCACTGAGTAGTTTTTCTAGCTGATTTGCCACCAATAGTAGGTCAAAAATCAAAGGCCTCCTGTCTCTGTCCTCTTAAGTCAAATCTGATATACTTCTTTAAAAGATTTTGCAAGTTTCCTGTGTCTCTATTTACTCTATTAGACAAAAGCCATACCCATGAAACTCTTTGAGATAAGCCACGCCCCCCTCAGGCTCCCCTGGAGGCTAATGTGGGACCATGTCCTTGTGCTTCTTAAGAGCCATATTGTTTAACAGAGAGAATCTGTGAAGTATGTCTTTAAGATCCTTAGAAGTCCTGTTGCCTATTTGAAATATTCTATGAGGTTTGAACAAAGGATTTTAGAGTCTCACCCTGGATTTGATCTTTGGCCTGAGGTCCTTTCTTAATTTAAGTGTTGTTTGCTGCTGGAGAGGCTGGGAATGAGAAACATTTTATATTTGAACCTAGTAAGTCTTGCTCCTTTATATTTAACATTTCATTCTTATTTTCTCACATTTTGTCATTGAAGCAAGAAGAATCCAAGTGCCATTTTCAATATTCTGCCTAGATAACATAAACCACAACAATATCTTTTTTGATCCATCTCCTAGGGTAATGGAAATAAAGACAAAAATAAACAAATGGGACCTAATTAAACTCAAAAGCTTTTGCACAGCAAAGAAAACCATAAACCAAATGAAAAGATAACTCACAGAATGGGAGTTGCAAATGATACGACTGACAAGGGATTAATCTCCAAAATTTACAAACAGCTCATGTGGCTCAATATCAAAAAAACAAATAACCCAATCAAAAAATGGGCAGAAGACCTAGATAGACATTTCTCCAAAGAAGACATACAGATGGCCAAGAGATACATAAAAAGATGCTCAACATCTTTAATTATCAAAGAAATGCAAATCAAAACTACAATGAGATATCAGCTCACACCAGTCAGAATAGTCATCATCAAAAAGTCTACAAACAGTAAATGTTGGAGAGCGTGTAGAGAAAATGGAACCCTCTTACACTGTTGGTAGGAATGTAAATTGGTACAGCCACTATGGAGGACAGTATGGAGGTTCCATAAGAAACTAAAAATAGAGCTACCATATGATCCAGCAATCCCACTCCTGGGCATAAATCTGGAGAAAACCATGGATCGAAAGGATACATGTACCTCAATATTTATTACAGCGCTGTTTACAATAACCAAGACATGGAAGCAATCTAAATGTCCATCAACAGATGAATGGATAAAAAACATGTTGTACATATATGCAATGGAATATTACTCAGCCATTAAAAAGAATGAAATAATGCCATTTGCAGCAACATGGATGTGCCTGGAGATTACCATACTAAGTGAAGTAAGTCAGGCAGAGAAAGACAAATATCATATGATATTGCTTATATGCAGAATCTAGAAGAAATGATACAAATGAACTTATCTACAAAACAGAAACAGACTCACAGACTTAGAGAATGAACTTATGTTACCAGGGGAAAAGTCGGGGGGAGAGGGATAAGTTGGGAGTTTGGTATTGACATGTACGCACTGCTATATTTAAAATAGATAACTAATAGGACCTACTGTATAGCACAAGGAACTCTTACTCGATACTCTATAATGGCCTGTATGGGAAAAGAATCTAAAAAAAAGTGGATATATGTTTATGTATAATGGATTCACTTTGCTGTACACCTGAAACTAATACCACATTGTAACTTAACTATACTCCAATAAAAATTTAAAAAAACCTGATGGTGTTTTCTCAATTGTCATATGAAGCTAATTATCCCTGCCCACTAGTAGAGTTGAAAAGGCTAGTAAAATATATATAAAAGTATTCAGAAAAATTTGGCCCCCAATAAATATTTAATTAGTAATTATTAGTTATATTGAAAATATTACTTACTGTTAATATTGCTATTATATTTTCACATTAATCTTAATGGTGTATGTTTGAATGCATTTATACTTATCATGTTGATGCACCTAGGTGCTTGCTGTTTTTATGTCAGTCCTTAGTATATTGAAGACATGTTCTGGCAGGATGGGTGTTCTTGTGCTAAGTAATATCTCTGGTATATACTTAGAAGGAGAAAAGTTATACCATTTTTCTTGCTCTGAAAATTTCTATCTCTATGTTATAATAAACAAAACCATTCATTTGAAAAAAAAAAGATAACCAACAAGGACCTACTGCACAGCACAGGAAACTCTGCTCAATACTCTATAATAACCTAAATGGGAAAAGAATTTGAAAAAGAATAGATACATGTACATGTATAACTGAATCACTTTCCTGTATACCTGAGACTAACACAACATTGTTAATCAACTCTACTCCAATATAAAATAAAAATAAAAAAAAAACTCTGCCTAGAAATCTCCTAACCCAGATCATTGAGTTCATTAGATATATTTCCCAGTTTCCACATTGCTATAAGTGACAATGTTGCTAAACTTTGTCTCTGCATAAGAAGGGTCCCCTTTCTTCCAGTTTCCAACAACATTTTTAAAACGGTTCCTTTAATCCCTCACCAATAACCTCCTCAAAGCCTTATAGGTTTTCACCAACCAACCAGTGCCAAAGTCAATGCTATATGTTTTAGGTTTTATTTTGGCAGCACCCCACTTCCAGGTATCAAAATCTATTTCAGATACTATTGCTACACTACAAATCATCCTAAACTGAGTGGCATAAAACAGCAAACATTTTGGGTCAGGAATTCTGAGCAGGCATAGATCTCTTGTCTCAGTTTCATGAAAGTTTGGAACTGAGACAGTAAATGTCACTTGGAATGTCTTGACGGCTGAGGGCTAGCATCGTCTGAAGGCTCATCCACTCGTATGTCTAGTAGTTGATGCTGGCTGTTGTCTGGGATCTTATCTGGGCTTGTCAACCAGACCACCTACACATGGCCTTTCCCTGTGACTGCTTGAGCTTCATGGCTATGCTCCAAGAGTAAATTCTAAAGAGAATCAAGAAGAAACTGTAACATTTTAAAGATTTAGCTCTGTGAGTCACATAACATCTCTTCTGCTCTAGTCACAAGCCTTCTCAGATTCAGGGAGAAGGAATATGGACCATTTCTTGATGGAAGAAATGTCAAAGTTATTGAAGAATAGCATGTGGATGGGAGATACTGTTGCAACCATTTTTGGAAAATATACTCTGCTATGATTGGGAACTATGGGATTATAAAGAATGAACACCTGAGGATTCCAGAAAAACTGTCAGAGGGAGATCACTTCTGATCTAAGTTTTAAAGGGTGAACTTGGCAAGAGTCAGAATCATCATGTTCCTGACTTGATGGCAAAGGAAATGGAGTTATATGAGTATAACCTCCTAAATTTTTATGGGTATAACCTCCTGAAGTGACTGCTTTGAAACAAAAACACATTTATTTACACAAGTTATATTGCATTAGGAATGTCCACTTTATAGCCAAACTCCACACTAAATAAACGTTTAACAATAACCTGTAAATGGTAAAAACAATCACTGCTTCAAGAGATATAATTCAAATGCATTGGTAACAAGGAGCTATAAGGAACTGATAAAAAATAAAAAGAAAATTCAAACAGGAACATCAGCAAAAAGAATACTATAGGAGGAAGAAAGAGAACTGAGAATCTGCCACAGTACGATGGAGAGGTATTCAAGGCTGCAGATTAAATGGCTCTACAGTTTGGGGATAAATACAGCCAGGACTGGTCAACATCTAGTACAGAGGGATGACATCGAATCTCCCTTTAAAAGCTCTAGGTCACTGTCCCCTTAGCACTGTTCTAGATGGGGTTGTCTATGTGATACATTTTCTTGTTCAAATAATAGTCTGATAGTGGATGGAGGGCCATTTGGATTTCTAAATGCCCTTCTAATCTTCTGCCCTTTCAATGGAGCTTTGTAGTCAAAACTTCTCAAAGCCTTATCTCATCTTTCTGCCCTATCTTCCACCCTACCTTGGCCAAATATTTATTTATTTCTCTTTAAATTTAATTTTATGAATAGCTTTAACATTCACATTATTCAAAAAATCAGAAAGTATCAATGGATTTGCCATGAAATTCTGCCCCCCCGCATTCTTGTCCCTGGTCCACTTCCTCATAGGTAACCACCGTCCTTTGTTTCTTGTGTATTGTCCTAGGGTTTCCTCATGCATAGATAAGCAAATACATACACAGACTTTTATTTTCTTCCTACCTACCTTTGCTCCACTGCCTTTTTAAAAAAATTAATTAATTGATTTATTTATTATTTTTGGCTGTGTTGGGTCTTCATTGCTGCACACAGGCTTTCTCTAGTTGCGGCAAACAGGGGCTACTCTTTGTTGTGGTGTGCGGGCTTCTCATTGCGGTGGCTTCTCTTGTTGCAGAGCACGGGCTCTAGGCGTGCGGGCTTCAGTAGTTGTGGCATGCAGGCTCTAGAGTGCAGGCTCGGTGGTTGTGGCGCACGGGCTTAATTGCTCTGTGGCATGTGGGATCTTCCTGGGTTCGAACCCATGTCCCCTGCATTGGCAGGAGGATTCTTAACCACTGTGCCACCAGGGAAGCCCTCCACTGCCTTTTTTAAACACCAAAGATAGTATATTATGTAACGTGTTCTGCATTTTGCTTTTTTATTTAACTACATTTCTTGGAGATTTTTCCCCTCATATAATTATATGGTGAGTTTGTCTGTCTGTCTGTATGTATATATTACAGACAGTAAGAGAATTCTTAAACCTCATTTCATTGGAGTTATTGAATAGAATACAGATTATTGGGATTAGGACCAATATGAGTTTGAAACTAACCTTTTCAGTTTAAAAAATTTTGATTCAGATTAAAAATTCAGTGTAATATTGGGCAAGTTCCTTGATCTTTTAAGAGTCAGTTTCCTCCTTTGAAAGTGGTGACAATAATACCTCGCAGCCTTGTGGTGATGCCATCAATAAAAGGCTAGATACAAATGGCTTAGAACATAGTAGATGCTCAACAAAAACTGCCTATCATTGTTATTTCATCACCTGAGTTTGGAATGACACTGATTGTTCTTCAGGTCTCCAATAATCATCCTGATCTGGTTCTGGAGGGACTTAATGATTCCCTCCTAAACAAGTTCCATCTCTATTCTGCCAGGCAGTTTGTAAATCAAGTTCTATAAGCCCTTGAAGGCTTCATGATCTCTGATGAGCATCAACAATGCTGTGTAGGTATTTGGTGGTACTCAAAGGGAACAATGAAAGATACCAGATCTTAAACTGAAGCTTGTGTTATGGCTCAGATGAGCTGGCCATTGTGACTTTTTAGCCCTACTTCTTCACCTTTTCCTGTATCCATGCCATTTGACATGTGACTTTGAAGTTCCCCTACTAAAGGAATGGAGCATATTTCCATGTCACTTGATTTTGCGTTGGGCCACGTGATTTGATTTGATCAATAGAAAAAGGTGGAAGTGATGGTGTGTCACTTCTTCTTTTTAAAGAGGGCTTGTGTATTTCCACTCTCCTTTTTGTATTCTACCATTGCTGTGAGGAGAACACGTCTAAATTAGCCCTCTGGCCCTAGGAGGATGACAAAAGACATGTGCAGCAGAGCTAACTCAGATGAACCATCCCAGTCAGACAGCCTTGCTGGGCCCAGACAACCCACAGATGTGTAAGTTAAATAAATGGTTAATGGTAAACACTAAGATATTGTGGTTATTTGTTACACAGCAATAGCAAGCCAATACACTTACACTTCACCAAACGCTAGGAAAACGTTGAAAAATAATAGGAAATTCAGAAGCCACAATTATTTGAGGACTGATTTATCATGCATGGACAGGGTAGGGGTCAGGGAGATTAAGAAATGAAACAGTTAGGTATGTTACAGTGCAGCTAAACAGGGATGAGGAGGGGGTATATAAACCGTCTGTAAGCATTTGAAACACAAATAGCAGGGCTGGGCTAAACAGTCTACTGAGCTCCAAGAGGAAAGATTTAGGAAAAAATGCACTAATGCTGAGCCAACAAAAACTTAAGTTGGGCCCGGAAAAAGTCTTCCCAATAAGATCTGCATCACTTTTGCTCCTGAGGAAGGATTAAGGGGCCCCCTTCCTTTCATAGTTTTAAATTTAACTGAAGAAGAAAATAGAAACATATTGTGGAAATAACCTCTGGCCAACTGGATGGGGGCTAGAATCCACAGTTCAGTAAAACTGAGCATCCAAATCTCATTACACAGATGGGCAGCTATCCTGTCCCCAGTGATCTTCCTGCTGTCTAATTACATCAGTCTGTGAATTTTAGACAACTTAAAAGAGGAAATATTAGAAATCATCTCTTGACCCAGAACAACCTCTCCTTTAAAACTAGATGTAAGGCACAAACAGACCTGACAAGGAGTCCAGGTTAATGGGCTTTGGGTCAGAAAGGAATTGGACTAAAGTCAGGTTGGTCCTTTTAAAAAGCTGGCATACAGCCTGGGACTATGGTTGGAGCACTGACGGCCAATACAGGCTGAGGCCTCACGACTATCATTACTAAAAATGCTCGGACAGGCTAGTAAATACTGGGCTGAGAGGGTTTTCTTTCTCTCTTCTTAAAAAAAAATGTAACAGCAAGATTGTACATTTCAGGGGAAAGTAATTCTACAAGAAGTTCCTGTTCCTTGGATAAATACAGACTTTCAATGCTCCAAATGGCCATTCCAATTTCTTCTTCAGGAAACACATTTTATTCTAAAAGACCCATTTAGAAGTCTCTCTTGCAATCTGGAGAGTCAAATAGTCTGTTGGTTATACAGGAATGGATTTTATGGGAGTGTTGACAGGGCTCTCTTGGTGGGAAGGAATTCACAAGAGGACAGGATGACATAATGTACCTTCTTGTCATTAGCCAAGAAGGAAATGCTCTGTCTTTGGCTTTATCAGGGGCTGGGTCTGTGTGAATAGCTTCTCCTGGTATTTGTAATAATCTACCTCATAATGCTTTAAAAATAATTTGGATTGACTTTTGTTGGCTTCTCACAAATGAATTCCTTCCAGCGTCTGGAAATAGGTAGCTGGGAGAGTTGGCACAGTCTCCTTCCTAAGGTTGATTTAATTAAAACAGTGGCTCCCTCTGGCTGGTTTCTCTGATCTTCTTCAGGATTAATTGTCTTGACTTTCATGAGTTAATACAAAGAAATAGAACACTAAGAAAGTAGTTAGAGCAGTGTAATTCCTAGGGGTTAAATATTTTAGTAACAGCAGGGAAAGACTAGATTCTAGGCCAATTGGTAATGATTCTGGAATGTAGATTTACACATGTGTGGGAGAGGCTTTGCTATGTGAGCGATAGAACATGCGCCTATATTTGTATGTGTTGGAAATACTTTAATCTTCTATTCTCCTTTTTAAAATTGAAGTACAGTTGATTTACAAAGTTGCGAACAAGTGGAGACAATCTCTACGTTTTAAACAATGACTAATTCAAAGTCACACAGTAGGTGAAAGAATTGGAGGTTTCTGGGATTAGAAAAAATGTTCTTATCACAAATGGGATACACTTTTATGATGGAATCAAATGAGCAAAAAGAAGGACGCTTAAATCATCCATAATCTCCCTGCCCAATGAGTGATGAAATCCACACGTGGCAGGTAAGACTTCCCCTCCTGGTGGTCTCCACCTCTACAGGCAAGAGGGAAGCAGGATTCCCAGAACTCTGTAAACTCCCCTTCCACTTCCTTCCCTGCAACTCTCACAGCTTAAGCACCTCTCCCTGCCTTGAGACCAGCAGAATGACCACTCCTGGGGTTAGTTATCTCAGTCTCCCGGCTCACCCCTCATTCCCCAGGACATTAATGCCTGTAAGGCTCTGTGCACCCCCTTCTCTGACCTCAACTCCCTGCTCCTGCTCCCCAAATTTTCAAATCTGCTTTACTGTGCCCTTTGTAACTCAAGGTCAGTCATCAACCTTCTCTCTCCATCCTCTTCTCTGAAGTTTCCCTTTGCCATCTTGCTCGCACAACTGAACTCTGGCTCCTCTGCCTCCCTCTCATGTGGTGGCTGCTTTCTTTGGTATACTCTTCACACCACAGAGCCTGGAGATGGGTTCCATCTCCTCCTGATGCTTCTCACCATGTCCAGATCATTCTCCTTATCTTCTCCCTGAAATCCCTAGCTTTGCATTTCAATCAGTTTGTAACCCCTATTTCTCCCGGGACAGACATCTTCCAACCCTACCTCCCTCTGTTCCTCATTCCTTAAAGCATGTTCAATGTCATGCTTTCTCTGAGGACTAGAA
Organism: Balaenoptera borealis; assembly: GCF_965194805.1. Classification (NCBI taxonomy): domain Eukaryota; kingdom Metazoa; phylum Chordata; class Mammalia; order Artiodactyla; family Balaenopteridae; genus Balaenoptera; species Balaenoptera borealis. The sequence continues at coordinate 38,503,672 of NC_138876.1, forward strand.
CCGTTCACTATGTCTTGAGGTTTTCAACATCTGCATAAATAACTATTCTAGTACCCTCACCTCTCAGTTCGTTGGCTTCCTCTCCTCCAATGATCTTGTCCTCCACCCTGTCTCAGCCTCTACATCCTGGCCACACCCTAGACCTCATCATTACCAATGACCCTGCCATGTCTACATGCCAGTTTTAAGCGAACCACTCTGATGTTCTCTCTGCAGTTCACTCCCTCTGGTATCCCAGCGACACAACTTCCTCAGCATCACTGGCACCAACAGTCCCTCGATCCTCCCAATTTTCACCATCACTCACAGCCTCTTCATGTCCTCACCTCCCCCCCCTTACCGTACTTGGATTTCATGGTCCAAATGACATCACTCCCTCATATCTACTCTTAATTTCCTTTCTTTTTCTCCCTTCATCATATTCTCTTGGCAAAACCCTGTTTAAATCCAAGTCTCCACTGATTCTGTGCCTGTTCAGCTGAGCATGGCTGGTAAAGCTCATGATTATGCTGACTGGAGCCCTTTCTAATTTATGGCCACTGACCTCAAGTGGGTCTCTATTGCTGCCTGGCAGTGTCATTACATTTCCTAGCTCATTGATGCTCCCACTCCCTGAGTGAGCTATTTCATATCTTTTTTTTTTTTTCTAGTTTGAAATATTTATTGCTGAATAACATACTAAGTGAAGGGGGGTTTTGCTGATGATAATGGAAGTCACTTTATGATTTTTCCCAGTTAATCTTCTCCTTGTTTTTTTAACATCTTTATTAGAGTATAATTACTTTACAATGGTGTGTCAGTTTCTGCTTTATAACAAAGTGAATCAGTTATACATATACATATGTCCCCATATCTCTTCCCTCTTGCATCTCCCTCCCTCCCACCCTCCATATCCCACCTCTCTAGGTGGTCACAAAGCACCGAGCTAATCTCCCTGTGCTATGTGGCTGCTTCCCACTAGCTATCTATTTTACGTTTGGTAGTGTATATATGTCCATGCCACTCTCTCACTTTGTCCCAGCTTACCCTTCCCCCTCCCCGTATCCTCAAGTCCATTCTCTAGTAGGTCTGCATCTTTATTCCTGTCTTGCCCCTAGGTTCTTCTGACCATTTTCTTTTTTAGATTCCATATATATGTGTTAGCATACGGTATTTGTTTTTCTCTTTCTGACTTACTTCACTCTGTATGACAGACTCTAGGTCCATCCACCTCACTACAAATAACTCAGTTTCATTCCTTTCTATGGCTGAGTAATATTCCATTGTACATATGTGCCACATCTTCTTTATCCATTCATCTGTTGATGAACACTTAGGTTGCTTCCATGTCCTGGCTATTGTAAATAAAGCTGCAATGAACATTTTGGTACATGCCTATTTTTGAATTATGGTTTTCTCAGGGTATATGCCCAGTAGTGGGATTGCTGGGTCGTATGGTAGTTCTATTTTTAGTTTTTTAAGGAACCTCCATACTGTTCTCCACAGTGGCTGTATCAATTTACATTCCCACCAACAGTGCAAGAAGGTTCCCTTTTCTCCACACCCACTCCAGCATTTATTGTTTGTAGATTTTTGATGATGGCCATTCTGACCGGTGTGAGATGATGAATGTTGGTGCTTTTAATGTTGTCCCAGAGGTCTCCGAGACTGTCCTCAATTCTTTTCATTCTTTTTTCTTTATTCTGCTCCTCAGCAGTTATTTCCACCATTCTGTTTTCCAGCTCACTTATCCATTCTTCTGCCTCAGTTATTCTGCTATTGATTCCTTCTAGTGTATTTTTCATTTCAGTTATTTGGTTGTTCATCATTGATTGTTTGTTTTTTATTTCTTTGAGGTCCTTGTTAATAATTTCTCGTATCTTCTCGATCTGTGCCTCCATCCTATTTCCAAGATCTTGGATCATCCTTACTATCATTACTCCGAATTCTTTTTCAGGTAGATTGCCTATTTCCTCTTCATTTATTTGGTCTTGTGAGATTTTACCTTGCTGCTTTGTCTGCAACGTATTTCTCTGTCATCTCATTTTGTCTGACCTACTGTGTTTATGGTCTCCTTTCACAGGCTGCAGGGTTGTAGTTCCTTTTGCTTCTGTTGTCTGCCCCCTGGTCGGTGAGATTGGTCCAGGGGCTTGTGTAGGCTTCCTGGTGGGAGGGACTGGTGCCTGCATTCTGGGGGATGGAGCTGAGTCTTCTACCTCTGAAGGGCAGGGCTGCATCAGGTGATGTGTTTTGGGCTGTCTGTGAGCTTAGTACAACTTTAGGCAGCCTGTCTGCTGATAGGTGGGTCTGTGTTCCTGTCTTGGTGGTTGTTTGTTGTGAGGTGTCCAACACTGGAGCCTGCATGCAGTTGTCTGGGGCTGGGTCTTTGTGTTGATATGGATACCTCTGGGAGTGCACATACTGATTAATATTTCCTGGGCTCTGGTGGTCCAGCGTCCTGGACTTGGTGCTCCCACCCCAGAGGCCCAGGCCCTACCCTTGGCCAGGGAACCAAGAGCTGCAAGCCACACAGTGTGGCCAAAGAAAAAAGAAAGAAAAGGAAAGAAAAGAAAAAGAAAAGAAAGAAAAGAAAAGAAAATGAAAAGAAACAAAGGAAAAGAAACAGACAAACAAAACCCAAGACAAGTAGCAAAAACAACAGCAAAGGAACAGCAGCAACAACATAACACACACACACACACACAGAAAAAAGAAAAAAAGGGAGAGAGAAAAAAAATAAGAGAACAAACAAACAAAAGAATTCAAAACGGAGAACAGTCAATAAGGACTAAACTAACAAAAACAAAAAATGAAAAATAAAACAAAAACAGAAAGCAAACAAAAAACAAAAAAAGAAAACAAAATATACACATAAAAACAATAAAAAAAACAAAGAACAAAAACAAGAAAATACCACAAAACAATAAAAAAGTAAAAATAGAAAAATAAACATATTAAAAAATAAAAAAATTAAAATTAAAAATAAAAGATAAAAAATGGTAAAAGCAACAACACCAACAACGGTACAATATGAAACAAACAAAAAAAGAATAATAGTAATAAGAATATTGTCCTGGGGCCTCCTCTGTTAGTGTCCTTGCTCCCACAGTAAGCCAGAGCCAATCCCTGCCTCCCCAGGAGTCCTTCCAGTACCTCTAGGTAGGTGTCTGGACCTGCTGAGGGTACTGTGGGGCCAGCTCAGACTCTGACCTGGCCCGACTCCTGTGTGTACTTGCCCCCATAGTCCACTGCTGTGAAAGCTAGACTGGTCTCAATTGTGGGAACACTCATCTATTCAGGGATTCCACAGCTACAGGATTTACCAGTCTGATCAGGGATTTAATCTGTGGCTTGTGCAGCTGCATGGAAAGATTTCCATTCCTATCCCGCAGTTGCACTGCCCCTGGGGCTCAGCTTTGGTTTTGACCCCACCTCTGTGTGTGCAACACCCTCAGGTGTCTGTTCCTTGCCCAGGTGACAGGGAGCGAAAGCAGCAGCTGCTTGGGGCACACTTATTCACTCAAGCTGGGGAGGGGTACGGTGGCCACAACTGGGGTGCGTGCGAGTTGCCTGCACTGGCGGAACCAGCAGGCAGTCACAACAGACTGTGGTGCACTCACTCTGGTGGGAGTCCCTCCCAGAGCCCAGGGAGGCAGGAGCTGGCATGTGGGGGCGGTGGTTGCCCCGCCCTCACACGCCTCTCAACAATGGTGCCTTGCTTCTATGGTGTCCCAGGTTTTTCCACAGACTTTCCCGGTTGTGGAGCTCCTTACTCCTGCCCCTTCAGGCTGTCTTTTCAAAGCCAACTGCTGTCCCCTCCCTGGGTCCATGCTCCAAACCCCATTTTCCAGCACCCAGCTCCCCTTTGCAACAGGTGACTCACGACTCAGGCTGGAATGTGCAGAGATGCGGTGTACACCATGTATGTAGTTCTTACTTTGTCCTGCCTTCCACAGTCTGTCTGTTGTGTTCTCCTTTGATCCCCCGAAGGTCCTTTTCTGTCCTAGCTGCTTTCGCCACAGTGAGGGAGTTTTTCTGAGTGCAGGGACCTCCCTTCACCTTCACCTTCCTGCCAGTGTTGCTGGTCCCTTTTTGGATTCCTCTCTTCTTTTTTTCTTCTTTCTTTTGTCCTACCCAGTCATGAGGGGATCTATGAGAACTGTTCCATTTGTAGATGTATTCTTGATGTACTTGTAAGGAGCGATGAATTCTACGTCCTCCTATTCCGTCATCTTGATTCCTGAACTCTATATAAAAATTTTGATAAAAAGATGTAAATAATACAAAATTCATATACAAAATCTACGTGAGATACAGTGATTTATTGATGAAGATTTAGGACAACAGGCAGAAAAGTTCTTATGTATTTGTTTATCATCCCATCAGTGGAAGTGAAGAGGTTTCATAGTGTCCAGGATCATTTCTTTTTCTGTTTGGATCCAGGGACCATCTCTTTGTGTTCTTTATTGTCAAATATGATGCTTCTGGCTAATTTCACATCTCATCACATGAAAAGGTAGTAAGGCTGTAATAACTTTGCCCTGGCTCTTCAGAATCTGTATTAAAATGATATCAATCTTCTTGCCTCTGCATTTCCCTAATACCATTTTTTTATATAGGATTTATTCATTTTTAAAAATAAATGTATTTATTTATTTATTTAATTTTTTTATTTGGCTGCATTGGGTCTTTGTTGCTGCATGCGGGCTTTCTCTATTTGTGGCGAGTGTGGGCTACTCTTCATTGTGGTGCGTGGGATTCTCATTGCGGTGGCTTCTCTTGTTGTGGAGCATGGGCTCTAGGTGTGCAGGCTTCAGTAGTTGTGCCTTGCAGGCTCCGGAGCGCAGGCTCAGTAGTTGTGGCGCATGGGCTTAGTTGCTCCGCAGCATGTGGGATCTTCCCGGACCAGGGCTCGAACCTGTGTTCCCTGCTTTGGCAGGCAGATTCTTAACCACTGCACCACCAGGGAAGTCCCCCAATACCATTTATTTAACGCTTGTTACCTTACTACTCATGAGGCTGCATCATCCATTATGCTGCCCGTGAACGCTGGCTTCCAATGATTTTATCAGAGCTTATTACTGTGCATCAAGTGCAAGTCTCACCCAGAGCATGCAGGGAAATGTGATACTTTCTTTTCTCATCATGTTAAAGTTACCACTCAGAAGTTTATTGAATGAACGTAGAACAACACAGTCTTCTCTTCAACACTTTGGGCTGTAATCACTGCGTTCCTAGGATGTGATCTCTTTCAGTGTTGATCCAACCCCTGCCTGGCACACACTGTCACCAGGAGGAAGGATTGGAGAAAGGCAGGATGAGAAGAGTGGTTTTCATCCACCCCAGGAATACCCCACCCACGCCCACCGCCATCCAACATGACTTAAGGTCCACTTGGGAGAGCATGGCGTTGTTACATTGATTGAGACTGGAGAGAACATCAGTTGGGCGTACCCAGTTGTGCAACTGTCTCAAAAATCTCCTAGAGGAGGTAGGCATGGCCCCTCTGAGGACTGCCTGACACATGGAGTGAAGCTTCAGAGGGAGTGGATGGCTACCCTGGGTGCCAGTTACAGGGACATACAGGGTAAAGGATGCTTGTCACTACCTCTCACTGTGAACTGGAGGTGGCATTGTAGTCAGAACACAGATGAGTGAGAGTCGTCACATAGGCCCATACACACTCAAGAGTTGGTGGTAGACTACTGGTAGCCCAGACCCCTGAATTCGTCCTATATCCTACATGAATCATCCAAAATCAGCACATCTGCACCATTTTAGTAGTCTAATCTTGCTCAGTCCTACAAAAGAAATACTGCCCTGGTGAGTGGGGTGTGGGGGGATCTATTCATTAGGCTACCCTCCTGGAACTGAGGCCTGGCCATAGATCCCCAGAATTCCACCACAGGCATAGGTCCTGGAGTTTCTTGGAGCAGCTGATTGACTCCACGTGTTGGGTAGAGTGATGGAGAGTGCCCCGAAGGGGAAGAATAGAGGCCAGAGTCTATGCTGGTCCCTGTGCAGGCTTGGGGCTTCCTGCCCAGTTGGCACTGCTGACCCCAACCAATGTCTCAGGCATTCAAGGAAGACTCAGAAAATGTCAAGGGAAACAATTCTGGTGATTACTAGGGTACGAGGGTCAGACTTGGGAGCATTTTCCCAGATGGCATAAATTACCTTTGCTGGGCCCAAGCACAGAAAGGAGACAGAAAAATTTGTGGAAAACACTCCAAAGCATGGAAACAACTCAAGTATGGGGCCTGGGGTAGGAGCTCTTCTTACCTGGGCCTAATGTAGGACTGCAATGATCAGTCCTCAGCCCTCATCTTCTTTGACTTTTCAGAAGAGTGTTTCAAAGTTGATTACTTCCTCTTCCTTCACTTGACTTCTGGGACACTGGTCTGCTGGTTTGTCTTCTACTTTATTAGCCACTTCTTTTCAGTCTTCTTTGCTCATTCCACCTCATCGTTCCAACTCATCTCTCTGGTTTCTGAATATTGAAGACCCCCAGGATCTTCTGATCTCTTTTCTATCAATACTCACTTTCTAGGTGATTTTACCTAGGGTTGCCATGTATGGATTAATTATATGTGCACCATGTATGTGCACTGCCTAATTCCAGGGGATATTATTCACCAAACTACAATGTGAATGAAACTGTGCTGTGCAAATCCTGAACAATTGAATGTAGTGGTTCTGATATAGCTCTGTGGCTTTAAATGTTTTTCATACCTGATGACAGTTGACTCCTTCTCTGAACTTTAGACTCACGTATATTCAACAGCCTTTTCAACATCTCCACTTGGATGTTAGACCTAATATCAAACATCAAGTTTCTGATCTTTTCCCCTAAATCTGTTCCTCCTGCAGTCTTCTCACTTCAGTAAGTGGCCACTCTATCATTCTAGTTGCACAGCTCCCAAACCTGTGACTTATCCTTGACTTCTCTTTCCTTCCTACCTTAAATCCCATCTGTCAGCAAGTTCTGCTGGCTCTACCTTCAAAATGTGTCTGGAATATGACTGCTCCTCACTACTTCAAAATATGTCTGGAATATGACTGCTCCTCACTACTTTTACTATTCCCACTCTGGTCTAAACCACTATCATCGCTTTCCTGTATTTTTGCAATATTTTTCTAACTGGTATCCATGCTTCTATCCCTCCACTCTATTCTTTTTTTTAATATATTTATTATTTATTTATTTATTTATTTATTTATTTATTTATTTATTTATTTATTTATGGCTGCGTTGGTTCTTCATTGATGTGTGTGGGCTTTCTCTAGTTGTGGCGAGCAGGGGCTACTCTTCGTTGTTGTGCGCGGGCTTCTCATTGCGGTGGCTTCTCTTGTTGCGGAGCACGGGCTCTAGGCATGTGGGCTTCAGTAGTTGTGGCTCGTGGGCTCAGTAGTTGTGGCTCGCGGGCTTAGTTGCTCTGCAACATGTGAGATCTTCCTGGACCAGGGCTCAAACCTGTGTCCCCTGCATTGGCAGATGGATTCTTAACCACTGCACCACCAGGGAAGCCCCCTCCACTCTATTCTTAACACAGTACCAGCATGAGCTAGTTAAAATACGTCAGAGCATGCCACTCCTATGCTCAGAACATCCAGTGGTTTATTATGTATTTCACCAGAGTTAAATCCAAAGTTGTTAATAAGGCTCCCAAGGCCCTATATGACCTGACCTCTGCTTTCTGTCCCACCTCTTCCTGTCCCACCCCTTCCTGTCCCACCCCCTCTCCCACCCTGGCCCTTGCTTATGCCACTTTGTCCATAACAGCTTCATTGCTGGTCTTTGAAAGCGGCAAGCCCACTCTCAGCCTTGGCACTTGTTGTTCCCTCAGTCTGGTTGCTCTTCTCTCTGCTGTCTCCATGACTTGCTCTGTCAACAACTTTGCAACACAAATCAGCCGCCATCTTATCAGTGAGAACTTCCCTGACCACTCTCATGGAAACGGCAAATGCCTCCCTCTGACAGCTGGCATTCCCTATCCCTACTTCCTTGCTTGTTCTACATATGACACTTATTATCATCAGATATACTCTAAATTTCATTTAGCATTTATTTATTGCCTGTATCCACCCACTAGAAGGTCAGTTCCATGAAGGCAGTGATTTTTGTCCATTTTATTCACTTTTACATCCCCTCCACCTAAAACTGGCACAGAGTAGGTGCTGTATTTTTTGCATGAATGACAGAACCACTTATTGATGATTCTTTGTTCTCTCTCGACACAATATGTGTTTACATATATAGTATTATTTAAAACCCAAGACTATGTTGCACATATTGTTTTCTAACTTGCTTTAACACTATTTCATGAATATCATCTTTCTATTCCTTAAATAGTCTTCTGTAAATCATTTTACTGACTGCATATTTCATTGTACAGCTGAGCCACATTTTATTTACTGTGTGCTCTAATGGTAAGAATTTGCATTTTTCTAAGGACTAACAACTATACTGCACTAATGGCTTAGCCATCCCTGTAATTAATTCCTTAATAGCAGTAATTATCATCATTTATTAAGTACTTCCTTTGTGCTAGGCTCTGGGCTGAGAACTTTATGTACATCATCTCACTTAATCCTCTTAACAGGCCAGTGAGGTAGGTGTTTGAAGCAGGAATTAGTAGAAACTGAGTTAAGTAACTTGCTCAGGGTCACACAGGCAGAGTGTGGCAGAGCTAGGTTTTAAACACACGTGTGATTCCTGAGCCCATATGCCAAACTGATATGCTTTCCTACCTCTGCCTGTAGGGTAATTTTCTAGAAATGGAATTTCTACTTGATGCTCAATTCTTTAAAAACAGGAGTTTTTGAAGGATTTGATTCATATATTGTTAGTTTAGGAGAAAGTGCTAGTAACAGACTTCCTGTCATAGGACCACAGAAAGAAGAAAACTTAAAAGAAAAAACCTTAACATTATTCATAGTGTAAAAATATACACACATGATAAAAATTCAAGACATATCAGGATATTTAATGAAAAATGGGTCCTCTTTCTACCTCACATCTCCCAGTCCTATCAATCTGGAGGCATCACCATTTACATAAGTTACTTCTATCCTTCCAGAAAGTAGGGAACTTCTTAATTCAAGACATGTTTGATACAGTTTATAATTTGAGAGAGTCCTCTACAGGTTATTTAAAGAAAGTTAAAAAATGGAAAGATCTTTGAGAATTTCAAAAATCAAAATTAAGAGTCCCAAGGAGATAAGCCACCATTGTATTTGAAGAAAGAATAAGCAACCACCTGCTTTGTCTCGTTTCCTTCAGGCCCATATGCTGTTGAAGACAGAGGATGATGATTCCCTGGCAACTTTTCCTTTTAAAAAATTATCATCTTTATTCATTAGAATAGGAAACGTGTTTTATCACAGTTTTTTTTGTTGTTGTTGTTGCTGTTTTACTTTTAAATTTTAATGTATTTTTTGTTTCCCCGACGCATGGCACACAGTCAGTGCTCAATAAATGTCTAGTTGAATACATGAAGTTATGCTAAGAACAATATTGCTTGCTTAGCTTCTGGATGCTCCATTCTGAGAGAACCGAGAAGCCCCATCTTAGTCCCACAGAGAACCGTGAAGACACTGTGACTATCCTCTATGGAACCAGGGAAGAAGGTCTCCCTGGTCTTGAACTTGCAGGTGTTATAAGAGTAGAGTCTAGACCTGGAGACAGGAATGGGGTGGACGGAGGATGATTGAGAGAAAAGACTTCTGGGAACCCATTCAAAATGGTGGTAGGGCCCCAAAAGGTGACTCAATATGAACAGCCAAGATGTGCGTTTTCCTATCTTCTAACTTTTAGGTGTGTATGTACATAATTGATTCCTGTTAGTTTTGCAAAGCCCTCAAAGAACCAGCTTTCACCACCTTTCCCAGGAACCCATGGATGTGGATGTGCCACAGTTGTTCATACATTCACCAGCTGAAGAACATTCTGTTCGTTCTCAGTTTGGAGGTGTTGTAAATAAAACCATTATAAACATTTGCAAATAGGTTCTTGTGTAAATATAAGTTTTAATTTCTCTTTGATAAGTACTTAAGAGTGGGATTCCTGGGTCGTATGGTAAGGGCAAGTGTATATTTAACTTGATAAGAAACTGCCATTTTTTCCAAGATGATTACCACTCTGTGTTCCCACCAGCAATGTATGAGAGATCCAGTTCCTCCACACCAGCACTTGATATTGTTAGTTTTTTTTTTAACTTTATCAATATGCTGACAGTCTCCATGTTTTATTTATTTATTCATTTATTTTAATTAATTAATTTTATTTATTTATTTTTGGCTGCGTTGGGTCTTTGTTGCTGCACCTGGGCTTTCTCTAGTTGCAGTGAGCAGGGGTTACTCTTCGTTGCAGTGCGTGGGCTTCTCATTGCAGTGGCTTCTCTTGTTGTGGAGCACGGGTTCTAGGCACGCGGGCTTCAGTAGTTGTGGCACATGGGCTCTGCAGTTGGGGCTCATGGGCTCTAGAGCTCAGGCTCAGTAGTTGTGGCGCATGGGCTTAGTTGCTCCGAGGCATGTGGGATCTTCCCAGACCAGGGGGCGAACCTGTGTCCCCTGCATTGGCAGGCAGATTCTTAACCACTGTGCCACCAGGGAAGCCCTTGTTAGTTTTTTTGATTTTAGATATTCTAATAGGTGTGTATTTCATTGTGGTTTTAATTTGCATTTCCTTAATGATTAATGATGTTGAACATCTTTTAATGAACTTTTTAAATGAGTGTTCAAATGCTTTGCCTATATTTTTCATTGGATTCTTTTTTTTTTTAAACCCTTTATTTGAATAAATTTTAGAGTCCTGTGCACTAGGTTTACTGCCCTTCCTCCACTGGCTTACAGCTTTCATTACTTAGGGGATAAAGGTTCAGGTGGAAACTTGTGCCTTTCTCATGGTGATCCTGCAGTCCTCCTCCAGTCCCACGCGACAAAGGGAGGCTTTATCTGATCTCTGCCCTGCCCCTAACCTTTCACTGGAGCACCTGGTAGAGATTTACGGTGAGGAAGCTGCCAATGAGCATGAGCTCTCTTTGTGACTGCAGCTCCCAGGGGGTCTAGATACTCACCGTAGCCCACGTTTGACCATTAGCAACTTATTAAAGATTTTATCACAGTAAGTTTAATTAGTATCCATCACCTCATCTAGGTGCAAAAAAACCCGGTTGCTTTCTCTTGTGATGAGAACTTTTAGGATCCACTCTCTTAGCAACTTACAAATGTTTATATATATTGCCATATATGTAAGTCAAGTCATTCTGCTGTATACCTTAAACTTACATCGTGCTGCTATGTCAATTATATCTCAATAAAACTGAAAGAAAAGAAAGAGATTTTGGCTGATTTTTTGCCCATCGGTGTGGAGCCCGGCATCTCTTTCTCAGATGCTCTGCCCCAGGGGAACCAGTGCTCATGTGCTGTGTCCTTGCTGGAGCTGCTCTTCTCTTTGATTTCACACTATTTGGCAGATCTGAGACTTCAGCCTTGTGATTGGTTCAAAAAATATTACAATTTTTCAATTTATCCAGATTTTTCATGTTGTTGGAGTGAAAATGATGCTCTTTCTAGCTTCTTACATCCTAGCCACAAGCCAAACACATGAGGGGTACTCTTGTGTTCATTGCTGTTTAAGGCACTTTATATGAATGTTTGACTGTTAGCGAGATTTTTTTTCTTCTTAGCTCGTCAACTTGTAAACCTCCCTTGAGTCTACCTAAGTGGGTCATAGCCCCATTGAGGGCCACGAACGGAGAATTTGACTTCTCTTATTTCTCCCAAAGCGCTCAGTGCAGTGGATTCACTATGCTATTGGCTAAAAAACCTCAATATTTCACCATTTAGTTTAAACCTATTTCCTCTTATTCTATTTTTAATTAGCAAGGCTGGGGAAATTGTTCTTCACCCCTGTACTGGGTTGAATAGTGTCCCTCAAAAACTCACATCCATCCAGAACCTGTGAATGTGACCTCATTTGGAAATAGGGTCTTTGCAGATGTAATCAAGTTAAGGTGAGGTCATACCGGATTAGGGTGGGTCCAAAATTTAATCTGACTGCTGTCCTTATAGAAACAGAGAAATCTGGACACAGAGACATAGACACACCTGGAAGATGGCAGTGTGAAAATGGAAGCAGAGATTGGAGTGAGGCTGCTGTAAAGGAATGTCAAGAATTGTCAGCAACCACCAGAAGCTAGAAGAGGCAAGGAAGGACTCTACTCAGAATCTCAGAGGGAGCGTGGACCTGCCGACACCTTGATTTCAGACTTCCAACCTCCACGACTGCGAGAGAATAAATTTTTGTTGTTTTACGCCACCTGGTTTGTGGTGATTTGTGATGGCAGTCACAGGAAACTAATGCACTCCAACACTTTTTGAAAATATTTATTTATTTATCAAAAAAATCTTTTTTTCCATGCTGCGTGGCACGCGGGATCTTAGTTCCCCAACCAGAGATTGAACCTGGGCCCCTGCAATGGAAGTGTGGAGTCTTAACCACTGGACCTCCAGGGAAGTCCTGCACCACAACTCTTTACATCATCCAATCCTCTTCTGCTTCTGTAACAGCTTTGTGCTGTAATTCCTTCATCCTTTCTTTACAGTTTTTGTTTTGTAATTGTTCAGTCTATGTATGAACATGCATTTTCTCTAGTCAGAAAGCCTCTTTAAGAGAAGTGTTGAAGAAAAGCAGTCCACAAATAATATAAGAAAGCTGTGGATTACACATGAAGAAACCTCTTAGGATTTCAGGTGATGAGCTCATTCACGGTCAGTGGTAGATGTGGCTTCCAAAGGAGCTAATGTGTTGTCAAACTATGCTTGATATTCATCCAACAGAAAGATCCCTAAGATCCAAGCAACAACTTTGGTTTCTACAAAGGCTCCCCATGAAAAGCCATTTCAGTTTCATGTGGTCTGGACCATTAGTCCTTAGGATGCATTCTTCTGGTGATAGAAGAGTAACTGGTTCCCTTAGAAGAGAGATGGAAATGGTTCCCCAGAGGCCTCCAAATGCTACCCATCCACTCAGTTGATCAGACAGCCTTACCCTCTAAAGCCCTACCTGCTGGGATTGGAATTAGGAAGGCCTTTTAAAGCAGTCTGCCAAACAGGCAATAGGTTTTGCACTCCAAAGGATGGGCAGGAAATGAATCAGAGATTTGTCCCACTTCCTTTTCCCTGTCTTATCTCCCAACAGGCTTTTTGCCTCTGTAAAAGTAAGTTTTGCCACTAATTTCTCTTTCTTTTTCTGGATTCTTCCTTTTGATTAATTCCTTTACTGTCCCCATTCTTTGATTTCTTTTTTTTTCTTCTAGTTTTATTGAGATATAATTGGCATACAGCACTGTGTAAGTTTAAGGTGTACAGCATAATGATTTGACTTACACACATCATGAACTTATCATCACAGTAAGTTTAGGGAACATCTGTCATCTCATATAGATACAATATTAAATAAATAGAAAAAAATTATTTTCCTTGTGATGAGAACTCAGGATTTACTCTCTTAACAAATTTCATATATAACATACAGCAGTGTTCATTATATTGATCATGTTGTACATTATACTCCTAGTTTATCTTATAACTGGGAGTCTGTACCTTTTGACTGCTTTCCTCCAATTCCCCTCCCCCCACCCCCGCCTCTGATAACCACAAATCTGATCTCTTTTTCTGTGAGTTTGTTTGTTTTCGAAGTATAATTGACCTACAACACTATGTTAGTTCTTGTTACACAACATAGTGATTCAATATTTCTATACATTTCAAAATGATCACCACAATAAGTCTAGTTACAATATGTTACCATACAAAGATATTACATAGTTATTGACTATATTCCCCACGCTGTACATTTCATACCAGTGACTCATTATTTTACAACTGGAAGTTTGTACATCTTAATCTCCCTCACCTATTTCTTTCCTTCCCACCCCCCTCCCCTCTGGAAACCACCTATTTGTTCTCTGTATCTATAACTCTGTTTCTGGTTTGTTATCTTTATTCATCTGTTTTTTAGATTCCACATATAAGTGATAACACAGAGTATTTGTCTTTCTCTGTCTGACTTATTTCACTTAGCATAATACCTTCTAAGCCCATCCATGTTGTTGCAAATGTTAAGATTTCATTCTATTTGATGGCCTAGTAATATTCCATTGTATACATACACCCTATCTTCTTTATCTATTCATCTATGGTTGGGCACTTAGGTTGCTTTCATATCTTGGCATTGTAAATAATGCTGTAATGGACATAGAGGTGCATATATCTTTTCTAATTAGTGTTTTTGTTTTCTTTGGGTAAATACCCAGAAACAGAATTGCTGGATCATACGGTAGTTCTATTTTTAATTTTTTTGAGGAATCTCCATGCTGTTTTCCATAGCAGCTGCACCAATTTACAGTCCCACCAAGAGTGCATGAGGATTCCTTTTTCTCCACATCATCACTAACATTTGTTATTTGTGGTCTTTTTGATGATAGCCATTCTGACAGGTGTGCTTTCCATTTGCATTTCCCTGATGATTAGTGATGTTGAGCACCTTTTCATGTGCCTGTTGGCTATCTGTACATCTATTTTGGAAAAATGTCTATTCAGGTTCTCTCCCCATTTCAAAAATTGGGTTGTTTATTTTTTGATGTTGAATTGTATGAATTCTTTGCATATTTTGGATATTAACCCCTTGTTGGATATATCGTTTGCAAATATCTTTTCTCTTTCAGTAGGCGGCTTTTTCATTTTGTTGATGGTTTCCTTCACTGTGCAAAGCTTTGTAGTCTGATAATCCTGTTTGCTTATTTTTGCTTTTGTTTCCCTTGCCCGAGGCGACATATCTAAAAATACGTTACTAAGACGATGTCAAAGAGCTTACTGTCTGTGTTTTCTTCTAGAAGTTTTATGGTTTTAGGTCTTACATTTAATTTTTTAATTCATTTTGAGTTTATTTTTGTGCATGGGGTGAGAGAGTAATCCAGTTTGATTCTTTTGCATGTAGCTGTCCAGTCTGATTTCTTTTCTTTCCTCTTGCATTGCTCTCTTTTTTCTTTTTTAAAAATTTATTTGTTTATTTATTTTTGGCTGCATTGTGTCTTCATTGCTGTGCATGGGCTTTCTCTAGCTGCAGCGAGCGGGGGCTACTCTTCATTGTGGTGTGTGTGCTTCTCATTGCGGTGGCTTCTCTTGTTGCGGAGCACTGGCTCTAGGCGCGTGGGCTTCAGTAGCTGTGTCACGTGGGCTTAGTTGCTCCGCGGCATGTGGGATCTTCCCAGACCAGGGCTCGAACCTGCGTCCCCTGCATTGGCAGGTGGATTCTTAACCACTGCACCACCAGGGACGTCCCTTGCATTGCTTTCTGAATTGTCTTAGGTTTATACCCACAAAGGACTGCTGGATTGACTTGCACCTCACATCTGTATTGAATCTTATGGGCTTGCTCCAGGTAAAGAGGGTCTTTCTCACAATAACCATACACCTCCCACCACAAACTGATAAGACCACAGCTCTTGATTCTAATTCTTTGAGCTGCATCGGGTCAGAGAGGCCTCATAAGTGTGGCATGAGCTGTTGCTTTGACCAAGAGCTTTCACGTTTGATCGGTCCCAGTTTTCCTGTACTGTCTGACAGGAAACAGCCTGGACTACATTTTCAGGCTTCTCAAAGTGAAGAAATGGACCTAAACTAACAAGATGAAATTGAACAGGGTTGTATGCATATGAAGGGGATTGGAATATGGCATCCCCAAATATGCCACTTTGGCATAAGGATTAGTATGAGATGAAGGCAATTAAGAAACAGCAGAGACAGGAGGAAATTTCTGCCCCTCTCTGTCTAAAAGCAGGGCATAAATTTCTCTTTCATAAAGTTAACATAAATTTCCATTTGTAAAGGTGTCTCCCTCTTCCGTAACAGGAAGAGAAGAATGACTCTTAATCACTCTAGACAACTCTTGTCACTGGAGAGTGTCGTGGTCCGAGCGCGGGTTGGAAGAAGAATTTCCAGACATGAAGTATTTTAGAAAAGAGTGAGTTTATTGAGAACAAAGAACAGAGCAGAGTTAGTGAGGGCGCGGCAAGTACAGCGGGTCGACTTCCTGGTAGACCAGGGAGAGCTGACCCCCTTTGTGGGCTAGTAGCCAACTTTTATAGCCTCAAGACAAAGAAAATTCCAGGTGGCAGGATGGCATTAGGTGATTGGTCAGGATGCTACAAGGTTACTGCATGGTGATTATTTTGCCTAATATGGAGTCAGGGGGCTGTCCGGTTTAGATTAGGAGAGCCCATGGCAACCGTTGCCATGTGTCCTTGATGTAGGGTGCCCTTGATGTAGGGCTCCACAGAGAGGGCACCAACTTGAGTCTGTATACAAACCTTGTACTTGTCACCAGGACAGTTGTAAGCGGTAGACCAAGGTTAAACCTGGTCCAAAGTTTAAAAAAATGTTAATGGATAATCCACAATTAACCAAGATTTAACTGTTTTTGAAATTTACAACTGTTTTATTCTCATGCACATGAAAGGCAAATACAATGGCTTCAAAATATTTGTCCCATGTTTCAATAAATTCTTCTGCACCTATATAAAAAAAAAATCTACCACAGATTATTTATCCATTCGCCCAGTGAAGGGCATCTCGATTGCTTCCAAGTTTTGGCAATTATGAATAAAGCTGCTATAAACATCCTTGTGCATGGTTTTGTGTGGACATAAATTTTCAAGTCCCTTGGGTAAATACCAAGGAGTGTGATTGTTGGATTGTATGGTAAGAGTATGTTTAGTTGTCTATGAAACCACCAATCTATCTTCCAGAGTGGCTGTACCATTTCATATTCCTACCAACAGTGTATGACAGTCCCCTATCTTCCCTGGGGCACGAACAGTGTCTGGGCTGTAAGGAAAGAAGTTGGGTTTTCCAAGAGGGAAAATACCTAGGGGGTTATTTCAAATACACTATCCCCACTACAAACGGGAAGATTAATCGAAAAGAGGGTGGTCGAAAGTAAAATGTCCTTGGGGGAGGGAGCGGCAGAATGCGCTCCATCAACTGCCTGGTGGGTAGGGCTTCTGAATGCTCCGCTCTGCTAGCCGGCCCAGCGAGCATTATGTTCTTTCAGCTACATTGATCACATTTCTCTTAAATTCATGAGACCAGCTCACTTCCCTGATGATTATTCTTTCTTTACCATTTTGCTCTGGGGGACCAGAGTAAGAAAATGGCCATGTTTCCTTTTGCATAAGGATAAACAGATAATACATACTGTTAGTGTTTAATAACCAAGATCTATAGACTCAGCTCAGGGTGATAAAGCTGTATGATTTTTTAATTCACTGTCTTTCACATCAATCCTCCTTCACCACAACATCATCAATCAATCAAATTGTTCTTGGAGTTCTTACGTTACCATGGCAATGCCTTCCTGCACAGTTAAAAATAAAACTTCTGTGTTCCTGCTGAAATTTGGAGAGGGCAAGAACCTAATTGCCTGGCGGTCCTCACCATGGGAATACTGGTACCTTGGTCAAAGGCAAGCCAGTCACTTTGTACTGGAGAGTGAAGATGAAGGGCAAACACTGAGTTGTGTCTCTGTCTCCTGGGCTCGTTCCCATGACAAAGCGAGGCTGCCTCTCGTTTTGTGGTTTCCATCACAGTGGTGGTTTTCATCACAGACCCACTGGAGGCTTCTCGGTTCTTAGGCTCGGGGACCACGACAGATATATTCTAGGCAGTTTGGCAAATCTATGGGGAAGAAGGGAAAAAAAGTCAATGCAGAATGCGGGTTGGGAGCCTTAACTGCTCTCTTGGACACTTTAGACTGTTTTTTAAGGAAAAGATTTCTGCAGAGATGCTACCTTTATTTGGGTTCCCCCAGATACAGAGCCTGAGACATGGATTCAAGGGCAAGTAGTTTACTTGAGAACATTAGTGGGGGTGGGGGGGGAGGGTGGAAAAGTAATATTGAGAAGAAAAGGTAGCTAATAAGGGTGTTTTATTAACTCAGCCACCCCAGTGGGTGACTGGGGCTTAATTTTTCAGGGAAACTCTGAGAAATAGGATAAACACCTGCCTTTGAGTTATCCTATCTGAAGAGTGAGGAGCTGGGTATTTATATACTGACTCCTAAGGTCTTTGGTTGAAGTCTGCTCCCAAGCATATTTCTTCCTAGCACCTCTGTTCTGCCACATGATACAGAGCAGCTCTTTGGTTCTATGAAATGCCTGCTGGCACAGATGCAGATACCTGCAGTCAGAAGTCTGTGGCTGAGGGATAACGTTGAGACACTGATAGTGTCAGCTACAGGTGTTCAGATTGGGAACTTTCTTTCGGGAAGTCAAAGAAATTCTATGGAAGAGAGCTTATAAGAACCTAATTATAGTGAGCTCCAGAAATAGTGAGTGTGAAAACAATAAAAGAACAGAAGGTGACTTTAAAAATTGTTTTAGTTAGTATTTTTAAAATGGATATTTTCCCATAGGATGCCAGATCTTTGAATGGACATTTGAATCTTCACTATCATAAAAATGTCTCTTCATCCTCAGCCAAGCTCTTGGAATTTTAGTTCTTCAAAATCAGGCATTTAATCCCCAAATATCCTCATGTCACCGTATCAATATAACCACCTTCCCTAAGTAGGGAAGGTGGTTATATTGCTTTGCCTTTTAATTCTGCTCCTTTGAAAAGTTCCCAAAGATGACTCCTGAGAACAGTATCTTAGAATAAAGTGACTGAAATACCTGAAACAAGGTTCCCCGGAGGAGGAAGTGAGCACTTGCATTTATCCAGAGCCTGCTACATGCCAGGCACTGTGCTACGTGATCTCCATAGATCCTTTCCTCTAAAACTCATAAACACTCCATAAGGAAGGTGTTATAATGACTCCATTGTACAGATGAGAAAACAAAGGCACAGTAACTTGTTAAAAGTCCCACCTCTAGCAGATTTGGGAGCCAGGATTCAAATCCAGGTTGTCTGTTCCTGGAAAATACGTCTTTAATCAACTTCATTATCTTTTTTTTTTTTTTTTGTGATACCTCTTTGTAGTGTTGATTTGCATTGCCCACTTGTTTGGTTGGCCAAAAAGGGTGTATGCATTTTGTCTGAATATATTCAGGAAAAACGCATACGCCCTTTTTTGGCCAACTGCATCCTTGGCGAAGTTCAGCGGCTTTTCATGTGCTTTAAGGGTGAGTCCAATCTACCTCTTTTTAAAAAAATTTTTAAATTTAATTTTATTTATTTTTTTATACAGCAGGTCCTTATTAGGCATCAATTTTATACACATCAGTGTATACATGTCAATCCCAATCGCCCAATTCAGCACACCACCACCCCCACCCCCCTGCCGCTTTCCCCCCTCGGTGTCCATACGTTTGTTCTCTACATCTGTGTCTCAATTGCTGCCCTGCAAACCAGTTCATCTGTACCATTGTTCTAGGTTCCAGATATATGCGTTAATATATGATATTTGTTTTTCTCTTTCTGACTTACTTCACTCTGTATGACAGTCACTAAATCCATCCACGTCTCAACAAATGACCCAATTTCATTCCTTTTTATGGCTGAGTAATATTCCATCATATATACGTACCACATCTTCTTTATCCATTCATCTCTCGATGGGCATTTAGGTTGCTTCCATGACCTAGCTATTGTAAATAGTGCTGCAATGAACATTGGGGTGTGTGTCTTTTTGAATTATGGTTTTCTCTGGGTATATGCCCAGTAGTGGGATTGCTGGATCATATGGTAATTCTATTTTTAGTTTTTTAAGGAACCTCCATACTGTTCTCCATGGTGGCTGCATCAATTTACATTCCCACCAACAGTGCAAGAGGGTTCCCTTTTCTCCACACCCTCTCCAGCATTTATTGTTTGTAGATTTTCTGATGATGCCCATTCTGACGGGTGTGAGGTGATACTTCATTGTAGTTTTGATTTGCATTTCTCTAATAATTAGTGATGTTGAGCAGCTTTTCATGTGCTTCTTGGCCATCTGTATGTCTTCTTCGGAGAAATGTCTATTTAGGTCTTCTGCCCATTTTTTGATTGGGTTGTTTGTTTTTTTAATATTGAGCTGCATGAGCTGTTTATATATTTTGGAGATTAATCCTTTGTCCATTGATTTGTTTGCAAATATTTTCTCCCATTCTGAGGGTTGTCTTTTTGTCTTCTTTATGGTTTCCTTTGCTGTGCAAAAGCTTTTAAGTTTCATTAGGTCCCATTTGTTTATTTTTGTTTTTATTTCCATTACTCTAGGAGGTGGATCAAAAAAGATCTTGCTGTGATTTATGTCAAAGAGTGTTCTTCCTATGTTTTCCTCTAAGAGTTTTATAGTGTTTGGTCTTACATTTAGGTCTCTAATCCATTTTGAGTTTATTTTTGTGTATGGTGTTAGGGAGTGTTCTAATTTCATTCTTTTACATGTAGCTGTCCAGTTTTCCCAGCACCACTTATTGAAGAGACTGTCTTTTCTCCATTGTATATCCTTGCCTCCTTTGTCATAGACTAGTTGACCATAGGTGTGTGGGTTTATCTCTGGGCTTTCTATCTTGTTCCATTGATCTATGTTTCTGTTTTTGTGCCAGTACCATATTGTCTTGATTACTGTAGCTTTGTAGTATAGTCTGAAGTCAGGGAGTCTGATTCCTCCAGCTCCATTTTTTTCCCACAAGAGTGCTTTGGCTATTCAGGGTCTTTTGTGTCTCCATACAAATTTTAAGATTTTTTGTTCTAGTTTAGTAAAAAATGCCATTGGTAATTTGATAGGGATTGCATTGAATCTGTAGATTGCTTTGGGTGGTATAGTCATTTTCACAATATTGATTCTTCCAATCCAAGAACATGGTATATCTCTCCATCTGTTGGTATCATCTTTAATTTCTTTCATCAGTGTCTTATAGTTTTATGAGTACAGGTCTTTTACCTCCTTAGGTAGGTTTATTCCTAGGTATTTTATTCTTTTTGTTGCAGTGGTGAACGGGATTGTTTCCTTAATTTCTCTTTCTGATCTTTCATTGTTAGTGTATAGGAATGCAAGAGATTTCTGTGCATTAATTTTGTATCCTGCTACTTTACCAAATTCATTGATTAGCTCTAGTCGTTTTCTGATAGCATCTTTAGGATTCTCTATATATAGTATCATGTCATCTGCAAACAGTGACAGTTTTACTTCTTCTTTCCAATTTGTATTTCTTTTATTTCTTTTTCTTCTCTGATTGCCATGGCTAGGACTTCCAAAACTATGTTGAATAATAGTGGTGAGAGTGGACATCCTTGTCTTGCTCCTGATCTTAGAGGAAATGCTTTCAGTTTTTTACCATTGAGAATGATGTTTGCTGTGGGTTTGTCGTACATGGCCTTTATTATGTTGAGGTAGGTTCCCTCTATGCCCACTTTCTGGAGAGTTTTTATCATAAATGGGTGTTGAGTTTTGTGAAAAGCTTTTTCTGCATCTATTGAGTTGATCATATGGTTTTTATTCTTCAATAAGTTAATATGTTGTATTCCATTGATTGATTTGTGTATATTGAAGAATCCTTGCATCCCTGGGATAAATCCCACTTGATCATAGTGTATGATCCTTTTAATGTGTTGTTGGATTCTGTTTGCTAGTATTTTGTTGAGGATTTTTGCATCTATATTCATCAGTGATATTGGTCTGTAATTTTCTTTTTTTGTAGTATCTTTGTCTGGTTTTGGTATCAGGGTGATGGTGGCCTCATAGAATGAGTTTGGGAGTGTTCCTTCCTCTACAATTTTTTGGAAGAGTTTGAGAAGGATGGGTGTTAGCTCTTCTCTAAATGTTTGATGGAATTCACCTGTGAAGCCATCTGGTCCTGGACTTTTGTTTGTTGGAAGATTTTTAATCACAGTTTCAATTTCATTACTTGTGATTGGTCTGTTCATATTTTCTATTTCTTCCTGGTTCAGTCTTGGTAGGTTATACCTTTCTAAGAATTTGTCCAGTTCTTCCAAGTTGTCCGTTTTATTGGAATAGAGTTGCTTGTAGTAGTCTCTTAGGATGCTTTGTATTTCTGCAGTGTCTTTTGTAATTTCTCCTTTTTCATTTCTAATTTTATTGATTTGCATCCTCTCCCTCTTTTTCTTGATGAGTCTGGCTAATGGTTTATCAATTTTGTTTATCTTCTCAAAGAACCAGCTTTTAGTTTTATTGATCTTTGCTATTGTTTTCTCTGTTTCTATTTCATTTATTTCTGCTCTGATCTTTATGATTTCTTTCCTTCTGCTAACTTTGGGTTTTGTTTGTTCTTCTTTCTCTAGTTCCTTTAGGTGTAAGGTTAGATTGTTTAGTTGAGATTTTTCTTGTTTCTTGAGATAGGCTTGTATAGTTATAAACTTCCCTCTTAGAACTGCTTTTGCTGCATCCCATAGGTTTTGGATCATCGTGTTTTCATTGTCATTTGTCTCTAGGTATTTTTTGATTTCCTCTTTGATTTCTTCAGTGATCTCTTGGTTCTTTAGTAACGTATTGTTTAGACTCCATGTGTTTGTGTTTTTTACGTTTTTTCCCCTCTAATTCATTTCTAATCTCATAACGTTGTGGTCAGAAAAGATGCTTGATATGATTTCAATTTTCTTAAATTTACCGTGGCTTGATCTGTGACCCAAGATGTGATCTATCCTGGAGAATGTTCCATGCACACTTCAAAAGAAAGTGTAACCTGCTGTTTTTGGATGGAATGTCCTATAAATATCAGTTAAATCTATCTGGTCTATTGTGTCATTTAAAGCTTCTCTTTCCTTATTTATTTTCATTTTGGATGATCTGTCCATTGATGTAAGTGAGGTGTTAATGTCCCCCACTATTATTGTGTTACTGTCGATTTCCTCTTTTTTTTTTTTTTTTTTTTGGTTGTGTTGGGTCTTCGTTTCTGTGCGAGGGCTTTCCCTAGTTGTGGCAAGCGGGGGCCACTCTTCATCGCGGTGCGCGGGTCTCTCACTATCGCAGCCTCTCCTGTTGCGGAGCACAGGCTGCAGACGCGCAGGCTCAGTAATTGTGGCTCACGGGCCCAGCCGCTCCGCGGCATGTGGGATCTTCCCAGACCAGGGTTCGAACCCGTGTCCCCTGCATTAGCAGGCAGATTCTCAACCACTGCGCCACCAGGGAAGCCCGATTTCCTCTTTTATAGCTGTTAGCAGTTGCCTTATGTATTGTGGTACTCCTATGTTGGGTGCATATATATTTAAAATTGTTATATCTTCTTCTTGGATTGATCCCTTCATCATTATGTAGTGTCCTTCCTTGTCTCTTGTAACATTCTTTATTTTAAAGTCTATTTTATCTGATATGAGTATTGCTACTCCAGCTTTCTTTTGATTTCCATTTGCATGGAATATCTTTTTCCATCCCCTCACTTTCAGTCTGTATGTGTCCCTAGGTCTGAAGTGGGTCTCTTGTAGACAGCATATAGATGGGTCTTGTTTTTGTATCCATTCAGCAAGCCTGTGTCTTTTGGTTGGGGCATTTAATCCATTCACATTTAAGGTAATTATCGATATGTATGTTCCTATGACCATTTTCTTAATTGGTTTGGGTTTGTTTTTGTAGGTCCTTTTCTTCTCTTGTGTTTCCCACTTAGAGAAGTTCCTTTAGCATTTTTTGTAGAGCTGGTTTGGTGGTTCTCTTAGCTTTTGCTTGTCTGTAAAGCTTTTGATTTCTCCATCGAATCTGAATGAGATCCTTACTGGGTAGAGTAACCTTGGTTGTAGGTTCTTCCCTTTCATCACTTTAAGTATATCTCCCTTCTGGCTTGTAGAGTTTCTGCTGAGAAATCAGCTGTTAACCTTATGGGAGTTCCCTTGTATGTTATTTGTCATTTTTCTCTTGCTGTTTTCAATAATTTTTCTTTGTCTTTAATTTTTGCCAGTTTGATTACTATGTGTCTCGGCATGTTTCTCCTTGGGTTTATCCTGTATGGGACTCTCTGTGCTTCCTGGACTTGGGTGGCTATTTCCTTTCCCATGTTAGGGAAGTCTTCGACTATAATCTCTTCAAACATTTTCTTGGGTCCTTTCTCTCTCTCTCCTCCTTCTGGGACCCCTATAATGCGCATGTTGTTGCATGTAATGTTGTCCCAGAGGTCTCTTAGGTGGTCTTCATTTCTTTTCGTTCTTTTTTCTTTAGTCTGTTCCGCAGCAGTGAATTCCACCATTCTATCTTCCAGGTCACTTATCCGTTCTTCTGCCTCAGTTATCCTGCTATTGATTCCTTCTAATGTAGTTTTCATTTCAGTTATTGTATTGTTCATCTCTGTTTGTTCTTTAATTCTTCTAGGTCTTTGTTAAACATTTCTTGCATCTTCTCGATCGTTGCCTCCATTGTTTTTCCGAGGTCCTGGATCATCTTCCTTATCATTATTCTGAATTCTTTTTCTGCAAGGTTGCCTATCTCCACTTCATTTAGTTGTTTTTCTGGGGTTTTATCTTGTTCCTTCATCTGGTACATAGCCCTCTGCCTTTTCATCTTGTCTATCTTCCTGTGAATGTGGTTTTCGTTCCACAGGCTGCAGGACTGTAGTTCTTCTTGCTTCTGCTGTCTGCTCTCTGGTGGATGAGGCTATCTAAGAGGCTTGTGCAAGTTTCCTGATGGGAGGGACTGGTGGTGGGTAGAGCTGACTGTTGTTCTGGTGGGCAGAGCTCAGTAAAACTTTAATCCACTTGACTGCTGATGGGTGGGGCTGGGTTCCCTCCCTGTTGGTTGTTTGGCCCAAGGCAACCCAACAATGGAGCCTACCTGGGCTCTTTGGTGGGGCTAATGGTGGACTCTGGGAGGGCTCACGTCAAGGAGTACTTCCCAGAACTTCTGTTGCCAGGGTCCTTGTCCCCACAGTGAGACACAGCCACTGCCCACCTCTGCAGGAGACCCTCCAACACTAGCAGGTAGGTCTGGTTCAGTCTCCCCTGGGGTCACTGCTCCTTCCCCTGGGTCCTGATGCACACACTACTTTGTGTGTGCCCTCCAAGAGTGGAGTCTCTGTTTCCCCCAGTCCTGTCAAAGTCCTGCAATCAAATCCCACTAGCCTTCAAAGTCTGATTCTCTAGGAATTTCTCCTCCCGTTGCCAGACCCCCAGGTTGGGAACCTGACGTGGGGCTCAGAACCTTCACTCCAGTGGGTGGACTTCTGTGGTGTAAGTGTTCTCCAATCTGTGAGTCACCCACCCAGCAGTTATGGGATTTGATTTTACTGTGATTGCGCCCCTCCTACCGTCTCATTGTGGCTTCTCCTTTGTCTTTGGATGTGGGGTATATTTTCTGGTGAGTTCCAGTGTCTTCCTATCACTGATTGTCCAGCAGCTAGTTGTGATTCTGGTGTTCTCGCAAGAGGGAGTGAGAGCACGTCCTTCTACTCCGCCATCTTGGTTACTAATCCCTCATTATCTTTTTTCTTCCATTAGTTCTTCCAAATCAAAATTGATGTTTTGGGTTGACATTTTTCAGTATTCAGATGGACTATACTAGAAAGTGTCTTGGATTATTAGGACTAACCTACCTGCCGCTAACCATGCCAGCTGGCCCTGGTCAGGAAGCAATGTCACTTAAAATCAGATATTCAAGGGAAGTGTACCAACATCCTCCCCCACCACCTGCCCACCAACACACACACACACACACACACACACAGAGGCAGATCACTGGTAATATTTGTTCTTAAATATTTCTTTCTCTCATGTCAAAGTTGGTTTTGTATTTCAATTTGTCCAGACCACTAAGAAGATGCTGCTTGAGGACAATTTGCCTCTGGATCAGTGAACCCCGGCAACCAATCTGCTGGAGAGGTGAAAGTTTCTTTCCATAAATAAAACAATATATTTTAATTTATCCTCTTTGGGTGTGGAAAGAGTGACTTAGAATACTATCTCAGTTAATGCACCATTTATTTTAAGGGGACCTGCACACAGGAAACCAGGGAAAAGTGCAGAGCCAGACAGGAAAGGGCAGGGCACATAGACTCCAGATAGGCAGAAGGGTCTGAATTCTAGAGCTTTGACACCGATGTGCCTTTGGCCCCACTGCAGACCTGTGCCTTGATCCTCTCCCTGCTCAGTTTTCTCATTTTTATCTCCATGCACATCTCGGCTTCATATCTTCTGCTTCTTGTAGCTTTTTCTCTTTTTTCTCTTTGTTTTACACATGGAGCAACAGGAACCCTGGCTTCTATTTTATCATGATCTTTCAACTGCTCTTTTCATAGTTAACTGCCCAAATCTCAGTATTATTTTTTAGCTTAAATGATGAAGGGAGAGTATCAGAGTGGACAAGTTTATGTTTTCAATGACTGAGCCAGGTCATAAATTTTAAGTGACCTATGGTTTATCGGCCTTCAAGTCAAGTGACTTCCCCGGTCCAGTTAGCTTTGGCCAGGTACACGTGGTAGGACCCTTTCAGCAAATGTGTCCACAAGGGCTGTGGGCAGGACAGGCAGGGACCATGACTGAGATCCTCTGTGCTTCTCTTTGATTTTCATAACCAAATGGCATCTTGCTCCCTTCATTTCTGTTATTGAAAGCACATGGATCTCATATCAGGCATCAACAGAACTACAGATATAAAGAGAGTTCAGTCTTGGGTTGTTTCTCAAAAGCACAGCCATGATATTTTGTATTTGAGGAAGGTAATCTAACAGAATTTCTAATCATCTAATGTTCTAGAGTTTCCAGGTTCTATCTCCGCATCAGATTCTAGCATCAGAAAATCACAAACCTGGATGTCATTAGTTTACTTCTCTGCAGAAATGCCTTCATAGAAATAGACTTAACATTATGCCCTTGGGGTTTAACATAAGAAATGATCACATGATGAACATGTTTGCATCTTTAAAATTGCTTTAAAAGTTGCCTATTATTGTTCTGTAATGTTCTTTATATATGGATTCATGCAATAATTTTCTCTTAGATTTTAGTCCCGAGGACAAAAACTTTGTTTCTATTTTAATGAGTGAGGATTATATAATTCACCAAATATCCTATTTCCCTCTAGAAAAATCTAAAGTAAAATTTAGGACTCGGCTATAGTAACTCTCCTGAGTCTGGGTTTCATATAATAATCTTCCTCCTCACAGTACATGCTGTTTATATTTTATCCTTATTTTAATGATTGAAAAGTATATATGTCTGTTGGCTAAACCACTTCAAATACTTTTTTTAAAAAACATCTTTATTGGAGTATAATTGCTTTACATTGTTGTGTTAGTTTCTGCTGTATAACAAAGTGAATCAACTATATGTATACATATATCCCCATATCCCCTCCCACTTGTGTCTCCCTCCCACCCTCCCTATCCCACCCTTCTAGGTGGTCACAAAGCACCGAGCTGATCTCCCTGTGCTATGTGGCTGTTTCCCACTAGCTATCTATTTGACATTTGGTTGTATATATATGTCCATGCCACTCTCTCACTTCTTCCCAGATTATCCTTCCCTCTCCCTGTGTCCTCAAGTCCATTCTCTATGTCCGCGTCTTTATTCCTGTCCTGCCGTCAGGTTCTTGAGAACCATTTTTTTTTTTTTTTTAGATTCCATATATATGTGTTAGCATATGGTATTTGTTTTTCTCTTTCTGACTTACTTCACTCTGTATGACAGACTCTAGGTCCATCTACCTCATGACAAATAACTCAGTTTCATTTCTTTTTATGGCTGAGTAATATTCCATTGTATATATGTGCCACATCTTCTTTATCCATTCATCTGTCAATGGACACTTAGGTTGCTTCCATGTCCTGGCTACTGTAAATAGAGCTGCAATGAACATTGTGGTACATGACTCTTTTTGAATTATGGTTTTCTCATCAATTACTTTTTGAAGTAGCTAGAATGCAAGTGATATATATGATTCAGTACATACTCTGTATTAATATTGTTGCTTTGTAAATTCTAATGAATTCAGGAAAATTTTTGGTGTTTTACTGAATCTCCAGACTAGTAACTTTTTATGCTCGAACATGTAGTATATGAGATATTAGTTACCACTGTGCTTCTTCTAGTGAGCACATGTCTGCAGGGCTCCTAGAGCAATCTGATAATGTACTTGTGTTGTAGAAAACTGGAATTAAAGAGAGTTCACACAAAGGTTTTTATTGAAAGGGGAAGGGCTGAGGTTGGTAGCTATTGGTGAAGAATTATTATTTTTTGGCCGAGCCACATGGCATGACAGATGTGCAGCATGTGGGATCTTAGTTCCCCGACCAGGGATTGAACCCACGCCCCCTGCAGTGGCGCAGGGTCTTAAGCACTGGACTGCCCGGGAAGTCCCAGTGAAGGACTATTCATTTCTATAAAGGAATCAAAGAAAACTTGAGAGTAATTGGCCTTTTATAATTGATGTTTCAGGATGATAGAAGCTTTTGCTAGTTAATTAAGTATTTTCTTGTTTTGCATTTCTTATATATGTTCTGGAGTGGTGTTTGCATTCCAGGTACTTTAGCAGCCAGTTGGAAATTTAGTGAATCAACAGTTTGTCTACACGATATCAATAATGGACTAATGGATTTTTTCCCCAACTAACATAAACAGGGTAGTTGTTTTGACATTGATAGACACAACTCCAGTATATGATTTTAAATAAGTACATGGAGACATACACTTTCCAGAAAGGAAGCCTCTTTTCTGGAAGGCAGAAAGCCATGTGGTCTACCAGGGTTATAAGCTTGTTTTCCACTAAGTGTTTTTGGGGCTTTGCATTAAAATATGAGATGTAGCAATAGCACCAACAGAAGGGGTTGTCTATGTGACTTGCATCTCTGTGGAGTGGTGTTTTCTGGGTCACTGGGTATTCTCTGCTTTTGGATTTAATAGCATGTCAGTGAATTCTTATTTGAAAGTTGCCAAGTCTTAAAACCTTCAGCCCCTTTAGCCCCTGTCCAGCCCTCTGTGGCCTTGACTGGTCCTCAGTCAACCTCTACAGCAGGGTGAGTTTGATTTGTTGCTCTGGGGACATTTCTCCATGGCTGCTTTTTCTTTTGGGCTCACTTTGGAGGAGCCAGTGCAGTTGCTTTTGGCACCTGAGTCTGTAACATTTCCTGAATTCCTCCTTCACAACCTCTTGTCACACACTCAAGTCTCAAAGGCACATGCTAACTCAGCCCAGATGCCAGGAAGATCCATCCCCAGCTGGGCCATCTGACTCTAATGAGTGGGCAGCCATATGCACAGTTAATTAAAAGTGAAGTCAAAATAGTAGAGTGAGTTTTCAGGGTGCACTTAGCAATGGTAAAGTTTCCTTTTGTAAAACCTGAAAACCACTTGTACAGCCATCAGGAAAAAGGGACAAGCTACTTATATTAATTCCGTCTCCTTCAAAATCTCAGTTTAATAGCTATAACATGGATCTATGTCATATATGGAAAAGTCTACTGAAAGACATTAAAAGACAGATGCAGTAGAAAAGAAAGAACAGGCTCTGTTCTCAGTGAGCTTACGGTCTAGTGGGGCATTGAAAAATTAAACTCTCTCCTTCAATTACTGGAGACTATGATTTTCCTGTGTTTTCTTTGGCTCTCTGCAGGTAAAACTTGTCTCTTACCTGTGTGGTTCCACGGCACTCTGTGCCTGTCCCTGTATCCTGATATTCTTGTCTCCCTCACTCAACTGTGAGGGCCAGTGGTTGTACCTGAGCTATCAACTGATGGGGGAGGGAAGGTGGGGAATTGACTGTTACATGTTCAGGAGTGTTGTGAGCCCGCTGCTAAACTGTGGGTACCTTGATATTGGCCACAGTGGGAATATTTACATCATGAAATTTGGCAAATGCTACCAAATCAAGGCTATGATATTTTGGAGAGTTGGTTTACCAGCACATGAGGTCCTTGAAGTCAGCAGTATGGCTTTCTTTTTGGATCTCCTAAGACTTCCAGTGCCTGGCATATGGTGGTACTCAATACATATTTGATAAATGAATGAAGGGACTCTACTTGGGCTCTCTAGGACACAAATAGAGTAAAACCAACCAACCTGGTCTTGTGTAGAATGAAACAAGCTGTTACAACAATGTAGTGATTTTAGAGGCCCGTTGAAAGGGCCCCATCTCCCTAGCAGAATGTATTCCTTACTCACTTGCTGTAGTACCTGATTCCCATATTGATGTCATTTTTAAAGGAAGGTGTACGTTTCAATTGGTTTTAGGGAGAAGTTCACTGGGTGGAGCAAGAGAAAGGGAAGCAGGTGGGGGCAAGACAGTGGGAGGTGACACAGTAGCTAGGTACCACACTAAAATGAGGAGTAGTTTATCCAACAGTTTTTTACTTGTGATCCATCACCGAACTGGTGCTGAACAGGACTGTGAAATGAGGGAGATTTCTTCCTGATCCCTTCTCATGTTCCTTTCTTTTTTGGCCCTCTCCCTGTAACCCAGGGCCGCTATGTCATCCCTTGTTGACCCAAGGACCAACTCTGCTCTTTTTGAAGAAAATAATCCCTTATTCTCTAGACCCATTTTTCCCCTTCTTAGTTTTCTGTTACAACTCCCTTGTCTGTTAGTCTGTTCTTTTTGAGCCTGCTATTCCTGATTACGACTTTATACGTTATTCTAAGCAAGGTGCTATTGCAATTCAACAGAGGACTTATGGAATCCGTAAAGATTGAATCCAAAGCAGCAAAATCCCCAATGACAGTATTTCAGGTACTGTGGGAGATGTATGGGGGAAAATTTTATAGTGGGGGCAGTGTGCTTTAAATCATATCACATAAGCAAACACCTCTACTGCCTTAGTGTAAGATAGGTTCTGAATCATTTTCCATAGAAGAGACCTGATGATGTAGGACTTGGCATGGGTAAGTTTTTTTTTTTTTGCAATTTTTTTATTGAGATAAAATTTGTATAAATATATAATTCACTATTTGAATGTGTACAATTCAGTGTTTTTTTTCTTTATTGGAGTATAATTGCTTTACAATGTTGTGTTAGTTTCTGCTGTACCACAAAGTGAATCAGCTATATGTATACGTATATCCCCATATCCGCTCCCTCTTGAGCCTCCCTCCCACCCTCCCTATCCTACCCCTCTAGGTGGTCACAAAGCACTGAGCTGATCTCCCTGTGCTATGCTGCTTCCCACTACCTATCTATTTTACATTTGGTAGTGTATATATGTCCATGTCACTCTCTCACTTCGTCCCAGCTTACCCTTCCCTCCGCTGTCCTCAGGTCCATTCTCTACGGCTGCGTCTTTATTCCTGCCCTGCCATTAGGTTCATCAATACCATTTTTTTAGATTCCATATATGTGCGTTAGCATATGTTATTTGTTTTTTCTCTTTCTGGCTTACTTCACTCTGTATGACAGACTCTAGGTCCATCCACCTCACTACAAATAACTCAATTTTGTTCCTTTTTATGGCTGAGTAATATCCCATTGCATATATGTGCCACATCTTCTTTATCCATTCATCTGTCGATGGACACTTGGATTGCTTCCATGTCCTGGCTTTTGTAAATAGTGCTGCAATGAGCATTGTGGTACATGACTCTTTTTGAATTACGGTTTTCTCAGGGTATATGCCCAGTAGTGGGATTGCTGGGTCATATGGTAGTTCTGTTTTTAGTTTTTTGAGGAACCTCCATACTGTTCTCCATAGTGGCTGTATCAATTTACATTCCCACCAACAGTGCAGGAGGGTTCTGCATCGGTAAGTTTTAATAAAGCGAGGGAAGAGCACAGGTCTAGGATAGGGGTGATGTTCCCTACCACTG
Source organism: Balaenoptera borealis (assembly GCF_965194805.1). NCBI lineage: Eukaryota > Metazoa > Chordata > Mammalia > Artiodactyla > Balaenopteridae > Balaenoptera > Balaenoptera borealis. The sequence goes on from NC_138876.1 coordinate 38,535,361, forward strand.
ATCATGGACATTTGGAGGGTATTAGGAATATGGAGTGTGGATGTGTGTTAGGAGCTGGGAGCTGGGGGTGAAGTGTGGTGGAGGAGGAGGCCTCTGAAAGTTTTTTGCGGGCGGATGGCAGAAGAGTAGAGGGTCTCAGAGACAAGCATGCCTAGAGCCAGCCTTGCCTGCCAGCTATACGTTTGGTCTTTTTCTACCATTTCTAAAGTTTAATCGTTTTTGTAATTGCTGAAAACTTGTAATGGAGCAGGCTTCTTGGATGAGATCTGACTTTGTGTTAATGGCCTGTGAAGCCATGAATCTTTTCTTGGAGGATTTCTAGCTTTAGGGACCGCCCCCGCCCCACCCAACCTCCATTAGGCTTCAGGGAGAAGGCAGGTCCAAATGAAAGGGATTGTCAAAAAAGACTTATTTACAATCTGTTAGAGGATTCTGGAAAAAAATTTTTATTGATACCAAAAAGCAAAAGAGGCAGAGTCTTTTTATTAAAATTCCTTCATTTACCTAAGTTTATGTCTTTCTTCCTTGGACAAGCTGTGAGGAGCTGGCAGGTGGCGAAAATCCAAATCCTCAACAATGTTTTGCAGTGTTTATAAGGTTTAAATAAAGATTTCGTCAAGGCTTCAGAAAATTACTTCTCCTCCCTTGACTCAGCTCTCTGGGGAAGAGCATGAACTAATGTGTAATTGGAGAAAGTGACTATCCTTTTTTTCTCTGCTGAGATTGGGATGAATAAGTAGCCTTATTCAAAACAGTGTGAATAAGGAAATGATGCCAGCATGTGAGTGACTTGTACCAGGGTGTTGGTTTGTGACATTTTGCACAGAGCTCAAGTGGAAGCTGCTTTCTCTTTAACGGTGTCAGGTCAGAGTAATAAGGGAGCAATAGAAGTGCACAGAAGTGTACTGAGTACTTACTGTATGTCAGGTACTGTGTGCTAAGTGCTTTCCACGGATTATCCCACAACGCCGTGAGGTAGTCTCTGTTACAAGCATCCTCATTTTTTAGGAGAGGAAACGGAGGCAGAGAACAGTTGACTTGCCAGTGGTTAGCAGTGCAGATGGGATTCCACACCTAGGCAGTCTTACTCCTCAGCCTATGCTTCTAACCACTATGCTCCCCTGTTTCCTGGCAGTAGAAGGCGGGGCAAAAGCTGCGGCAGCATTTATGGAGCACCTACTATATGCCAGACTGTGCGCTAAGCCTCTCCATGCATTACTCACTTATTTTCTTAACAATACTCTGAGGTTGGTCCTGTTGGATTCCTATTTCACAGAAAAGGAAACTGAGGCATAGGTCACATAATTAGTATAATGGAACTGGGGGTGGGGGAGGGGAGGGAGCATCATCTGGGCTTGAACTGCTACAACTGACCATCAGAGCGACTAAAAGCACTAGCAAGGGACATATACACCAAGGTTGCATCAAGGTTAACCTAGGGGCCTCACATAACTGGTTATGAGTACGCTCAGACCGTGCAAAACTGTGGGATTTCTCTCACTGACTGGTGCTACCGAGAAGTGGCACTGAGGTTGCTGATCTGCCTCCCACTGCAGTGCCTTCCGGCACCACCCTGCCTCTCGCTGCTCTGAGCGTCTCACCGCTCGGAGTGGAGTGGAAAGGCTTCTGGTGATGCTGGTGGGTAAAGGTGGGAGGACAGACAGTGTCTTTGGTTTGTTTGTCTGATTGTCGTAATAAATAAACAAGAAATGGAAAGAAGGAACTTCAGGTTCTCCTATATCACTTGGTTCCTGTTACCAAAATTACTGTCCATCTTTTTCAGGCCAGAAGAGAGAACCAGCACCCAATGGAATGTAAATGTCACTGAAAGCAGAATTTCAAGATTACGAAGACGCTCACAATCCATGTGGCCAGGTTCAGGGACAGAAGTTATTGAACGTGTCCTGGCTTAGCAAGGTCGGCTGAAGGCTGATTTTGATCATTTATCCTTTATTGGTCTTCACTCAAACTTACAGTGCTCCCAGATTTGATGTTATGGAAATTAAACTGGTGGTTCCTTCCCCTTCTCCCCAATCTCTTTTATCCCTACACAGTACTTAATTTTTATGACATGGGGGTTGGCCATCTCCGTGGCTTATGAAATGAGAGATGTCTGTGGCTGAAAGGTGTAAACATGTCTCATCATTTGAAGACTTACAGTTTGTGCTTGAGTTGTTTTCCTGGACACAGCGATAGACTGACAGTGATTCATCCCTACTTCATTGCCCCGAGCCCCCAACCACTAGAAGCAAATGTAACCCAGATCTCCTCAAGCCTCCTGTGTTTACATGGATTGGGGGGGACTCAAATGCCCCTGCCCCTGCCCCCCGCTGTGTAATGAATGAGCTCCAGCCCCATTCAAACGGCCACCAAGTTACTGCTGGGAGCTCCTGAGCAGCGTTTCCATTTTGGACTCTCTTATCGTTGCCACGACGGTGCAGTCTCCTGATGCTTCCCCATTTGCAAACCCTAAGGATGCGTGTGGTGCCCGCCTCCCCCCCCCCGTCTTCCTGCCCAGAAGCCAGGGCTGCTCCACGCAGAGGTGACGCTATGCTCTACACCATGGCGTGTTTCCCTTCTCCCCTGCGGGGTCTCCAAGCCTCCCGGGTCCCTCCTGCACACAGCTTCCGTCTGCAGCTTTCTCCAACGGCATCAGACATGAGTCCGTGGGGCTGGCTGGTGTCAGCACCAGACACGGACTCTCCACCAGCCCACTGGACATGCCCAGACATCAGTGCACCCTAAGAGTGGGAGCAAATCAGTATGAGATTGGGACCCCAGCCTGTTATGTAATTTTGAGACATAATTATGTTATTCCGACAGATTCAGCTCAAGGATTAGAGTGAAGCCAACGTTTCCATCCTGGCCTGGGACACACTGCTTTGGCCTTTAAGCTCTGGCTACTCCATGTGCTGTTGTTGACCTATGGCACCTGCATCACCCCAGAGCTGGTTAGAAATGTAGAGTCTCAGGCCCCAGGCTAGACCTACTGAATATAAATCTGCATTTGAACCAGACCCCGTGGTGGTTTACATACACATTAAGGCCTGAGCGGCACTGCTCTATACCATAACTGACAGATCAGCTGTACCTAAGAAATGATGCTGCAGCGATTTTCCAGATTTGGGGAGACATGCAGCGTAGCGTGTTTCAAGTAAATCCAATGATTGCTTGCCATTAAATCCCTATAGAGATTTTTTTTTTTGGTCTTTACTGCTTTCATTTAAATTCATATTTTATTTTGGGATTTTTGAAATTCATGTTAGTCAATAATGGAGCTTGATACTCTATATTAACTTGAATTCTCCTCCCCCTCCATTCTTCTTGGGTTAAGAACTCTGATAATAGAAGGAAACTATAGAGCTGACATTCAAGGAAAATCCAGAAAATGAATTCCTTTTTATCTTCAGGCAGAGCAGCGCCAATGAATAGAGTACTGTAATAAAACCTTTTTATATGCCTGTCATAGAAAGACAAACCTTTTCCAGAGGAAATGGATTTGAGTATTTGCAAGGTATGATAAACAGCCTGACAAAAAAGGGCCTGAATTTCCCTTTTAAATGTTCAGGAGGGGGAGGTTTTAACTTCCCTTGTCAGGTAAAAAAAGAATTCATCATCAAAGCCACTCCAGCTGAAATTCAGAAATGAGAACTAGACAATCAGAGTGGAAAGCAATGATTTAGAAATGTGTTAAAGGGAGTAGTTTAATGAATAAAGTGTCAACTTTCTATAGGAGTAAAAATAAATCATGCATTGGCTTAACCAGTTTTGTTCCCACGAATTAGCTGGGTGTAGCTGGCTCTAGCACTTGGTGTAAGGAAACGTTAAAATCTAATTCTCACTAAGATTTGTATACGTGAATTGTTGATGATGATGTTAATAATGGCATTATATCCATTTTATGACAACTCTATTCCAGAAAGTGCTAAAGGGAAAAAGAAATCTAGGAGCATTTGAATGAAAATGGCCTTAATTTTTGCTTTTTCCACTCAGCAGATAGCCTTGAGCCCTAGAATCAGCCATCAGAAAATGACCTGAAGTCCAGGTACAGAACTGTCTGGACTCTTGGAGTTGCTGCCCTGGGTCTTGGTTTCCAGGTGTGTTTGTTTCCTAGGGCCGCTCTGACAAAGTACCACAAACTGGGTGCCTTAAACAACAGAAATTGACTCTCTGACAGTTCTGGAGGCCAGGGGTCCTAGAGCAGGGTGTGGGCAGGGCTGGTTCCTTCTGAGGACGGTGAGGGAGAGTCTACTGCATGCCTCTCCCAGCTTCTGCTGACTTGCTGCCAGTCTTTGGTGCTCCTTGGTTTGTAGATGCATCTTCCTGATCTCTGCCTTCATTTTCACATGGTGTTCTTCCTGTGTGTGTATGTCCAATTTTTCCTTTTTTATAAGAACACAAGTCATGTTGGACTAGGGCCTACTCTAATGACCTTATTTTAACTTGACTACATCTGCAAAGACTCTATTTCTAAATAAGGTCACATTTTGAGGTACTGGGGGTTAAGACTCCAAAATATCTTTTTTTTAGGAGTCATAATTCAACCTGTAACGCTAGATGAGGCCACTTTATAAAGAGGTTGCTTGATTTGCCAATAACTAAACTCCATGGTCCTATGACACTCTTGAGTATGGGATCAGCATTCAGCAAATCATCACTGAATAAAGCAATTCCTTACCTAAGTATACACACTTACAAAGTACCATCACGTACCTTTGAGGTATTGATATATGATACTTATTTATAAATCAGGAAATGGAAGCAGTAAGAGGTTAACAGAACATGCCACTCACATTCTGTAGCTATCTGTTTTGTTTTCTTGTTTGTCTCTAACTCAAAGTGCGGGCAGGGCCTTGATTATTTGCTTAATGCTTTATCGTCAGCACTAGTACGGTGAGTGGCACATAATGGGTGCTCAGTATATGTTTGTGGTGTGAATGAATGAATGAATGATGGGGGCTAGCAGTGGGGATCTGAATCCAGGCTTTCTAACTACAAACCTAGTTCTGTTTTGTTATGAATAAATGGACACATTCCCGCCATTCTGTGGTGTCCAAGACCAGTTTCTACTCTACAGTGAATAACTAATAGTGTTAGTGTGATGTTACAATAAGACATATCTGTGGGTTGAAAAAAACTCATCTTCCTAGATTTGTCAACAACAAACTTAAGAAGGTGTGGCTAAGCCAGGGGCTTTCAAATCTTTCTGACTGTGACCCACAGTAAGAAATTCATGTGACATAATAACTTATTAACACACATACAACTGATACAAATTTCGTTAAACACTACTTAACCTTCCTACGTGCACTAGTCTCTGACCTCTCCTCTCCCCTCCTCCCCTCCCCTTCCCTATGCTTTCTTTCCCTTCTCCTCTCTTCCATCCCATTTAAAAAAAATGCTAATTTGCACTTTCTAAATTGATTTTTATGATGCATGAATGAGTTGCAACCTGCAAGTAAAAAGTGGAAGAGACCACTAGCTGTTTATGCAAATTCATCATCCCATTTCTGGCCACACAGTGAGACTACATTTCCCTGCCTTCTGTGCATTTAGGTGTGACAATGCGTCCAAGTCCTCTCCAATGGGGTGTGAGTGGAAGTAGGGGGTACAGCTGTCAGGCCCAGCCCTTGTGGGTCCTTCATGCTCCTTTCCCCTCCTGGTGAACTGGGAGGGCAGTTCCCAGGGAGACCTCAGCAGCTGCCTTCTGAAGATGGCAGAGCCTTTGTCAGCCTGGGCACCTGGACTCTTACAGGAGAAAGAAATTCACTTCTTGATCTTCAGTCTCCTAAATCTTTGCAGTTATTTGTAAGGGTAACTTATCCTCATTTATCCAATGACCAAGTAGCGGTTTGACTTTTGAGACACAATAGACCTCTGTTTAATACTCTTCTTTTGTAGCTGTGGCCATATTTCAGTTTACAGTGCTGAGCATAAATATATCTAGGGAAAAACAGCTGCCCCAACACCTCCTGAATACAAAAGTCCTGGAAGATGACCTCATCACCAAGGCTACACTGACCAACTGAGCATGGTACATGTGAGATGGGCAGATTCATACAATTACTGCTGTCTTTTTATATGCAATGTGAAACAGCACAAATAGCATGAAAACATAAATTTGTAAATAGGAGAAGACCAGAGCTTTAATGGGAAAACACACTCCAGATCTAAGTTATCATGACAAATCATCCAATTTAATGCTCACACATGCTCTTTGGGTCTCCTCAGCAGACAGTGAGGAAAGATGGCCATTATGTGTTGCCTCTCCTTGCATGCCTGGGACAGAGAAGCCCATCGTGGCTGTGTAAAGCAACACTCACATTTCCTTCCTCCTTCTGCTTTTCCTCTTTGATGTACAGAGTTCCCACCTGTACTTATTTGCATGTTGTTGCTCGCGATTTGCTCTTTACGAAGTAAGGAAAACCAAATGATGGAATTGTAGTTCATTTTCTTTTCTCCTGCTCTTCATCTAATGGCAACCTGAATGAGCAGCAGTAATGGCCAAGGGTAACAGGAGCTGAAAGGGAGGAGAGAAGGAGAGGCCTGTATCATTTCTAAACTGAGTTCTTTCACATGTCATTTAGAAATGACTAGAGATGTACATAAAGTTCTCTTGTATAAGACTCGACTTTAGGGGGGCTTCCCTGGTGGCGCAGTGGTTGAGAATCTGCCTGCCAATGCAGGGGACACGGGTTTGAGCCCTGGTCTGGGAAGATCCCACATGCCGCGGAGCAACTGGGCCTGTGAGCCACAACTACTGAGCCTGCGCGTCTGGAGCCTGTGCTCCGCAACAAGGGAGGTCGCAATAGTGAGAGGCCCGCACACTGCGATGAAGAGTGGCCCCGCTTGCCGCAACTAGAGAAAGCACAGAAATGAAGACCCACCACAGCCAAAAATAAATAAATAAATAAATCAAAAAAAAAAAAAAAAGACTTGACTTTAGGTAAGTTCAATTTTCCACGATCATTTTCACCATTGAATGGAAGTATCACAGAGCTGGAAGGGGCCTTACAACTTCTAGTCCAACTCTCTCTCTTTATAGGACACTGAAGCCCAGAGATGATAAGGGACATGTCCAAGGTCACAGAAATTAGTTTTTGCCAGAGCCTGTACTAGAGTCTATATTTTCTTCATGCCTGAGTTTCTATTATTTAGAGTATGCTATATGCCCTCCCAGAACTGAGAGTTTTTTTCCTTCCTTTCCTCCCATCCTCCCCCTCCTTTCCTTTTTTCTTTTTTTTTAATTTTAATTTTTTAAATTGAAGTAGAGTTGATTTACAATGTTTTGCTAGTTCCAGATGTACAGCAAAGTGATTCAAATATATATATTCTTTTTCAGGTTCTTTTCAATTATAGGTTATTACAAGATATTGAATATAGTTTCCTGTGCTATACAGTAGGTCTTTGTTGTTTACCTCTTTTATACATAGTAGTGTGTATCAGTTAATCCCAAATTCCGAACTTATCCCTCTCCCCAGCCACTTTCCCCTTTGGTAACCATAAGTTTGTTTTCTATGCCCATGAGTCTATTTCTGTTTTGTAAATAAGTTCATTTGTATCATTTTCTTAGATTCCATATATAAGAGATATCATATGATATTTGTCTCTGATTTACTTCACTTAGTATGATAATCTCTAGGTCCATCCACATTGCTGCAAATGGCATTATTTCATTCTTTTTTCATGGCTGAGTAGTATTCCATTGTATTTCTTTTCTTTTCTCTTTTTCTTCTTTTCAGATGCTGCTGACAGCTGTGTTCCCTGTGGAGTAAACTGCTTGCCTGGTTACCTCACTCTGGACACTGGGATTTTGACTGTATGAGTCTAGCAGGGCACATCCAGGCTAGGAGTCTATTTACAGTAACACTGGGAGGGGTATTATGCTGTACTATAAAAGATGACAAATGGGATATGCTGGGAATGACTGAATTCTCACTGTGGAATCAGAGCACGTGTAGATTACTCTAGGGGTAACCCAAGCTGGCCATTTGCAACAATCACGAATACCATCCAGTGGTGTTGAGGGATTCATTTCCACTTCCTAACCTCCTGGTAAGATCCTCAACCAAGTGTGGCCAAGGGACCACCTCAGCCCTGGTCTCGTGCAGGCATCTTTCTTACACACCCTGATCCTGTTGACCCTTTGTCATGTGGCCTCTCTGCTCTTGTCCCAAACCAGTCTGTGGGACTATTGATTGCTTGTTTCTGGCCCTTATGAGAGAATTCTCAGTCTTGCTCCGCCATTGCTCCCAGTTTATTTTCAGCCTGAGTCTCCATTGATGGTGTTTAAAGGAGGCTGACGTCCCTCACCAAGCTCAGCAAAAACACTGACTTCCTGCTGACCCCAGGTGTCACAGGCTGTCTTTTCCCAAAGCACTGGGACTTGCTCCTGAGGAGCTGGGCTTGCCCCACTGCGTCTACACGGTGACACGGGGAAGGGGCTTCCCCTGTGGCTTAATTTGGTAAAAGGAGTAACTTCCAGATTGGAGCCAAGCAGAAAATGGGCTCCTCTTTTGCTTTAAATACAGAGGCCACTCTGGTTCCCAGCCAATGGGGCTCCACCAAGCACTCTCCTTGGCTGCTAAAGTTCTCTATTTGATGGGTTACCTTTTCATACCTTCACTCTCAGTGTGGGCTGTGCTAGTGGACTTGAAATACCTGCTACTCCCACCCTGGTTACTGGATGGGGAGAGGAAATGGTTACAGATAGTCATGTACTATGGCCTTGATTCTTCAGGGCCCTCAGATGAGTTGGGGAGATGAGGCTGCCTCCAGGATTTGTGTTTTCCATTGCATACCCGTTCACAGAACATGATTTGATCAGTGAGACTGTGTTTTGGGGAAACCAAAACCCCACACACAACTCTGGCCCCAAGAGGGAAGTGGTACATCCAGGATGGAGAGGAGAGAATGACTTGACAAGGCGGGTGGGGTGGAGTTTGTACCCCCAGGTGAGCAATGGTACCAAATGCAGTGAGGGGGCTGCGTGATACCTGACTTTTAAACTGTCATGGTTCTCTCTGCTTCTGTCTCTCTCCTAACACTCACCTCTTTTCTCCTTTTCTCCTTCTACGTCTGCATAGCCCCTCACATATACTCAGCACTCTATCAAGATGGTTAACCGCCAAAAGTGTGTCCTCTCTCTTCCCTGTTGTGGCAGTGTTACTGGGAGCAGGGAAACCAGACAGGGATGGCATTTTCCAGCCCTCCTTGCATAAACGTGTGGCTGTGTGACAAGTTCCCAGTGATGGGAAGTGAGCAGAGAAATGGCTGTCATTTCAGGCTGGGGCTTTGGGGAGTGGGTCTGCCTTCTCCGCCTCCTCTTTCCTCTTCCACCACCTCAAAGTGCAGGTCTCCAGGGCTCTGGTGAAGTGGTTTCAACCTTTGCTGCTCATTGGAATCACCTGGAAAGCTTAAAAAAAAAAGCATCCCACTGCCTATCTAGATGCTAATTAAATTGGTCTGAGGTGCGGTGGGGGGCAGCAAGAGTTTTAAGCTCCCCAGATGTTCTAGAAGATGACCAAGGCAGAGAGCTGCCGCTCTGGAGGGCTGGTGGGCCCTGATTGGTGTAAGGAAGAAAGCTGTCCGCTGGCCAGGACACCCACGTTGGAATGGTACTTAAGAGAGAAAGAAATTTTTATTCTGTGAAGTCCCTGGAAATTTGGGGTTTATTTGTTATAGCAGCTTAGTTATCCCAATTAATATATCTTTTTAATGAGCTCAGGAAGAATGCCTCCTCGGCATGCCATGATTTTCTCTGCTCCAACATCTTCCAGCTGCTTTGTTCTGTCAGATTAAACTGTCCCAAAGTGGGCCGCTGGGGTGCTGGGTGCTGGTGGGATGCAGAGTGGTCCCTCGGCCCTGACATCCCCATGTGCTCCTCCTGTGACCTTGAGAACTTTGAATCAGGAGCAGTGCTCCCGCGTCCCCCGCCCCCATAAGCTCACACGTGGAGATAATCACGGTCTTATTTGAAAGATGGTGATTCCCTCAGGTTTGCATTTGTTCTGTGATCCTATTAGGCTTTGTAATTCTGTTTACTGATATCCAGTGCTCAGGATGACGCCTTCTACTCTGTGGGGTGGTGATATGATACCGCATTTAATTTTTCCAAGTTTTCTGATACCACTCAGTGGGAGAAGTAATTGTTAGTGTGTAATTGCAGAATGTTTCCACCTAATTGTCTCAGAACTGCAGGGTATGTATTTGATTTCTTTGATTGATCTGTTTTGTGTATGTATTTTTCCAACATCTTGAATAATTTAGGGGCAATCCTGGGTTGGTGGCTAATTTGGTGTCTAGCAATTATGAGTCCTTCTGAAGCATATTTCACTCAAGTGTCTGAAGGCAGGAAGGAACTGCTTTATAACAAGACTCATTTTTACATGAACTTGGGCATACTGTGTGGCCACTCAGGTTCCTGGAATCTAGTGCTTACCTTCAGCTTAAGTTGCATTCTAAGAGGCAGGCTTGGTCCTATCTCCTGACGTCGGCATTCATGCGTTGTTTTCTGTTGGCTCTAAGCTCCTTCCTGTGTGTTAGTTGAAAGCAATGATGAAAGGGAAAATAATGCCTGCTGGAGCTCCTGGACCAAACTAGAAAACCTAGTCATGGGGAGGAAGTAGGGTCGGCTCTGGAGCGGAAGTGGTCTGTGGTGGGGGGATAAGCAACAGTACTATAGATGCTCGGGAATTATTCTGAGAATGCAGAGAGCTGCCTCCACCCTCGAGCAGGCAAAAGGATTCATCTGTCCCAAACTCTGCCCTTTCCTCCCCCTCGCCTTACAGCAGGACTCCCCAGCCAAGAGGTGAGGATCTCCCCTGCTAGATCTGGAAGACTTCCCTCTCTGTCATGCTCTCCTCTTGGGAGCTTTCCAGAATTACCAGTGGGAAGGGGGACAGGGTGAGGAGCAGGTCCCCTTTCTGTCCCTCACAGGGAACTTAACTGGCACCCTTCACTGATGTGAGGGCTCAGGTCCTCCTTGGCAGAATCTTCTCCTCAAAGTGGTCTCCAGGCTTCGGCAGGACAAAAATGCACCTCGTCAATGACCTCCAGCCAAAGCCCACCAGGAACACACCTGTGGTTGAACAATTTGGGTTTGTTGCTTGTTGTAATGGGGGAGACACACACCATGGGGAACTTGGGGAGACTCAGTTAAAGGGTGTTGGAAAGAACCTACTATAGGATTTGGGCTTGTGCTTGATGATTTGAGGGAGGGGTGAAGAAATTAGGATAGGATGTGTTCCAGGAGTGGGGGTAATTCTATCATTGGGTATCTTAACCCGACCATAGAAGGCAGGATGAGTGAATCAAGGCTGGAACTGGAATTGGTAAAGAAGAGGGGTCACTCATTTGCAGAATAGGAGGATGTGTGGTCATTTTTGCACTTTGCATGATGTTCATATTTTTGTGTGGAGTGGTCTTGTTTTTCCTTGGATCCATCACAGGCATTGGTGTTCTGTGAAATCTCCCATATTCAACAAGGTCTGGCTGTACATGTCAGTGCCAGCTCCTAGCAACGCCAAGGCCTGGCTGACAGAACCAGGACCGTTCCCGCATGTCAGCGGCTGTTTTCTTGTTCTCAATCTGGTACACTCTTGATCATTAAAAGATCGAAATAGTTCTGAATTGCTAACGTAATAGGAGTTAGCCACTTCCATGAGTCTTCTGAGGTGCTCTCCTGTCCCTGCCCCACTGTCCTCTTCCACCTCTCACAACCCGCTAGTTAGTAGCAAAGTAGGGAACCTTCTGGATCCCGCTCCCTCTCCACTGCTAGCGTCTGTCCTGATGAGTCAGCGCCCCTGTGGTACCTGCCGCCAACGGTTGGAACACCACTGTGACTTTAGGATTGTAGATCCTCTCAACATTAAGACTGAGAAGAGGCAAGAAGCCAGAAGAAAGGGGAAAGAGAAGAGAGGAGAAGGAAGAAACAAGACGAAAATAGAGAGTGAAGGGTAAATAAGTGAGGAGGAGGGTAGCTGGAAAAATGAAAAGACATCCAGAAAATGAAGCAGAAATGAGGCCCCAAGAGTGAACTTAAGAAAGGCCAAAAACTGGAAAGAAAGAGCTGAGGAGTGAGGGAAAGAAGAGAACATAGAACAAGAGGAAAATTCAGGCTAAGGCACCCCGCTTAAGCATCTTACCTTATACTGTGGTTCACTCATATTGAATATGTCCCGAAATGAATCTGCCAGCAGCTGGAGCTTGGAAAACAATCACTTTGTTAGAGACAAGTTTGGGTTGGAGTTGGATCAAATTTGACAGGGTTTAACCTGTAAAGAAAACAGGAAATGGGCTCTCCAGTCTAACGTTGACTGTGGCACAGCATCAAGGAAGCTGGTTACGATTCGCAGCTTGGCGCCTCCGCTGCTTTTCTTTCTGTTTCATCCCGCGATGCTCCTTTGAATCCCAACTTGCACAGGCCCCTGAGCAGGTATGAAAAACCTCGCTGTCCCTGAGTTAGGATGAAAACCAGCGTGCGTTTCCCTGCCAAGTCTCAGAGAGAAGGCAGTGAGAGCAGATCGTGGCGGAAGCTGCACAGAGAGGCTTGATTAACCCACTGTGATGGAGCGGGCCTCGCACGTGGAGGACTTTTCTCGGCTTGTGGAGAATTTCTGCAGATAGCCAGCGGGGACCCGGGAGCGGGGTGCGTTCGCGATCCCTTTCCTCTGAAGTGGTGGTTCTTTGAATTGATAGCATAACCACCGTTCCTGGGAACACAGGGCTATTTGAAGGCATCAGTGAGAGGGAAAGAGAAGGTAAGCACGAAGCAGGGGAGACAGCGCGCTGGCAGGCGGAGGCTGAGTTCCAGAAGCCAGAGTGAGCCCGGGAGGTCACTCCATCCCGAGTTCTCATTACTGCTCTGTGTGTCCTGGTGTCTCTGGCAGCCAGAGTCCTTCTGGACGCTTCCAGTGCCCGACTGTGTGGGGTAGAGACAGGCGACTGTGAGACTTAGACCAGGGTAAAGTAGATAAGATACAGGGTGACTTTCCATGAAATCTCTCTTTAGAGATTGTTTTCCCCAGAGAAATGAGTGTCCCATTTCACAAAACATTCAGAAAAGCTCTCACCAGCTCTGGGTCTTCTTCGTGTATGTTATGTTCTGTCTCAAGGAAATAATGGTTGGAGAAGTTGTTCTTTGTGGGGGCGGGGGGGCTTCCTTTGGGCACTGGAGTTTGTAATTTGCCTAAATTTCTTTGTTTTACATTTTTGGCTGGGTGAATATACCTGGAAAGTTGGATTTCCTTCCAGGTCACGTAGGGGTAGATCATTTTTACTGAAGAGGGTTCCTCTGAGTTGTAAATGTTTTATATCTACCTCCATTGGAGAGGACAGTGTATGTTGGATAAAGTTACATTTTACCCAGCAATCTCAAACCTGACCATATCACTCTTCCTTCCTAAGTTATGGGGCTCTAAACAGAGCCCCATAATCTCAGGATGAAACCCAGATTCCTTGCTATGGTTGCCCCTTTAGGATCTGGCCCCTCCCTGCTTCTCCTGTCTCTTGTGTCACCCTTCCCTCCACAGGCTGCCTACGTTTCCTCTTACGAAAATCCTGGGAATCTTTCCGAATAAATTGTTCTCCTTCTTGCTTTTCTGCCAATGCACAGGCTGTTCCATGAGAAAGCACTCACAGGACATACCATCTAGCTGGGCAGAAAGGACTTGTCCCTGTTATATTAGACTCATTCAGGTTCCAAGGAAAAGAGACTTGTCCACAGTGTTTTGGGGTTTAATTTGAAGATGCTTAGGGAAATAGGAAAGACAGAAAATTGTCTTAACCACTGCCCTGCTGAACTTAACCACAGGAGTGTTTGGCAACCATATCCTATATGGTTCAGGATATAATATGGCTTCTCTCATTACTGTCTCCCTCACCCAGTGCTCTGTGTTTGTTACAGTGCCTCATCTATTTCTAAGCTTTGACTGTCTGTCATTACTGCTCTCTACCTTGTAGGTTTGGTTGATTCATGGCTTCTGCTTACTGCTTTTTTCAAAGTGAGTTTTCCCACTTTCATTGCCTCTATGTCTGTTTTCCTCTCTGTGTGTGCTTCACATTCAGATTTCCTTAAGAGAGGGACTCTGGGCAGTCCACATACAGGATGAAATGATACCACTGAGCCTGGCTGTGGTTCTGGGCCCCCCTCCCTGGGCACTGGCCAACCAAGAGGTAGTTGCCTGCAGGTCAGGTGCTAGTCCTTGGTCCAATCAGCTGTGGCCAAGGTAGCAGAGTTCCCTGGTGGAAAACATATCAACCTAGGATAAGAAGCATCAGAGAGGGGGCCATTGGTGGGTCAGCATAGCAAAGCTTCTCAGAAATGCTTGTGTGGGCTGCTTAGTACTCAGAAATAAGATAGGACAGCAAATAAGTATCATATTAGTAAAATATGCAATGAGTGTTCTTGACCAGGTCAGAAGTGGCTGAGACCATTATGGTCTGGGGTGGGCATTCCTCTGGTTACAGTCTCGAGTATAAACTTCTCAGAATGGCATAAGGTCTTCATGGGATCAGGTCCCATCCTGTTCCAGCCTCTGAATCCTCCCTGGATGATTGTGCTATGTTTATTCAGATGTCACTCCTATGCCATCACTCTGTGTATTCAGAAGAACTCCTATGCTTCTTTAATTTTGAGATAAAGCATAATTTCTTTCCTGAAACCATACCCGACCTCAGATACTTAACATCTTCCCCCCAGCCCTCTGTACCTGCCTCTGTTACTGCACGTAGAGCCCTGGGCTGTGATTCTTGGCTGACATGCCCACCTTGCTCACTGGACTGTGAGGAAAGGGGCTGACTGTGATTTATTCATTTCCGTATCCCAGTAACTAGCCCAGTGCTTGCTACTGTAATAGGGAAGAACCTTTGTATTCTATTACAAGTTAATCACTAAAAGGATGTTGCCTATAAGCTTAAATTTTACGTAACGGCCCATCTCTGGGAACCCTGCTTCCCAGGTAATGAGCATTAAGCTAAAATACCTTTGTTTAGTTCACAGAAAACATCCTGACCAGGTCCACCTGTGAATGACTGCGGGCAGGAAGAAATTAACACACCCCTTGGAGGCTGATGGGAACCAGGAAGTGTTTGACTTTACTCCCTCCCCTTTTAGCATAAAAGGAGCCTAAATTCTAACTCAGGCAAGATGGTTCTTTGGGGCATGAGTCCACCATCTTCCCAGTTTTGCTGGCTTTCTGAATAAAGTCATTATTCCTTGCCCCAACAGCTTGTCTCTCAATTATTGGCCTGTCGTGCAGTGAGCAGTACAAGCTTAGACTCGGTGACAGTACCTAGTACTACTGCTAGGACTAGCTCCTGTTTATTATTACTCTGTTCCATGTACTGTTCCAAGTGTTTTATGTGTATTAACTAATTTAATCCTCTCAGTAGGAGCCATGATGATCCCATTCTACAATTTGGGAATTGAAGCACAGAGAGGTTGAGAAACTTGCCCAAGGTCATGTAGCTAATATTTAGTGGAGTGAGGATTCAAATCAGGCAACTTGTCCAGTCTGAGTTTTGCCCACTAAATTATACTGTCTCTTGGCAATAAATCTTGTAGAGGAATTAGTAGGCATTCAGTTAGTATTGAAGATATAAAGGAACCAATGCTGGTGTTTTGAGGAGAAGAAAAGTCAGGGGGAAGGCAGTGTAGGGGAGGGAAATGAGGCACGAAGAAACACATCTACAGAGCAGCAAGTACCAACCTTGGGAGGCAGGCTGGATATGTTAGTTGGACCAGATGGTGGACAAGATAAGAGGTTGGGAGTGACATGATTAAAAGCAAGTTTTAGGAAGATTAATCTGGCTTCAGAGTACAGGATGGTTTGAAATGGGAAGAGGATAAGCACAGGGGTCCAAATAGGAAGCCCTTGAAATAGTCTTGGGAGGCAGTAGATGATGAGGTGATGAGCGTGGACCTGGAATCAGGTGAATGAAGGGTTTGAGACTCAATTCTGTCACTTGCCAGCTGTGTGACTTCTCTCAGTCTCCTAGCCTCTGTTCCTTCATATATAAGACAAGAATTATTACTCATCTCGCAGTTTGTTGTAAGGGTTAAATGCATGTTTGCCAAGGGCTTAGCACAAAACTGACCTTCTTCTTCTTCTGTCTTGGGTGGTAAGGGCTTGTGCCTCTGTGGTAGCACTGGCAAGAGACAGGATGGGAAAACGAGACTCAGTAGAACTTGCTGATTGATGGGCTCTGGGAAGTTGGGGCAAGGAAGGGTCAGTGCAGGTGGTAATTCAGGGAGCCTGGGTCCTGGGTCTGGTTTTGTCACTAACTACTTTGGATGCATCACTCATCCACATGGCTGGATCTCAGTTCCTCCCCTGGAATGTAAATATATTGGACTAACACTCGTCTTCCTTCCAGCTCTGAATGCTATGATAATACAGCCAAGAGGTTTGGAATCTGGAAACTGGGAGAATATAAAAGATGGTCAAGCTCTGCCTTCTCCTCCAAAGATATTGCCCCACCTCCTTTACTTTTTATTAATCCAGTGCTTTGTTCTCCCTCTGAGTTGGCGATATTATTGTTTCGTTGGTTTTAGGCAAATGGCTCCAAAATCTCAGCCATTGATGGAAGGTTTTGCAAGCACAGAAGAAGGTTAATCAGAGATGAGTTTTTCCCTGGAGGCTTCTGGTCGCCCTGTCCTGACCTGAACCTCCTCATTTCTTTGAGGTGCAGAAGCCGGTGACTTCTCAAACAATTTACTCTTTCTATTCCTCTTCCTGCAGGGCACATCCTATGCTCTTCTTGGTCAGTCTTCAGAGCTGGCTTATGATGATGGTCCTCGGATAACTTTCCCCCTGGACACTCCAGCTGGGCATCCTCAAAAAGAAAGAGAGTGGGGCCTGTACCTAGCAAGACACACATGTAGTCCCCTGCTAATAACTATTTTTATATTTTGAGTGTTTCTTTGCTTGGATTACATCTTGCTGTGGGTGAAATGAAAATGTGTGAGCAGTGGCTGAATCCTCTAGTGAGTGAGTTTCCATGGCAGCCCTCAGAGGGTCGAGTCCCTCTCCAAAAGAGAGTAGCTTATTTTCAATTAACAAAGGGCAAAGAGGTCCTTACTGTAATTTTGCTTATGGAAACTTCAGATAAATTTCCCCAGCCCTTCAGGTGCCATATGGAGCTGGGAATGTTGGTTTTTAATCAAAAAGGGAAATATTATCAAATTGACTTACTAGGCATTCATCAAGCACCTACTGATAATTCCACCTGCCAGAGATGGCAAATTTCCACTCTTTCAGAATTCTGGGTTTAGTGCTGAGACTGGAGGTCTACTTAACAGGAGAATGAACTGTGGCTTCTTTGGGCTACTGACCAAAAATATGGGTGAAATCAACCACCACGTTAAATATTTTGAGAATCGCATCTCCTATGAGGAAGCAGAGATAATAATTATCCATATATGCTCTCCAAAAGAGCAGCTCAGCCTGTGGAAGCTTGCCGTAATGCAATTGAAAGAATTGAGAACAATTCTGCCCTAAGGTCCTAGAAAATGAGATTCTACTTGACCCAGAGGATGTCCACAATTTCTTCCAGTTCACTAATTTTCTCTTCTGATGTGTTCAACTTGCAGCCAAATACAACCATTATTACTGTCGTTTTTGGTTCTTGTGTTTTTCCATTTTGGAAATACAGGAACCATATTTTTCAAATATGCTATATCACTTTGTAGAGTTTCCTATTCCATGCATATATATTCATGTTTGTCATTTATTTCTTTAAACATGTCATCAAAGTTTTTTTCTTTCTTTCTTTTTTTTAAAATAAATATGGGTCTAATAATTCCACCATCTGAAATCTTTGTGGATCTGTTCCTGTGGTCTGTGATTTTTTGATGGTTCTTGTTTATGTTCAGGTTGTCCTGTTTTTTTGTATGCCTGCTAATCTTTGACTGCTTTCTGGTCATTTCTGTTGAAAAATTATTTGTGTGGGTCCTCTGAAGCCTAGGTTCGATGTGTTTTCTCCTGAGATGAGCTATCAATCAGGACACCTCGGAACAAGTTCAAGGTTTGAGACCCAGTGGCTCATACTCCAGGCCATATAGAGTGAGGTACAAATTTGTAAGAGGGCTGGCCCTGGCCACAAATACTCAAGAATAGCTGTTTTTCTTTTTCTTTTCCTTTTCCTTCTCCCTTTTGATCACCAAAACAACCCTTTGTGAAGTTTCCAGAGGTTTTGGGGGGGAAAGTCAGGATGAGATCTGGTTGCACTTGACTTGAGATTATAGTCCTTTTGGGTCTCAGCCCAGTGTGGGAAAGGCCTCCCCAAACTCCTCACTCTCAGTGGGCTTGAGCCCAACTCCTGTCTCTCTAGGTCTGCTGCTGGCAACGGGAGTCATTTGTGTCATTGGCAAATGCCCTCAGATCATAAGCAGTTTTGTAGGTCTCATTTTTGGCTTACCTTTTTGGTTACAGAGTTTCATCCAAAAATTAGCCTGGAAGTTCCTCAAGTTTTTTCAGATACTTGATGTTTTTAAGTTGTTTTTATTTTTACAGTCTTATCCATCATTTTTCTTTGATTTCAGCTGAAAGTTTTATCTGTGTAACATAGCTTACTTTTTCTAGATACTGGGAGGCCACCACGATCTTTCAAAATACAAGTCAAGGCAAGTTTCTGCTCATCACTTAGTACAGTCATTCCCCAAATGGATTACTTTGTTAAACATTATTCACTTATGGTTGGACCCTGAGCTACACTGTGAGCAACTTCCAGGATGAAGTTCCAGGTGCTCAGCTTGGAACACAAGCCTCTTCCTCTCTCTCTAGACCTATTGCCTTCTACTCCCCACTTCTCACTCCCACACTGCGCTCCAACAATGTGGATAAGCTTAAATTTCCCTGAATACACTGTACCTTTTCTCACCACTGTGCCTTTGCACATGTGCTCCCTGTGGGACTAGAATACCCTTTTCTCTTTGTTCCTGAGGCAAACTGATCCATCTTTCAAAAGCCAGCTCAGAGATCACCTCCTTTACGAAATTCTCTTCAACTGCCCTCTTGCCACATGTTATAATTTATCCTCTCCATGGTATAGTTTGTACATCATTCTATGAGTACATATACTATTGTGATTTCCTTTTATACTAGATTTCAAGCTCCTTGAGAGCAGAGATTGTAATTAATTCATCTGATGCTGAATATATTTTTGCTAATTGATAGAATGCAGCACACAGACAAGTCAGATATCCAGCCTGAGATGAAAGAATACTACCATGACTTCTGATGCTAACTACCCAGACTTAAACTAAGCTTTACAGATTAAAGGCATAGTCCTCTCAAGACTGCCCTTACTTTCAGAGGCCAGCAGCAAGCTCAGGGGTCCCTACACCACCCTCACTTCTGCTCAACTGGTAACAAACTTTGGGGTTCACACCACCCCTTAGGTTTGATAATTTGTTAGAACTACTCATAAAACTCAGGAAATGCTATACTTATGACTACAGTTTTATTATAGCACAAAGGACACAAATTAGAAAAACCTGAAAGAAGAAATACATAGGGAGAGTCCCAAACATGAAGTTTCCATATTCTCTCCCTGGAGTCAGGATGTATCACCCTCCTGGTACATCGATGTGTGATAATACACAGAGTATCGCCAACCAAGTAAGTTCACTTGAGCTTTGGTGTCCAGAGTTTTTACTGGGGTTTCATGATGTAGGTATGACTTATTGAATTATTGGCCACATGATTCAACTTAATCTCTAGTCCCCTACCCTTTGCCAGAGGCCAGACTGATGTCAGGTGGCTCAAAGCACCAAGCCTCTAATCACATGGGTGGTCTTTCTGGTGTGGCTAGCCCCAGTCCTGAATCATCTTGTTAGTGCAAGCTATCTAGGGGCCCACCAAGAATAACAAAGACAATCCTATCACTTGGGAAATTTTAAGGATTTGGAGGCTACCTTCCAGGAACTGGGAACAAAGCCCAGCCAAATTCTTTATTGTGCAGGAAATACTTTCAGCCCTAATTTGATGTCATTGGTGCCCAGGAATTCAATCTGGTGGTCAGGGCCCATAGTAGGAAGGCTAGATGGAGACTTAACATCTGAGATACTGGTGAGTTGCATGTAACAGCTGACATTTACCAATAGCTGCCCTTAGATTATAGGCAGGAATCACCCAGTGCTTGACACATAGTGAGTGTTTAATAACTACTTGTTAACTGAATGAAATGAGGTGTGAATTGGACCTTAATGGTTAGGGAAGCTTGGACAGATGAAGGGGTGAGGTGGACACTCCCAGTACAAAGTAGCCAAAAGCACAGAGTAAGGATGTGTGTGGCAATTTCAGGAAAGTGTCTGTAGGTTCAAATAGAGCTAGAGGGGGAAATAGAATGTCTATGACCAGAATTCACATATCTTTATGTACTAATATAAGTATATTAATTTGGTCTTTAACAGACAGCAAGGTAGAAAATTTAGTTCTAAATCATGCAAATGTCCAAGCTGTTTGGTGGCCCAGAGAGGCAGTTGCTCTTCTCCACAAAGTTGAATCTGGTTCACCTCTACTAGATCTCAGTTCTGGTGCATGAGAAGGAAGAAAAGAGAAGTAGAGGGCAAGCATTTTTTTTTTTTTTGTATTTTCAAAAAATTGAAATATAGTTGATGTACAATATTATATAAGTTATATAAGATGTACAATATAGTGATTTACAATCATTAAAGGTTATGCTCCATTTATAGTTATTATAAAATATTGGCTACATTCCCTATGTTGTACAATATATCCTTGTAGCTTATTTTATACATAATAGTTTATACCTCTTAATCCCCTACCCCTATATTGCCCCTCCCCCCTTCCCTCTCCCCACTGGTAACTACTAGTTTGTTCTCTATATCTGTGAGTCTGTCTCTTTTTTGTTATATTTACTAGTTTGTTGTATTTTTAAGATTCCACATATAAGTGATCTCATACAGTATTTGTTTTTCTCTGTCTGACTTATTTCACTTAGCATAATGCCTTCTAAGTCCATCCATGTTGGATGTCTATCCATGTTTTACACACACACACACACACACACACACACACACACACACAGAGAGATACACACACACACACATCTTTATCCATTCATCTGTTGATGGACACTTAGGTCAGCTTTTTTTTTTTAAGGAGATGATCCCGATATTGCCTGCATTACTTTTTCTCATGTCCCATTAACTAGAAACTAGCCACATGGAAAGCTGGGAAGTGTTGTCTTTAGCTGAGCAGTCTTCCGCCCAGTTAAAACTCAGGTGTGTGTTGGGGGCGAAGGTTGTATTAAAAAAGTAAGAAGATGGTTATTGGGGAAAAAAACCCAGACTATGTCATACCAGCCTAACATGTTTGGATTTCATCTCATGGGACACCGAAACCTATTGAGAGTTTTAGGAAGAAATGATCCAGCTCAGTTCTGAATGCCTTTTAGTGCCTCCTGAGGGATTTCTGCGACAGATGATAAACATTTCTTCTTGATTTATGATGATAATGAGACAAGAGCAGAGGAGGACCAACCTTACCACAGGAGGAGGCAACTGTCCAAAAACTTCCACAAACGTCTCCTCCATGGGTGCTTGAAATTCTGCCTTTCCTGACATTCTTTTGGGAAGGGCACTGGGAGTCAACCTCCCTAAACCTCTTCCTGCAGGGAACACTGTGAGCGGAACCCATATTCCCCACTCTTGATGGTTCCTTCTGTGTGGAGGGTCCTTCTTTAGAGGAACACCCTTGCCTCCCTCTGCTCCTGCGTTAGTCTTCCCCAGAGGAAGAGGAGGGTCTTACTTGATTGGTGAGCCTTTAAATAGGGATGGTGTCTCATTTGTTCTTGGTTATGAGGGAAGTCCTGCAGGGTTGGTCTCTAAGGAAGAGCCTGCCTTTTTCTAGCTGCATCTGTCACTGGTGGGTGACAGTGACAACAGAGCTAAGCCATGCCCTCCAGGAGAGCTTCTCATCTGTACTGAAGGTGATATTTCCAACTTCATCTGCCAGATTCCTGTGTCTACCTCTGAACGGTTTCATAACGCCAGTGGGTAACAAGGACACTATTTATTAGCCCCTCAAAAGCTAACAGGTGTGCACAGAGGCTGCTCCTGGTAAATGAAGGAGCTCTGCTTATCCCCTTCTCCTGAGAAGCAGAGAGTCTGACTCCACAGGGGAGACGGCAATTGACTCATCAGCAAACACTGCAGCAACTCATCAAGTCCATAGACTCTCCTGAAAAAAATTAAACCAATGCAAGAGAACAGGAAGGAAAGGAGGAAAGAAGAGGAAAGCAAGAGAAGAGAAGGGCTCAGAAAGAGGGGAGTCGAGTTAGCAGAATCAGGATAGGTTTCTTGGACGAGTGAAGGGCATGGCACAGGTTTTACATTTTTCTCTAATGATTTTTTCTTGCTTCCACCCTGACAAAGCCCAGTTTTATGTTTTCCCTGTCCTGTGAGCCCAGAATTTTCCACAACGTACTGGTCAGTTCCATACACTTTTTTTTTCAAGGGGTAATCTATGAGTGTAATTTTCCATCCTCCTTTCCAGGGCACTTGCCTCCCTTAAGGAAGCCTGGCAGGCTGTGCAGGTGTCTGGCATGTCTCTTTCATGAAGTCCAGCTGCAGGGAGTCCCTCCTCTCTGATGGCCAGTGATGACTCACTTCCCTCTGCCTGCGTTGAAGAGCTTCGGAAGCCACTCCTGGGTCAGGCTCCTGCTCCATAGCCCTTCCCTCTGAATTCCAAAAGCAAGAAATTATCCACTGGCAACCCTGAATCCAACCCCAGCTGTTAGGTGGAGGGCCCACATTTCCGATTCTGCAGCAGTGGGAGACCTTCTGGGTAGTCATCCAACTCAGATGACTTGAAGGAAAGATGAGAACAAGCTGTGAATGAGAGAGGCAGGGATGTGCAGGCAGGGCGAGGATCCCGGAGGGCTTGCTTATTACACTGGGAACATCAGGGCTCGGGATAATGACTGCTCAAAAGTCAAGAATGATTTAGCTTTCTGTGGCCCCAGGTAAGACGGATTAAATTTAATAGACTCAATAAGATGATTCCTAATCTTGGGTGCACAGAATAGAAATCTCTACTCTGACGAGATTTAAAACATTCCAAATAGAACTCTTGGTCTTACTCCCTTCCCACCAAACTTGCTCTTTCCCCACCTTCTCTCTTACTTAGTGACACCACCATTTACCCTTTATGCAGCCTCAGTTCTCATCCTCTAAGACCCTGCTTAAATGTCACCACTTTTATAAAGACTCTCTTGCTTTCATCTCTCCCTCATTAGAATGAATCATTTCCTATTCTGTGCTACTCCAACACTTTGTTCATCCTGCTATTATAACATGACACTGTATTACAGTTGTATCTCATCTTATTTACACCTCTTATTTTATATCTCCCGAAGTGCCTAGCAGAGAACTTAGCATAGAGTATTGTATTAGTCTGCTAGGGCTGTGGTAAGAGAATACCACAAACTAGGTGCCTTAAACAGCAGAAATGTATTGTCTCACATTTTGGGAGGCTAGAAGTCAGAGATAAAGGTGTCAGCAAGGTTGTTTTCTTCAGAGTGCTGTGAGGGAGATCTGTTCCAGGCCTCTTGCCCAGCTTCTGGTGATTTACTGCCTATCTTTGGCCTTCTTTGGCTTTTAGAAACATCACCAGAATTTCTGCCTTCATCTTCACATGGAGTTCTCCCTGTGTGTGTATATTTCTCTGGGTCCAAATTTCTCCTTTTTTCTGACACCAGTCATATTGGATTAGGGCCCACCCTAATGACTTCATTTTAACTTGCTTACATTTTTAAAGACCCTATATCCAAAGAAGGTCACATTCTGGGTTACTGGGTGATAGAACGCTAACATAATCTTTTTGGGGGAACCCAATTCAACCCATAACAAGTATTCACCCAAAAATATGAGTTGATATGAACCGGAGTCCTTTTCTGGAAAAAAAAAATTCCTGTGACTCTTCTATCTTCTACACTAGGTTGAGTTTCCTAAGGGCAAGACCTGTGTATGGTTTATTTTTCTATCCCCAGTATGTAGCTCTGGGTGTGGCATGCTGTAGTTGCTTGGTAAGTGAATGATTGAATATAAATTCTTATTCAAATGCTACTTTTCTTCAAGAGAAACCTGGCATAGCAGGAAACTCCAAAGGCTCTAAAAGGATGGAATTCCATAGGATGGTAAGTGGGTTCATGCAAATTGGCCTAACATCCAGCATAGCGTTTTTCAGTGTAGCAACAATAAGATAAATTATATTTTGTGTCCTATGAGACATCTAGGTGTCAGGTGTTGGGTCCAGGCAAAGATAATAATAGCTAACCTTTATTCTCTCATTGAACCCTCACAATAGTCCTCTGAGATGGTACAGGTATTGGTCCCATTTTGTGCATAAAGAAGTAAGATAGATGCAAGACAGATAGGTGTCAGGTAGTCCAGTGTCACCAGCAGGTGTATAATGGAGCCAGGATCTGACCCCAGTTCTGAGAGCAAAGCCAATGTTCTTAGCTACCATGATTCTCTGCCTCTCTGCTTGGATTTTGAGCTGTTTTGGGTGACATAGGCTCATAAGTTGGAATGGATTCGAAGGTCATCTCAACAAACAGCCCCCTCAATGCAGGAGCCCACGCTCTCACCTCCAGGATCCACAGTGTGTCTGTAGCATTTCCAGGCTTACATTTTGTTTTCTGTAAAATAAAGAAGTTGGGCTCTATAGTCCCCACCAACTCAACAACTCTGTGATTCGGACATCCTCAGGGAAGGCTTTACCCCGAAGAGGAGTGGTTGCAAGTCCTCACTGACAGAAAAGTCTGTAAGGAATCACTATCTGTCCCCCCTGCAGCATCTACCCTTTTCTCCTTGTTTGGCCCCTCTGGATAATCTAGTCCTTCTTCCTCACGTGACAGCTCTTTAAAGGCAACAGCCTTTCTCCTTTTGCCATCATCTTTAAGGACTTTCCTCCATTGGTTCTCCTCCTCTGGGCGAGCACCATGTTGTCAGAGAAATCCATTGTAAAATGCAGGACCTGAAAGTCTGATGAGATTGGGGAGCTCTCTGGCTGCCACATACAAAACTCTTTCTCCTAAGCAGTTGACTCCACTCTTTCTCCTTTTTGGAGCACCTCGGAAGGAACTGAGGCCTGCCAGTTGCACTGGAGCTGTGGCAAAAGGGTGAGGTGACCACAGGCTGGCTGGGCACCCCTCAGGGGCTTTCTGGAACTTAGCCCTCCAGAACTCTTCAACCCCACCTACTTCCTGTCTCTTTCATTTCTTGTGCCCACTCAGGCCTGCTGTTAGGTCCACCTTTACCTCGTCAGTAATCTAGTCAAGTCCCAGTTTCAAGTTCCATTTCCAAAAAATTTTTATTTTATATTGGACTATGGTTGATTTACAATGTTGTGTTAGTTTCAGGTGTACAGCAAAGTGATTTAGTTATACATATACATATAGCTATTCTTTTTCAAATTCTTTTCCCATTTAGGTTATTACAGAATATTGAGTAGAGTTCCCTGGGCTATACAGTAGGTCCTTGTTGATTATCTATCTTATATATAGTAGTGTGTATATGTCAATCCCAAACTCCCAATTTATCCCCCGCAACATTTCCCCTTTGGTAACCATAAGTTTGTTTTCTAAGTATGTGAGTCTGTTTCTGTTTTGTAAATAAGTTCATTTGTATCTTTTATGTTTGTTTGTTTCCATATATAAGTGATGTTATGTGATATTTGTCTTTGTCTGACTTACTTCACTTAGTATGATAATCTTCAGGTCCATCCATGTTGCTGCAAATGGCATTATTTCATTCTTTTTAATGACTGAGTAATATTCCATTGTATAGATGTACCACATCTTCTTCATCCATTCATCTCTTGATGGACATTTAGGTTGCTTCCATGTCTTGGCTATTGTAAACAATGCTGCAATGTCAAGTCCCATTTCTTTAGACTATCTCCTGTGGGGTATTCTACTGGCTCCTTCTCTTGGCCAGACCCTGACACGCAGGGGCCTAGATTTCCACTGTGGCTCTGTCCTTTCCTACTCCCACCTGCCCCACTCCTGTTGCCAGAGTAGCTGTCCTGCAACACAGCCTCATCCTGCAGCCCCACCCATTACCACATTCTCTCTCTGCCTCTCAGTCCGTGGTCAGGGCCCTCTATCTAACCGACCTGCCCTCCTGCTCGACTCCACACGTGCAGTCTCACCCCAGTCCTTCTCATGGTGAGAATGAGGCCTCTTAGTTTACATCCAGAGAATGGAGTACATACTGTTTACCCCCAAAATACTACTTTATAAATTGTGAAGTCCTTTTTGTGAAGAGCAAGCACCCATCTGTTTTCTGACAGTGAAGAAAGGACTTATTTATGTTCTTCTCAGGAAGTCAAAAGGAACGAGTCTGGCTGAACCACTCTGATTTTGAACATAATTCCCTTGTTCATTAAGAATTCGGAGATGTTTGAGTTTGTAATTAAAGAAAACAACTCCCCAAATATTAATTCCAGTCCCAAAGAAATTCATCCAATTTTACCAACTCCGAGGAGGATATTAAACATCCTAACATTGTTCAGGTGCCAATTCCAGATGGTGAGAATGAAAGATTATTAAAAGGAAAAAAAACAAACAAACTGATCATTAAATGGCAAGGGGATGACATAATGGCTTTGGGCTTTCATGTGAGTTCTATACGGGAGGATAAGGATCAATTCCAGCTGTGTAGCTGGGTGAGGAATGACACCAAAAGTTCCCACTTATCTGCAAGTCAGTTCCATGAGAAAGATGTTAGATTCACTTCTCTTTCCAACAGCAGATGTATTTTTAAAATGACTCTGGGACCAGTTCCTTATTTCCTCACTGAGAGTCTATTCTTACAGTGACATCCCAGGACACCCCGGAGCATCAGAGATCAGGATACTGAAAAGCAGACTCCCTGCGTTACTTCCTGCAATTGCAAGCCATTCCCAATCCTCAGGCTCTGGGGCCCTTTCCCTGGGCCCAGCGCAGAGGTGAGTGAGGGCTTACGGTTGGAGACCGTGGGCGACTCAGCCCGCAGAGTTATGGATCTGAGGAAAGTGAGATCGTTGGTTTGTTCTCAGCACGTCAGTCAGCACCATCTCCTCCATTTTCCTTCCATGTGTGACACACATTCCCATGTCTTCCCAAAACTTTGGCAAGCTCTTGGGGTAAGGGGGAAGCTCGCGCAGATGGATGCGATTCGGGAGCTAATACATGAGGAACATGTTGGTGATCTGTATGGTATTTGGGGCTTGAACGAAGTGTAATTGTTTAGACTCTTAATTGCCAAAACAAATTCTTGAATGCAGATGATGAGTAAGTGGGATCATAGTATCCTGCAAGGGCTATCACAGGATGTGATTTTAGTGGACTATTTGTAATTCATTGATTTATTTGATAAACTTTTATTCAGACATATGTGCTAGGTGTGTACTTTAGTACTGGAAATGGGGGGATTTCAGTAATTATTGAGTTGCACACACACACACACACACACACACTCAGCATTCACTTCACAAAATCTCCTTTTGACACCTGAGGACTGTTGACCTGAAGCACCAGCTGCAGTTGCTTGTGTTTGCTTCAGCTACCTGATTTCCTTATTTACTTTCTTCCCCTGATTTAATCTGATGTCGCCACTGTGTAAGAAGAGGCTTAGGTGTTGGGAGAGAGGTGGAAAGAGATATGTGTATTTGGTGTAAGACATTTGTGTGCACATCTGAGCCGTTGCTTTAATGACATGACATCCAGGTCTGCAAACTGAATGAGAAGGAAGGAAGAAGGGATTTACAAGCTGGCTGGACAATTAAAGATTTGTTTAACCGTCACTAGGATTCCATTTCATTGTTTTGTTTTTATAATTAAAATTATTTCACCACTGGGTTAAAACCTTATATCTTAAGTGTTACCCAAAAGCATATTTTTGTGATTGAGTTGTTCTGGAAAGCCTTTGAAACACAGGGTTTACCAAGAAAATAATAAAATACAGGCATAATATATACAGAGGGGTAAACTCAAGGTGGTTGATTAATGTGGAAAGATTATTGAAGTGTGCAGTGAAATATGGGTTAATCTAGTGGACATGGTTTATGGGGAGACATTTTAAAACACAGGGTATTTTAAAATAAATAAAACCCAGCTTTGATTAGTGTGTATACTTTTGGAAACAGAATACATAATCTTGAAAAAATATTGGTGTCCCCTTTGAGGTACAATGGTTTAGCACAGATTTTTCATTTGAAATTAGGGTTTACTCTCAGCCAGCGAAAACGCCCAGATGTTTTTTCCATTAAGCCGTGTATTTAACTAGAAGCCATAGTTACAGAGCACTTTGCAATGTGTGGTGTGCTATTGCCCATATCTGAAGCCTATACTAATATTAATAACTACCACTCATTAAGGGTTTGTCTTGTGCCCGGCCCTGTGTTAAGCACTGCGCAAACATTTAATCCTGAAGAAAACCTGTGGGTATTATGATGTTCATTTTTCAAATTAGGAGCCTGCTACCCAGTGAAGTTAATAAGTCCCCTGCCCAAGGTTCTGGAGAGTCAGAGCTGGGATCCTGGGCGGGTCTGTCTGACTCCAGAACCTGTGGAGCTCTGCACCTACCTGGGTCCTGAGCGGGGGCGGGGCATTTACATGGGGCTCCCTCTGCCTTGCCTTCCGTGTCACCAGGGTGTGGTGTGGTTGGGAAGAACACGTGATCCCTCCTCCGCGTCTGCAACCAGCGCCTCAGTTTCATGCTCTGTAAAATGGGGATCATAATTTTTAAAAAATTATTTATTTGTTTATTGTTTATTTTTTATTGAAGTATAGTAGTGTTAATTTCTGCTGTACAGCAAAGTGATTCAGTATACATATGTGTGTGTGTGTGTGTGTGTGTGTGTATATATATATATATTCTTTTTCATATTCTTTTCCACTTCGGTTTATCACAGGATATTGAATATAGTTCCCTGTGCTATACAGTAGGACCCTGTTGTCAATCCATTCTACATATAATAGCTTGCATCTGCTAATCCCGTACTCCCACTCCATCCCTCCCCCACTGCCCTCCCCCTTGGCAACCACAAGTCTGTTCTCTATGTCTGTGAGTCTATTTCTGTTTCAGAGATAAGTTGTGAGTCACAGGGTTGTTGTGAGTCTGAAGTGAGACAACGCATAAGAAAAATTTTGTAAACTGTACTGAGTCATATACGTGTAATATCGGTTATACTAATTTTACTATGACAATAATATTAATCAGTCAATCCTAACAAATTCTGTGGATGTAGTTATTATTCCTGTTTCCCAAGGAGGCAGAGTGTTTGGCTGGCTTTTTAAAGTTTAAAAAACAGGAATGTGTTTAGGAATAAAATCCTTTGCCACCCTCCTTCTCTCCTCCCTGCAGCTCAGATCAGGGGTCCATGCCTCCCTGGAGGTGGAGAATTTCATTTAACTGAAAAACTTCTTGGCCTCTGGAAAGTATTCCTTCCTTTGCCATAACTATTTAAACGCTTTATTGTCATTTGAAGAACTTTCTTTGTGTGTCCACCACTGAACCCCACCCATTCCAACCCCTTTTTTCCCTAATAGCCCCAGGGTTTTTAAAGAGGGACTTTGGGATTTTTTTCTTTCCTATCCTGAAAGGTCAAGTGACTCACGGCAGCTGGAAGAGAGCCATTTAGGATACCAGACTGCCATGCTGCTAGATAAGTGGTAGGTGGCACATCCAGAGATTTCTCTTATCCTGGGCGGACCTAAGAAGAACCTTCGTTCAGAGTCTGAGTGAGTTGCTAAGGTTCTCATGGCTCAGAAGTGAGAGATAAGGTATGAAGTACCTTCTCCTGGGACCAACACACTAAATGAAAGAACCATCTGGAGAAGCTTCTGGAAAATCATATGTATTCCATAAATATTTGCTAGGGCCAATCACATGGAAACCGCCATGTCAGGGATGCAAAGATGAGTAAGACACAGGGCTTCTTTGCAAGATGCTTTTGTATTGTTCGGAGGAAAAGACTGGAATACAAGTAAGTATAAAATAAAGTAGAATATACAACTCATGTCATAATAAAGATACAACATATGGGATTAAGAAGAGGCCCAGAGCACATCACACTGGGGGAAATGAAAAAGACTACATGACAAAATTGGGACACTGGGAGCAGAGAGTGGTCCACCTTGGCTAGTGTTGGGTTACTGCAGGGAAGCAGTGAGAAACATGATGGAAAGGTGAGAAGTTCAGGTGACATTACTGTCAGTCTTCAATATTAGACCCTTGAGGGAAACTGACAGAGGAGCTGGTTCCTGGAATCATTTCATTTTCCACAACCTTTTTAGGTCCTTATGTAGAATGATATTAAACCCACATCTTTTCAGGGGCTCCTTAATTGGATTCCTTGTACAAAAAGAGCATGACCAAAGGTAATCTTCTCCCTTGTTATTTTTTCCTCCCTTTGTTCTATCTGCCCTCTTTCAGGGCTCAGCATCAGAGCTGTGGGTGTGTGATAATTGGCTGCAACCACTGAAGGCAACGGGGCTCCCGGCTCAGTCCATCTGAAATCTCCTAACCTTGGTTGCACATCCTGTAATGATTAGGACGGATCAGGGCTCACTTCAAAACACAGGGAGGAGGTTCCTTAGGTTACCGGTTCTCAACCCTGGCTGCACGTTAGAATCACCCAGGGACATTAAAAAATTCCTCTCCTTTGGCTCCACACCTCAGGATAACTGGATGAGAATCTCTGGGGCTCGGTCCGGACATAGATATTTAAAAATTTCCTCTCGCGATTCCAATGTACAGTGAGAGTTAGGAATCACTGCTTTAGGTAATTTCTGCCAGGAAACACAAAAACTCAGCAGTCAAGGGGCCTAACATTTCCCTTTTTGACATCTTTTCCTGAACTCAGGGTAGAATAAAGAAGTGTCATCTCTCAGTCTAAGTCCCTATCCAATGTTGTCTAGAAGCAGCAGCCAGCAGCCTTACTGCAGGGAGTGACAGAGAAAGCGTGTTTGCCCCACGTGGGGACCCAGGCAGGCTAATGTCAGGATTGTGACTTTTGACAAAGTGACTGCTGCCTTTCTTCCTAAACATGGCACACAATGACTTTGGAATCTGCAATGTAACCAGGGCTTCTGAAACCCAGCAAGACCCTGTAGGGCTCCTGGGTATGGGGCCTTTCTGTGTCCCCCATTCTTTGATGGGAGGGAACAGACTGCAGTCTCCATGAGCTTCCCTGAATCCCAAAGGGAAGATTCAAACTGTTGCTAAGCAGGGAAAGGAGGGGATGCAGAGACAAGGGAGGAGCAGCCAAAAAAACAAAAACAAAACAAAAACAAAAGAAAAACAATGGTGCAGCCTTGGGGCAGGGTCCTGGTTCCACCTCAAGGGATACACATAACAATATCTTTGAGCTCTTTACAGAACCAAACCCCCCAACAAATGGAGTTAGCATTCTTTATTCCAGAGAAGACCACCTGAGGCCAGATTAAAGGAACCAGAGAAGCTCATCAAGAGATCACCTGAGACCAGATTAAAGGAGTGCAGGCCCTGCACACACCCTAATCTCAGCAAACCCGCCCTTGAACAATTGCTATAAAACTCATGAAATCCTCCCTGATTGGGACACACAGGTTTTGAGGGCATGGAGCCTGCTGTGTCCCCCTTTGCCTGGCAAAGCGATAAAGCTATTCTTTTCTACTTCACCCAAAACTCTTTCTCCAAGATTTGATTTGGCACCGGTGCACAGAGGCCGAGCTTTTGGCATCACTTCCTTCTCCTGGCACATCGTGTTGATCAGGCAATTGCGGGCAGTGCACCAGCTCCTTGAAATGTATTTCTCTGCCCAACAAGAGATTTTCACTTAACACTTCTCATCACGTTGGTCTCCTCACTCTGAGAGTGTCCTTCCGGTTCAAGTCCCCCAAAATAAGAAGTCTTGCTTCCAAGAACTTGATGTTTTTTGCCTTGAATTATCTGGATAATTCTTTCATGCACTCCATTCTGTATACAGTTTTCCTTGGATCAAGAAATCCAGATCCCCAAATGCTAAGCATCATATTTGATGCACATGCTGCTCCCCAAGTTGTAAAATGTAGGGAGTACTTCCACAAACACTGGTTCAGAGGAAGAATCTGGTTCAAAGTCACAAATCGTTTTGGCTTCACAGTTATTGTGTGGAACATTATCTTAATGTATTGGTAGGCTTCAAGTACATTATCAGGCAAGCTACCCCAGACTAAAGACTACACTTCCCAGACTCCTTTGCAGCCAGGTGTAGCCAGATCACTAAATTCTGGCCAATGAGATATAAGCAAAAGTGACATGTGACATTTCCAGGTCATAAACCTCAGAAAGAAGGAGTGTCCCCTTTCCTTCCCCCTTCCTGCTGGCTGGAATGAAGGCTTCAAGAAGTCCCTGGAGATATGTGGTTGGGAGCAACTTTCATATGAGAGAGAAATATATTTCTATCCTGTTTAAAGCAGTGTGACTCTGGGTCTCTGTCACATGTAACTGAACTTATATCCTAACTGATAACAGAGTCCTCAGGGTCTTAAGTACCATTACAAAATCTTTCGTAGGTACTTGGCTCCAGGGGAGAGAAGGGGATTTGCGAAGAGAACTTCACTTGCAGCATAATGATGTCATTGCCAACTTTTTGGTTAAAAGTAGTCTGATTTGAGTATACCGCAGAGCCAAGGAGAAACGGAACACAAGAAAACCACACAGTACGGAGAGGTCCCTGGAACATGGGTGCACTGGGTTAGCTACCCTTGGTCATGCTGGAAGCCTCGTCTAAGTGGGAGAGAGAAACATATAGAAACAAACTATTTCACTAAGAGGAAAAAAGTGACAGCCACACTGTATACAATCCAGGATTCTAAAAAGGAGCCATCTCCATGCTTCATGCCCAGTTCATTGGGAAAATTTTGTTTAAAGTAAGACATTAGTTATGTCTATATGTTCGAAGTGTCTCCCAGAAAAGTTAGATTTCTGGATTACGTGCATCAGTTGCTTTGCTAAAGTCATAAATTCCAAAGAAAGAGAGAAATGTGAAAGGTTTTAAAGTCCAGGGAGCTCTTATAGCCAGGGCAGTGAATCCCAGACCATTTGTTTCTGTACGATCTCCCTAAGCAACGATCCTTCTGGTATCTACCAAGGAGAGTGGCTCAACTCTATACTTCCTAAGGTTCACTTCATTTTTCCTTAGCCCCAGAGAAGGCCATCTAGCACCTGGCATGTTTAGGAAAGAAAGTAATGAGCTGTCAGGAAGGGCAGATTAGAAACAATCAACTGAGTAGTCCGGAAACTCAGCCATGTTCTTGTCAAGTAGGCAAGATTTGCAGCTTTCAGTTCTTCTTAGGAACTTGTGTATTAGCCTCAGGGTAAGGCATCCAGTCAAGTCGCTGGGGTCATCTAATCCACCCACACTGGCGTCATCTAATCCACCCACACTGGCTCTGGTTTTCTAGGCACATAGGAACTGAAGACATTGGATATATTCTCACATTTCCCCCTCCTGAGCCACTTTTCTTACCTTGATTCCAGTGCAAGCTCAGATATTTCACGAGCACAGGGCTTAACAAAACCTATGATACTGAGTTACATGAAATGTGTTTAATTCCACCCAGAACTGTACTTGGTGGTACAGTGTGAAGTTTTAAAATAATACTTTAGCACAAAAATGTAAATGTTCTTGTAAATGTCATGCCTTTCCCAAGTGCTTTAGTTGATTCATTGTTAAATGAAAAGCCTTTATTATATTTCTGTTCTTCATTAACAGCTGCAGTGCCAGGGATATTCAGTCTCAGAGCTTTCGGAGGGCTGATTTGATGAGGTGGCTCACAGGTATCGGGGGAATAACATGTCCCACAGGGAGATGGGGTGATGGATTGGCTGATATATTTGGTGCTATAACTGATCTTCAGGGAAGGTTGTGGAACTTTTTAGGAAAAAAATTGCTGACCTCACAGTGTCCTGTTCTTATAGGTCACTGAGGGTCTCTCAGATCTGCCAGGACTCCCAAGGCACCCTCGTAGGCTCCCGACACCAGCCTCTCCCCGCAGCTGCCAACCTTCATCCAGGGTGTATTGTTATGGTTCTTTCCTCTGCACCTTCTAAGGGAAGAGTGGGGTGTAGGCTCTGAGAGAGAAAATGGGGATCATTTGGCTGTGAAGGCAAGGAGGGCAAGGTCTAGGGGCTAAAGGAAGAATGAATCAAGAGAAAAGGCAATTTAACATATGGGTCCACAATTGGCCGGAAGGTGAGAGAGATTTGTATCTCAACAGACAGGCAGAGTCTGACGCAATTGTGGCTACAGGGTCGCCCAGGGAAGGGCCATACTGGGCAGGGACAAAAGGCTGAGCTTTGTCCATTTTGTTAATTGAGTCCCCCTGGGAATGTCTGCTTAGAGTGTATAGGGCGCAGTGGTCCAAAAACCTAATGTTGATTGAGTTTATACTAATTGCCCCAAAGGCTATATATCCCTTGCCTCTTTTCATCCTCACAAAGTAGCTTTTCAAGGTAGTGATTATTATCTCTCCTTTTCCAAGGGAAACTGTGAAGTTAAGAATCTTGACTGGGACTTCCCTGGCGGTCCAGTGGTTAAGACTCTTTCAATTCAGGGGGTGCAGGTTCGATCCGGTAGGGCAACATGTCCGCATTGCACATGTCGCTCAACGCGGCCAAAAAAAAAAAAAAATCTTGACTGAAGTTACTCAGAAAGTGATGAAATGTAGATTAATTTGTCCATTTCATTCATTCATCCCGTAGCTGGGGTCTACACTTCTATAAACCATTACTTCTATGTACAGAGAAACATGTAGGCTCTTTATCCTCTGTGACTCGGGGCTTCTCCCCAGTGTCCTGTGGCACGGGGGTGAGTGGCAGAGGTGCCTAGATATTGATACCTCTACGCGGGGCAGCTGGGCGGGGATAAGAGCCCCCAGCTGCTTGCCTTGTCGGCTTTCCCCCGTGGTCCACGCACGCGTTATCATTTTCGCTGTGCGCCATGATGGGAGAACGGCTGGGTAGCACTGCTGTAAACTGATTTGGCTCCTGAGACCACCCTGCCTGTGAAAGGGGTGGGCAGGGTGGGCTAAGAGTACTTCTGCTTTCAATGTATGGTCTCACGGTATCTCAGTCTTTCTCAGTTGAATCTACCTCATTCAAGTTAGCTCAGTGTCGTCCGTGTAAACGCTTGGATCTTCAACACTTCTCTCGTTTCCCCTCCTTCACTCCCACACGGCTGCCAGTGTGCAGGCACATGGTCTGTTGGCTCAAATATTCTGGATCCTTGCTGGCTTTGGCTGAAGCGTCTTAGCCCGATTGACTTTGTGTATCTGCTTCTGTCCTCACTGAATCCACTGCCGGTGTCACTGGCGCTGCCTGCTGGGTCACATGCCGGCATCAGCAGTTGCTGACAGTGGGCCTTGCTTTTGCCTCCAGGCTCAAGGTCCTTGCCCTTAGGAGTCTCATCTTCCCTACTCCAGACCTCTTCAGTCCTTCTTACCTCTTCTGTGTCCCTGGCTAGGGCGCATGGGAACTTCTGGAATGTTTGCAAATTACGCACCAGCCATGGAAAAGCACCAGGGCCATGTCAGGCTCTCTATCCAGACCTCTCCCTGTATTGCCCTGAGACTCAATCAGATGAGACCCCTGTCCTGGGCCCTACTCTTTGGCTGCACCCCTTCCCACCAGAAGGAGTCCATGGGGCCAAGAAAATGTGCTCTTTTTCTAGACTACCCTTTGGGTTCCCAGGACCTTGAAAATTCCTGTGCAGACAGTACAGAGGCTGTACTTCCAGGACCTTGCATGTCTATTGGCAGGCCACCGGTGTTACATACTTGGGCCGGAGGATGACCAAGGGGCAACATGTACAGAGAAACGTGTAGGTTGTGGGGAGGTCTGTGGATATGCGGGCAACTCCCATTGTGGTGCAGAATGAAGGCAGGAATGGGAAGAAAAACGGAGGCAAGTCAGGGGCCTCCAGCTGCCAGCTGACCTCTCCTAAACCACAGAGAGGTGGGGAGGAAGGGAGTGGTGGGTCCCCAGAGAAGGGGGGGTTTCAGCAGTGAGGGGTGCAGTGGACAATGAAGGCAACGCCTGAGTAACCTGGGGAGAAGGTGACACAGAGTAATGGCTCTTTACCCAATTCCCATTTGGGCAGTTCCAGAACTTTCCTTAACAAGGGAGAGGACAGCGAATTGAATAGAGATTTTAAGTCAACAAACAAAGCAAGTTGGTGCCTTCATTGCTGTTGTCCTGCAAAGGTGTTCTGATATTGTAAAAACATTTTTTGGGGGGTTCTTTTCAGTAGAACCACCAGCTTTGGTGTTTCTTTGTCTTAAAGGTGCATTATTTTTCTTGAGTGATTAGGTTGGAAGAATTAATTTAGTTCACTTAGCAATGTCCCATTTGAAATGTGGTGGATTGTGGAAAACAGAGCTGGTTTAGGATATGTATCTTTTCCCCCAAGGATCTCAAAGCCCAGGTTGGGGAGATTGCCTGAGATTTTTCTTCCTATGTTATAAATAGGAAGCCGACTCAGGGAAGCTGAGCGGGCTGCCCGTGGTGATCCAACAGCCGTCAGAGCGTGTATTCAGTTCCAATTCTCTTCTTGTTGTTCTGGCCAGTATGATGCTTTCGGGGATTTGTGCAGCACGATCTTTGCCTGGGTTTCTGAGGCAAGTGATCTATTTCTTAGTAGCTCGTAACAGAGAAGTCCTTAACGGATTTACCTCGTTTTGAAATGGAAGAGCTCATTTCTTCTCCTCCCAAGACACACATACGATGGATGAAATTATCTCATCAGCTGAATTCTCCCTCTTTTCATTTTGGAGTGTAGGGCTTTAGCTGCACCTGCTTTGACAAAGAAGATCGCCTGCAGTCATGAAGACATACGATGCCCTGAAGGGGGCGCAGTGGAGCCAGCAAGTGACCTTCAGTGGTCACTAGTTTCCGTTTCTCGTCGCTCTGGGATCCTTGGCTCTATACCCATAGAAATGCCGCATACGTATGGGAAGTTGCAGTGGTTCAGGGAGCTGGGTTTTCTTTATCGCTTCCTTCCCCACGAACCATATGAGGCACATGGAAGCCCATTTTGGATTTCAGACTGAATGGCAGTCAGGGCAAGGTAATTCCAGATTAATTGGACTTTATTTGAAGGGAGAGAAAATGCAGGCAGGGACTTCCATTCACTAATGGAAGGGAATGATGAGAAATCAATAGTAGTTCTCATGTTGAATGAACAGAACTTGGACGGGGGGCAGAGCTAAATTTGGGGAGTCGTTGACTGGGAAGCTGCCCAGGTGCCACTCTGTCAATGAGAACATCCGAGAAATATGGTGCAGAGTAACTCAGCTTTCCATGTGACGTCTTCCGTAACTGGCCAAATGAAGATTTATTCTTTTCCCACTAAAATAAGCAAGCTCTAGGGCAGAAATTAAAGACTCACTCCTCACGGCCATCTTTGAGTATCTTTGCAACATGCATGTGTAAGTTGCATGTTCTAACCTTCTGTACCTTCAGCCTTGAGATTAGCTCCTGTTGATTGTTGTGGGAAGCTGGCATTTGTAGTGAATGGATATTTTGAAACTCAGTAATACATGATATGGTACTGTTTAGTGGGAATAAGTAATTTATTTTCGAGTGATTTATTGTATCGTCTACATCTTTAAATGGTTCAGTTTTCTTCTGAGGCATTTTCTGGTTCTGAAGACGACAGTAATTAATCCCTCATTTTTAAACACAGAAAAGTATACAACTTTTATTAATAGAAAATGAGTTTCTCTTTACTCCCATTAAATAAATTTTGAACAAGGGAATTCCCTGGCGGTCCGGTTAGGACTCTGCGCTTCCACTGCTGAAGACCAGGGTTTGACCCCTGGTCAGGGAACTAAGATCCAGCTAGCCATGTGGCCAAAAAAAAAATGTTGAACAAATGTTTAAAGAATACTGGTCTGAAGGATCATCTAATTACTGACTGCTCAGACCTCTCACATGTCTAGGTAGATGTAGTTCTACCTGCTTTCCTAACTGGAGGCATAGAATTGAACGTGGAAGACTGATTTTGCCAATGTCACAGAAAAGGAATGACAAAAGTCAGTAATGAATCAAACAAGGGAAGGCAATGACAAGTCCTACTGTACTGATTTGCATTTGGCCAAACCAGATTGCCTGAGAGATGTTGCCTTTTATGGTAAGTGGGGGAACTGGTACTTAGGAGATCTCATCACCCTTGGAGCCCTAAAGCGGTCAGAATCAGACCCAGCAATATGATCTTTGGAGTTTTGCAGTTTCAAAGTGAATGTATGAACTCAAGCAAAGATTATTCTGGAGTTTTCTCTGACAGTAATGAGAGCCAATGCATATTTGTTACATGAAAGAAAGAATCAATTTAGAGAAAAATAGTAAAGAAACGTCACCTTTGCCATTTCTAGCTGAAACTGGGATCTAACAGGTGATGTCAGAAAAATAGGAAAAGAGGAGAATGAACTAAGAGTCAGGAGGAGAGATATGTGAGTGCATGGAGAAACCTCCCCTCTCCCAGTGTTTGTTCAACACCTAACTTAGGGAGCAACTATTTATTCAAGGGTGATTCTCAATGTTGCAGTAGAATCATGCAATCCCCTTGGAGAAAGACTCTAGATAA
Source organism: Balaenoptera borealis (assembly GCF_965194805.1). NCBI lineage: Eukaryota > Metazoa > Chordata > Mammalia > Artiodactyla > Balaenopteridae > Balaenoptera > Balaenoptera borealis. The sequence goes on from NC_138876.1 coordinate 38,573,985, forward strand.
ACACAAAGCCTAATGATAACTGATACATCATTATTTTTCTATGTTGAACATGGGAATTATTATTCATATTATTTTGTATTTGTATTTCAGCATTTTTCTTTTGCCTTTACAGATCATTAAATGCATTTTAAATCAAGAAAATTCTCAAGGGCTTTCACAAGCTAGGATTGTTTATAGAGCAAAAACTTGGCTCCCAATAAGTATTTGCAACTTAATGATAGTTTGTATAAAGCCCAGAATTTTTGTATAAAACAGGTGTTGGCTCCGTACATGTTTCACTGCTCCATTAAGCATCTACCTTTCCCTTGAAATTACACCCCATCTTATATGGCACAAATACACTGAAGTGGTCATTTATTTTAAATTAACTCAGTGCTGGACTGGAAAACATGGCACCCAGATGATGGCAAAATTATTCCAGTGAGGTTGACTTTGAGACTGTTACCCATCAAGTGATCTTTATAGGTCAGTGTCTTTCATTTCAAGCTGCTGTGACTACATGATGATAAACGTCTGGCACCAAGCAAAAGGGGTGTTTGACCAATAGGACTTTATGGCCCGTGTATCTTTTTTTTTTTTTTTTTAACATCTTTATTGGAGTATAATTGCTTCACAATGGTGTGTCAGTTTCTGCTTTACAACAAAGTGAAGCAGCTATACACACACACACATCCCCATATCTCCTCCCTCTTGCGTCTCCCTCCCACCCTCCATTTCCCACCCCTCTAGGTGGGCACAAAGCACCGAGCTGATCTCCCTGTGCTATGTAGCTGCTTCCCACTAGCTATATATTTTACATTTGGCACTGTATATATGTCCATGCCACTCTCTCACTTCGTCCCAGCTTACCCGTCCCGCTCCCCGTGTCCTCAAGTCCATTCTCTATGTCTGCATCTTTATTCCTGTCCTGTCCCTAAGTTTGTCAGAACCATTTTTTTTTGATTCCGTATATATGTGTTAGCATATGGTATTTGTTTTTCTCTTTCTGACTTACTTCACTCTGTAAGACAGACTCTAGGTCCATCCACCTCACTACAAATAACTCAGTTTCATTTCTTTTTATGGCTGAGTAATATTCCATTGTATATATGTGCCACATCTTATTTATTTTTTTATTTTATTTTATTTTTTTAACATCTTTATTGGAGTATAATTGCTTTACAATGGTGTGTTAGTTTCTGCTTTATAACAAAGTGAATCTGTTATACATATACATATGTTCCCATATCTCTTCCCTCTTGCATCTCCCTCGCTCCCACCCTCCCTATCCCACACCTCTAGATCGTCACAAAGCACAGAGCTGATCCCCCTGTGCTATGCGGTTGCTTCCCACTAGCTATCTATTTTACGTTTGGTAGTGTATATATGTCCATGCCACTCTCTCTCTTTGTCACATCTTACCCTTCCCCCTCCCCATATCCTCAAGTCCATTCTCTGGTAGGTCTGTGTCTTTATTCCTGTCTTGCCACTAGGTTCTTCATGACCTTTTTTTTTTTTTTTCCCTTAGATTCCATATATATGTGTTAGCATACGGTATTTGTTTTTCTCTTTCTGACTTACTTCACTCTGTATGACAGACTCTAACTCCATCCACCTCACTACAAATAACTCAATTTCATTTCTTTTTATGGCTGAGTAATATTCCATTGTATATATGTGCCACATCTTCTTTAGCCATTCATCTGTCGATGGACACTTAAGTCGCTTCCATGTCCTGCCTATTGTAAGTAGAGTTGCAATGAACATTGTGGTACATGACTCTTTTTGAATTATGGTTTTCTCAGGGTATATGCCCAGTAGTGGGATTGCTGGGTTGTATAGTAGTTCTATTTTTAGTTTTTTGAGGAACCTCCATACTGTTCTCCATAGTGGTTGTATCAATTTACATTCCCACCAACAGTGTAAGAGGGTTCCCTTTTCTCCACACCCTCTCCAGCATTTATTGTTTGCAGATTTTTTGATGCTGGCCATTCTGACTGGTCTGAGGTGTTACCCCATTGTAGTTTTGATTTGCATTTCTCTAATGATTAGTGATGTTGAGCATCCTTTCATGTGTTTGTTGGCAATCTGTATATCTTCTTTGAAGAAGTGTCTATTTAGGTCTTCTGCCCATTTTTGGATTGGGTTGTTTGTTTTTTTGATATTGAGCTTCATGACCTGCTTGTAAATTTTGGAGATTAATTCTTTGTCAGTTGCTTCATTTGTAAATATTTTCTCCCATTCTGAGGGTTGTTTTTTCGTCTTGTTTATGGTTTCCTTTGTTGTGCAAAAGCTTTTAAGTTTCATTAGGTCCCATTTGTTTATTTTTGTTTTTATTTCCATCTCTCTAGGAGGTGGGTCAAAAAGGATCCTGCTGTGATTTATGTCATAGAGTGTCTGCCTATGTTTTCCTCTAAGAGTTTGATAGTGTCTGGCCTTACATTTAAGTCTTTAATCCATTTTGAGTTTATTTTTTTGTATGGTGTTAAGGAGTATTCAAATTTCATTCTTTTACATGTAGCTGTCCAGTTTTCCCAGCTCCATTGATTGAAGAGGCTGTCTTTTCTCCATTGTATATTCTTGCCTCCTTTATCAAAAATAAAGTGACCATATGTGTGTGGTTTATCTCTGGGCTTTCTATTCTGTTCCACTGATCTGTATTTCTGTTTTTGTGCCACTACCACACTGTCTTGATTACTGCAGCTTTGTAGTATAGTCTGAAGTCAGGGAGCCTGATTCCTCCAGCTCCGTTTTTCTTTCTCAAGATTGCTTTGGCTATTTGGAGTCTTTTGTGTTTCCATACAAATTGTGAAATTTTTTGTTCTAGTTCTGCGAAAAATGCCATTGGTAGTTTGATAGGGATTGCATTGAATCTGTAGATTGCTTTGGGTAGTATAGTCATTTTCACAATGTTGATTCTTCCAATCCAAGAGCATGGTATATCTCTCCATCTGTTTGTATGATCTTTAACTTCTTTCATCCGTGTCTTATAGTTTTCTGCATACAGGTCTTTTGTCTCCTTAGGTAGATTTATTCCTAGGTATTTTATTCTTTTTGTTGCAATGGTAAATGGGAGTGTTTCCTTAATTTCTCTTTCAGATTTTCCATCATTAGTGTATAGGAATGCAAGAGATTTCTGTGCATTTATTTTGTATCCTGCTACTTTACCAAATTCATTGATTAGCTCTAGCAGTTTTCTGGTAACATCTTTAGGATTCTCTATGTATAGTATCATGTCATCTGCAAACAGTGACAGCTTTACTTCTTCTTTCCCGATTTGGATTCCTTTTATTTCTTTTTCTCCTCTGATTGCCATGGCTAAAACTTCCAAAACTATGTTGAATATTAGTGGTGAGAGTGGACAACCTTGTCTTGTTCCTCATCTTCGAGGAAATAGTTTCAGTTTTTCACCATTGAGAAGGATGTTGGCTGTGGGTTTGTCATATATGGTCTTTATTATGTTGAGGTAAGTTCCCTCTATGCCTACTATCTGGAGGGTTTTTATCATAAATGGGTGTTGAATTTTGTCAAAAGTTTTTTCTGCATCTATTGAGATGATCATATGGTTTTTCTCCTTCAATTTTTTAATATGGTGTATCACATTGATTGATTTGCGTATATTGAAGAATCCTTGCATTCCTGGGATAAACCCCACTTGATCATGGTGTATGATCCTTTTAATATGCTGTTTGATTCTGTTTGTTAATATTTTGTTGAGGATTTTTGCATCTATGTTCATCAGTGATATTGGCCTGTAGTTTTCTTTTTTTGTAACATCTTTGTCTGGTTTTGGTATCAGGGTGATGGAGGCCTTGTAGAATGAGTTTGGTAGTGTTCCTCTCTCTGCTATATTTTGGAAGAGTTTGAGAAGGACAGGTGTTAGCTCTTCTCTAAATGTTTGATGGTCTTCGCCTGTGAAGCCATCTGGTCCTGGGTTTTTGTTTGTTGGAAGATTTTTAATCACAGTTTCAATTTCAGTGCTTGTGATTGGTCTGTTTATATTTTCTATTTCTTCCTGGTTCAGTCTCAGAAGGTTGTGCTTTTCTAAGAATTTGTCCATTTCTTCCAGGTTGTCCATTTTATTGGCATATAGTTGCTTGTAGTAATCTCTCAAGATCCTTTGTATTTCTGCAGTGTCAGTTATTACTTCTCCTTTTTCTTGTCTAATTCTATTGATTTGAGTCTTCTCCCTTTTTTTCTTGATGAGTCTGGCTAATGGTTTATTAACTTTGTTTATCTTCTCAAAGAATCAGCCTTTAGTTTTATTTATCTTTGCTATTGTTTTCTTCATTTCTTTTTCATTTATTTCTGATGTGATCTTTATGATTTCTTTCCTTCTGCTAACTTTTGGGGGTTTTTTTGTTCTTCTTTCTCTAATTGCTTTAGGTGTAAGGTTAGGTTGTTTATTTGAGATGTTTCTTGTTTCTTGAGGTAGGATTGTACTGCTATAAACTTCCCTCTTAGAACTGCTTTTGCTGCATCCCATAGGTTTTGGGTCATCGTGCTTTCAGTGTCATTTGTTTCTAGGTATCTTTTGATTTCCTCTTTGATTTCTTCAGTGATCTCTTGGTTATTAAGTAGTGTATTGTTTAGCCTCCATGTGTTTGTATTTTTTACAGATTTTTTCCTGTAATTGATATCTAGTCTCATAGCTTTGTGGTTGGAAAAGATACTTGATATGATTTCAATTTTCTTAAATTTACCAAGGCTTGATTGTGACCCAAGATATGATCTATCCTGGAGAATGTTCCATGAGCACTTGAGAAGAAATTGTATTCTGTTTTTCTTCGAGAGAATGTCCTATAAATATCAATTAAGTCCACCTTGTTTGATGTATCATTTAAAGATTGTGTTTCCTTATTTATTTTCATTTTGGATGATCCATCCATTGGTGTATGTAGGGTGTTAAAGTCCCCTACTATGATTGTGTTACTGTCGATTTCCCCTTTTATGGCTGTTAGTATTTGCTTTATGTATTGAGGCGCTCCGATGTTGGGTGCATAAATATTTACAATTGTTATATCTTCTTCTTGGATCGATCCCTTGATCATTATGTAGTGTCCTTCTTTGTCTCTTGTAAGAGTGTTTATTTTAAAGTCTATTTTGTCTGAGATGAAAATTGCTACTCCAGCTTTCTTTTGATTTCCATTTGCATGGAATATCTTTTTCCATCCCCTCACTTTCAGTCTGTATGTGTCCCTAGGTCTGAAGTGGGTCTCTTGTAGACAGCATATTTACGGTTCTTGTTTTGGTATCCATTCAGCCAGTCTATGTCTTTGGTTGGAGCATTTAATCCATTTACATTTAAGGTCATTATCAATATGTATGTTCCTATTACCATTTTCTTAATTGTTATGGGTTTGTTATTGTAGGCCTTTTCCTTCTCTTGTGTTTCCTGCCTAGAGAAGTTCCCTTAGCATTTGTTGTAAAGCTGGTTTGGTGGTGCTGAATTCTCTTAGCTTTTGCTTGTCTGTAATGGTTTTAATTTCTCTGTCAAATCTGAATGAGATCCTTGCTGAATAGAGTAATCTTGGTTGTAGGTTTTCCGCTTTCATCACTTTAAATATGTCCTGCCACTCCCTTCTGGCTTGCAGAGTTTCTGCTGAAAGATCAGCTGTTAATCTTATGGGGATTCCCTTGTGTGTTATTTGTTGTTTTTCCCTTGCTGCTTTTAATACTTTTTCCTTGTATTTAATTTTTGATAGTTTGAATAATATGTGTCTTGGTGTTTTTGTCAGTGGATTTATCCTGTATAGGACTCTCTGCTCTTCCTGGACTTGATTGACTATTTCCCATATTAGGGAAGTTGTTAACTATAGTCTCTTCAAATATTTTGTCAGTCCCTTTCTTTTTCTCTTCTTCTTCTGGGACACCTATAATTCGAATGTTGGTTCCTTTATGTTGTCCCAGAGGTCTCTGAGATTGTCCTCAATTCTTTTCATTCTTTTTTCTTTATTCTGCTCTGTGGTAATTATTTCCACTATCTTGTCTTCCAGGTCACTTATCTGTTCTTCTGCCTCAGTTATTCTGCTATTGATTCCTTCTAGAGAATTTTTGATTTCATTAATATTGATTTCATTTCATTTCATTAATTTCATTTATTTAGTTCTTCTAGGTCCTTGTTAAACGTTTCTTGTATTTTCTCCATTCTATTTCCACGATTTTGGATTATCTTTACTATCATTACTCTGAATTCTTTGTCAGGTAGACTGCCTATTTCCTCTTCTTTTGTTTGGTCTGGTGGATTTTTACCTTGCTCCTTCATCTGCTGTGTGTTTCTCTCTCTTCTCATTTTGCTTAACTTACTGTGTTTGGGGTCTCCTTTTTGCAGGCTACAGATTTGTAGTTCCCATTGTTTTTGGTGTCAGCCCCCAGTGGCTAAGGTTGGTTCAGTGGGTGTGTAGGTTTCCTGGTGGAGGGGAGTGGTGCCTGTGTTCTGGTGGATTAAGCTGGATCTTGTCTTTCTGGTGGGCAGGACCACGTTTGGTGGTGTTTTTTTGGGTGTCTGTGAGCTTATTATGATTTTAGGCAGCCTCTCCACTAATGGGTGGGTTTGTGTTCCTGTCTTGCTATTGTTTGGCATAGGGTGTCCAGCACTGTAGGTTGCTGGTTGTTGAGTGGAGCTGGGACTTAGGATTGAGATTGAGATCTCTGGGAGAGCTTTCACCATTTGATATTACATGGAGCAGGGAGATCTCTGCTGGATCAATGTCCTGATCTCGGCTCTCCCACGTCAGAGGCACAGGCCTGACACCCGGCTGGAGCACAAAGACCTTTTTGGGAAGTCTAAGGTCTTCTGCCAGAGTTCAGTAGGTGTTCTGTAGGAGTTGTTCCACATGTAGATATATTTCTGATGTATTTGTGGGGAGGAAGGTGATCTCCCTGTCTTACTCCTCCAGCATCTTGAAGGTCTGCCCATGTATTTTAAAATTCCATTTTCTTTTACTCTTTTTTTTAAAAAAGTTAATTATTTATTTATTTATTTTAGGCTGCATTGGGTCTTCGTTGCTACACGTGGGCTTTCTCTGTTTGCGGCGAGTGGGGGTTACTCTTCGTTGCGTTGTGCAGGTTTTCCATTGCGTTGGCTTCTCTTGTTGTGGAGCATGGGTTCTAGGCATGGGGCTCAGTAGTTGTGGCTCACGGGCTCTAGAGCACAGGCTCAGTAGTTTTGGCACATGGGCTTAGTTGCTTCACAGCATGTGGGATCTTCCTGAACCAGGGCTCGAGCCCAGGTCCCCTGCATTGGGAGGCGGATTCTTAACCACTGTGCCACCAAGGAAGTCACTTTTCTTTTATGCTTTACTCACTGTTGGGACATGTGGAAAATAGATGCTTTGAGCAGGGGCGACATTCAAAGGTCTCCCACTTCTGGGGCAAAATATAAACAAATATGCTGTTCATCAGTTTCCAGATTTTCCCAGTTATTGCTTTCATTGCAGCTGCTGGCTCTCACTATGGGGATTGGTTCTGTCTCCTATCGGTGGCTCCTCTTTAGCAGAGTGAGTGAGTGGATGAGTAGAGCTCTCTCTCCCTTTAAGGATTTTCTGACCCTGCTGGATCCAAATATTGCTTTTCCTGGAGCTAAGGTCCCAAGTCCCATGGCCCAGCCCCTTGGCTTCTTGGCAGAATGTCCCAACAAATGGTGCAAGGGGTTTGCCTCTCTGAACTGCAGTGCTGACTTTTGTGGTTTAGCTCATTGTTCCTGAGTTTGCTTACCAGTCTCTCTCCCTGAGTTCCCTACCTCCTGGTTCCTAACTCTTAGTTCAGCCAAATAGCAGTGGGCACACATTGGCTGAAGAGAAGGGAATGGAGTGCATGTCCTTGTTCCTGTAGCCCTCCTTCCTTTTAAGGTGGATGATATTTTCCCAAGGCTCTGGTGCTTGGCCTTCGGTGCACTTTAGAAGCACTGGTGGAGTCTGACGCCCAGGCTACCTTTAAGCCCAATTACATCAGAATCTCTAGAGTGGGACCCCAAGCATCAATATTTTTTTTAAAGCTTCTCAAGTAATTCTTAACTGCAGCCAAAGTTGAAAACCACTGTTTTAAATGTATATGAGTGATTGTGACACTTCCTTGGTGTATCCTAGTGAGATGATATTGACTGGTTGTTTTTATTTCCTTAAATTAAATTAAACGTGGGAAAGACTGGGTCTGAAGCTACCACCTTGGATGTCTCTGAATCTTGAACATTGAGAATCTGTTCTTGAAACTTCTGCCTTAGAAGAGCTTGAGGCTTTTAAAATGAGAAAGCCAACAGTTCTTCATCACTTGATTAACAACTAAAGCTAAAGTCATTAAGTTATGGGGTGTAATGTGGTATTGCTTAGAAATTGCTTCAGAAAGTACCGTTTATTAATTAATTTGCATATACACAATTATGTTGTTACTATAATTTGTTGTTATGGGCATATTTTCATCACATTTTTACCCTGGAAATACTGAAACAAATTGTGATACTGAAACAGAAGGTAAAACATTTTCTTTATTTATGTACTTACCTATACATTCATTTATAGTCCTCCCATCCAAAAACAAAATCAACAAAGCAAAAATATTTTAAGCTTAGAAGTTTGTTTACATTAGGTGACTTCAGATATACTTAGATGCAGCCATGTTGTTAATTATCATGTTTTTCTATTGTGATTGTATTAATTTTTATGCCATTCAAACAGCCAAGTTCTGTATTATCATCCATAGGAGGCTTATAATAGATCTGGTTTATTAAGACAATCACAATGAATATTGAGCTCTCAATTCCAGAAGATTTATTTGTACCGTTTATTGGCCAAGGTGTCTGATAGGCACAGACCCGGTTACCTTAACTGATTAGTATTATTGCTACACCATGTGTGGGCATCAGCAAGGAAACAAGAAGAAATAGCTCCAAGTCACATCAAATAGTCCGTGAGTTAACTTGCGAACTCCATTATTAGTTTTCACTTCTCAGTACTAGAGAAAATCTCAGAATCTAAGAATTTTGGAAATGGAGCCTAAGACTTTTCTAATGCCAAGGGGCTAAAAAATCCCGTCCCTTGTGCCAGGGTTCAACTATTGGCAGTGGTTGTGTGAGCTGTTGTGTTGATGAAGAGAGTGAGACATTTGGGCTTAGCAGGAGGAGCTCGCCTGTCGACAGCAGGGACTGCAGTGGGTGGGTGGGAGGAGGGCAATGGCAGAAGGTGGGTCAGTGTTTGCTGTCCTGACCTAGTCCAACTCTTTCCCCGTGTAACAGTGGTTTTCAACATGGTTGCATCCTGTGATCATTTAGGGGGCATAAAAAAAAATCCCAACATCCAGGCCACATGCAGATCAATTAAATCAGAATATCTGGGTGTAGGGTTGTGGTGATACCCAATGCATCCAATGTTGAGAATCACTTTCTTATGGAAAAGGAAACAAGGGCCTTGAGAGATAATGTGAATCACCCAGTGCCCTATAGTTGTAGGGAGAGGATGTTTACTGGGTCTCATAACTCCTATCCACTCTTCTCTTCACTATACCGTGTTGGCTCACCATGATTCTTTATGGGAACACATGAATAATGGCACATTGATGACCTTGTCTGTTGACTTTCAGAACAACGTTTCCCAAACTATGACTCTTTGCACGAAATGAATTATAAGTCATGATACTTTAAAATTACTATTTTGAAAATATGCATAACTTGCTTTGATGAGTAAGATACAAAGTTATTTAGAAGCATTGCTGAATTCAGAGTAGTTTTTGGCCTTTTGTGTTTTCTCAATGGGTGATACTCTCAGTTACTGCCACGTTGAAGTTGGGCGCCTCTGATTTACACCTAAGAGATACGTGAAGCAGAGTGGCTGTGATGAGGCCAGACTTTCACCAGGACTAATGAAAAGGCTCAATATTGCCTGCAGACAAGCTTTGGCATTAGCGTTGCTGGCCTGTCTGCTGTTGTTGACATACATAGAAATGAGAAGATTCTTTTAGGACACATGAAGCTCAGTATAATCTGACTCCTTGTGTACCAGAAAGTGATATCCTGATTCAGTGAGGATGCCAGAGATACCTCAGCTTGGAGGTATTTTGAGACTCTTCCGAGTCAGCAGTAAGCCACCAACTAGCAGAATGTGGTGGAATTCGTGATTATGTGGTTTGCCATTGTGTTTCTTGTGTTTGTATAAATGTTCTTTTAGACAATTCCATTTCATTGTAGCTGGAAAACCTTGTGTGAGTCACTTTTCTCACCTATGATCCAATTTCCTAATCTCTAAAAAGGAGGGATTAATGTCCCTTCCAATTCTAAGAAACTGTCTCCGAGGGACCCATTGTTGGATGGTTATTATTTCATAGATGAGGACCCTGAGGCCCAGCGGTGTGTGAAGAAACTTTCCTAAGACCACACTTAGTTTTTCGAAAACACTGGACCAGAATTAGGTCCCTTGACTTAGAGATCTATGTTCTTTCTGTTAACAAGGCTAAATAAAGACCCTTGGGTGGTACTGAAATTTTTAGGGTGAAAGTCTGTGCTCCCCTTAAGGCTCCCCACATCCTTCCTTAGATCTCTGTTCCAGGACTTCTGGAGGATACCCTGAAGACTGCTAGGAGCCCAGAAGTGCATTCTTTCCATCGCCAGTGTGGTTGTGAATTGGGTAAAGGGCCATCTGGAAGATGGAACGGTCTCTTCTCTAGGAGTCAGCCCTGGAGCAGGAGCTGAGGAATGGGACATTTAATTCTGAAGAACATATACTTATTGAACTCCTACTTATTATGTGCCAGGAACTTTGAAGACACTAACTGAGTTGGAAGGCGTTTCTACCTTTTTCTTGTTTGTGAAGGGGACAGACACACGCACAAAAAATGACTATAAGGCAGACTCATAATTTAGGTGATTGTGGCAGATGCAACTTGTTGGCCAATTTAGTGCCCCTCTAGTTGCCTTGCCACCCTCATAGAGGCTCAGGAAGCTAAATATTTGTTTTTCAAGTATTTTGAGAAGGAAGGTAGTCATATGAATAGTCTTGTCAATGAGATGTAAGAGGGAGACAGTTTGAGAGTGGTTCTGGGAAAGTTTTATCTTTCTTTCTTGATAAAAAGAGAAGGTCATCACTAATGCTACTTCTTCCCATTCTTTTTTTAAAAAATTAATTAATTAATTAATTAGTTTATTTTGTGGCTGCGTTGGGTCTTTGTTGCTGTGCGCGGGCATCTCATTGTGGTGGCTTCTCTTGTTGCGGAGCAGGGGCTCTAGGCACACAGGCTCAGTAGTTGTCACTCTCAGGCTCTAGGGCGCAGACTCAGTAGTTGTGGCACGTGGGCTCAGTAGTTGTGGCTCATGGGCTCTGGAGCGCAGGCTCAGTAGTTGTGGTGCAAGGGCTTAGTTGCTCTGTGGCATGTGGGATCTTCCTGGACCAGGGCTCGAACCCGAGTCCCCTGCATTGGCAGGCGGATTCTTAACCACTGAGCCACCAGGGAAGTCCCTTCCCATTCTTTTTGACTTGAATATGGCTGTGGTATCTAGTGATTCAACCACCATTTTGCAACGAGGAAGCAAAAAGCATGTGGGAAAGGCCAAGACATTTGCAGAGATGGCCTAACAAAATCCATCCACTGAACCAACACCAATGGTGTTGGCTGCCTCCAGATGTTTTGTAATTTGACAAAATGAAATCTTGATTTGTTTGAACCACTGTAAGCTGGAATTCCTATTACCTCCAGCTGCATGCATTTCCAATACACATATAAGTATACACAAGTATTCTGGGAGTAATTTTCTATTTTCAGAAGGGGGCAGTGTAAGATGGTATTTAACGGCATGGACTCGGGAGTCAAAGAAAACTCTGTTGCTTAGGAGCTGTGTGACCTTGGGTAAGTCACTTAACCTCTCTGAGCTGCCTTTTCTGCATGTGTAAAATGGGGATAATATGAATCTCACAGAGTTAATGCAAGGACTATTTGAGTCTGGATAGTACCTGCTATAGTGCCTGGCATGTGAAAAATGCCCAACTGGTAGCTCTTATTATTAGCATCCTTCTTGAACCCTTTTATTGAAACTTTTGTAGAGGACCTAGATATTTTTTGATGAAGCTTAGTGTCTGTTATATAATAGTTGCTCAAGGAATTTTTGTTGGGTAAGTGACCTAGTGTCTAACGAACAAATCTCTAAACAGAAAGCAAGCCCAAATCTCTAAACAGAAAGCCAAGCCTAGCATCTAATGAACAAATCTCTAAACGGAAAGCAGGTCTTGAATGGTCTTTGTCGTGGATGTTGTTGAGTGCCACCCAGACCCCCCCTTCCTCTTCCAAGACTGAGGCTCTTATTCCCCCAGCTGCTTGGGAGTGTTGGCAGCTGATACCTCCCAGCTGAGTCCATCTTTGAGCGCTGTCCTCAGTTGAAGAGGGACACCTTGCCCAAGGTCATCCCCCCTTCCCAAGTGCAGCCTATATCCAGCCTACATCCAATGACACAGGCTTCCAAGGCCAAGCAGGCCCCCGCCTTCGTTTGAGATATCTCTGAAGGGCCATTCCAATTCCATCCCTGTCTGTAGGTTCCAGCGAGGCCTTTGTTATGACTGTATGGCAGTTCAACTCCTCTCTCTGCCCGGCCCGTCTTCTTTCACTTCCCAGGGGTGTTGATCCTGAGAGCACTCCACAGTCATCTTCCCACAGGAGAATCCCCATCTCCGAGGCCATTTCCAAGGGAAGGACTGCAACAGTCTGTCTGGTCCCCCTTGTGCACAAAGAAGCATGGTGAGTAGTAGCAGCATCCCTGAGGATGAAGGACAACCTGGACCCGAGTAGTTCTCCTTGTGGGGTCCATAGTTGTAAGTGTGTGTGTACGTGTGTTGTGACTTCTCCCCAAGATATATTTGTTCATTCATTCATTCATTCCATTCCATTCCACAAATATTTCTCAAATGCCAACTATGTGTCCGGCACGGTGCCAGACTGTGCCCTCATGAAGCTTATGGACTCGTATATGAAGATGGATGTCAACTGAGCAATCACACACACGCTGTAGGACCACAGCGATGACAAGTCCTATGAAGAAGAGGCGCACGAGAGACTGGGCTTGGGGTGGGGGGGAGGGAGGCAGGGAGGCCTTGCCGGAGGACGTGATGGTCCAGCTGGGAGCTCAGGGATCAGCAGGAGAGCAGGGGTTAACTGGGCCACGGTTGGGGGGAAGAACGTTTCCGCAGAGGAACGCTACATTCAAAGGGCCTGTGGTGGGACGCAGGTGAGCATGAGAAGCTGAAAGGAGGCAATGAGGCCAGCGTGAAGGAGTGGGGGAGGGAGGCAGCGTGAAGGAGGCTGTCTTTCCTTCTCCTGACGTTTTCTCCCATGCGGAGGGAGCTGTATTAGTTGTTGCCCTCCTGGCCTCTTTCGAGCCCTCACTCGCCCCCCTCCCCCCTTCCCTGGGGTGGAGTAGGAATGGCCTCCGTGGGTGGCAGGTGCAGCCCAGAGTCTTCCTTACCTCGGAGGGAGGGAGCTGCCTGCAGGGAGTGGGAGATTCCTCTGACCCGACAGGGAGAGGCTCTGCCCCTGGGGTGGCCTGTCCCCAGCAGTACTGCTTCCCTGGGGCGGGGAAGGCTGCCTGATTCTGGGGCTCAGAGCATGGAAGCACAGCAGTGCAGAGATTCCAGCTACATCCTCCAAGGTGTCATTATCATGAACAAAGATGCTGCTGTGGTCTCCATCTCCTTGCTCCTATGTTCTCTCTCCCCACTGTCCAGAGCTTGGGTGGGAAAAAGGGATGTTATTTATGGGACCCACAAAGACCCCAAGAGGTATAGGTTGTGACCATAGAGATGATCAGGGTTCAAACCATTCAGAGCCTCGCAGTCTTTGTTAAGAGGTTTGCATTTCATCCGATGAGCAATGGAAATCTTTGAAGGAAAGGGACCTGATCAGACTTGGATTTTGAGAAGTTCCTTCTGGCTGCTCCATAGTGAAGAGAATGGGGGATTCTTAATCCTGGGTGGACCTCTTTCTCTGTCCTCTGACTTCAAATAAATTGTCCTAGGTCTTGGCTTCAGGAGATCTCAAAGCAGGCAGAACTGCAGTGCGTGGGCCTGGGCCTTGAGAGGGGAGAGGGTCAGAAGCAGCTCTTTCTCCCTCGGCCTCAGCTCCATCTGAGGGAGCAGCTGCGGCTCCCAGCACCCACCCTCCCAGGCTCCTTTACTAGACTAAAATATATACTCAGAAATGGGGCTTACCTTGAACAGTGATGACCTGATTTTTTCAGTTGTTGATGCGGAAGAAAAGAAAATTAAAAATGCAGTTTCAGGTTAAAAACATGCAGTTTGGGTGATGGAAGACTGGCAACGATTCTTTTCATTTCTAGATGGTATCTGTCTCTGGATTTGTTGGGGAGATACGAGAAGTATCTGTGGAAGATGGGGCAGGCAGGGGGAGAATGCTGCAGCTTGGCTGTACGCTCGTCAGGAAGAGGGAGCAGGCAGTGTGGTCAGCTGTGATCAGGGCTTGGAAGAAACAAACCGGGGACTGAGAAAGATTAACAGGGAGGACCTCCTCTAGGTAAGGGGCCAGGGAAGCCTCCAAAGGAGCGATTTGTAAGCAGAAACCTGAAGGAAAAGAAGATGCGAGCCAGGGAGGAGTGGGGAGGAGGAGGTAAGGGATTAGGTGAGGTCAAGCCAGAGGAAGGAGCCGGGCTGGTGCAGGATGAGTTGGAGACACAGCGGGGCCAATTATACAAACTGCAAAGTAACAGGGGAATGTGTTGAAGGAAGAGCTCACTTAGCCAGAGGAAGAGGGGCTGACCTAGGAGGGCTTTGAAGGGGAGATGACATTTGACCTGGATCCTTAAGCCCGAGTAGGAATTCTTCAGGCAGAGAACGAAAAGAAGCACATTTCAGAGGCAAAATAGCATTGCTTAAAGGCAGAGAGGTGTGAAAAGACCTGATCTGGGATGCCCACAACCTTCAGAAAAAAAAAAGTTAATTAATGCCATGGTCTCTGGCTCGGGTTATATTTCCCCACTTCATGTTTTCTTTCCCATGTTGTTTGTCTACCACAGACAGGCGTCTGAGTGTTTTCATTGAAAATAATGCTCAGATAATTTTACTGACTGCTCATGCTATAAAAAGCCCTTAGTGTTGGGTCAGGTTAGGCAGAAGGCAACCAGAACTGTCCCCGAAATATTTATTTCCACAGCCTGTTTATTCTAGGTGGATTGAAAGAGATGCATTTCACTGATGCAGCCATGAGCTCAAGTTTGAAAGTTGGTCCCCAGGGCAGAATGCTCGGAGGCTCACACGGGCTTAACCAGGCCAGGAAGTTGGGACCCTGTTGGCAAAGAGAAATTGAGAAGAAGGAAACCTCTTGAATAATCCAGATCAGACGTGAAACACTTTGGCTTCAACTTGGCTTCTGGAAAGATCCTGACGTCCTTTCCCTCAACACTCTCCGACTCAGCATTCAGGGACCAGTCCCTAAAGAGGCAGCAGTGATAAATAATCATCCATTAGGACTCCTTTCCCCAGCATGGCCTGTCTACCTCGGAAGCCACGAGAAGCCCAGCACTCTAGCCCATTCCCTGCCACCCTCCCTCTTGCTGCCCTGCTCTGACTTGCGCTTGAACCCTCCCCCCATCCCTCCAAGCCCTCCCACCACGCCTCCTGGACTCATGTTCTCTCAGCAGCAAAATCTCCTGGAGCCTCAAGTTATTCTCTGAACGTTTTCTTCATCTTCTTGCAGCTCTGACTGAAATCCCCTACACCTCCCTCAAGGGGTGTTTCTTCATTGCTTTTTTTTCTCTCTTACCTTCTTTGCATCCCGGGCTTGGAGGTGGGTGAGATGACCTCCTTGCTTCTCACTGCTGCTTCCAGGGCTTTGTTCCCCCCACGCCCTAAAGTCTTCCAGGGCACCGGAAACACGGGCCATGGGGCTCTCCCACATCCCACTCCTTCCTTTGTGTCACCCACCTTCCTCCCCCTCATGCCTCCTCATTTTTTGATAATTGGAGCCTGGATTTCAGTCTTTCTACCACTGCCTTTGTCATTGCTTTTAGTATTCTGAATATCCACATGGGTGATGCATCCAACCCTAGGCCTCTCAGTTGCAAAGATCTCATGTTCTGACCACGTCAGCCTTTTATTCCCGTGGCCAGCCATCCCCCAGACTCTGTAGTACCCTCTCCTTCACCACCTCAAAGTCTCAACTTCACTTCAAGTGCTTTCTAGCCACCATCTCCTTCTATTCTAGCCCATGCCCTCCACTAAGCCAACCCCGGGAATTATCTGGCCCTTCTCAGACTTCCCATCCATCTTATTTCTTTCCATTGCCAACTCTTCCCTCTTTATCCGGCTGAGATTTCACGGACTGTCTTGCATACATTTTCTTTCCTGCCACTCAGCTCCTTTGTTCGTCTCTCCCTTCTTACTTGTTGGCAAAACTCCGACCCTGGTGAAATCCACCCCTCTCACTATCCACATCTGCACCAAGCAGCTGGATGTGGCTTGCAAAGAGCACACAACCTTATGCCTGGCCATGCTTTCAATTCATGATCATGGACCTTAAGTAGACTCTCGGCCCAGCCTGGTAGAGCAACATTGTTTACCTTGTCAATTCATTCTCCACCCTTTGAGAGAACTATTTCACTTTTTTCTCTTTCCTAAGACCACCAATGCTCTCCCCCCACTACCCGTAGACTTGCTTCTTACTTCACCAAGAAAATGAAAGCAGTGGAAAGAGAACTCTGGTAGGCTTCACCAGCCAGATCTATGATCCTGCCTGTACCTGGACCTTGTGCTCTCCCTCCCTTTGTAATTTGAGTGAGAAGTTACAGAGGATCTACCCAAGGCTGGCTCTCCACCTGTGCATGGGGTCCCATCCCCTGTCCCCTGCTCAAGGGCTCTGCCCTACCACTGTCTGGTCTCTTCTGCATCACCCATCCCTTCCTCCACCACATCATTCTGTTGAGCATTTAAACCTACTCCACTACCTCCTATTTTCATCCTGCCTCACGCTCAGCCTCCAGCCCCATTTTGTGCTCCTTTTTATAACAAAACTCCTTCAAAGAGCTGTCTCTTTTTGCTATCTCCATTTCCTCACTTTTCATTCTCTCTTTAATCCGCACCCTCCATCAGGCTTCGGTCCTTATTACTCCACCAAAACTCTGTGTGTCTACACTGACCAATCCAGTGGAAAATTCTCACCCCCTCTCTCAACTTAAGAGCATCATCCAACATGTCACTTCTTCCTTCCTGAGGCATCCTTCTCTTGGTTTGTAGCCTACGGCACTCTCCTGGTTTCCTTCCCACTTCGCTGCCCATTCCTTCCCAGTTTCATATACTGGATCCTTCTCCTCTGGACCTCTACATGTTGGACTACACCTGGGCTCTGTCTTGAACTTGTCTCTTCTTCAGCCTCACACTCATTTCCTAGGTTATCTCATCCAGGCCCATGGCTTTCAAGACCTTCTGTAGGCTGATGACTCCCAAATTGCTATCTCTTGCCTGGACCTGTCTCCTGTCTTATTTCTTGCCCAGGGCCACACAGGTTTGCAAGTTATGCTTCACACAGTTCCAAGGGGTATCATCATTGATATTGGCAGCAATCATAGATTTGTGTATTTATTAATATAACTTTCTGGCAGTTTACAATAAGGTGACAATAAAGTGTTTTCTAGTTTGCACCAAGTCATCTGGTGGGCTAGTGGGCATGGCTGTAACAACTTTTCCTTCCATCAGGCTACACTCCAGCTATCCTCCGTTGTGGCTGTTCTTTAGGCAAACCAAGTACACACCTGCCTGTGCTGTGCACTGCTCTCCCCTGCCTTGACCCTGTCCTCTAGGTATGTGGTTAGCTGCCCTGCCCACTCATGTCATTCCAGGCTCTGTTCAAGCATTACCACCCTTGATAAAGTAGTAGCCCTCAATTCTTTCCTGCTTGACTATTTTTAATAGTCAATACCTCTCCTTTGCATTGTATTATAAATGTATTTTCGTATCTTTTTTTTTTGCTTTCTCCACTAGTCTTTAAACTCTGTGAGGGCAAGGACTTTTTCACTATTGAATTCCTGGCATCCTGAAGAGCATCTGGCATGGATCAGGTGCTCAAAAAATAAATAAATATTTGTCGAATGGATGAATGAATGAAAGGGTAGCATGGCTATACTTCTTCATGTCATTAGCTTATGTCCTAGTATTCCATATATAGTAGGTATTATGGACTGAATGTTTGTGTTTCCCCAAAATTCATACGTCGAAGACCTAACCTCCAATGTGATGGTATTTGGAAGTGATAGCTGGTGGTATTTGGGAGATAATTAGGTTTAGATGAGGTTATAAGAGTGGGAACCCCATGATGGGATTAGTGCCCTTTTGAGAAGAGATGCCAGAGAGCTTGCTTCCTCTCTCTCTCTGCTATGTGAGGACACAGAAAGAAGGAAGCAGTCTGCAAACTAGGAAGAGGGCCCTCACCAGGAACTGAATCTGCCAGCACATTGATCTTGGACTTCCCAGTCTCCAGAACTGTGAGAAATAAATGTTTAAACCACCCAGTCTATGGCATTTAGTTATAACAGCCTGAGCTGGCTAAGACAGTGGGTGCTCATTAAATGGGGATGATAATAACTGTAAACTCCTGGGCCATTGTGAGTCTTGAATCAGGTCATGGATGTGCATGTGAGCTGTATACAAAGACTCTTACAGTTGCTCTTATTGCTGAGAAATTAACTCAGAGATAGAAATTGAATTTCATTTATCCATTTACTCTACAATTAATTCTGAGCCCTTTGTAGGTGTTGTGTTCAGGGTCCCGGGGATACAGCAGTGAATAAGCAAAGTCCTTGTCTTCCTGGGGCTCACAAGTTCTCAGAAGATCAGATTTCTTTCTCCTTTCTCTGTTTTGCTCCAGTTCCACTAGGGTGTGGTTTGGGTGAAAGGTGCAATCTTATAGCAGCAGAGGGGTGGAGTAGAACATTTGGAGAGAGTAGTGAGCCTGGCTGTCAGGGAGGGCATTTTCAAATCCCAGCTGCCCCGCCTAAAGCTGCAGGAATAAGAAAATTACTTTGTCTCTATAAATCTCATTGTCTCCCCTGTAACACACAGGAACTAATGGAATCTACCTTGCTGGGCTGTTGTGAGGATAATCTGTGTAAAGCACTTGGCATCCAGGGACAGTTAAGTGCTCAGTAAGTGTTACTTGTAGATCCATTTTTAGGAGAGGTCAAGGTGGGAATAGCTCCTGAGGGAGAGAGTTTCAGATCTTAGTGGAGGAAGCAAGATTTCTTAGAGAAGTCCTGGCTATAAGCACATTGTTCACAAGAGACTGACGATTACAAAAGGACATCATAGCAGGGCCTGGTAAGAAAGGAGGGAGAAAAGCAGGGCTGGAGCAAAAAAGGTGAGTCAAGTGGGTGTGAGGATATAGAGGAAGTGGCCTCGAGGAGACATGTTTGAGGAGATAATTTCTGAATCCCAGGAATGAAGGAAGTTGGGGTTGGGCAATGAGTTTGAGGCTTGACGATGTAAAGGAGAGATCTGTTAGAGGGAAGTGGGCCAATGTTTATTAGCTGCGACCTTGAGTGGCTTTGGTTGCACTAAGGTGGACGTGGCGTTGCAGAGGGGAGTGGAAAAACGGAGCTCAGTAGAGTGAAATGCATTTGGAGTTTCTGGGAGAGCTTGGGAAGTGAGTTGGGAGGATGGTGAGGGGAAGGGATGGAAAAGGGAAGAGAGGAGTCAGCAAACAGTAGGAGAATTGTGTCCAAAAGGGATCCCAGATGGCTAAAAGTGAAGAGCAAGGACAATTAAATTGCAACTTCAAGTTGATAGCTCTGTGTTGTGGCCATGTAACCCCTCCCTATGCTATGCAACCCGCTGCCTGGTTTGATGTTGGCAACATCCTTGTTTTCCTGGATAGTTTAGGGTAGGGTGGAGAGGATTGACTAAAGTCATCTTTTTGGCAGGAATTTTCATTCAGCCCAGGACTATACACACGCACACACACACGCACACACACGCATGCACACACACAGTGACATATATTATTCCATGATACAACACTTAACCTTACTTTGTGTGATAAAGTAAAAACATAAAGTATATATCAACTATGATATCATCAATTCTTTAATGCAAAGAAACTGTTTCAAATAAATAAAAATTTTATAATTTCAAACAAATAAAGATATGATGAGATAGTTGTTCTTGCTTGTTCATGAATTCATCCTAAGACACATGTAGACAAAACTTCAAGCATATCTGGTGAACTATTGATCATAATTTTTCTTTGTTTTTAATGCAGTCCAGGTTGAAAATTTGGTTCACCCAAATGTGTTACCATGAATGATATTAGCAATATACTTTTTCTACTTAACTTAAACAATTCTTAATCTTAATCCAAAGTAATGAACATAAACAAGTCTTGTAATCTTTCTTTGGGGCAAATGACTAAGCTGCAGTAATTTATTCTCTGTTTTGGACAACACCAAGTTAAACTCAATTATTGAATCAGGGTTTGGAAAAGAAAATAGATTTGAAATCCAAGTGTTTTTCTTTAATATTTCAATTTCTCTTTCAGAAAGTTAAAAATTAAAAGTCTGGGTGGAAGGGAATTGTAAAATATCTCTAATTCTATTTCACTTGGGTTGTGTTCACTAACAATGTTCTCTTCGAGCTGTTGTTACAATATTGGGAACATTTAGTAGATAAAGCCATAATTTCTTACTCACTTGCAAATAAAATCTTTTGAAACCCCTGGATATGTTATCTTGTTGATTTTCTTCTATGGTTTCAAATTTACTTCATTAAGAATACTGAAAACATCAGCAAAATATACCATTTTTATTAACAAACATCATCTTTGAAAAAATTACCAAATGATACTGCTTCTTGATTAGAAAAATGTGAATCTCATTCTAGAATTAATATACCCTGCTTACCACTTTCCCTTGTAATGATAAGTAAACATTGGGATGACTCAGTAAGTGGATATGATTGTCTCTAATCTCAGAATAAAATATTCCCAAACTCAGCTGTGCAGTGAGGTTCTTTTAATAAAATTAACAAGTTAGCCTGCATTTTTCAATTTGTCCATGAGATTTGTAGAATATCTTTAGATGACCAAACCTCAAGACATATAAGCCAGATTCTAAACAGTAGCATCTAACCATTTTCTAAAAACTCTACCATGTTTTCTAGTTGTATTTACTGTCCTATGTCTTTTAATATTATGTGCTCTGGTTTAATTCATATTGATCAATAATGTATGTTTCTAATTTTGTAACTATTTAATTCATGTGTGTGAGATTCAATTTAAATTATATAACAAATTCTCCATGAATTATCTCACCACACATACCTGATATAAATGAAAAGGATTGCTTCTATTATAATATTAGTGCCCTCAACTTGGATCTCAAAATCTACGCTAGTCTGTGTGTTCTGTACAATATACTGTGTTTTCACTAAGAGGAAAAGTTTTAATTTTGGAAGTGACCTTCAAGATGGTGGAAGAGTAAGACGTGGAGATCAACTTCCTCCTCACAAATACATCAGAAATACATCTACATGTGGAACAACTCCTACAGAACACCTACTGAACACTGGCAGAAGACCTGAGACTTCCCAAAAGGCAAGAAACTCCCCATGTACCTGGGTAGGGCAAAAGAAAAAAGAAAAAACAGAGACAAAAGAATAAGGATGGGACCTGCCCCTCTGGGAGAGAGCTGTGAAGGAGGGAAGGTTTCTACACACTAGGACACTAGGAAGCCCCTTCACTGGCAGAGACAGGGGGTGGGCAGGGGGGAAGCTTCGGAGACACGGAGGAGAGCGTATCAACAGGGGTGCGGAGGGCAAAGTGGAGAGATTCCCTCACAGAGGATCGGTGCCGACCAGCACTCACCAGCCCAAGAGGCTTGTCTGCTCACCCGCCAGGGCAGGCAGGGGCTGGGAGCTGAGGCTCGGGCTTCGGAGATCGCATCCCAGGGAGAGGACTGGGGTTGGCTGCGTGAACACAGCCTGAAGGGGGCTAGTGCACCACAGCTAGCCGGGAGGGAGTCCGGGAAAAAGTCTGGAACTGCTGAAGAGGCAGTTCATCCAAAGCTGAACCCCAGGAGCTGTGTGAACAAAGAAGAGAAAAAAAAAACCTCTCCCAGCAGCCTCAGGAGCAGTGGATTAAATCTCCACAATCAACTTGATGTACCCTGCATCTGTGGAATACCTGAAGAGACAACGAATCATCCCAAATTGAGGCGGTGGACTTTGGGAGCAATGATATATATATTTCTTTCCTTTTTCTCTTTTTGTGAGTGTGTATGTGTATGCTTCTGTGTGTGATTTTGTCTGTATAGCTTTGCTTTTACCATTTGTCCTAGAGTTCTGTCCGTCCTTTTTTTTTTTTTTAGTATAGTTTTTAGCGCTTGTTGTCATTGGTGGATTTGTATTTTGGTTTGGTTGCTCTCTTCTTTCTTTCTTTTTTAAAAATTAATTTATAATTTAAAAAAAATTTTAATAATTATTTTTTATTTTTTATTTTAATAACATTATTTTATTTTATTTTACTTATTTTTTTCTTTCTTTCTTTCTTTTTTTCTCCCTTTTATTCTGAGCCGTGTGGATGACAGGGTCTTGGTGCTCCGGCCAGGTGTCAGGCCTGTGACTCTGAGGAGCGACAGCTAAGTTCAGGACATTGGTCCACAAGAGACCCCTCAACTCCACATAATATCAAATGGTAAAAGTCTCCCAGAGATCTCCATCTCAAAGCCAAGAACCAGCTCCACTCAATAACCAGCAAGCTACAGTGCTGGACACCCTATGCCAAACAACTAGCAAGACAGGAACACAACCCCACCCACTAGTGGAAAGGCTGCCTAAAATCATTATCAGGTCACAGACACCCCAAAACACACCACCAGATGCAGACCTGCCCACCAGAAAGACAAGATCCAGCCTCATCCACCAGAACACAGGCACTAGTCCCCTCCACCAGGAAGCCTGCACAACCCACTGAACCAACCTTAGCCACTGGGGACAGATACCAAAAACAACAGGAACTATGAAACTGCAGCCTGTGAAAAGGAGACCCCAAACGCAGTAAGTTAAGCAAAATGAGAACAAAGAAACACACAGCAGATGAAGGAGCAGGTAAAAACCCACCAGAGCAAACAAATGAAAAGGAAATAGGCAGTCTACCTGAAAAAGAATTCAGAGTAATGATAGTAAAGATGATCCAAACCTTGGAAATAGCATGGACAAAATACAAGAAACGTTTAAGAACAACTAAAAGAACTAAAGAACAAACAAACAATGACAAACAACACAATAAATGAAATTAAAAATTCTCTAGAAGGGATCAATAGCAGAATAACTGAGGCAGAAGAACGGATAAGTGACCTGGAAGATAAAATAGTGGAAATAACTACTGTAGAGCAGAATAAAGAGAAAAGAATGAAAAGAATAGAGGACAGTCTCAGAGACCTCTGGGACAACATTAAACGCTCCAACATTCGAATTCTAGGGGTCCCAGAAGAAGAAGAGAAAAAGAAAGGGACTGAGAAAATATTTGAAGAGATTGAAGTTGAAAACTTCCCTAATATGGGAAAGGAAATAGTTAATCAAGTCCAGGAAGCACAGAGAGTCCCATACAGGATAAATCCAAGGAGAAACACACTAAGACACATATTAATCAAACTATCAAAAATTAAATACACAGAAAAAATATTAAAAGCAGCAAGGGAAAAACAACAAATAACATGTAAGAGAATCCCCATAAGGTTAACAGCTGATCTTTCAGCAGAAACTCTGCAAGCCAGAAGGGAGTGGCAGGGCATATTTAAAGTGATGAAAGGGAAAAACCTACAACCAAGATTACTCTACCCAGCAAGGATCTCATTCAGATTCAATGGAGAAATTAAAACCTTTACAGACAACCAAACGCTAAGAGAATTCAGCACAACCAAACCAGCTTTACAACAAATGCTAAAGGAACTTCTCCAGGCAGAAAACACAAGAGAAGGAAAAGACCTACAAAAACAAACCCAAAACAATTAAGAAAATGGTAATAGGAACATACATATCGATAATTACCTTAAATGTAAATGGATTAAATGCTCCAACCAAAAGACATAGATTGGCTGAATGGATACAAAAACAAGACCCGTATATATGCTGTCTACAAGAGACCCACTTCAGACCTAGGGACCCATACAGACTGAAAGTGAGGGGATGGAAAAAGATATTCCATGCAAATGGAAATCAAAAGAAAGCTGGAGTAGCAATTCTTATATCAGACAAAATAGACTTTAAAATAATGACTATCACAAGACACAAAGAAGGACACTACATAATGACCAAGGGATCAATCCAAGAAGAAGGTATAACAATTGTAAATATTTATGCACCCAACATAGGAGCACCTCAATACATATGGGAAATGCTAACAGCCGTAAAACGGGAAATCGACAGTAACACAATCATAGTAGGGGACTATAACACCCCACTTTCACCAATGGACAGATCATCCAAAATGAAAATACATAAGGAAACACAAGCTTTAAATGGTACATTAAACAAGATGGACTTATTGATATTTATAGGACATTCCATCCAAAAGCAACAGAATACACTTTCTTCTCAAGTGCTCATGGAACATTCTCTAGGATAGATTATATCTTGGGTCACACATCAAGCCTTGGTAAATTTAGGAAAATTGAAATCCTACGAAGTATCTTTTCTGACCACAACGTTATGGGACTAGATATCAATTACAGGGAAAAAATCTGTAAAAAATGCAAACACATGGAGGCTAAACAATACACTACTTAATAACCAAGAGATCACTGAAGAAATCAAAGAGGAAATCAAAAAATACCTAGAAACAAATGACAATGAAACACGAGACCCAAAACCTATGGGATGCAGCAAAAGGAGTTCTAAGAGGGAAGTTTATAGCAATACAATCCTACCTCAAGAAACAAGAAACATCTCAAATAAACAACCTAACATTACACCTAAAGCAATCAGAGAAAGAAGAACAGAAAAACCCCAAAGTTAGCAGAAGGAAAGAAATCATAATGATCAGATCAGAAATAAATGAAGGGCTTCCCTGGTGGCGCAGTGGCTGGGAATCTGCCTGCCAATGCAGGGGACACGGGTTCGAGCCCTGGTCTGGGAGGATCCCACATGCCGCGGAGCAGCTGGGCCCGTGAGCCACAATTGCTGAGCCTGCGCGTCTGGAGCCTATGCTCCGCAACAAGAGAGGCCGCGATGGTGAGAGACCCGCGCACCGCGATGAGGAGTGGTCCCCACTTGCCGCAACTAGAGAAAGCCCTCGCACAGAAACGAAGACTCAACACAGTCATAAATAAATAAATAAATAAATAAAAAAGAACGTGAATTTCTTAAAAAAAAAAAAGAAATAAATGAAAAAGATATGAAGGAAACAATAGCAAAGATCAATAAAACTAAAAGCTGGTTCTTTGAGAAGATAAACAAAACTGTTAAACCTTTAGCCAGATTCATCAAGAAAAAAGAAGACTCAAATCAATAGAATTAGAAACGAAAAAGGAGAAGTAACAACTGACACTGCCGAAATACGAAGGATCATGAGAGATTACTACAAGCAAGTATATGCCAATAAAATGGACAACCTGTAAGAAATGGACAAAATCTTAGAAATGGACAGAAGAAGAAATGGACAAATTCTTAGAAAAGCACAAATGGAAGAAATGGACAAATTCTTAGAAAAGAAAGGGACAAATTCTTAGAAAACACAACCTTCTGAGACTGAACCAAGAAGAAATAGAAAATATAAACAGACCAATCACAAACACTGAAGTTGAAACTGTGATTAAAAATCTTCCAACAAACAAAAGCCCAGGACCAGATGGCTTCACAGGCAAATTCTATCAAACATTTAGAGAAGAGCTAATACCTATCCTTCCCAAACTCTTCCAAAAGATAGTGGAGGGAGGAACACTCCCCAACTCATTCTACAAGGCCACCATCACCCTGATACCAAAAGCAGACAAAGATGTCACAAAGAAAAAAAACTACAGGCCAATATCACTGATGAACATAGATGCAAAAATCCTCAACAAAATATTAGCAAACAGAATCCAACAGCACATTAAAAGGATCATACACCATGATCAAGTGGGGTTTATCCTAGGAATGCAAGGATGCTTCAATATATGCAAATCAATTAATGTGATACACCATATTCACAAATTGAAGAATAAAAACC
This sequence comes from Balaenoptera borealis, assembly GCF_965194805.1. Taxonomy (NCBI): domain Eukaryota; kingdom Metazoa; phylum Chordata; class Mammalia; order Artiodactyla; family Balaenopteridae; genus Balaenoptera; species Balaenoptera borealis. Next base: position 38,600,133 of record NC_138876.1, read on the forward strand.
GTATGATCATCTCAATAGATGCAGAAAAAGCTTTTGACAAAATTCAACACCCATTTATGATAAAAACCCTCCAGAAAGTAGGCATAGAGGGAAATTTCCTCAACATAATAAAGGCCATATATGACAAACACACAGCCAACATCGTCTTCAATGGTGAAAAACTGAAACCATTTCCACTAAGATCAGGAACAAGACAAGGTTGCCCACTCTCACCACTATTATTCAACATTGTTTTGGAAGTTTTAACGACAGCAATCAGAGAAGAAAAAGAAATAAAATGAATCCAAATCGGAAAAGAAGTAAAGCTGTCACTGTTTGCAGATGACATGATACTATCCATAGAGAATCCTAAAGATGCTACCAGAAAACTACTGGAGCTAATCAATGAATTTGGTAAAGTAGCAGGATACAAAATTAATGCACAGAAATCTCTTGCATTCCTATATACTAATGATGGAAAATCTGAAAGAGAAATTAAGGAAACACTCCCATTTACCATTGCAACAAAAAGAATCAAATACCTAGGGATAAACCTACCTAAGGAGACAAAAGACCTGTATGCAGAAAACTATAAGACACTGATGAAAGAAATTATAGATGATACAAACAGATGGAGAGATATACCATGGTCTTGGACCGGAAGAATCAACATTGTGAAAATGACTATACTACCCAAAGCAATCTACAGATTCAATGCAATCCCTATCAAACTACCACTGGCACTTTTTATGGAACTAGAACAAAAAATTTCACAATTTGTGTGGAAACACAAAAGACCCCAAATAGCCAAAGCAATCTTTTCTTTTTTTTTTCAGACACAGACACACTGTATTTTATTTTTACAAGAGATAAATAAACTGACACCAAGCATTGTAAATGGATGACCACAACAAAAGCAACAATGATTGCAATTACCAAACACGAAACATACTCATACTATGTCATAATATTGACATTCAGTTCAGTAATCCTCCACTGTAACAGGTCCTTTACTTTGTAGTGAAAATTGATTTGTATATTTTTTGCCTCTGAGTCCTTGTGGCATTTTTTTTTTATTCAAACAGAAAGTCACAAAAATTATAATCATCCTCATCACTTCACTCAGTCCCATGTAATTAATTTTTTTTTCATATTGATCTTTTGTTAGCACTTTTATGAATTCATCAGTTTTCCATTAGAGTTCTGAAAATGCTTATTCATTCAGTTCAGCAGTATAGTCCGTTACCAGAAACCTGTACTTGTCAGAGTCTTTTCCATGAATTCCTTGAAGATGAAACCCTTTTATAGGAACATTTTTGCAAAAGCATCAGAGTACACACAGAACTGTCTGTAAATGACAAAAGACTTAAAAATGACCACAGTTAAAGATTTGATGAAAGTTCATAATAATGCAATTGGCAAGGAAATTTAGTTATTTCTGAGATATACATTTTAAAGTAGTAACTAGAATTATGACTTATAACATCATACCAGAACATATAAGATTTTTAGAAATTTCATGTAATATCTGAAACATTTATATTAACATATTTCCATACAAATAGCCCAAAGAAAGTTTAGTATTAGTTGTTTTTTTGTTTGTTTGTTTGTTTTTTTATACTGCAGTTTCTTATTAGTCATCAATTTTATACACATCAGTGTATACATGTCAATCCCAATCGCCCAATTCAGCACACCACCATCCCCACCCCACCATGGTTTTCCCCCCTTGGTGTCCATACGTTTGTTCTCTACATCTGTGTCTTAACTTCTGCCCTGCAAACCGGTTCATCTGTACCATTTTTCTAGGTTCCACATACATGCGTTAATATACAATATTTGTTTTTCTCTTTCTGACTTACTTCACTCTGTATGACAGTCTCTAGATCCATCCACGTCTCAACAAATGACTCAATTTCGTTCCTTTTTATGGCTGAGTAATATTCCATTGTATATATGTACCACAACTTCTTTATCCATTCATCTGTCGATGGGCATTTAGGTTGCTTCCATGACCTGGCTATTGTAAATAGTGTTGCAATGAACATTGGGGTGCGTGTGTCTTTTTGAATTATGGTTTTCTCTGGGTATACGCCCGGTAGTGGGATTGCTGGATCATATGGTAATTTTATTTTTAGTTTTTTAAGGAACCTCCATACTGTTCTCCATAGTGGCTGTATCAATTTACATTCCCACCAACAGTGCAAGAGGGTTCCCTTTTCTCCACACCCTCTCCAGCATTTGTTGTTTGTAGATTTTTTGATGATGGCCATTCTGACTGGTGTGAGATGATATCTCATTATAGTTTGGATTTGCATTTCTGTAATGATTAGTGATGTTGAGCATCCTTTGATATGTTTGTTGGCAATCTGTATATCTTCTTTGGAGAAATGTCTATTTAGGTCTTCTGCCCATTTTTGGATTGGGTTGTTTGTTTTTTTGATATTGAGCTGCATGAGCTTCTTGTAAATTTCAGAGATTAATCCTTTGTCAGTTGTTTCATTTGCAAATACTTTCTCCATTCTGAGGGTTGTCTTTTCATCTTGTTTATGGTTTCCTTTGCTGTGCAAAAGCTTTTAAGTTTCATTAGGTTCCATTTGTTTATTTTTGTTTTTATTTCCATTTCTTTAGGAGCTGGGTCAAAAAGGATCTTGCTGTGATTTATGTCACAGAGTGTTCTTCCTATGTTTTCTTCTAAGAGTTTGATAGTGTCTCGCCTTACATTTAGGTTTTTAATCCATTTTGAGATTATTTTTGTGTATGGTGTTAGGGAGTGTTCTAATTTCATTCTTTTACATGTAGCTGTCCAGTTTTCCCAGCACCACTTATTGAAGAGGCTGTCTTTTCTCCACTGTATATTCTTGCCTCCTATATCAAAGACAAGGTGACAATATGTGCGTGGGTTTCTCTGGGCTTTCTATCCTGTTCCATTGATCTATATTTCTGCTTTTGTGCCAGTACCATATTGTCTTGATTACTGTAGCTTTGTAGTATAGTCTGAAGTCAGGGAGCCTGATTCCTCCAGCTCTGTTTTTCTTTCTCAAGATTGTTTTGGCTATTTGGGGTCTTTTGTGTTTCCATACAAATTGTGAAATTTTTTGTTCTAGTTCTGTGAAAAATGCCGTTGGTAGTTTGATAGGGATTGCATTGAATCTGTAGATTGCTTTGGGTAGTAGAGTCATTTTCACAATGTTGATTCCTCTGGTCCAAGAACATGGTATATCTCTTCATCTATTTGTATCATCTATAGTTTCTTTAATCAGTGTCTTATAGTTTTCTGCATACAGGTCTTTTGTCTCCTTAGGTAGGTTTATCCCTAGATATTTTATTCTTTTTCTTGCAGTGGTAAATGGGAGTGTTTTCTTAATTTCACTTTCAGATTTTTCATCATTAGTGTATAGGAATGCAAGAGATTTCTGTGCATTAATTTTGTATCATGCTACTTTACCTAATTCAATGATTAGCTCCAGTAGTTTTCTGGTAGCATCTTTAGAATTCTCTATGGATAGTATCATGTCATCTGCAAACAGTGACAGCTTTACTTCTTCTTTTCCGATTTGGATTCATTTTATTTCTTTTTCTTCTCTGATTGCTGTGGCTAAAAGTTCCAAAACTGTGTTGAATAATAGCGGTGAGAGTGGGCAACCTTGTCTTGTTCCTGATCTTAGATCTTAGTGGAAATGGTTTCAGTTTTTCACCATTGAGGACGATGTTGGCTGTTTGTTTGTCATATATGGCTTTTATTATGTTGAGGAAAGTTCCCTCTATGCTTACTTTCTAGAGGGTTTTAATCATAAATTGGTATTGAGAATTTTGTCAAAAGCTTTCTCTGGATCTATTGAGATGATCATATGGTTTTTCTCCTTCAATTTGTGAATATGGTGTATCACATTGATTGATTTGCATATGTTGAAGAATCCTTGCATTCCTAGGATAAACCCCACTTGATCATGGTGTGTGATCCTTTTAATGTGCTGTTGGATTCTGTTTGCTAGTATTTTGTTGAGGATTTTTGCATCTATGTTCATCAGTGATATTGGCCTGTAGTTTTTTTTCTTTGTGACATCTTTGTCTGGTTTTGGTATCAGCATGATGGTGGACTCATAGAATGAGTTTGGGAGTGTTCCTCCCTCTGCTATATTTTGGAAGAGTTTGAGAAGGACAGGTGTTAGCTCTTCTCTAAGTGTTTGATAGAATTCGCCTGTGAAGCCATCTTGTCCTGAGCTTTTGTTTTTTGAAGATTTTTAATCACAGTTTCAATTTCAGTGCTTGTGATAGGTCTGTTTATATTTTCTATTTCTTCCTCGTTCAGTCTCAGAAGGTTGTGCTTTTCTAAGAATTTGTCCATTTCTTCCAGGTTGTCCATTTTATTGGCATATAGTTGCTCGTAGTAATCTCTCAAGATCCTTTGTATTTCTGCAGTGTCAGTTGTTACTTCTCCTTTTTCATGTGTAATTCTATTGATTTGAGTCTTCTCCCTTTTTTTCTTGATGAGTCTGGCTAATGGTTTATTAACTTTGTTTATCTTCTCAAAGAATCAGCTTTTAGTTTTATTGATCTTTGCTATTTTTTTCTTCATTTCTTTTTCATTTATTTCTGATGTGATCTTTATGATTTCTTTCCTTCTGCTAACTTTGGGGTTTTTTTGTTCTTCTTTCTCTAATTGCTTTAGGTTTAAGCTTAGGTTGTTTATTTGAGATGTTTCTTGTTTCTTGAGGTAGGATTGTACTGCTATAAACTTCCCTGTTAGAACTGCTTTTGCTGCATCCCATAGGTTTTGGGTCGTCGTGCTTTCAGTGTCATTTGTTTCTAGGTATCTTTTGATTTTCTCTTTGATTTCTTCAGTGATCTCTTGGTTATTAGGTAGTGTATTGTTTAGCCTCCACGTGTTTGTATTTTTTACAGATTTTTCCCTGTAATTGATATCTACTCTCATAGTGTTGTGGTCAGAAGAGATACTTGATATGATTTCAATTTTCTTAAATTTACCAATGCTTGATTTGTGAACCAAGATACGATCTATCCTGGGTAATGTTCCATGAGCACTTGAGAAGTATGTGTATTCTGTTGTTTTTGGATGGAATGTCCTATAAATATCAATTAAGTCCATCTTGTTTAATGTATCATTTAAAGCTTGTGTTTCCTTATTTATTTTCATTTTGGATGATCCATCCATTGGTGAAAGTGGGGTGTTAAAGTCCCCTACTATGATTGTGTTGCTGTCAATTTCCCGTTTTATGGTTGTTAGTATTTGCCTTATGTATTGAGGTGCTCCTATGTTGGGTGCATAAATATTTACAATTGTTATATCTTCTTGTTGGATTGATCCCTTGATCATTATGTAATGGCCTTCTTTTTCTCTTATAATAGTGTTTGTTTTAAAGTCTATTTTGTCTGATATGAGAATTGCTACTCCAGCTTTCTTTTGATTTCCATTTGCATGGAATATCTTTTTCCATCCCCTCACTTTCAGTCTGTATGGGTCTCTAGGTCTGAAATGGGTCTCTTGTAGAGAGCATACATATGGGTCTTGTTTTGGTTTCCATTCAGGCAGTCTATGTCTTTTGGTTGGAGCATTTAATCCATTTACATTTAAGGTAATGATTGATATGTCTGTTCCTATTACCATTTCTTAATTGTTTTGGGTTTGTTATTGTAGGTCTTTTCCTTCTCTGGTGTTTCCTGCCTGGAGAAGTTCCTTTAGCATTTGTTGTAAAGCTGGTTTGGATGTGCTGAATTCTCTTAGCGTTTGGTTGTCTGTAAAGGTTTTAATTTCTCCGTCAAATGTGAATGAGATCCTTGCTGGGTAGAGTAATCTTGGTTGTAGGTTTTTCCCTTTCATCACTTTAAATATGCCCTGCCACTCCCTTCTGGCTTGCAGAGTTTCTGCTGAAAGATCAGCTGTTAACCTTATGGGGATTCCCTTGTGTGTTATTTGTTGCTTTTCCCTTGCTGCTTTTAATATTTTTTCTGTGTATTTAATTTTTGATAGTTTGATTAATATGTGTCTTAGTGTGTTTCTCCTTGGATTTATCCTGTATGGGACTCTGTGTGTTTCCTGGACTTGATTTACTATTTCCTTTCCCATATTAGGGAAGTTTTCAACTTTAATCTCTTCAAATATTTTCTCAGTCCCTTTCTTTTTCTTTTCTTCTTCTGGGACCCGTATAATTAGAATGTTGGTGCGTCTAATGTTGTCCCAGGTGTCTCTGAGACTGTCCTCTATTCTTTTCATTCTTTTTTCTTTATTCTGCTCTGCAGTAGTTATTTCCGCTATTTTATCTTCCAAGTCACTTATCCGTTCTTCTACCTCAGTTATTCTGCTATTGATCCCTTCTAGAGAAATTTTAATTTCATTTATTGTGTTGTTCATCACTGTTTGATTGCTCTTTAGTTCTTCTACGTCCTTGTTAAATGTTTCTTGTATTTTCTCCATTCTATTTCCAAGAATTTGGATCATCTGTACTATCATTACTCTGAATTCTTTGTCAGGTAGACTGCCTATTTCCTCTTTATTTTTTTGGCCTGGTGGGTTTTTGCCTTGCTCCATCTGCTATGTGTTTCTCTGTCTTCTCATTTTCCTTAAGTTACTGTGTTTGGGGTCTACTTTTCGCAGGCTTCAGGTTCATAGTTCCCGTTGTTTTTGGTGTCTGTCCCCAGTGGCTAAGTTTGGTTCAGTGGGTTGTGTAAGCTTCCTGGTGGAGGGGACTAGTGCCTGTGTTCTGGTGCATGAGGTTGGATCTTGTCTTTCTCCTGGGCAGGTCCATGTCTGGTTGTGTGTTTTGGGGTGTCTGTGGCCTTACTATGATTTTAGGCAGCCTCTCTGCTAATGGATGGGGTTGTGTTCCCGTCTTGCTAGTTGTTTGGCATAGGGTGTCCAGCACTGTAGCTTGCTGGTCATTGAGTGGAGCTGGGTGTTGGCGTTGAGATGGAGATCTCTGGGAGATTTTCACCATTTGATATTACGTGAAGCTGGGAGGTCTCTTGTGGACCAGTGTCCTGAACTTGGCTCTCCCACCTCAGAGGCACAGCCCTGATGCCTAGCTGGAGCAGCAAGAGCCTGTCATACACACGGCTCAGAATAAAAGGGAGAAGAAAAGGAAAGAAGGAAAGAAGAAGATAAAATAAAATAAAGTAAAACAAGTTATTAAAATAAAAAATAAAAAATAATTATTAAACAATTTTTTAAAAGGTAAAGAAAAAAAGAAAGAAAGAAAGAAGGGAGCAACCAAACCAAAAAACAAATCCACCAATGATAACAAGTGCTAAAAACTATACTAAAAATAACAAAAACAACAACAACAACAAAAAAACCGGACAGACAGAACCCTAGAACAAATGGTAAAGGCAAAGCTATACAGACAAAATCACACACAGAAGCATACACATACACACTCACAAATAGAGAAAAAGGGATTAAAAAATATATATCCTTGCTCCCAGAGTCCACCTCCTCAATTTGGGATGATTCATTGTCTATTCAGTTATTCCACAGATGCAGGTACATCAAGTTGATTGTGGAGATTTAATCCACTGCTCCTGAGGCTGCTGGGAGAGATTTCCCTTTCTCTTCTTTGTTCGCACATCTCCTGGGGTTCAGCTTTGGATTTGGACCCACCTCTGCATGTAGGTCACCTGAGGGCATCTGTTCCCCGCCCAGACAGAACGGGGTTAAAGGAGCAGCTGATTCGGGGGGCTCTGGCTCACTCAGGCCGGGGGGAGGGAAGGGTACGGATGTGGGGTGAGCCTGCGGTGGCAGAGGCCTGCGTGACATTGCACCAGCCTGAGGCGCTGTGTGTTCTCCCGGGGAAGTTGTCCCTGGATCACGGGACCCTGGCAGTGCCGAGCTGCACAGGCTCCTGGGAGGGGAGGTGTGGATAGTGACCTGTGCTCGCACACAGGCTTCTTGGTGGCGGCAGCAGCAGCCTTAGTGTCCCATGCCCATCTCTGGGGTCTGCGCTGATAGCCGCGACCTGCACCCATCTTGGAGCTCCTTTAAGCAGCGCTCTTAATCCCCTCTCCTCGCGCACCAGGAAACAAAGAGGCAAGAAAAAGTCTCTTGCCTCTTTGGCAGCTCCAGACCTTTTCCCGGACTCCCTCCCGGCCAGCTGTGGTGCACTAACCCCCTTCAGGCTGCGTTCACGCCGCCAACACCAGTCCTCTCCCTGCGATCCGACTGAAGCCCGAGCCTCAGCTCCCAGCCCCCGCCCGCCCCGGCGGGTGAGCAGACAAGCCTCTCGGGCTGGTGAGTGCTGCTCGGCACCACTCCTCCGTGCGGGAATCTCTCCGCTTTGCCCTCCGCACCCCTGTTGCTGCGGTCTCCTCCGTGGCTCCGAAGCTTCCCCCCTCCACCACCCGCAGTCTCCACCCACGAAGGGGCTTCCTAGTGTGTGGAAACCTTTCCTCCTTCACAGCTCCCTCCCACTGGTGCGGGTCCTGTCCCTATTCTTTTGTCTCTGTTTTTTCTTTTTTCTTTTGCCCTACCCAGGTACGTGGGGTGTTTCTTGCCTTTTGGGAGGTCTGAGGTCTTCTGCTAGCATTCAGTAGGTGTTCTGTAGGAGTTGTTCCACATGTAGATGTATTTCTGATGTATTTGTGGGGAGGAAGGTGATCTCCACATCTTATTCTTCTGCCATCTTGAAGCTCCTCTCTGATATTTTCTAATTAATTTAAAAAAAATGCTGGTTGTGACCATTGATTTTATGATCCACCAATGGATGGGGCCTGCAGTTTGAAAAACACTCAGTCAATGAAAGGGTTTGAGTTTCCCCATTGGGTCAGTGACAGTGTGGAGATAGATTAGTATCCATGAGATGTAGCATCAAGAATAGGAATTATGTCAAGTTTAGTGGAGTCACCCAATTAGTGCCAGAGTGACCATGAGAACCTTGACCTCTTGAGAAGGTTCAGAACTTGGGAAGGGCATTGCAGTTTTCCCAAAATAGGGATGGAAATTTGAGCTGATCTTATCTTAAGGGACCTGGTGGCCCCAGATGCCATTGGCTTGACAATAGCAGCAGTAGAGTGAAGGGCTGAAAGCATGAGCTTTGGGGCACGGCCACTGAATCTTGGTTCTGCCACTTACCAGCTGTGTGCAGGTTGCTTAACCTTTTTGTGGTTCAGTTTTCTCATTTGTAAAATGGGGATAATAGTATTGAGCTCAGAGGATTATTATCAGGACTAATTGAGTTGCTATATACTGTACATGTAAAATACTTAGTGTTTAGAATGTGATATGCATTCACTGAAAATAAGATTTAAAAAAATTATCAGGGAAGTTGTGCTCAGGCAGACTATAGGAGTTGAAGGAGCTTCTCAGGGTTGCTGCAAACCTCCATCTGAAGACTGCCTTTCTGGGAGAATGGCACTTCCCAACGTCAGGAGGGTTGGAAACACTGTAATTCCCCGTCAGACCCACCCGGGAGTCTGTCCACTGTTGTATGAATCTATGTTCGGAGACTACCCATCTGTGTCCAGGAGCTGGGGTCGTAGCACATCATCAAAAGGCCTGGGTCAAACCTAGGAATGTCAATCGACACTCCTCCACGAGCAGCATGATGGAGGTTAAGGTGTTTGCAGTAGAGGAAAAACGTGCACATTTTAAATGATAGAGTTTAAGATGTAAGTGGAGGAGCGGCTATGGGTTGAGCCAGGGTGTGCTCACGGGACGGGTTTGTGGAAATGGAGCAGGTGGAGGTAATCCAGAAATGTGAGGCATGGGACGCAGGAAGCTGAGATCCCGGGAAAGGTGGAGAGGCTGTGGGCAGAGTGTGAAGACGATAAATCAGATGTCAGAGTTAGTGCCTCTGGGGGCTGAAGGAGAGTGACAGGTGTAATGACGGGGTGGGGGGTGGGGGGCGGGCATAGAGGGCTGCGAGCTTCCAGGGAGAAGATTTTCTGTGGAGAGAGAGGGGAGTCAAAGAGGTTTAGAAACATCACCGAAATACTGATACTGCCTCCCCTGGGGCAAAGGGAGAAGAACAGCCTGATCTGAGAGGAGGAAGAGGGAAAGGCCCTGTGCAGAGCCGGGCATGGCTGAGGACACTCTGCAGGGTGGACCTGTTAGTGGTGGGCAGCAGGTCTAAAGCAGGGGAAGCGGAGGTGGAGGGAAGCAGTAGAGAGCCATGGGATGGCAAGGTGAGAGCCTCCGTGATGATAGAGGTGCCAAGAATGACAGAAACTGAGGACAGGAGCTGACGCGACCCAAGGGAACCAACTTGGGCAGGACATGCCTAGCACAGCCTCTACCACTCTGTGGGCTTTCAACAAACCTGCTTCCCTTCTTGCTTCTTTGCTTTCAGTGAGCCTCAGTCTCCTACCCTGTAAACTGAGAAAAGCAACAGATGTTTGTGCATTGCTCATAAACACGAAAATGGGCAATTGACTCCATTCTTTTCCTCAGTACCCACGCCCTTCAGGGTCCCTCCTTTGTGACCTTCCCTGGAGACGGAGCCCAAACGGTCTCTAATTCCAGTCACTGGATGCTGTGAATTGTGTGTACCAGGGGTTGAGGTGGGGTTCCCACCCTCCCGCCCTTGCGCTGTACCACCCAACCCCGGGGCTGGAGCTTTGCTTACGTATCACCATGGCTCCCTAGGGATAAGGCCCCACTTTCTGTTTTAGGGACATTAGAACATTTAGGGCAGTTGATAGGGGAGGAGCCACCTGGGGGCATTCTGGTTGGGGCTCAGCAATCCTGGCAGCACAGGCTGCCAGATGAGCCAGGGGCTGTGCAGGCTGCCTTGACGGAAGTGATCGGTGGACATGACCTCTGCACTGGAGCTGCTCCCTTGAAGGGCTGGAGTGATCCCCAGCCACTCTGTGGACTCATGAGGGGCTCAGATGCCTCTCAACACAGACTCCCCTCCCTGAGAGTCATCCCTGTACCCCACGCCAGCTCTAGCCCTCTTGTCTCTGAGTATAGAGCCCCCCAAGGTCATGTCCCACCATGCTAGTCCCCTCCTCCAGTCCTCGTGACCCTCACCTTGTCTCCCAAGGAGGGAAGAGGGCCTCTTGGCTGCTTCTTCCTCCTCCATGACTTTTTAGTCTTTATTACAGAATTAACTCTGTCTGTGTTCTCTTCCGCTCAGGGCTTTCTCGGGATTCCCAAGAGTCTGGAAGTAAAGGAGTCTGACTATTAGCTCTTTCCTCTCTTCTGTGTCCCTGCAGCTCAAGGACTTGAGCTACCCGGGGCCCGATGATGGGGAGTGGCTGTCCCTAATCTTTGTTATGGCGCATTCTAGAAGTTCTGCTCCACTCAGGGCCTTCTGTTCCCTTCCCTTCAAGGTCAGCAAGTGAGGGAAGAAAGAACAAGCCCCAAGTTTCCTATTTCAGGATCTTACCTCAGTACACATGCTCAGGAACTGACTTCAAAGGGCTGCGCTGGGACAGGCTCTCCAGTCACAGACCCTCCATGGAAGGGACCTGCTCGGCCAGCCGCTATCTCTATCAGGATTCTTTTGGTTACAAGTGTCATGAGCTCCCTGGGGAGTATTTTGTAAAAGGAGGTGAGGGTGTGTCCCTGTAGTTGGGGGCGAGGAGCAGCCGGCCTCAGCTGGTGCTGGGCACACAGACCTGGGAGGCTCTGGTGCGTACCTTCCTTCGCTTATACAGACTGATCTTCCTGCTCCTCTGGCCGCTTGGCAGAACACGGCTGCCCTAAAACTCTCAAGCATACATGATACAGGGTCAGCCACTTGCATGTGGCCCACTGCTGTCCGTTCCTAAGCCCAGATCCCCAGGATGGGGCATCTGATGGCCGCGTTTGGACCGGGCACCCGCCTCTGTTCCGATCATCTGTGGCTGGGCCAGGCGCGGGGGCTGAGAGAGGGCTCAGGCGCTACCCAGTGGTTCTAGATGGGCCGTGTCTGAGAGTGAGAGGTGGGGGCAAGTCATCCTCAGAGATCAGGAAACATCACATACAGGCAGGCTTCTGTGCCTTGTCTAGCCGCACGTCTGCTGCTTGGGCCCCTGTGAGCACACTCTACCACGCAGGGGTCCAGCCCGTAAGAGTCCCTCCAGTGAAGGCCAGTCCTGTCCCTCCTGCTTCCCCCAGAGCTGACACACTGCTGAGCTGAAGGCTTTCTCCCTGTAACGTCCCCACCTCTGGTGTCAGTTCCAACCCCTGAGGCCACCGAAAATTAATCCAGTCCCTTTTCCACTAACAAGCCCTTTTGGTATCTGAAGAATTTGAAGAAGCGGCTTCTTCAGGGAACTCTGGTCAACTCCTTTAGCTTTTCCTGGTGGGATGTAGTTCTGGCTCCTTTGCCATCCTGACCACTTACTTCTGATGAGCTCCTCGCTAGATCGTCTTTACTTTGAAGAATGGCCTTCTGGGCTGGATGAAGTAATACTCTGTGTCTGGCCTGGCGTGGCACGTGCCGGCACCGACACACTTCCCTCATTCTAAAAACTACAGTGCACGCAGTGTACAATTGCACCGGATTATTTAATGAACTTCTGTAAAGATGAGAGGGTGCTAGAGCAGAATTTAACCAGGATGCCTGGATCCTAATCCTGGCGTGGCCACTTGCTAGTCAGGGGATTATGGGAAATCACTTCAAGAACATTCAGAGCTTCAGTTTCCTCTTCTGTGGGAATGCTAGTGGCCCTAACCTCCTAAATTTAAATGTTTGTTTTAAATGGGGACTAAATTAGTCCCCATGGTACTGGAATCTAGGACATGCTCAATAAAAGTTAGCTGTTAGCACCATCATTATTAGTATTGCTTCAAGCACCAGTGTAGGCTTGGGTGTTTCTTACATGATGTGTGTATAGGCATCCGGATGTACCCATGTGGTGTTTAGGGGTCCAGTGTGGGACTCTGTCCTTGTGAAACTTCATCATGTTAGATTCTGCCCATTATTCTAACCCCATCCTGCTAATGTTGGTCTCTGGCTCAGTGAGGCCGTCTATTCCATGCCTCGCCCAAATTTGCACCTTGGCCAAAGTTGAAGGAATCTCAATACCAGTAGGTAGCTTTTGTTTTCCCTTGGCCTCTCTGGAAGGTTAGTGGATGGAGAATATAAATGGAGAAACGGGAAGCTCAAGCAACCATCTCAGAAGTACAGAGTGGCCGTTACAAGCTCTAGGAGGGGAGTCAGCAGCCGGGGGCTCCAGCCTCTACTGGCTCATGGTGCAGCGCAGCGTAAATGAATGGAGCGCTCCAAGCTCCAGCTTCCTCATCTGTAACACGTGCAGTCTATGGCATCCACCTTCTAGGCTTGTGGTGTGGATTCCATGAGCAAAAGCATGTCTGGCTCACACATAGTAGGTGCTCAATAAATATGAGCTACTCTATTTACATTGCTGTGGTGGTTGCTCTCTGTGGTCCTGGGAACCATCACGTAGCCCTGGTCCTAAGAACAGCAGGAGTCTGGAAGAGGCACTGGTGTTGGGGTACCGCCAAAGCAATCCTTGGGAGAAGAAAGAATGGGATGGAGTGAGAGCTGGAGGATCTGATGGCCGGGGCAGCCAGCTAACAGAGACAGCGGCAAAGAGGTCCAGCTCACACAGCGACCCTTTGTTCAGCCCTCTGCTGGCATGTTCTCCTCCAACACTGAGGCTGCTATAACGGAGGCCTTCCTGAGCAGCACACGGATCCCCAGCCGCCAAGGTCAGGCGTACACAGCCAACCTTCCCCAGCTGTGGTCTGGCCCTCTCCCAGTGCATCTGTGTGTTGGGTGCTCAACAGAGTGGGGATCCCAGAGGGCCAGGGTTGGGGGGGACTATGGAGGCTGGATCTTGTGTGGCAGCCACAGAAATGTGAAAAAGGTCCTTATTTTTTAAAAGCTCCCACCTTAAGGCTTGGAGTTTGGTGTCCCCAAAGATGGTGGTAATAAAATGATGGTGATAAATTGTAAAGATAGGGGCCATTCGGGCTTCTGAAAAGTATTTTGGCTTGATGGAAATGAACAGCTTCTGTGCATATTGAAAATTAATCAAGTGATTCAGATCTTTGCATAATTAAAGTCCTTTATAGGGATCAACGAAGCCTCTGCTGGGAAGCTCTCAGCATATGTGTTCCAGAGATCTAGGAGATACCTAATGAGGCTTATTTTGTCCAGACTTAACAACAGTGAAACTGAAGAAAAATCAGGGAGCATCAGACCGAGTTGTTCGTATCTCTCTGGTCCCAGATTACCCCAGTGTGGCCAGGTGTTGCCAGAGATGGCAGACCTCCCCTCAGAGAACTTTCCTCTGCCCTCCCACTTGCTCTCACGTGGCTCAGGAGAAAGGGGTGCTGCACCCCCAAATCCAGCCATGCCCCAGGCCCATTCCTCTGCTGCAAGACTTGCGCAGGTGCTCTCTTCAGAAAGCAGAAGGCCGCCAGACCAACCGAGGCCCCGGGGGTAGACCCTGTCCCAGGGCCATAGCACCAGAGGCCCTCTGTTTAGAAAGGAAAATCTTAAAAGTAAGTCACTTGGCTTCTGCTCTTGGGCTCTGGGGTTACTTTGCCAACTTCCTTAAGGTTTCACTTTACTCTGTGGTGACATCTTTTCAGCCTGTTCCAGAAACCAGGTTTCCTGATGGCTGTTGGGTTCCTGGCAATGTCTCTTGCTCCTGGGTGGCCAGGCTGCATCTGGAGAGGACTCTCTCCTCCCCTGCTTCAAAGCGGCTTGCTTGAGCCTGAAACGGTTCTCTTTTCCCCACATCTCACATGATGCCCTAAGGTCTGCCCTCGCCATGACTTTCCTTTACATTTAACTGTGACAATGCTGCAGCTCAGACCCCTCCAGTCTTTTTTTTTTTTTTTTTAACGTCTTTATTGGAGTATAATTGCTTTACAATGGTGTGTTAGTTTCTGCTTTATAACAAAGTGAATCAGTTATGCATATACATATGTCCCCATATCTCTTCCCTCTTGCGTCTCCCTCCCTCCCACACTCCCTATCCGACCCCACTAGGTGGTCACAAAGCACGGAGCTGATCTCCCTGTGCTATGCGGCTGCTTCCCACTAGCTATCTGTTTTATGTATGGTAGTGTATATATGTCGATGCCACTCTCTCACTTTGTCCCAGCTTACCCTTCCCCCTCCCCGTATCCTCAAGTCCATTCTCTAGTAGGTCTGTGTCTTTATTCCCGTCTTGCCACTAGGTTCTTCATGACCATTTTTTTTTTTTTTTAGATTCCATATATATGTGTTAGCATACGGCATTTGTTTTTCTCTTTCTGACTTACTTCACTCTGTATGACAGACTCTAACTCCATCCACCTCATTACAAATAACTCAACTTCCTTTCTTTTTATGGCTGAATAATATTCCATTGTATATATGTGCCACATCTTCTTTATCCATTCATTGGTCGATGGACACTTAGGTTGCTTCCATGTCCTGGCTATTGTAAGTAGTGCTGCAATGAACATTGTGGTACATGACTCTTTTTGAATTATGGTTTTCTCAGTGTATATGCCCAGTAGTGGGATTGCTGGGTCGTATGGTAGTTCTATTTTTAGTTTTTTAAGGAACCTCCATAGTGTTCTCCATAGTGGCTGTATCAATTTACATTCCCACCTACAGTGCAAGAGTGTTCCCTTTTCTCCACACACCCTCCAGCATTTATTGTTTGTAGATTTTTTGATGATGGCCATTCTGACCGGTGTGAGATATCTCATTGTAGTTTTGATTTGCATTTCTCTAATGATTAATGATGTTGAGCATTCTTTCATGTGTTTTTTGGCAATCTGTATATCTTCTTTGGAGAAATGACCCCTCGAGTCTTTTACGTGGATCATCATTACAGAATTCCTCACTGGATGCCCTCTCTTCTTTCCCCAATCCGTCCTTCACACCAAAGTTGTTTTTCTGGAGCACAGACCTGATCATGTCAAAAATCCACCATGGCTTCCCACTGTCTACAGAATAATATTAAATTCCTGAACCCAACCCCTATGTTATGTTTGTTCTGGTTAAATTTATTGAAATATAATTTTCTGTCTGTTAAAAAAAAAAAAAAAGAAGAAGAAGATCAGACAAATTCCAGTAGAGTAACATCCGACACAGTATCTGACCAGTACCCCTCAAAACTGTCAAGGTTATCAAAAACCAGGAAATCAGAGAAACTTGCACTGCTGAGAGGGGACCAAGAGGATGACTAAATGTGAAGTAATATCCTGGATGGGATCCTGGAACAGGAAACGGACATCAGATCAAAACTAATAAAATCTGAAAAAAGTAAATCTGAAAAAGTTTTAGTGCAGCTAAAACAAAAGGATCTAAACTCATTTTCTCCGAAAAGGGAGCAACTGAGAAAAGCTGAGCATATGATTGTCTCAAAGAGGTATTCACAATGATTGAAGTCTTTAGATGAGGGCTGGGATTCCAACCATGACTGATGCTGATGCTAATGAAGATGGTACCAACAGTAACAATAATAACAGTGGTAACTGACAAGGAAAATTTAGACCTACTAAGGCAGGTGTTTATTGGCCTGGACTTTGCCCTACTTCCTGGCATACCTCTTAAGAGATGTATCACGGCAGACTGCCCATCAGGAAATCTTACTGTGTGGGACATGGTTCCTGACCCCTGGAGGTCACGGCTGCTGGGGAGACTGGCGAGGAAACAGGCCTCGGCACAGGGTTTGTTGAGTGCTTGGAATGGGTGCACAGACCTACCTGGAGTGATGGGCGAGGGCGCCTCCCAGACCCGGGAACACGAAGCTGAGCCCCGAGCATGCGCACAGGCCTCCTTGGTGAGGGTGTGGCGCTGGGAACCCGCTCAGAGGCTTCTCCGCAGACTCGGTCACACCACCTGGACCAGAGCACAGCCCCTCAAAGCAGCTGGGTGACAATATTTTTTTAGAAATCAGAGAAATGATTACAGTTTGGCCCAGATTTCCAGGTCTGAGAGAGCAGTGAGACATTTGCATGAAGGCCTTGGAGGGTCTGGGGCTCTCTGCTGTCATTCACGGCTTTCCTTTTAATCGCTATTTATTTTTAAATATCTGTCTAATGTATAATACAAGCTTAGGCTCTTGAGGCCATCGCCTCCCCTTTCAGCTCTGTTTCTGAAATCCCATTTAGGGAGGACAAATAGCTTTTGGGTACAAGAGTCTTTGCCTCTTCAAAGAACCAGTTAGCAGGCTGTTCTCTCCTGCCTGTGTCTGTCTGTGGTTGGGGGCAATAAAGTGACATTATTTTAATTCCAAAAAAAAAAAAAAAATTCCTGAACCCAACATTCATCACCTCCTTTAATGTGACTACAGTCTTTTGTCACTTCCTCTCACTCTTTTATTTCCTTCCAACTGTGTCATGCAACTCAGAGTTCTACAATCCTGGAATGCGTTTTCCCACCTTATGCTTTTGTGTCTACTATTCTCTCTGCCCTTCTTTCTCTGTCACAGTTTTACTCATCTATCTGATCATCTCAAATGCTTTCTCTTGTGTGAGGTCTACTCAGACTCCCTGTGGAACTAACTGACCGTTCTTTTTGTTCCCATAGAATTTTGATTCTACCTCTATTTGAGCATTTGTTTTCTTTCTGCTTTGTGTTAAAGTTTGTTTGCTGCATGCCCTCCCCTACCCTACATTGTAATGCCCTCTGAGGTTAGACCTTGTTTTACACATCCGAGTAGCTACCAAAAATAGTGGTTTGGTTGCATATAGTCGGTGCTTATAATATCTGGGTTGTTGAACTGAACTGAATCGAAGACAATCTGCTTCTTTTTCAATACAACTAACTTTGGTTTTCTATGTTTTGAAATCACGTTATGGGCGAGGACTCTCCAACTTAATACATAAATACATTCTCATTGTTGGAGTTTTGAAGTGGCCAATTATTCATGTCATTTCTTGTCCAGGTGTTGAGCATATTGAGAAAAAAGACACAGATGTCAAATTGGGATCAAAATATGAATTTTCTCTCTGACAAAACAGGATTAGAAAATGCTACTTTGACCCAAGGGCAAAATAGACCACATGCTTCTTCCCCATTTGAGTTGAACTTGTCAATCGATGTCAGGATGGAGCAGTAGGGCACTGGCAGGCCCAGGGCCCTGTGTCTGGTGTGAGGCAGAGTCTGGCCTGGTGTTTGTTACCTGGAGGAAGGAAGAACACACGTGTCCTGCAGTCAGCCTGGTCCAAACTCTAGAGCATGGAAGAGCCAGGTGTAGCCACACATATTCCTGCCTCATTTCCCTGTCTCAATAGTCAGAGAAATCATTCCCCCTCCAAGGTAATCATTGTTTACTATTTAATGGCTCCTTCCAAGCCTTTTCC